>NC_067222.1:15111275-15791275 GCF_019924925.1 Ctenopharyngodon idella | reverse complement strand
TGATGTCTGTGTGAGTCTAAATGATGCAGTAGTTCAAAACTTTCTGTGCACATTGTGTTTTAGAAAGCGTCCAGATAATCTGATTGTCATAACACTGCTGGATCTCATGCTGTAGAGTCACAGGGCTACTATAATCAATACCATAAAATTACACATTAACCAGATGATCAGACCTGTGGACTCTGAATGAGATCAGTGAATCAAGTCACTACATGATGATTGTCATCATCATAATCATCAACACCTGACATTTTTTTGCATTAAAAAAGTGTCTTACAAACACAAAGTTGCAGCAGCCAGAGGAAAGCTAACATTAAAAAGTCAAGGATGAAACTACTATTTTCAATAAAACATCAACATCTAAACCTCGGTTAATTCTCAATAAGAACTTTTGTATGACAGTAATAAAGTCAGTCTGGTTAGTAATAAGCAAAGCTGGTAATGCTGATTGTGAAGTTGTTTAATCCTCATCTGCTGAGATCTTGAGAGATTTAATGTCATCTTTTTCATCTAAGGTTGTGGCTGGAAATCAGTTGTGGTTTCTGTTCTTGTTGTTTCTCTTTCCTTCAGTGATTCTGTTTGTTAGCAGCAGGTGTTCATCACTAATACTCAATCATCACTTGATTAATCACTTAATTATCTCATTAAGGGGCTTGGATTTTGGCCATTCATTTACGTGACAGTGGCGTTTTGCAGGCCTAAAAACAAACTTTTGAAAATGTGTTTCAAATAGGGGTGTAACAATACATCGATATAGATCGATACATCGATCTAATGTCTAACGATACGAAGCATCGATGCAACGTGTAAAAAATCGATACCTGTGGGCTATTTATAGACTAGAGGCACCTTTGTTTCAACACTCTCCACATTTAACACAATGACAGTCTGCATTATCGCCAACACATGCATTCTGGTTTAAACTACCTTTCAGAACTTGTGAAAGACGCTCGGGACAGTAGATGGAACTGTCACTGTCCCGATCGAGCCAGTGCTGAATCTTCATGAAAGTTTATAATTGTGTTTAAAGCCTTGCAAAAAGCAGTGTGCTCACATCTCAAACAGTGTCTGTTAGTTAGATCACAACACTGGAGAACAGAGCGCTATGAATCGTTCTTCACACACACAGTAACTGAAATTGAACTGATAAAAGAAAATGCTCAATAAACTGCAGCGTAGGACTCTGTATTGTTTCAAGCGCATCATTCTGCACACGGGATGTGCATAAGTGCTTTGTGCTACTCTGTATTGGAGCCTTTATAATACTTTTGCACAATGAAAGAATATTAATAGCCTGTCTTGTTCTGTCCTATGTTGTTGCTTCATTAAAAAGCTGCTTTATATACATTTAAAAGAAATGTCTTTTAATTTTATAGAATATAGGCCTATATACACAATATATACAACATTTCCTTGTTTATCAGCATTTTAGCACAGAAGCCTAAACTACTTTCTTGACTGTTGTCATGTCATAAGCTGTCATTATATTACTGTGTGAATTTTTTATTTGTGGATGTTCTAATCAGGGTGCAGGATGTGAAATTTTAAAATAATTGTTTGTTATATAATTATAATATGTTTTATATATATATATATATATATATAATATATAATGTTATATAATATATAATGTTATATAATGCAGTTGTGAGTTAATAAAAATGTAACTGGTAGTGTAAAATAGGCTGATAATATCAACATATCAAAATATTGATCGATATACCCCTGTATCGTAATCGTATCACAGAACTTTTTGAGGTATCGGAAAATATCGTATCGCTGGCTATGAGAATCGATATTGTATCAAATTGTGACGAACCGTCCGATTTACACCCCTAGTTTCAAATTGCAAGTTTTTGAAAACATTACCATTATCTCCATGTAAACAACAAAACATGAATTTGTGAAAACGGTGATATCATGCGCATGCGTGTTCCATTATTATGTGCGCAGGTGTGTAGCGTTTCTTTACAAAGTAACATTGCCAACTACTGGCCTGGCATGCTTAATACAGCGGTTTTAATTGTTTTGACAACATTGTCATCTGCTGGGGTGATTCTAGGATTTCAATATTAGGGGGGCTCAGCCCCCAATGAGGGTATGATTAAAACAACATTTAATATATTGTTTGTATATTAGGATATTATGCAGGAACAATAGCCTACATACACTAGGTTCTACACTACCTATTAAGTCAACACCTTAATATTGATATTTCAAATTATTTTAGCTAACCATATTATATTCATTAACATTCATTTAGAATATAGGCAAACCATTATTGTAATTGTCTGGATTGGTAGTATGTTTAATCTGTCCTATAATAAAACATTCCTTTTTTGCTATTTATTAAAAACGGCACACAAATCTATCAATTTGCCTTATCTATAATTCTAAGTGGCATAAAAAAAAACTGCCTTTAGGGCTATAAATGTCACAATCAGCTGCTTGGTTATTATTATTTAGTATGCATGAAATAACTGCATATGTTTCTCTGTTGCTGTCATTCAGACTGAATGCTGTCTGTCACTGTCAATGCACTGTAAAAAAATTATTTTCATGATTTATCACAACTTCACAAAAACTTTTGTCAAATCAGCTTAGGTTCATGTTATTCAGGTAACACTATTTTGAGTTTCTGTTGGATAAATTAATAAAACTTTTTTGTATCAACTCAAATTTTTAGTTTAACTGAACTCATTTTTGAAGGCAGCTAGGTTAGGCTCCTTACTTTAAGTTAAACTAACAAATCATGTTTACAGCGTGATTGTGTTTTTGATAATTTCTGTGCATGATGTCAATCTAATGCCACACCCACAATAATACATTTTAATAAAACATTACATTTTTAAATGAAAATAAGATTTTCTAAAGTATGTCTTCATGTGTCATTTTCGCTGGAGGACAACAACATAGGCCCAGTTTCACAGACAGGCATAAGCAAGGATTATGCCTTAGTTCAATTAAGACATTTAAGTAGCTTTTTAAAACGTGCCTTGGAAAAAACATTACTGTTGTGCATCTTGAGACAAAACATTGGCATTGACATATTTTAAGATATGTTAGTACACATTACTTTAAGTTAAATCAGCTCAAACATGCTTTTTTAGTCTGGGACTAGCTTAAGCCTCATCTGTGAAACCGGAGGAAAGTGTATGGAAGCTTGTTTCCACCACTGGAAAAATAAGGTGATCGCAGCTTTTTATCTCACAATTCTGACTTTTTTTTTTTACCATCACAGTTCTGACTTTATAATTTGCAAATGTGAGTTTATATCTCGTAAATTCTGAGGAAAAAAAAAAAACAGAATTGTGAGATGTAAATGCGAAATTGTGAGAAAAAAGTCGCAATTATCTTTTATTATTTTCTTTATTCATGACAGAAAGCTTCCATTCCAATTTTTTAGGGGGCTAAGTAGAAAAATGCAAAGGAAAAACTTTGAATGGTCTTGACCACACCTCTGATCTTGATTGGTCTTGGTCTTAAAGGTCTTGATTATATCACTGATAGATGAGATGAAAAACAATTTCATGACTTATTTATTTATAATGCCAAGCACACACTGCATGATTTTCAAAGTCGGTGGATCGCTGTTCTGCATGACTGTCTGGTACCATCTAGTTGCTGTTGTTTGCACTCAACATGACGGGTCACACCCCAGGTGAAAAAAAGTACACTTCTGTTATGTACTTAAAGTGCTCTATTTTCGTGCACTAATTTTGTACTTAATATACTAAAAATTATTCTTTAGTACTTAAGATAATCTTAAAAACATCTAAGTGTACTTAACTGTGCTATATTGAGACACCATGAAATATGAACTAAAATGTGCTTTTAATATACTATTTCTGTATTTAAAAAATGTATTTAGTTACCACTTGTAGTACACTATGGGTTCAAATGTACTATAAGTGGTAAATAAATATATTTTTGTAGGCTATAGGTCGTCGCCAATGTCTTTTCCAGTCAAAACACATTTCACACTGCAGGATTCTGAATCGCAGTAAAGTCCAGATATTTAGCATGCTAAATACCTCACAGGCATCAGCAACAAATCGGTGCTTCTCTCAGATGGTGTCTTTGATAGCACACGCTAAGCGATTGTCACTCTTGTGAACAAGCACTGATATGCCTCAGATTTCAGGCATTTGTTGGCAATTTCCACGAAACTGTTGGCGAGTGAAAATTGGGGCTAAAATCGTGCAGTATGCACTTGGCATTAGTTAAAAGAAAAAAAACAGGGAGGAAATCAGTGCTTACATTTATGTCCAGTTGTCATTATCAGTTTTTGACTACAAAAAAGCTTTATTTAACTTCTATCTTTTCCTTGTGATGGGAAAAACACTGTTTTCAGGGTTGACTGTGCGCGGTCCCTCTGGTCCTGTGGTTGCTCCTCTGGGATCTTCAGTGATTCTGCCCTGTTATGTTGATGGACCTTTATTAATGGAGGATCTGGAGGTGGAATGGAGAAGAACAGACTCAAAGACTTTAGTTCATCTGTTTCAAGATGGTGAGAGTCGACCAGAGTCCCAGCAGCAGGATTATCAAGATAGAGCTCATTTCTTTACTGAGCACATTAAAGATGGAAACTTCTCCCTCCGTCTGGACAATCTGAGAGCTGAAGATGAAGGAGAATACACATGTACAGTTCAGAGTCAGCAGGAGTCTGGAGAGACTGTGGTTGAAATTAAAGTTGATAATGTTGGTGAGTATTGACCACATGAGTCCCTTCATTTTCACTATGATTTTACAGAAACTAATGACTGAATTTGTATTTCCTGCTGTGATGTTTACTTTGTTCTTTCAGAGCGTTTGCTGGTCTCAGGATCAGATCGGTCCATATCTGCGTCTGTGGGTGAAGACGTCACTCTGAACTGCTCTGTAGATTCTCACATCACTCCTGAAGACTTTGAACAGGTTTCATGGAAGAAAACTGATGAAGATAAAGAAGTTCTGGTTCTGCTCTACCAAGACAGTGAGACTTTACCAGAGGCATCACATGAGCGATACAGAGACAGAGTTGAGTTCTTCACTGCTGAAATCCCCAAAGGAAACTTCTCTGTCCGACTGAAGAGTGTCAGAACTGAGGATAAAGGAGTTTATATGTGTCAAGTGATTGCTGGAGGAGCTTCAGCCAATGCAACTGTAGCGCTGGAGAGACTGGGTGAGTCATGAAAAACTAACACACAAGTGTCATTTAGTTACTCGTTTATTTACAGTTGTATATAAAGTTTATTAAGATTCCAAATTTTACAACAAAGTGATTCCAATGAATACAACTGCCATTTTTAATGGACAATAACTAAACAGCAAAGAAATGACTAGAGTGACAGATCAGATGACTTCACCAGCTAACAGACACACACACAGTTCAGGACAGTGATCTTCATGAGGCACATGATAGCTGTAACTTCAGTCACACACAAAGCACATTTCAATCCCTCATTCATTTCTTTTTTCATAATACTTGCATAAAATTACAAAAAGGGCAATTTTAGCTTGTCTAACAACAATAAAATCATTCAGTATATTGTTTTTATATTTATATAGTTTAGTTTTTTTATTATATACATTTTGTAATTATATTAAATAAGCTAATGATGTGCTTTCTTTGGGGATTCTTTTCGGTAATTATCTTTTCGGTAATTCGTTTATATATATATATATATACAGCTGCTTATTTCTCTTATTTACTTATTTCTCAGTACTTTTTCAAAACTCTTCACACAGTTCTCTTCACCAACTTTCATCTTGGCACAGCAGCTAATTTCACATTATTTATTCTTTATTTAAAAGGGACAATGCACATTAATTAACATGAGCACTCATGTCCATCATGTTAATGTGCCAGATTTAGCCATACAGGCTATAGTTTTCCTGATACGTTGATGGTAAAGAAAAGTCCATAAGTACATAAAACATGAAAAATCATATAAAAACACATTCCAGTAAACATAGCCATAACCAGAGCATATTAACACAAACACAAAATGACTGTAAATATAAGGAGACAGAAACAAGCCTCTACTCCAAATTATGAAGACATGTTTGATTATCCAATAACTACTGTTTTATCGATGCAGAAAATGCAGTAAAATGTAATATTTCTTAATTATGTGGGTACAGTATTCCAGGTATGTGCTGCTCTATAATAAAAGGCTGACTGCCCAAAAGCACTTGCTATTGGAATATTATGGACGTAAACTAATGCCATATGTTTTTGAAACAAAAAACTTGTTGAATTGCACTACTTGAAAAAAATATGCATTGCATTATCCATGCTTGTATTTTAATGCATTGTATTTTTAGGGCTTGCATTTTTATGGGCTGAAATTCAACATGGTTGTATATTTAAGCTGTGAATATTTCAATTCAAAACATTTCACCCACATTTTCATTGTTAAAAATTCAATAATCCATTACCTTTCTGATTTCACTTCCAAAATATTCATTCTGTTTAAAAATACAACTTATAATATTCAGCAGGGTCCATTTTATTTCACGTCCACAAATCCAGTGGTTCAAATTTCAACATTTCACATCCGGGAACTGCAGGAAAAGCAGTAGAGTACCGAGCATAATCTCCATCTACTGTTAGTCGACCTCACCAGCAGGTGGTGCAAGTGCCTGTTGATGAAGAGCAGAGCAACAGTTAGAGGAAGTCATTCATTTCATTCATTAAAACGGATTTACATTAACGGAGCAAATGGTAAGTGCATGTGTGATGATTATCAGGGACAGTATCATGGGCATAGAATACGCAGGGGACGGGGGTGACATGTCCCCCGCACTTTTAATAAAATGTTTGACATGCGATCCGAGTCATGATTCGACACAAAAGATTCATAACGCTCCGAAGCTTAATCAAAATATTTTTACAAATTAAAATAGCTGTTTTCTATGTGAGTATACTTTAAAATGTATTTTTTCCTGTTATGCAAAGCTGAATTTTCAGCTGTCTTCGGTGTCACATGATCCTTCAGAAATCATTCTAATATGATGATTTTCTGCTCAAGAAACATTTATTATTATTATTATCTGTGCTGAAAACAGTTGCTTAAAATTGTTGTAGAAACCATGATACGTTTAATTTTTCTGGATTCTTTGATGAATAGAAAGTTCAATGAACAGCATTTATTTGCATTTATTGTCACTGCCACTTTGATAAATTTAATGCATCCCTGATGAATAAAAGTATTAATTTCTCTCTTTTTTTTTTTTTTTTAATCTTACCACAAATGTTTGAATGGTATCATGGTTTCCACAAAAATATGAAGCAGCACAACTGTTTTCAACATTAATAATAATCAACATTAATAATGTTTCTTGAGCAGCAAATCAACATATTAGAAGGGTCATGTGACACTGAAGACTGGAGTAATGATACTGAAAATTCAGCTTTGACCACATATTGTACATTTTACAATATATTCACATAGTAAACAGCTATTTTAAATTGTAATACTATTTCACAATATTACTGTTTTTACTGCATTTTTTGATTAAATAAATCCAGCCTTGGTGAGCAGAAGAGACATTTCAATTGTACAATTGTAATGTTTCCAAACTTTTGATAGGTACTGTATTGTTCTGCTTTATTCTGTGATCTTTTTTACATTGTATAAAATCCATGAGGAGGACTTAATGCACAAGTGTTTGTAGTACATAAACCAATCATAGAATTGTCATAAAATATAGGGAAAAAATATTAAATATTGGTTATTGTTCAGCAGTGTATTTGATTTCTTATTAAAAGCAAACTGATTTCAAAATAAAAGCAAGAGATGAGATTAAAAAAAAAAAAAAAAAAAAAAAAAAAAATCTATCAATTAGACAAAGGTCAGATAAAAACTGGTATTACACCCAACATTTCTTTCCCCCTCACTTCTGAGACGATGGCTACGCCCCTGGACAGTATATATGCAGAAAAGCTGCTAAAGACACAAAAGTTGTGTTTACATTTAATTCAATGCCTTCACTGTTACTTTCCCTGTGTAGCCTACATGTAAGCAGCTTTCTCTAGAGTGAACTAGATTATAACATTATTCTCTGATGCTGATGTACAGTTCAAACGTTAAATCTGAGGTAGACATATAACTTTCCTTAACTTTATATCGTGGCTGTGCTGCAGTACTGGGGTTTCCCTCAATACATCATATTCCAGGATTCCCCTGCTGTCGGGACATAAAGAACGCTTAACTTATCTTTATAGACTAAAACAGTGAAAGACCACCAAACTCGCACCTTATATAGGCTACAGGCAAGCAGGTCGACTCAGAATATGAACGTAATGTGCAAAGTTTGATGCTAATTGTTTCCCAGTGAAATACTGGCATAAAGTTGTCTTGACATTGGATGGTCCATATTTGCAATTTTAGGGATCGTCTCTAAAGTTACACACAACATTTCTAACTTCAATAGCATTTGAAGAGAATTACTTAGTCATGAAACCAACTGTGAAGTGTTCATGTAGGTTTCAGGTATGATGCACACCTTTTAGTTTTTTGATATTCAATAAAATAAACTGTCAAGTCATATGTAAATATCATTATATTTCACTTAGCCTACTGTATGCTCATACACAAAATATACCATCATTTAAAGCTCTATGGTATTTGAAGAGAATGAATTACAGTCTGTAAAGTCTTCATGTAGGTGTGATGCACAACTTTTAGACTGTTGATAATAAATATGAACTCATGCTGTAGTGAAAAATAGTAAAACACATGATTTGACAGTTTGTTTTATTAAATATCAAAAATGTATACCATAATTTTAGATTGTTGATATTAAAATAAATATAAGTTCATGCAGTAGTAAATAATTAGCAATATTTTTTATTTGTTTATTTTATAAATATAAAAAAATCTAAAAGGTGTGCATCATGCTTGACACCTACACGAGCACATCACAGTTTATGACTGTAAGTCATTATCTTCAAATGATATTGAAGTTAGAAATGTGTACACCAATGTCGTAAGTAACTTTAGAGACGGTCCCTAAATTTGTAAATATGGACCATCCAATGTCAGGACAACTTTATGCCAGTATTTCACTGGGAAACGATTAAACGACTGATCCATGAAAATGCTACGTGGAATCTTATTGGCTGAGAGTGAACTGCGCCTGGAATTCTTTCGACAAAGATGGATATTTAATTTTTTACAATTTAATAATATTAATCAAAATGTAGGTCATATCTTAGAAATGGCTCGGAATGGGGCGCTTGGATGATTAATATTAATAAGCTTGTTTGTGTAACTGCATCACATACAGGTCAAACGCCACTGAACGATTTATCTAAAACCTTCATATTATCCAATATCATGGACCAAAACATTAAATTAAACATTAATTGAAAACAAAAGATTAAACAACTAATTTAATGTTATAAATCAGTCTATTTAGACATGTGTAAAATGTTATAAATTAGCCTATTAAAAATTAATTTAAATGAATTCATTACAAAATCGTTTGAAATGAATGAAGACATGTTTCGTCCAGTGTTTTTAAACGAATCTCTTGAATTAATGATTCTGATACAAATACATTTTAACAGCCACTGGTCACCACCTACTGGCAGAACAGTGTAATAACATTAGTTTCAAAGGTCATTTACTCGTTTTTATTGCTGAAATCAGTGTATATTCAGACTATAAATTGTTATTGCAATAATTGCGTTATTATTTAATGTTTGCAACACAGAAGTAGCTAGTGTGTTGTTGAAAACACTTTGTGAAGCTGTTTAAAACATACATGACCACTGCTTTCAGCGGCAATGCAAAAGCAGTTTTAAATATTCCGGTATGATCGTAATTTCAAAGGTTTAATAGACAGCCGAATCGTTGTCATTTAGGAATAAGATCGCGTTCTTTTGATTAATCGTGCATATATACATATGAGCTTATAGCTAAAGTATTTTTGTATGTTATGTTTTACCAGACCTCAAAACAAATTCACTATAGGTGGTATATTTGATCTCCACAGTATTTATATAATATTACTCAAGTACTTGATTTGTGTACTTCGTCCACCACTGGTAGCCTACATGTAAGCAGCTTTCTCTAGAGTGAACGAGATTATAACATTATTCTCTGATGCTGATGTACAGTTCAAACGTTAAATCTGAGATAGACACATAACTTCCCTTAACTTTATATCGCGGCTGTGCTGCAGTACTTGGGTTTCCCTCAGGCTACACAGTGAAAGTAACAGTGAAGACATTGAATTAAATGTAAACAACTTTTGTGTCTTTATCAGCTGACTTTTCTGCATACTGTCCCTAATAATCATGACACATGCACTTGCTTGCTCCGTTAATGCAAATCCGTTTTAATGAATGAAATGAATGACTTCCTCTAACTGTTCTTTGTCAACACACGCTTGCACCACCTGCTGGTGAGGTCGACTAACAGCAGATGGAGATTATGCTCGGTACTCTACTGCTTTTCCTGCAGTTGAACCATATGTCATGACAGTCTGAGGACTACAGCGGGCGGAGAAAATTTATCTTCGTAGACATTGCTCCATTTGGAGCGTTTTAAAGTTTAAAACCATGTTAATGTCAAATATTTTATTAAAATAATCTAAATTAAATAATAGATACATACTCGCATTTTGTTAATAGCTTAATCATATAAATATATATACACACACAAAAGTTACAAGGATATATAAATGTGTGTCTGTGTGTCTTAAACCCCTGCCCTTTGTAACCTTTTAAATATTTTTAAAGTTAAAAGTTCATCAACTTGTTTTATCTTAAATGATTAACTGTATAAAAATTGAACACAATCCGTAAAGACTAAAAATGACAAACAACAAACAATATTTATTTGACAGAAAATGTATATTTTACTCAAGCATTTCAGAATTAACCATTTTTTATAGTACATAATACACATTACGCAGTTGTACACTAGATTACATGAATTACGCAAATTCAGACCCATCAAACCCAAAAACAAAACACAAAAGTTATTTAATTTTAATAAAAATTAACTTTTCCCCCTAAGTAGCAAAAGCATCATATACTAGCTGTGCTTTGATCTAAAAAAGTTAGAAACCAAAGAGAGTAAATTGAACAAATTATTGCACAGCAGGTACATGATGACAAATTAAATCTTAAAAAAAAAAAAAAAAAATCTCCATAAACATACATTTCAAGACTTTTTTTGTCCAGACACTCATTAAGAAAAATGTCCATATCCTTAATTTGGAAGCAAAACACTAAAGGCCCTTTGGCCAGTTGTCTGCCATCATCCATTTCAGCCTGTGAAAGTTGAAGAAGGGCTTTTCCCTGGTCTTCCTCTTTCAATATCAGAAAGCACAGCTCTTCCACTAAACGCTTGAAGACTTTTGGTTGTTGTGCAGCACAGAGGTCTTCTGTGATCCGTGGCTCCTTCATGAGAGAAGGGTACAAATAAATGGGATGAAATGTTGGAAGTGTATTTAACAATACTTTGTGTTGTAGTCAGGATGCAGCACAGCATGTATAATAAAGTTTTGACATTCTGTTTTTCTCATGTTTATATATTGGAGACATAAATCATACCCTGTCACTAATGAAATTAATCAATCATGTTCAGTTTAAATTTTTTAAAAAGGCAAGCAATTCACATGGACCTTCACGCTGCACTTAACCCCGCGTTATCTTCGTCCTAAACACCACTTTTAACCTTGGGTAAAGTAACACTCCACGCTTGTATATTTACACGCTTTTGACAGTCACAGAACACTGTGCATTGTATATAAATAGTAAATTCAGCATTGAAAAGAAAAAAACAACAAATGCTAACAGAAAATGCAACAATTGCAGTGCAAAAAATACCGTTTAATTATTTTATAGTCTGAAATGTCCATTCAGGATAAACTTGATAGTGAAGTTGACTATATGTAATATGAGGATGTGTAATGCCTAAGCATTTATGTACACATATTGTGTGCTTCGTTCATCCCATCAGTGACACTGACACTGCCGATAAGGACATTAACCCAGGGTTTAGTAATGTACAGTGTGAAACGCTGTGTATGAATACTCAGAATTAACTGTTAACCTCAGGTAAATGATGATCAGTGTGAAACGTGAATCAAGATAACCAAGGATTCTGTTTATCTGGGGTTAACAATCACCTAAAGCCTTCATGTTTGTTTTTCATTCTAATGAAAAGAGAAGTTCATACATTTTTAAAAACTTTTTACTTTCCCTTCTTTTTCTTACCATTAACATGAAGATCCCACAGTCAATAGAGCCGGTCAACTGTTCTGGAACATTCTAAAACAATAGATTATTATTAACTTATTCCTGAAAAGATGTGACAGATATAACACACCATCTGTATAAGTAGCTTATGTGTTTATGAAAGTCTTATGAAACTAACCTTGTTTTTGATCAGCTTCCACTGTCCTGGGGTGATTCTGCAAATTTACTGCAACAAAATGAAAAACTTTAATGTATAGCCTTAAAAATTGCATAAAAGAGACAAGTTTCATTAATTCTATAGTCAAAATGACTACTTACTGCATTTCAAAAACAACATTTTAAATTCAGAATATATAAGAAACGTTCATACTAGTGATGGCGAAATGAAGCTTTGCGAAGCACCGAGGCTTTCCCCTCGAGTGTATTGTAAAAAGGTTCATTACTCGAAGCTTTTCAACACGGTGCACACTAACGACATCTTGTGGTCAAAAGGTGGAAAAAAACTGCCTTTGCGTCCCAGACGACCCAGCTATTTCTGGACTGTTTCATTTAATAAATCAGTTTGTGCTATGAAAAGCGTATAAAACAATGTAAATTTATTATTATACATAGTCTTTCACGTGTCATTTTACTTACACAATTTTAATAAATTATTCTGAATAATGTTTTGGGGAATAATCAAAATAAATGATTGTCAAAATAAATGATTGTCATAGAATGAAGTATGAACTGGGAATAAATACAAACTGAACATGCACAAAACTACACATGTAAATATTTATTCGTATTATAAAATTCTTTTGCTAAAAAGCAAATGACACTTCACATCTGCGCAAGGGTTCACGTTATGTGAATCAGAATACGAAGCAGTCACGTGGTTGAGTGCGAAAGCGAAGCATCGGACGTCACCGATCACGTGGTTATGGCAAAACGAATCAAGCTCCGATACCGTGCTTCACTGTGAGATGTTTCGTTTTTTTGATACAAGCTCCGAAGCCTCGGTGTCAAACATCACATCACTAGTTCATACCTCCATTTAGTGATGGGCAGATCGAGACTTCGTGAAACACTGAAGCAGTTGAAGCAAATGTGCCGTAATGTGTCGAGACTTCGAAACAATCTCACACCGTCTCCACAGTGACCCCTAGTGGTCAGAACAGTGCAAATGCAACAAAACTCAGGCCAAACATGCATAAAAACACCTTTTACAAATGTACTGCAAAAGTTTTATTGAAAGTAAAATCTATCAAATGCAATTAACTTATAATCTAATAAGATTAAATATAGAGTGTCTGTATAATATGTGTTCTTTTATCAATTTTCAGGGCTTGTTTCTCTGTTCCATGGCTCAAGCTAAACAGGCCAATAAGAGATTAATAACTACCATTATTCATTTTAATTATTCTAATGTCTAATTAAAACATCTACAAATGTATAAAACCATAGGGTAAAGCCCATAGACACTTGTTCAACAGTTCTCAGTGAATCTGCATGATTCATGGGTTCACTTTATCATCGCCCTCTACCGGTGAACCATTGAAATTGAAAACTGTTTTAAAAACGTTTAGAAACAGTGATGACGTAATGAAGCCTCATTTACTAAAATCACGTGACTTTGGCAGTTTGATACACGCTCCGATTCGGTCAGACGGTTTCAGGTTTTACAGGTTTCAGCCTGTAAAAATGGAAGCCCTAAAAATACAATGCATTAAAATACAAGCACGGTTAATGCAATGCATGTTTTTTTTCAAGTAAGTAGTGCAATTCAACAAGCTTTTTATTTCAAAAACATATGGCATTAGTTTACTTCCATATAATATCCCCTCTAGTAATGGCTCTAATAGATAAGTTATGTTTTTTTCTAATAAACTGGACTTCTAATAAGTGGAGGTGGGGCCATACCATACAAAATTGTATTCACAAATAAAATGTAATCATATTTTCCCAGTTTAAAAGATCATAGCAAAATTTTACAATGATGATATAAATTAGACATTTTATGCAATATTTCAAAGCCTGCTTATAGAGTATTTCTATTGAATGTAATGTAGGAAGGTCATAAATATACAAACTGAGTAACAAAGGACCCAATATTGAACCTTGAGGTACGCCAACATAATTAGTAACTTTTTTTAAAGTCTTATGGCCTACCCAAACACACTGTTTTCTATCAGCAAGGTATGATTTTATCCATCTAATTACCTCTGGTGAGAAATTATAAACTGATAACTTGTTAATTAAAACCTCATGATTTACTCTGTTGAATGTTTTCTGTAAATCTAGATAGACAGCTTCCACCACAACTCCTTTATCCAATTTAGATTTTATATTTTCTAAAATAACAATTAGCAGTTTCTGTAGAATGATACTTTCAAAACCCAAATTGCATCAGATGTAATGAGAATGGAGTACTATTCAAATGTGATATTATCTGTTCAGAAATCCATTTTTCTGGAGTTTTAGATACTGCTGGAAGGATACTAATTGGTCTATAATTAATAGCCATGTGATCACCTGATTTGAACACTGGTGTTATTATTGCAGATTTCCAAGCACTTGGAAAAACTCCTTCATTTATAGACCAATTAACAAACATCTAAAATCCACTAAAATAACCAAAACGCTTCATCCATGTTTTAAATCAGCTCATTCTTCCACAACAATAGCAGAGGTAGCAAAAAGCACACGCTATTACTCATAAAACAATGTCCTAAAAACACTATCGACAGGCAGCATTACACAGTCTTTTTGTTTGTAAAATGTATTTACAAAATGAGATTGACATCCTTCTACTGTTTATAATTCACCTAATTAAATTTTACATGGTTTACATCACAGTATGAAATTATTCATAAAATGTCCTCTTTTGTATAAATGGTAATGAAATTAGGCCTGCAGTTTGTTTGTTTACAATCGCTAAGACACATTTCTCAATACAGGTCATTTTTTCATAACTCTTCACACAGTTCTCCTGACTACGGAAGCCCTGAACCGCATGGTGGAAAAAAAAAAAAAAAAAAAAAAAAAAACTTGGTGGGGAGGAAAAACAAACAACAACAACAACAACAAAAAGAAACTTCTCGTAATTTCAACATAATAAGTCGTTATAACGACATAATATCTCATTATTTCAACATAATAAGTCGTTATTGTCTATCAAGTATGATAAAGGAGGAAAGCACATTATTGTCTTCAGTGGCGCAGCGCTGATGTATTGGATCGCAATTCAACCTTTTACTGCGATCGCCGCGGTTTCGAATCCGCCTTTTGCCGAGTTCGCTCTTCTCTAGTTACACTTCACATATCAAAAAAGGCATTTATTTTCAATAAAAAGGAAAACAATGTTCTAAAAGTGCAAATAACCTGCCTAACGAGTGTTTAATAACATTAAAAGTATTTATTGGGCAGCGTTAGCAGCATGTTCTCTTTCGATATTGCCCGCTAGAGGGCAGAATAAGACAGGGAATCAACTAAAGAACGCAATAGTTATGTTGACCTACTGTTGTTACAAGTTGGTGCTGCAAAATCCCAGAAGGTTATCATTGGAATTTGCATTCATCCCAGGCTAACATTGAGGTTAAATTTATTAGCCCATAATAAATAAAACAATTTACAGTACAAATAATATCTGCCAATACAATGTAGCCTACAGCATCTAAATACTATTTACATATCTTGCAAAGAACTGATAGGCTACTTTTACATGGTGTCAATATATCGCTATTTTCATCTAGTATAAATAGAATATCGTGAAAATGTTGCTATTGTCACTTAGTATAAATAGGATGTATCGGTATTTTCACTTAGTGTAAATAGCATCTACAGTAGGGGTGTCAAACTCATTTTAGTTTGAGGGCCGGACTGGAAATAAATTAACCATATGCGGGCCGAATTAGCTTCTTCTTATAATAACCTTAGTGCGCTGCATTAATATGAAACATATGAACAACAAATTAATTTGTAAGAAAACTGTATTTTTTTTTTACAGCGAAAAAGACTTTTTTTTTTTTTTTTTTAATGATTTTTTTATTTAATATTTTTTATTAGCATTTTTTATTTTGATTTTTCATGGCCAATTTCAATTTTTATAAGAAGCAAATCGTCTGATTCTGATACTGGTTGCAGATTTTTTTTAAAGCAAATTTATTTGTTGTTTATTTTTTCACAGGCCAATCTGGCCTTAAACAAATATGTATAGCTCTTTGATATTAGAGGCAAACACTGGCATTTAGATATTAGAGGCATTTTTATCACAATTCCAACAGCGATGTTATGCACACGAGCATGAGCAGTTGTTTTTAATTTAAATTACTGAATAATTTCAAGATTAACAGCAAAAACTAGGTCTGGTCTGACTTTAGCTTTGTGAAATTATGCTAAAACAAAATCAGCAGACGGACTGAATGAAAATGAAACAGCAGTGATATAGCGTTTCCATGGTTACCGCTATACACACAGCAGCGCTTTTCGATAACTATAGGCTAATACTAGCTACTACTTTATATGGAGATAAGAGGAAAAGCCATCAAAAGTTTTATTAATACAGTTCCTTCCAGAGATACATTCATATCAATCCCACTGTAATATTTATATTATTCTGCCTATTTTTCGCGAACAGTGAGCTTGTGCATGGTACAGTATTTCCTCTGCTGGCGGGTCTGTTCTCTTTGTGTCCGTATTCAGCGTGTTAAAGTCCTGTTTACATACTTCGTAAATACACAGATGAAATTTTGGGAAATTATTACAAAGCAGTTTGTTTGCAAGCCCGGAATAAAAACGTTTTTGGCCCCTGGACTAGTGCATCTCTATGTTTTATTATAGTTCAAATCAGATTGGACACCGGGCCGTAAGTTTGACACCCCTGATATACATCTATTTGCACTGTAAATTGTTTTATTTACTATGGGCTAATAAATTTAACCTCAATGTTAGCCTGGGATGAATGCAAATTCCAATGATAACCTTCTGGGATTTTGCAGCACCAACTTGTAACAACAGTAGGTCAACATAACTATTGCGTTCTTTAGTTGATTCCCTGTCTTATTCTGCCCTCTAGCGGGCAATATCGAAAGAGAACATGCTGCTAACGCTGCCCAATAAATACTTTTAATGTTATTAAACACTCGTTAGGCAGGTTATTTGCACTTTTAGAACATTGTTTTCCTTTTTATTGAAAATAAATGCCTTTTTTGATATGTGAAGTGTAACTAGAGAAGAGCGAACTCGGCAAAAGGCGGATTCGAAACCGCGGCGATCGCAGTAAAAGGTTGAATTGCGATCCAATACATTAGCGCTGTGCCACTGAAGACATTGATGTGCTTTCCTCCTTTATCATACTTGATAGACAATAACGACTTATTATGTTGAAATTACGAGATATTATGTCGTTATAACGACTTATTATGTTGAAATTACGAGATATTATGTCGTTATAACGACTTATTATGTTGATATAACGACTTAATATCTTGAAATAACGACTTAATATTTTGAAATAACGAGAAGTTTTTTTTTTTGTTTGTTTGTTTTTTTTTTTCCTCCCCACCAATTTTTTTTTTTTTTCACCATGCAGTTCAGGGCTTCCGTACCTGACCAACTTCACAGCAGTTAATTCATATTCAAAATGCACTAAATCTACCAAAACACTTCACTCATGACTTAAATCAGCTCATTCTTCCAGAACACTAGCAAAGTTTTGAGTTCATCACTCAATAAAACACAGACCTAAAAAAAATGTTGACACAAACATGACCTAACAAACTGATGTTGTGATCATGTGTGAAGAGTTTTGAAAATTAACACTTGGTTAAGTGTTCAACTACAGTTCAGCATTAGCTGTGTTGATCTAATTGTTGTGATAGTATTTTCTTCTCTTAGCTTTGGAATATATTTCAGCACAGTATTACTGTAGAAATGTAGGAAATCTCTTTTGCAGATCTTTCAGTGGTGACTGTGTCTGAGTCAGAAAAGAAATCATGCATGCAATAATGTGTTAAATTGACATCATTCTTGTGTGTGTCCCGCTTTATCATATCTTAGGGACCAATTTGTGCAATATAAGGAACTTTGCACAATACTATCATTGTTCAATAACTGTGTGTTTCTCAGGTTTCTCTGCTCTACACATAATAATGATGATTCTCTGTGTTTCTGCATCTGGATCTGCTCTTCTGCTCTGCTGTCTGATCTACTGCAGATCATCTACTAAAGGTACAAATATAACAGGAACATACTCTGATTTACTGTGATCCAGTGCAAAATACATCTGAACCTAATAATAATAATAACCATCATCATAATAATTAGTGTTTATTGAGTGTGTAAATCAAACAGCTGCTGCTGCTGCTTTTCCAATGGAAATATTTAGTTTAGAAAAAGTCAAGAAGTCAAAAGTTTGTTAATGTGATAGTTTACGAGTTTAATTCATTTGAGTTATCATTAGTTATCAATATTTTGACAAATAGATCACCAAGATGAGATAAGACATAAGTTATAAAATATTCAAGAAATTTCCGGTAGCAGTAGATAAGGTATTGTTGAATTAATATCATCAGATTTGGAGCATCCTAAAGCTTTGTGTTTCTAGTAGCTGAACTCAGGGAAACTAGCAAAATCTAGTACCTTTAGACAGATCGCTCATCAGTTTTGTGTACGGTAATGGAAAAAAATTGTTAGATAACTCAGTTTTTTTTTGTTTGAATATTTTTGTGAAGTGTGTTTTTGTGGTTTTGATAGCATTAATCAGCGTCATTTTTTTTCTGATTCGACACTGACTATAGATTCATGAACAAACCGCTAGTGTTTACAAATGATTATGGTCATGTGTTTCTGACAATGTCCCAATAATCTCATCACAAAATATTTGCACCTGTATTTAGTGTGATTAAAACAGCCTGACAGAGGCTGATAGTGGGGTTATTTGGCCTCAACATTTACCTCACATTTGAAATTAAATCTCTTTTCCTTCTCAGGTTTGATTGTGCAAAATTCTTGCAACCTTAATGTTAATCTTGGAGGTTCAGTGGTTTTGCCCTGTCATGTTCCCCCAAACTTACTAACTGAGGATCTGAAGGTGGAATGGAGAAAAAAAGACTTAAAGGATCTGGTTCATCTGTATGAAGATGGTGAGAGTCGAGCAGAGAAACAGCAGCAGGATTATCAAGATAGAGCTCATTTCTTTACCGATCACATTAAACATGGAAACTTCTCCCTCCGTCTGGACAATCTGAGAGCTGAAGATAAAGGAGAATACACATGTACAGTTTACAGCAAGAGGGATTGTGTGTTTTCAGCCAAGACAAATTTGGATTTGAGTAAGTAAACAGATAAAAACAAATCAAACTCGACTCTTAATAGTTAATCAACAATACAGTACAAAGAGTTTTCAGCTGGTTTGATTATTTAGTGTTTTAGTGATACATCAATATTACATGTTTGAGTCAGGAGAACTCAAGATAGTGAAGACATGTTACATTGTTGTCAATTTATCACGTTATTCACAGCTGATTACCATAATGTTCAAAGTGTGTGTGTGTGTGTGTGTGAACATTTGCAATTATTTCAAAGAAGATAATTATATAGTATCTGATTATATTTGTAATCCTGAATATGTAGTTATAAATCTTAAGAAATGTATTAATATATTTATATAATCAGAGCTATAACTATATAATCAGGATTAAAAATATTGAGATGTCATATATATGTTATCAAGACGTGTCTCTCTGTTCACAAACATGAGTGTCAGTTACTGTAAGAACATTTGGTCAAGAAAAATAAGTCTGCATGATATCTACAGCAGTACAGTAAATGTGATTACTGTATGTAATAGTGCAACACCATTCTTACAGTATAATTTACAGTATTTGACCGTATCAACTCTACTGTCAAAACTGCATGGTCACAGCTTCATGAAGCACATATTTTGATAAAATATACTTTATACCCTGAAAAAATATTTTGTCAGGTGATCTAAAAATCTGCTTTATGCAGTTAAATCTAAATTAATTAATTTCATCAAATCAAATATAATATTTAATATGATTGAATCAGCCTGACTACATTAGATTGATTATTTTTTATGGGTTAAATAAAGTATAGATTCTTAAGGTAATCATTGCACATTATCACTTTTTGCAGGATATGGAAATGACAGTATTTTTTTTCTGATGTGATACTGAAAAAGTTCAGTTCATTCAGCACTTCTGAGGCCCTGTCCCAAATGGCACACTTCTCTGCACTATCGGTCTTGTGGACGTACAATGGCTGCCTCGTGCGTGTGTCCGTCAAGTTCATGAGACTGTACTATGAGGTTTCTGCGGAACAAAAGTGGGCATTTCTGAATTTGTGGGTGTTTACAAACTGGTGGGTGTTTATAAATCATGCAATGAAAATGACCCCCTTCACCCGACCCCACTCCTAAACCCTACCCACACTCTGATGTGGGCAAATCAGGTAACGCTCTCAAAACGCACTGTTTATGGATTCGCCCACTGATCTGGTAACTCCTATTACTCTCCTGCAGAGACCTGTACTTGGACTGTAGGGTGTCCCATTTGTCATTTTAGCTTTCAGAAGGGTGCTCACGAGCGCCCTCTTTGCAGTCGATATTCGCCCTCGAAGCACACTTTTGCACTGGTGCAGCTCCGCAGCAGACTTCTTCCCGTCAGTCAAAGCGGCGTTACGGCACGAAAGTAGGAAGACCGCGAGTGTTTAGGGTGCCATTTGGGACAGGGACTAAGAGCAATTTAAAACATATCTTGGATTGTTTGCTATTGAATTATGCTTAAAATGATAAAAACTGAAAAAAAAAAAATATTTTTTTTAATGTATTTTGCATATTAAACCAAATTAATTAACTAATAGCAAGTTGTGAATGATGGACTAGCTGTTATGCAAGTGCGTTTTGAGTTTTGTGCTAAAGTTTATTTCTTCTTTTGTATTAATAGTTTTTTCCATATGTTTCTATTCCTTTATAGAGTTCTTTATGTCTGGTAAACTCATTCCTCTGGGATCTTCAGTGGTTTTGCCCTGTCAGATTAACAAAAGCTTGTTACAGGAGAGTCTGAAGGTGGAATGGAGAAGAACAGACTCAGACACTTTAGTTCATCTGTATGAAGATGGTGAGAGTCGAGCAGAGGAACAGCACAAGGATTATCACAAAAGAGCTCATTTCTCAAAGAAGAAGATTAAAGATGGAAACTTCTGCCTCCGTCTGAAAAAACTGAGAGCTGAAGATGAAGGGGTTTACAGATGTAAAGTTTACAGGGACCAGGATTGTGTGTTTTCAACCAATACAGAGTTGAAACTGGGTAAGAGTAAAAAAAAAAAAAAAAAAACTCCTGCTGTTGTAGCCCTGATCAATATATCAATTTGATGAAGTAGTATAGTTACAATAAAAATGATGCATTTAAGTGATAAATATAA
Source organism: Ctenopharyngodon idella (assembly GCF_019924925.1). Lineage (NCBI taxonomy): Eukaryota > Metazoa > Chordata > Actinopteri > Cypriniformes > Xenocyprididae > Ctenopharyngodon > Ctenopharyngodon idella. The sequence goes on along the minus strand of NC_067222.1, from coordinate 15,769,647 downwards.
TTGTCTGGGCTGGTCATATATCATTAATTATATACATAAAATTATTAATTTTGATTGAGCACCAACTACATCTGAACATGTATTTATATGCTTTATCAGCTGGAGCTGGGTTTGTACATGTGAGTGTCTATGGAAAGTAAATTCCCAATAAATTAAAGAGCAGAAATCAAGAAATTATAATATATAAGCTATTAGCAGATAATATCAAAAAATCCCAATTTGTGGAAGGAGTTATTGTGCTTTTGGCCTGTGAGAGTCATGTGTATTCTCAGCACAAACTCAGTCTGTTCATTTTGTAGTTTGGTAGATATATTTCACCAGCAGATGCTCTCTCTGTAGTAAATAGTCCTAATTATTCTGTGTTAGTTCACAATGCCAGACAGAAATGCTTGTTCGCTTTACTTGAACTATTCTACCAACTCATTCATGCCTAGATAATAGTGCATGCTTACACAGAAAAGCCAGACCTCCTTCACCCTGTCCACTGACTCTGTTTATGGTGTATAGAGTATCACTGCGCTGAAGATGTACTGCTCTTGAAACTGGTCCCCTAGTCTCACATGACTACAACTTTGACTAAACCACAAAAGGCCATAATGTGCCTCATTCTGACCAAAAACTGCCCTCTAAAACATGAAGAGCTGTCTGATTAACATGTACAGTAACTAATCACAGTTCATTTTATTCATACATGCTGTTCTGAGATGCATTATTATGGAAGTTTATTAATGCCAAATGTTTTTTTAAATAAAAAGCTTGTTAAATTGCACTAATTAAAAAAAAAAAAAAAAAAAAAGTGCAACAAACAAGCAGGCAATTTTCGGTCCATTTTATTTCGCTTTACAAATTCACTTCCAAAAATTCAGTGGTTCAAATTCGGCAGAAAATTCAACATTTCACATCCGGGAACTGCAGGAAAAGCAGTAGATTGCCGATGCATGATCTCCATCTGCTGTTAGTCGACCTCACCAGCAGGTGCCGCTAGCGGCTGTTTATGAAGACCAGAACAATGGCTAGTAAGTTGTTATCAGCGCTCAGTTCAGAAGCCTGCATCTCTGATGGTATGGGGTTGCATGAGTGCGTGTGGCATGGGCAGCTTACACATCTGGAAAGGCACCATCAATGCTGAAAGGTATATCCAAGTTCTAGAACAACATATGCTCCCATCCATACATCGTCTCTTTCAGGGAAGACCTTGCATTTTCCAACATGACAATGCCAGACCACATACTGCATCAATTACAACATCATGGCTGCGTAGAAGAAGGATCCAGGTACTGAAATGGCCAGTCTGCAGTCCAGATCTTTCACCCATAGAAAAGATTTGGCGCATCATAAAGAGGAAGATGCGACAAAGAAGACCTAAGACAGTTGAGCAACTAGAAGCCTGTATTAGACAAGAATGGGACAACATTCCTATTCCTAAACTTGAGCAACTTGTCTCCTCAGTCCCCAGACGTTTGCAGATTGTTATAAAAAGAAGAGGGGATGCCACACAGTGGTAAACATGGCCTTGTCCCAACTTTTTTGAGATGTGTTGATGCCATGAAATTTAAAATCAACTTATTTTTCCCTTAAAATGATACATTTTCTCAGTTTAAACATTTGATATGTCATATATGTTGTATTCTGAATAAAATATTGAAATTTGAAACTTCCACATCATTGCATTCCTTTTTTATTCACAATTTGTACAGTGTCCCAACTTTTTTGGAATCGGGTTTGTACAAACAGTTAATGCAATGCACTTTTTTTTTTCAATTAGTGCAATTCAACAAGCTTTTTATTTCAAATACATTTGACATTAATAAACTTCCATACATTATACCACAATTATAGACTGGTGTGGAAAATAGTCATTTGGAGACTCAAGTTACAAGCATCACAAGTACAGAACAGAAAATAAGTACAGACTATTTCACAAATACAACTCAGAAAATGAAGCAAATGAACCAGTTTTGGCTGTGGATATCTAGTTTAACTGCTATTAAAGTGCCTTGAACAAACTCTGATTATCTTTAAAAGATCTGATGTCATCAACCTAACAAACTTTACATGAACTGAATCCAGTGATTTTCTTAAAAAAAAAAAAAAAAAAAAAAAAAAAAAAACCTTAAAAAACACTGTGCTTAACCCTTAATAAATGTTTTGGCTTTTAATGCAATTTTTTAGGGCTGTTTAATGAAAAAAAAAAAAAAAAAAAAAATTACACAAAATATGCCTCACTTATTTTTAACAAATAAATGTTTCATTTTTAGGATTGACTGTGAAACCTTCTCATCACACACCTGTTCCTCTGGGATCTTCAGTGGTTCTGCCCTGTTATGATGATAGACTCTCTACAATGGACGGTCTGAAGGTGGAATGGAGAAAAAAGGACTTAGAAGATCTAGTTCATCTGTATGAAGATGGTGAGAGTCAAGCAGAGAAACAGCACAAGGATTATCATGACAGAGCTCATTTCTTTACTGATCAGATTCAACACAGAAACTTCTCCCTCCGTCTGGACAATCTGAGAGCTGAAGATGAAGGACGATACACATGTACAGTTCACAGTGGATTATCTCGGAATCGCAGGCAATTTTCAACGAAGATAAATGTGGTACTGAAACTACTAGGTAAGTCAACAGAAGAGAAAAAGACCTACTCTTCTATCCTTAATCAGTACACAAACAAAAATGGTGCTAAATAGCACTAAAAGTGGTTCATTGGCTCATAATCATAGGGGAGCCTTTTTAAGTGCTATATAGCACCTATTCTTAAAGAAGCTTTATTTGTCAAATTAGAGGTGCTATATATATATATATTTTTTTTTTTTACTTAAAAGATGAATGATAATTAATAATTTCTTACCAAATCATGACTTTAGAGGTTCAGAATCCTGTACTAAATGCTTACTGAGAAACAAAATACATTACACTTTCAAAACCTTTAAATTGATTTCTTTCAGCAGCAAATAACCTCAGTGCTGACAAGTCAGGGAATATACATGTACAACATCACACTGTGCTCATGTTGGATGGCCAGTTAATCACAGAGGAGAGCGAGGACCTCTCATCCGTCTGTGTGTATATTTTACATTAGGAATCCAATCCAGTATCCTAAAGGACTGAAAAAGACACTGACCTTTTTGGAGCGTGTTTTTTGAAATTGAAGGATGCAGTCAGACTTCCTGTCATTGAGTGTAAAATGAGTGTACAACTCAATCTTTCAGAGTCTATATTCTCTCTTGCTCTCTTTCTTCCAGTTTTAGTTCCAGTTTCTATATTGTTTTTGAAATCCTGAAGGACTTACAAAAATGTTAGTGCGCTGTTGACAATGAAAGATACTGCAGGACTTCAGAGCATAACTGTTTGCAAGTGGTTGTATTTGCAATTTTCAATAATTTCACTCACTCATTAATCTAATGTTAAAAAGACTACAGATTTTCCAAATAAAGCACACACTGGAGGAGGCCCAGTGCCATTGAGAGGTCCTCGCTCTCCTCTGTGATTAACTGGCCATCCACTGTGAACACAATGTGGTCATGATCCTCCCCGCAGCCTTTAGGCACTATCTTAGGTGTTGGGATGTCAGGAGGGCTGGTCTGAGCATGGCCCCGGAGGAGAGGGGATAATAGCATTAACCATCTTCACATATTAATTTGAAAGGCAAACCTTATAAGTTAAATTAATTTGCCTCTGGCGAAGCATCATTACTGTTCTCTTGTATACTTATTATTATTCCACACAAAAGTTTGGCACGCTACTCCTCCCGCAGCGTTTGTCCTAGACCCATGAATGAGGTGTCATATCGACCGGCTCATTGAGGAGAGGTGTGCTGTGACTTTTCTAAGCGATCGGACCAACAATGTTTGCACAGCGGACGAAAAAGCGGCCAAAAAAGTCCCATAAACTTACATTGAAAAATTCAAATTCACAAACATTCCGTCACTTTCAACTGTCACTTTCTCTCACACACACACACACACACACACACACACACACACACACACACACACTCACACTCACACACACACACACACACACACACACACACACACACACACACACACACACACTCACACTCACACTCACACACACACACACACACACACACACAAGCAGGGCCTGAGGAACCCTCTCTCTCTCTCTCTCTCTCTCTCTCTCTCTCTCTCTCTCTCTCTCTCTCTCTCTCTCACTCATTTGACTCATCTTATCAAGCAGCCAATAAGTAATGACCTAAAATCTTCATCATAGCCACACCCTAGCAACCACTTACAGCACCCTAGCAACCACCCCATAGACTTAACATTGATAATAGATGAGAGGGATAAAATGAATCAGAGCATCATAGAGACATGCGAGTTTGGCTCTTTTGATTTGGGCAGACATGCAGTCTATTAGTTTAAGCCTGCTAACTGTCTAGCCATGCCCTAGCAACCATTTAGAGCACCCTAGCAACCCAAACCCAAAGAAGGATATCTTCAAATCTGAACATCATAGGGTTGGTTTATATCATTCATAGTGACAAGCAGCCTTTACAGTATCACTGGTAGCTGCCAAGCCACTCCCTAGCAACCAAACAGAGTACCCTAGCAACTGTTTAGCAAGACCTATATCTCTGCATCAGAACATCGTAGAGACATGGCGGTTGGCTCTTTTGACTCATGCTAGCAAACTGGACTTCCAACATGCTACACATGCTAGCAGTGAATAGCTACATGCTAATAGTGATTAGTTAAGTGCTAAATCAGGTTAAAAACATGCTAAGAACTTTATAAAAACTCCATAGAAGCCATCTGTGACAACTAGCAACCACAAATCAATACCCTAACAACCACCCAGGTTACCATAGTAACTGCCTAGCAACCGCCCAGAACACCCTAGCAACTGCCTAGCAACACCCAAGCAACCACCCAGGTTACCATAGCAACTGACTAGCAACCACTCAGAACACCCTAGCAACCACCCAGAACACCTTAGCAATTGCCTAGAAACACCCTAGCAACCGAGTGCTGAATTTTGCCACTGCAAGCACTATTCACATTTTCTTCAGGAAATGTACGTTCTAGTTTTTAACTACTGTTGTACAACTGCTCAAATACTTTTGGCCATTAACTAAAAAATGAATGTAATTTTCTCTTCACATTAATAGGATAGTTTGTGTAGACCAACTACAAACAAACAAACAAACTAAACAAACTAATGTTTGCATTGAAATCATTTGCATAACAAGATGTGCAGTAAGTGTAGTGCTTTGATTGGATTGTGCTTCACACACTGTAGTCAACAGTTCATGGCTCACCTCAGCTTCAGACAGCAACCCGGGTCCACCTTGAGCAGAATAGCTGCTTCCAACTGTAGGCCTTTAAACAAAATAACATCATTAGGTTAACTTAACATGGGATGCTTTTACCCAATACCTTTTTTTTTGTTGTTGTTGTTTTTTAAACATTCATTACTGTGTTTAAAGCCCAAAGTATAGTTCAGTTTTTATGCGCATACTCTTAGTCAAACGCACAGCCTTGCAAACTATACTTCATTTGACTTGTACGTGTAGACAGGCATTCGCTCCCTACATAAAAGTTACAAAAACTCATAGAAGTCCTACAAGCACAGCGGAAAGGCTAGCCGTGACTGTGACGGTGGTGTCTTTAAAGAGAGTGCCTTCAGATCCAGACTCCTGGAGGGAAAGCTAGGAACACCAACGCCAACTACTCTGCCAGGCACTGATGTCACGGCCCCCTTTTCGAGAAAATCGGAACAATGGCTATGGAGTTCGAAAAAGTAATTTTTTCAGAAAATTCAAAATGGAGGGAAAATTTTCATGACAGAAAATGACGTCATGTGGTGCAATTAAATCGCCTTGAGCCAAGGAATTTTGTTTCTAGCCCTTACAGTTAAAAAGTTATTAGCATAAATGTGAGTGCAAATTTGGACAGTTGGTGGCGCTAGAGCGATTGAGATAGAGACATCATGTCGTTCTACATTCGTAAGACCTTTGTTCATCTTCAGAACACAAATTAAGATATTTTTGATGAAGTCTGAGAGGTTTCTGTCCCTCCATTGAGATCCAACGCAACTACCACTTTCAAGGTCCAGAATAATAGGAACATCATTAAAGTAATCCATGTGACTGCAGTGGTTTAACCTCAGTTTTATGAAGCTACGCGATTGTTTTGTTTGTGCAAAAAAACATAATTTACCACTTTATGAAAATATTGATCTGCAACGCGCATTCACGAGAGCTTCACGACGCTTCATAAAACTGAGGTTAAACCACTGGAGTACTTTAATGATGTCTTTCCTATTATTCTGGACCTTGAAAGTGGTAGTTGCGTTGGATCTCAATGGAGGGACAGAAACCTCTCACACTTCATCAAAAATATCTTAATTTGTGTTCTGAAGATGAACAAAGGTCTTACGGATGTGGAACAACATGAGGGTGAGTCATTTTTGGGTGAACGAACCCTTTAAATATAATTTACCCTTGCACAAATCAAAGTGAACCAAGCAGTTCTCAAACAACACAACTGGACATTCATACAACTACACACTCGTACTAGACATACACATACAAAGTAAATCGAAGGGGTTCCAGACAAGCCAGGTTGATGTATATCATACCCAGAAGCAGGGCACAGGCTGATGTGACTGAAGTCAGTTGATTCAAAACTTTAACTCCCTCGATGTCAGCAGATCATGAAGTTCTTCCCCCTCCTTCTGAATAATGAACACCACCATGGTGAGCTGCTCTTCAATCATCGTCTGGTTATCCTAAAATAGTGAACATAGTTACATTGCCTCTAGCAAAACTACAAAATACACAAATTTAGACTTTTTTCTGAAAATAAGTCAAAATAGAATATTCTTAAGTTCAACTCAGAAGGTACTCCTTGATGAGGTCTTCAGGATTTTCTCCCAGGAAAAAGATAAGGGCCTTCAGGACACACTCTTCTCAGGTGAATGTTTTCAGTCTGTGATAAAGCAATTGTGATTATTTTTGTGATTATTTTTAAAAAATCTGAATAATCTGTAATAGGGAATCAGATTTTGCAGATATGTGACAGCAAAGGACAAGAAAATATAAATTTTACAGCACTAAAATAATTTACATTAATGACTGGCCAGATTTGCAATTAAGAAATGCATCTGAATCAGTCATTGGTTTAATTTATAATTTAGTCTGAAAATAAAACGTGCATCAACAAATCATAAATTATCTTTACACCCTAATGAATTGAATCATTCTTGATTAAAGGGATATTTCACCCAAAAATGAAAATTAGCTGTTAATTTACTCACCCTCAGGCCGTCCAAGGTGACTTGTAGGTGACTTTTTTCTTCAGTAGATTTAGCTGGAACTGTGATCCTCGGTGAATTATATAATGCAAGTCAATGGCTACTGTCACTGTGAGAACAAAAAAATAAAAAATTGTACAAAACAGATATTTTTCAGAAAAACAACAAAAAAGTCACATGCATTTGAGATGGCATAAGAGGGAGTTGATGAATATTTTGGTTGGATAATTCCAAGTCTAAAGTTTGTTAATGAGGATAACATGCAAGTCAATAGACAACATTAGATGGATTTTACTCAAACATGTCCAACATTAGTAATTCATATTATCTATTAACAATTACAGCAGTTTTTATAGAAATTACTGACCATGTAACGTTATTGCAAAGTGTCCTCAGTCGTCAAACAACACTGAAGAGCTTTAGGTCCTAAAGGGCGGGAAATTTTGAAAAAAAAAAAAGAAAGAAAAAAAAATAGTTTGCTGCAGTTCAAGTAATTAATTAGTTGTGTAAATACTCTACTATTTCTACCAAAAAAAAAAATCATGATTTCTACTAAAAATCCTAACATATTTTCCCTGGATGAAGCAAAACACCTCGAGCTAGGCAAATGAAGCTAGCCTTAAGTAATTTGTATTTATTTACAGACTTTCTTCATCATTTTGGTCGAACAAATAAATGGATAAATCAGAGTTAACGTGACAAAGACAAATAAAAGAACAACATTACTTTAAAAACTAAATATTATAATGCGAGAATCCAACTTACACCCATATTCACTTTTTACATTTGTAATCGTTTCCAACACAGTTTTGAGTTTGATTCATTAAGTTATAAGTGTAATAGTCAGGAAGAACAGAGATGTGTGTTTTAAATAAAACTGAATGACTGATAATGATAGTTTAAATAATTAATACATATTTCATTAAAACATAATTTTATTATTTGACTGAACATGTGTTATTTTGTCTTTATTCTCCAGACACAGTGTTTCGTCTTCAGATGTTTCTCGTCTTCTGTCCAAATATTCTGATGTTTCTGTCTTTTGTCCTCTGGGGTGTTTCTGAAGGTCAGTGTTTCAGTACTGATGGTTTATCAATGCATTATGATTTATCATTCAAATATGTGTTTATATGTACAGTAATATCTGGTGTTGTTTCAGGATCTCTGTTTGAGTCGGTCTCTTGTTGTGCTCTTTATTTTCTGAGGCCTCTCATGTTGCTCTGGGCGGCTCCATATATTAATGAGTTCACAGGTATGACTGATTTATTATTATTTATAGATTAATATAGGATATGAATTATAATGTGCATATTGTTTTCACATAAACCAATGAATTTTACAACAAAAATTGTTAATTGTTTTATTGGCATTTGTGTTTCATTGTTTTGGTGTTGAAAATGAGATTGTGGATGTAATTATTTCATCTTTTCTGTTTTACAGGCAAGATTAAAACATGGATTAGAAATTTGAGTTTTAGAACAGAATATATTGTTTTCTCAGGTGTTTTTTATTCAGGTAAATAAATCCAGATGTAAATCAACAGTCATCATCATAAACACATTAAAATGCACATTAATAGTTGAACAATAATTACATTTAAATGATGTGATATTTCCAATATCCTACAGGAAATCATTAATACTAGGAAGTGTCTTGTGTTACTGTTGTATTTCTGTCAGTATATCATATTCTACATGTTCACTGAATCTCTGTGTGACTCGACACATTTATGATCTACACCGGTTAGTTATGAAAATATTGCATTAATTGTTACAGTAGACATCATGTTAGTGACTGAACTAAAGCTACTTCTGAATGACATCTCAACCTGTGTCAGGGTCAGAGGTCATATAATCAGCACAAAGGTCAAGGGTCAGTATCAGAAGAGAGACTGACAGTTAAAGAATGTGTCGTAATGTTTGTATAAAAGCATCTGTTCAGTGAGAAGAGTTTTTGTAATTCCTGTGATCTGTGTTTATATTTTGTTCTTCTATTTTAGTAATTGTTGTTTTTTCTCTTCCTTTATTCCAGTTCTGTTTAAATCTGCCTGGGACAAAAGTCTGAATTACGCCGGATTTGAAGGTGTCATGATTATAGTCATGTTTGTGATGGTGCTTCTGTTCATCCTCTTCTATATTATTTACAGTAAGTATTTCCTTCATCAAGAGTCAGTGACATGAGCAGAAATCATGTTTTACCACATTAATGCTGTTTGAGTTACAAAATATACAAACCATAATATCAGACCTGATTATCAGTTAATTGAAGCATTTCCATTAGACAAGATGAGTTTATATAGCTGATTATAATCAGTGTTTTACATGATAAAGATAAAAAGAAATAATAAAAGTGATGAAAGAAAAAAATAAAACAGAATAAATCAAAGTGACAATAAATGACCCATTAAAGGATGTGAACTGAAATAATAGCAGTGAATCAGCAGGTAAAGTCATTAGTTTATGAAGTCTTTAGTTTATAGTTTATTCAGTCTCAGGACATCGAGTGATTTAAAAACAAGATTCTCCTTGTGCCTCTTCTGTCCACAGGATACTCAATAATTCATGATAACACAGCATATTTAACAAATATATTAACATTATATTAGTAGCCTAATATAGAGCCGTGATGTGTGTGTTTCTCTGGCGTGTTTTCTGCTCTCCTCACAGACAAACTCAGCACTTTTATCATTATTTTCTCCTCAGGATTGAGCACACTCTCTTATTGAAACATTTTCAGAGACGTCCGATCACCTCATGTCATTGATTCACTGATTAACAGTCTGGAAAACCTGAAATAACAAAGAATTTTCAGGCCATGAAAAATCATGGAAATAAATAACATAATAGTGAAAAAGGGAATAGTTTTACTCAGCTGTAAAATATATTTTACATAAAAAATATTATCTTTTTTATGTATGAGGGATAATACATTTTATTTAGTACTGTCCTGAATAAGATATTTCACACAACAGGGTTTATATATAATCCATAAGACAAAATGACAGCTGCATTTACACAAATGAAGCAAAAGTTTACCCTTGATTCTGGATGTGTGTGGTTACCTGGATGATCCACCACTGATAGTTTGTTTTGTGATGGTTGTTCATGAGTCTCTTGTTTGTCCTGATCAGTTAAACTGAGCTCTGTTCTTCAGAAAAATCCTCCAGGTCCTGCAGATTCTTCAGTTTTCCAGCGTCTTCTGCATATTTGAACCCTTTCCAGCAGTGACTGAATGATTTTCAGATCCATCTTTTCACACTGAGAACAACTGAGTGACTCAAACACAACTATTACTGTAAAGAGATTGCTGTACATTTTACAGTAACTTACTGGCAGCTGGATGGCAATAATTTACTGTAAAATGTTTTATAGTATTGTTACTGTATTAATACAGTATTGTGACAGTATTAATACTGTCGAGTTTATTTTCATGTAGTTTAAACAAAATAATTTTAACCTGTATAAAATGATCCAATTGTGGTACAGCACTGTAAACCATATTTTTTTACCATGCCCTCCAAAAAATCACAATAACTCATGAACATTTGTCCTTATAATATTCTTTTTAATCATTTTAAACATTTTGTTTTTAGAAGTACAAATTACAGATTTTGACCTCTAGGAGCCACTAGAAGAAAAAAGGCAACACCACCAAAGTCCTTAGGATTCATCTCCCAGGGATCATCTGTATCTGTAGCATGGCAAAAATATACTGAAGGTTCAAACATTCACTGAAGCTTGAGAAGGACAGTACGAGTCAGGGGGTGTAAAACCAGGCTCACAATGAGTAAACGCTCTCTAAAACAGCTAAACTTGGTCTAAACGTTTGCAAAAAGGCCTAAAACTACTGAGTGTGAAGGAGAAATGAAGCCTCTTAAATCTGTGAAGGGAACAGATTCAGAATCAATATTGTGACAGTGAAAACAGCGCCATCTTGTGGAAGGTCAAATTCACAGCAGACTTAAACTCGAGTGCGCGTTTTATCCACTTATCACAAATAAAAGCCTGACAACGATAAATGTATTTAGTTTCTGATAATATAATTCACATATTAAAGTGTCGCAATATATTAAATGTAACAACAAAAACAATAATGATAATAATATTAATTATAATAATACCTACAGAGTTGTTTGAGAGCAGGTAAATGGTGCTGTAATTATTTTATGATTATTATACTGTTTATATATGATAATGTAATATAGGCTACTACAGGCTTTTATATAAACACACAAACACATCAAAATGCTCAGATTTTCTAATGTGTGTACAGGAAAGAGACAGTTGAGACACAAGTATATCAACACAATAATTAATTTAATTGCTTCTTACAGACAGCAAAAAAAAAAAAAAAAAAAACTTGGATATTTGAGTTATCTCATCAAAAAACTAAATATTAAGTTGTGATTACAGTGTTTTATTTATTACTGTATAATGACAGAGATTTATTATGGAGATTGTATTTTTATATATATTTATTACAGTCTTTATTACAGTATTTTTCAGTTGAATATAATTAAACAATGATTGAATCAACACACCATCATGTTCATTTAATCTGATCAACAATGACACAGTGTTTGTTACATTTACATTCATACTGAAGTACACTCACTTGTGTGTATTTACATGTTACTTTCATATAAACTGAGTGTCAGTATTTTGTCATAATGTCTACATAATGATTTTAATGTGTGTAATATCAAGTGTTTTTGAGGACTTTAGTGATTTTTTCCTTGTGTTGAAGATTGTTAGAGTTTAATATGATATTTATAAGTTTATATAGTTTTCTAGAGGGAAACAGTGAATGATTGTGTGAACATCGTCTGTCCAAATTAAAACATTAATTAATGAAGTTAGTTTACTTCTGTACTTATTGTTTATCATGATATTAATTCAAAATCAGATCAAACATTTGGATTGATTTATTAATTGTTGTTTGTTTCTTATACAGCATTGGTGAGATTAATTGGGAAGTTAAGTCAACGGATCAAGACTATATTCAATGTTCTGGCTGGAATAATCTTTAATATTCTGCCTTCACTACAATTCATCCTCCTGTTTTATGCCTTTGGAGCTGCTAGAGGAGGTGAGTTTACATTCATATTTACATTCATTTATGAGTAATAGTGCAGGAAAACATTATTAAAACTGTATTAAATCAGATCGAGAAAAATCTGTGGAAACTTTCCAGTTATTTTCCAGATGCGTCTGAGATGTTACTGCTTCATTCACACAGACTCATTAAAATATATTGATCTGATTAATTCATTACAGTTCATATGAGGGTGGAAGAAGAAAAAGAGAAGGGTTTTAATAACACAGCTTTTAAATATTACAGTATCTTTGAAATGTGTAGCATATATTTCAACAAGTTCATTTGATTACTACAATTAATTAATGTGCTACATTCACACTGATGTCCATGTTATCTATTAATGTTAAACTTTGTACTTGACATTAATTTAGTTTATGAATATGTAGTAAATTTCTAAACTACACATACTGCAAAACACTAAATGAGAGATAAATATAGTTAAATATAGTTAAAACAAGATGTGAGACAATTAAAACAATTAAAACAAAAGTGCAAAACAACATAAAAGAAGAGGAAAAAAACCCAACAACACAAACAACTGACAAAGAAAAATTAAATATATGTCATTAAAGAATATACTGAATGTACAAGTAAGAGTAAATAAAGGTAATTGTGATCAAATATGAAAGAGCATTAATAACTGTTAATGAATCACTCACTGTCCCTCATGTTGTGAAACACAGAGAGTATTCCAGAAAGCAGGTCATGTGACACACCTTGAGTAAGTGAGCGAATAACCTCAACTTATGGTTTCAAAAACTGAGGTAACTTTCAGGGTATGAGAGTAACCATAGCAACTTACTCTCTGAACATAACCTGCTCCGGAGTTTATACTTCAGTTTTAGTTTATGCTTCAGAAGTGTTCAGGGCATGTGTGATCTTCTGATGAGACTCCAGAGAGAGAGAGAGAGAGAGAGAGAGAGAGAGAGAGAGAGAGAGAGAGAGAGAGAGAGAGAGAGAGAGAGAGAGAGAGAGAGAGAGAGAGAGAGAGAGAGAGAGAGAGAGAGAGAGAGAGAGAGAGAGAGAGAGAGAGAGAGAGAGAGAGTCGTATCGATATATATTAATTATAAAGCACTATTATAACAACAAGGTAATGTGTAAATGTTTGTTTAATTTTAATATATTTATTATTTACTTTATTGTCATCTCATACATAATGGATCTGCATTCAAATGTTTATTTATTAATTTTGCAATTTTCTAATAATGTATTTCTCTAATGAAACACGTATGTCTTATTATATAATGAGCGTCAAACAAACAATATAATTCTTATTCTCAGTGATTAAAGAATCAAGATTAAACAAAAAGATTGAAAACGCTATTATTGCACAACCACACGGTGGCGATATTCACTAAGTGTGTAAATCTCCATTAAACAACAGAAGAAGAAGGAAGTAGAATGGCGCGCTTTTTCTCAGCGTCTGTTCCCATGGAGACTCGTGGATTCGTCGCTCTGTTGAGAATGTCTCGTGTGTTTAACCGGGAACATGCTCTGGGTCGACTGAACTTACTCCTGAACGCGTTTATTGAAGCATCATACCTCGAGTTAGAGAGGTTTGGGTTAATCAACCGAGAGTTCAGGGTATATGTTCAATAAGTTAACCTTGATTTCTGGAAAACCCCTCAGGGCACACTCGTTTTGGGACAGAAGTTCTTCCGGAGTTTTTCCCTATTTTTTGTTCTGTGGAACCATTAGACATTATAATAAACACTATTGGCCTCTTTGGACTGTTGCTGCGACACATCAACGAGTCCGCCATATTGTGCGGGGCAAGACTGCGCTGTTAACAAGTGCAAGTAAACGGGCGAGCTGCGGTTTTTCTGGATAAAAACTAAAATAACATTTACATTTATCAACCGATTTCAGTGGTTTATAATGTACGTGGTGTACAAAAAGTTCTAGTTGCTTAAAATATCTATAGTTAGACATATAAAATATTTATTTTAATAAGAAATAGTCAAAGCTCAGGCTTGTCATGTATTTGGCTGCTTTATTCTTGCATAAGAATTGTGAAAATGTAAATTTTCACATTAAATGAAATAAAGTTTTCTTATTGTAGAAAAGGCATTTTCTGTCTTTAACCCAATTTTAGCTTTTCTTGAGCTTAGAATTGACCACCATTGAGAAAATGAAACAAATCATCAAATACAAATCACACAGGCTGCTTTCTGTATTTTTATAGCACTAAAATGATACAGATATTTACAGATACTCCAAAACATACAACAACAATAACTGATGGATCCTTTATGGTAATACATATGACATGGTACAACTACAGTGCAATGCAAATAGTAAATATAAGAAAGTGAGAATAGTAAATAGTTTGTTATACACTATATATAAGAAATAGTTTATGTAGTATATAATAATATAGTCAATAATAAAGTATATAATGTCAATAAACAAACAGTATACAGCAAATAAAATAGTAATGAATAGTACAATTATATAAGTACAATAATATAATATCATAATAATATATTTATAATAGTATATAGTATAATAATACTATAATAATAGCAATAGAATATGTAGTATCATTTACAGAATATAGTCAATAATACAACAGCATAACTATAATAGATTGATAATCTCAAGTGGTATAATATAATAGTATTGGTATAATAATAATAATCGCAAATACAATGTAATATCAATTGCAGAATAATATAGACAATAATAAAAATAGTAAATTAAATAGTGACTAGTACACTAATAATATAGTATTGGTATAATAATAATAACAACAAAAGGCTATATACTTCCATCAATCTCTTGGAGATGGTGAGAACAGTGCACTGACAGACTCTCCTCAGCTTTCTTGAGGCTCGTGTAGCTCTGGTTGCAACGGGCTGAAAAGGAAATAAAAATAAAAACAAATCACCATTTAATGGCAAACTATTAAATAATACAGTGATGATAAACCTACTCTTTGTAGATGAGTCGGGAAACTTCCCTTCTAGCTACTTCCCACTGTCTCCTCAACTCTTTGTCTTTGGGAAACCTTCAATGTGTGAGAAGCTCGCCAACTAACTAACGTTACAGTAAGATTCACAAAATGTCAGTCACCTAGCCGAAACGAGTACTTGTCATAAAAGTCAGTTTTCAGAAAATAAAGATGCATATTTAAACTTGAGGAAATTTAGTTTATAAAATAAGATATAATATAAGCTAAAACTATATTAGAAATCATGTAAACTCATGTCTCAACTTTCACAGCTAACTAGCGACATCGCTGACTGACTCCGGTGGCCAACTACTATCAATATAATTATATAATGACCAAATACAACCAGAAACAAATGTTCAGTCTTACCTGTGAAAGGTCATTCCCCGAGAACAATTGTGCAGCGATCTGTACAGCCCCAAGCAGCACACTGTGAGGCATTTTTCTCAGTTCCAGTTATGAGCGTTATGGGAACGTTGCCCCGCACAATATGGCGGCGCCGTTGGCGTACGGTCCAGAGGCCAATAGGGCGTCTAGTGTTTATTATAATGTCTATGTGGAGCTGTTTCAACGCGACATCACATGATCAGGAGCTGTATATCATCAGGGCTGTGACTGAATCACATCTGTGTTAACATCTGCTGCACATGTGATGTTATTCAGCTGAGCTCCTCATCCTCCTTATTTACCCTGTTTACCCTCATGTTTACACTGCTGAAAATAAAACCATTTCATCTGACAGGCAGAAGTGAATCTGACATACTGTAAATATGATGAGTGATGGATCTCATTATACACTGAGAGTGAATCATGAGTCTGTCAGTGAATCTCATTATTAATATAATGATATAATCTTCTGTTTTCAGGATTCATCATTGTTGCAGTTTTACCAGTGTTTCTCACAGTGACAAATTACAATTGGGACAAATCATGTGGTCAGAAAATGGGCTGTAAGTGATTGATGAATTATGATCTGATCCCTGATATAAACACACATAACTCATGACATCATAATGAGATCAATATTTTGCTCGTGTCGTTATGAATGTTTGATCTTTACAGATTTTGAGTGACTAGAAATACTTCCAGTGATTTCATAATAATCTGTTCAGATGTTTTTGAACATTTGTGAGATGTTTTATATTTATGGTCTTGATTTTATTCAGTCAGTGTCAGACACAGATATGCTCTTCTTTTTAAACTAATATTATTAAAGCTGTTTTTCAGGTTCACCTTCGGTCAGGAGATCAGTGTATTTATCTCTCATGTTATTGGTCAATGCTGTACTGGTCTATTTCTACATCATCTCTCTGGAAAATGAAAAGGGTACGATAATATAAAATTATATATCTGAAGCATCTTTCTAGTATATCTTAAGCTAAATTGTACTAAAGTTAAATGTCTGTCTGTCAGTTAATGAACACTTTACAGAAACTGTTACCATGATGATGATGATGATGTGTTTGTTCATGTTCAGATCGTGTGGGATGGGCCTGTATGATTGCATTTCTTCAGTTACTCTGGGCAGTGGTGAACTTCACATGGTCATTTAAATATGGTACAGTATTAATCATCTGATCATCTTCTGCTATCAGCTCTAGTTTATTCTCTTCACTTCTGTTCTTCTCTTCTGAAGAGAGATTGAGTCTCTACACCGCAAAATTATCATAAAGACTAAAAATATACAGTACAAACCTGTTAAAAGTAAGTTCATATACAGTAAAAAACTATTTCTTTTTTCTTGTCAGTTATGTACATCAGGGCTTCATGTTACATGTAATGTTGTTCATGTTAACTGCATTATTTCAGTCATCTTCATTTATAGAGCGCTTTTCACAATACAGATTGTTTCAAAGCAGATTCACAGTGACAATAGGACAATTTATGGACGGAGATTGTTTTGGCTTCACAGCAGCTCCAGGATAAATTTATCAAGCTAAAGTTGGTTTTTGATTGAATCACTTCCGTTGTAAAAATGGTTAATTATTACTTTAGGGGCCGCTTAAATGACACATTTCCTACTGAAAACCGAATACCTTTAATGCATTCTTGCCGTTCATTTACATGTATAGTCTATAGGTTTGTGTGTTTGAGTGTGTATGTGAGCAGAAGCTTGGTCTTTTTTACAAAGTGACATTGCCAAATTACTTGTCTGGTCCGCATAATACAGAAAAATTAGTTGTGTCCGCGGATCTATGCGAACTGGAATAATTTTGATAACGTTTTATCTATACATAGGGAAAGGAAAGGGAAATGGGTCTTCACAGGGGATAGTTTAGTTTAAACATCAGGGCTGCATTATCATCATGTCTAGATGCAGGTCCTTCATCTCATCTGGATACGGCCTGGATCTGGCAGGCTGCGGCAAACCTCGGGATAAACGGAGAGAGACTAATATTAGCGTAGACGCTAATACAGTACAAACCTGTTAACAGTAAATTCATAAACAGTGAAAAACTGTTTCTTTTTTCTTGTCAGTTTTTTCTTCTTATGATGTAGCGAGTACATCAGGTGTTATGGGAAGTGTTCCCGGGTCCAGCTGACCTAATCTATGCAGACTAACAATTTACATGATTTGAATTATAGAAGGAGATAATGGTTTATGTGTATACAAGTTTAAACTGATGTGTTTTTAGTCTAGATTTAAACTGACAGTGTGTGTCTGCTTCCCAAACAGTGATAGGAAGATTGTTCCAGAGTTTAGGTGTTAAATAGGAAAAGGATCTGCCGCCTGCGGTTGATCTTTATATTCTAGGTATTATCAGCTGTCCTGAATTCTGAGATCACAATAGACATGAAGGACTAAATACAGGTTTTACTGTAAGTTTAAGTTAAATCCGTAAATCCTGAAACGCTGCAGCTGTATTTTTTTATGGTGAAGTTCAGACAACCTCAGCTGCTGTTTTTATTTTACTGTAATATTTCACTGTGAATGAATGATGAAAAACATTGTTATTCTACAGAATATTTTTGAATAATTTATTATTTATTATTAATTTCAAACTCCAAACAGACTAAGAATCAGATTTAGAAAGATGTGGAGATTTCTTTTTTCTTGATATGTATTTTTCTGTAGTGGTTGTTAATGTGGTTTCATTTGATCTAATGATGATATTAACTGTATTAATTGATCTAATGGTGATGATATTGTATTATTTGATCTTCCAGCTCTTCTCCGTCTTGTTCCTGTGTATGTGTTTGGATCAGTGGTTGTTGTTTTACTGAATTCTGTTGCTCTGATGACTGAACTGATACTGAAAACAGGTGAGCGATCACTTCAACATCACACACTGTATAATTACTGTAATATATCGGCATATAAACCATGAACTTTACAGTAAATACATAATATAAACTACAGCATTTTAATCTGAACTGAGTGAGTGGTAAAATCTCACTGTGAGGCAGAAATCACCTCTTCATCTCTGATCAGATTACTCTCATTTCCATTCACATATAATAATTTGGAGCAATAATAAGCCTTATAATCAGCTGTTCATGCTGTAAATAAAATCCTGTTGTTTATTTTCTTTATCCTCAGTTAATGGTGAAGGTGCAGTTGGAGATCTGAGGATCGTCGTCTTTTCCTCTGAATTCATCTTCACTTTATTTCTGTTGGTTTTAATGATATTTGAACCCTGTGAGTATAACCTGCACTTAAAGACAATTAAATTCATCACATTCACTTCAGCTGTTTTGATGCCTTTCAAAAAGGGATTTTCATTTTAAAATATGACTACATATGTGTCCAATCATCTGTCTTTTCGGTTTGGGGTCTAAATTAAGTGCATTTTACTTAAGTAAAATTATCTGCCAGTGTGGTACTACAAATAATCTTAATGCAAACGGAAAACAAGATTATTTGGAGCGTCTATTACTAAGTGCAAATTTACAGTAGCTCCGCCCACCAATGTCACACAAGGTTAAAAACGACATGTGTGATTCTGTGGCTTCAGTAGTGCGTAAGGTGTGTAAAACTGACTAGTGATGCAATTGACACAGGTTCGAGTCCGTCTTTTGCTGAGCTTGCTCTTCTCCCTTTTCCCATCACATATCACATCGACATTTATTTTCAATAAAAATGAAGAAAATGTTCTAAAAGTGGAAGTAAAGTGCCTAACGAGTGTTTAATAATGATAAAAGTATTTATAATTTTAATAAACAGAATCATTTACACTTAATGTACAACAATACTGAGGTGCAAATAGTATGTATCTGCCAGTATAAAGTATAAATAGCATCTAATTACTATTTACTTATTGCAAAGAACTGCTACTTTCACATGGTAAATAGAATATATCACTATTTTCTATTTTTTAGCATCTACAGCTATTTCCACTTAGTGTAAATAGCTGCTTCCTTATTTTCCCAACTCCATTGGCAGGTAATTTGCAAAATAAAAAAAATGCACTTAAATTATTATTTATTTTTATTTTTTTCCCCCTTGGGATACCATGAAAATGAATATTAGTTCAATAACTTACCGTTCTGCCAGTTTTCACCTCTGATATTATAACAGTGATAAGAATTAAACTCAGAGTTCAAGTTTTAACTCAGAGTTGGTTGAAGCTCCTTATTGAAACGGGCCCCAGGACTCATCTATTATCCAGTCTGATGTGTTTTGAATCTGAATAATCCTGTAAATCTCTTTTCCTCCTCTGTCTCTGAACTCACAGGGATCAAACCATGTCTGGAGTCATGTCAGGTTAGTGTCATATTTAATGTAAATCAGATTTTATTAATTCACCTGCAGTATCACTTGATGTTAAGGTGCACTCAGTGATTTATGTTCATGTTTTGACTGAAGTCTTCATACAGACACACATGAGTGTGACACAGCATCACTGTAAAAATATGTATTTATATTAGGGATGTCAATTTACACAAATTCCCATGATCGATCGTCGTTTAAATTAACGATCAATTAATCGTTAGCCTTAATACCGAAGTATGCTACACTGCAGTGGCATATAGTCAACAGCATGACGGGGTGCAAATGCTGCTCAAAACACCGTGTTCCTCACCAAATGAATGAGAAGGGTTTTAATCTAAATAAAGGGCTAGTAGGATTGTAAAATGAGTTGATGTGATTGATCAGTTATTAAAATGCTTATTTAATAATCAAATATAACGACTAATACAACGCCGCCTCAGATGCGTGCTTGTCAGAATGTGCACTCCTGTTCACAATGTTTTATTACAATATTGTTCTCATTAATGTTATGTAATATGACAGTCCCAATCATAGTCATTATTAGTCGTGCATTGCTGTTTGAGCTGCGCGCGCTGAAGCTGATCACGGCACGCGTTAATTCTTAACCAAATGCATCCCATATGAGAGAAATCAGATATAGATAGACCTGCACAAAATAAACACAATATTACAACTTACATTTGCACAAAACAAAAGGCTGTGTGTCTGCTTTATGTTCAGCTGGTCATGTGATCACAGTATGGCCACCATGAGCCAAGAGAGAAAACACCTTATGTGGAATAAAACAGTTTCTTCCTGACTCTACATCATTTAAACTGGATTTGTAAAATATGCTATTCTTCCCTTTAAACGTGGACAGAATTACTGACTGCACCTTTAAATAAGTGTCAGAAACACATTCAGTGAAGATCTGTGTGTAAATGATCTGTCTTGTCGTGAACACAGAAGGCAATAAAGTCTCGTCGAACTGCAGCCGCTGGATCACAGAATCAGGAATCTCAGGTTAGTGTCAGAATTATGGATGATTTCACTTTTCCCGAGATTTCACTTTTCTCATTCCTGCTCCTGGAGAACATAAGCACTTTTTTGCTTCATTTGACACAAACCACTTCAGATAATTACAGACATGTTCAGTTCACTTAGTTTTGTTGTGGTCACAAGATATTAATTCATGGGAAAGTGATAATAAGTCGTGGCCCCGAGATCCTATGTTGAGGGAACAATATCTATTTCTCATGGCCACGAGTTTAATGTGTAAACAACCTGCGTTACCATAGCAACCTGGAATTATCAGAAATGCATAGACCAGAGGTCTCCAAACTCGGTCCTAGAGGGCCACCATCCTGCAGAGTTCAGCTCCAACCCCAATTAAACACTCCTGAACAGATAATCAATATCTAATATCTAATCAACATATCTAATTAGGCATACTAGAAACTTCCAGTCAGGTGTGTTGGAGCTAAACTCTGCTGGACAGTGTCCCAGATCAGTTCTCTACGGGTTTATGGAAGTTCAGGTCCATTTACTAATATATTTTTTATATATAAGCCTATAGCCTATATTACATGATCATATAATCTGATCATTTAAACAGTATTATTATAAATACACACTTTAATATGTGAATTGTATTATCAGAAAACTGAACATTTGGACTGTTTGACACTCCTGATGCTTCGAATCTTTTCCTGAAACAATCAGAGAAAAGCTTCAAAGATTCAAGAGGCTTCATTTCTCCTTCCCTACAGTAAATCTTAAAAGAATATGCCGTGTACATTTTTATCTATACCATCCAACAGTCTTTTAAATCCATTCACTGATCGTTTATTTTTATGTCATTTTTTTATTATTATTATTATTATCATTATTATCATTAGGTCTATTGGTTAAATTTTTTTATTCATTATAATGCATTTGCTTTATTTTCTCCTTCATTTCCTGTATCTCTTTACCTTAATCTTTCTTAATTTTGTTTAATTTTGTTTAATTTTGTGTGTGTGTGAATATGTGTGTGTATATGTGTGTGTGTATATATATATATATATATATATACATACATACATACATATATATATATATACACACACACACACACAGGTGCTGGTCATATAATTAGAATATCATCAAAAAGTTGATTTATTTCACTAATTCCATTCAAAAAGTGAAACTTGTATATTATATTCATTCATTACACACAGACTGATATATTTCAAATGTTTATTTCTTTTAATTTTGATGATAATAACTGACAAATAAGGAAAATCCCAAATTCAGTATCTCAGAAAATTAGAATATTGTGAAAAGGTTCAATATTGAAGACACCTGGTGCCACACTCTAATCAGCTAATTAACTCAAAACACCTGCAAAGGCCTTTAAATGGTCTCTCAGTCTAGTTCGGTAGGCTACACAATCATGGGGAAGACTGCTGACTTGACAGTTGTCCAGAAGACGACCATTGACACATTGCACACAGAGGGCAAGACACAAAAGGTCATTGCAAAAGAGGCTGGCTGTTCACAGAGCTCTGTGTCCAAGCACATTAATATAGAGGTGAAGGGAAGGAAAAGATGTGGTAGAAAAAAAGTGTACAAGCAATAGGGATAACCGCACCCTGGAGAGGATTGTGAAACAAAACCCATTCAAAAAATGTGGGGGAGATTCACAAAGAGTGGACTGCAGCTGGAGTCAGTGCTTCAAGAACCACTACGCACAGACGTATGCAAGACATGGGTTTCAGCTGTTGCATTCCTTGTGTCAAGCCACTCTTGAACAACAGACAGCGTCAGAAGCGTCTCGCCTGGGCTAAAGACAAAAAGGACTGGACTGCTGCTGAGTGGTCCAAAGTTATGTTCTCTGATGAAAGTAAATTTTGCATTTCCTTTGGAAATCAGGGTCCCAGAGTCTGGAGGAAGAGAGGAGAGGCACACAATCCATGTTGCTTGAGGTCCAGTGTAAAGTTTCCACAGTCAGTGATGGTTTGGGGTGCCATGTCATCTGCTGGTGTTGGTCCACTGTGTTTTCTGAGGTCCAAGGTCAACGCAGCCGTATACCAGGAAGTTTTAGAGCACTTCATGCTTCCTGCTGCTGACCAACTTTATGGAGATGCAGATTTCATTTTCCAACAGGACTTGGCACCTGCACACAGTGCCAAAGCTACCAGTACCTGGTTTAAGGACCATGGTATCCCTGTTCTTAATTGGCCAGCAAACTCGCCTGACCTTAACCCCATAGAAAATCTATGGGGTATTGTGAAGAGGAAGATGCGATATGCCAGACCCAACAATGCAGAAGAGCTGAAGGCCACTATCAGAGCAACCTGGGCTCTTATAACACCTGAGCAGTGCCACAGACTAATCGACTCCATGCCACGCCGCATTGCTGCAGTAATTCAGGCAAAAGGAGCCCCAACTAAGTATTGAGTGCTGTACATGCTCATACTTTTCATGTTCATACTTTTCAGTTGGCCAAGATTTCTAAAAATCCTTTCTTAGTATTGGTCTTAAGTAATATTCTAATTTTCTGAGATACTGAATTTGGGATTTTCCTTAGTTGTCAGTTATAATCATCAAAATTAAAAGAAATAAACATTTGAAATATATCAGTCTGTGTGTAATGAATGAATATAATATACAAGTTTCACTTTTTGAATGGAATTAGTGAAATAAATCAACTTTTTGATGATATTCAAATTATATGACCAGCACCTGTATATGTGTGTGTGTGTATATATATATATATATATATATATATATATATACGCATACATACATACATTATATATATATATATATATAATGTATGTATGTATGTGTATATATATATATATATATATACACACATACATATATATAAATAAATACATAATAATCTACTTACAGCCTGTTTTTTCATGCCAATAAAACTTTGATTATATGACTTGATTTCTGTTTGTATTTTACAGGAAGTTCACTTTATGGGAATTTAACATATTTCATTTTATTTAGGTTTAATAGGCATAATAATAATAAAAATAAATAAAGACACGATCAGTGAATGGATTTAAAAGGCTGGGATGGGATGAATAAAAATGTTTTCTTGTAGGCCTTTATTATTTAATGTTCTTACATATTCTTTTAGTATGTATTAATAACAAACTTCATTTGAATGCCGTCTATAGGCAACATCACGCGTTTTAAAATGGCAGTATATCAT
The DNA here is from genome assembly GCF_019924925.1 of Ctenopharyngodon idella. NCBI lineage: Eukaryota > Metazoa > Chordata > Actinopteri > Cypriniformes > Xenocyprididae > Ctenopharyngodon > Ctenopharyngodon idella. Next base: position 15,745,408 of record NC_067222.1, on the reverse strand, counting down.
TCCCTCAACAAAGGATCTCAAGACCACGACTCTACATCGCGTTACCTCGAAAAAATGGCTACGACATATCACGTTCCCACAAATTAATATCCTGTTGCCACGACAAAACTAAGTGAACTGAACATGTCCCCTCCCACAACTAATTGACTGAAATATCTGTAACACCACATCCTGATCATCTGCTCTAATAGTCCCACAAGTACTATATTATATACTAAAGTTATACTAAAGTTATCAGCAGCAGGTCATGTGATTTTGAAACATTTCCTCCAACTTAAAACAGAAAATGCTTCTATGTGGTAAAACTGTTGTAATGAGGAGACTCCAGGAGCAGGACTGAGAATCACTGCTGTGAAACTGTTGAAAACACGTGTTAAAACATGTCTTATTCTGAACCCAGAATGCAGCAGCTTCTGATGAAACTCTAGCCGCTGGATCAAACCAGAACCAGAACACAGCAGAATCACATGAGATGAATCCTCTACTGAGTAAACAAAACCAAGAGACTCAGCTGGATTCAGTGGTTTCACAAACATGATCAACAATCAGAGAAATACACTCCTGAGACAGTGATTTAAGAGTTCAGTCTCGTTCTTCATTTGTTATTGAGGCCGTTTTTTCGAATGCACGTTTTGTTGTTTCTTGGTTTTGTAAATATCTGTAAATATATGCAGGATGTTTAACTGTCATCACACTTGTTCTTTGTATTCATGTAACAGTGATTTGCTTTTATAACTAATTCTAGCTGTAAACCAACTTCAACAGTATATTGAAACTGAGACTCAAGATCAACAGGGAGAAAAATCAGTGTTATAATTTTTATTGTAAGAATCGATTGAGGTTTGAGTCTCAGTACAGGATCATTATTTCAGTAAATGTTAAGTTCTGGGTCTCTTACACCCTTCAGAAACACTGAGACTGAATATTCAAACCTTCAGATGGAAGATCAGATCCTTCATGTAATATCAAAACTCCTCTGAGTTTTTGTTACCTTCCTTCCTCTTCCTCTTGTACTTCCTCTGTAAATCTTTCCTCATAAAGTTTCCAGCCCAGAATGAGCCCAAACACAGAGTCTTACAAGCTCATGATCAGCCATTCTCCTCCATAATACTGAGTCTGGAAAGCAGATCAAGAAATTAATACATTTATAACTCTAAATTGTACTGTAATTTCTAAATGGTGATCAAAACATTTAATTCTTTATGTGGAAAACAGAATGAGAGATTTGGCTAAATGTCCACCTATTGTTTGTATTTATAGTGTATTTATTGTTCTTCTTGTCTTTGTATTGTGTAACATTGTGCTTTATTTCATGTTGTAAATGTATTTAATAAATGTAATGTTTCTATATGACTAAAACTAACTTTGACTGCTCTTACTGCTGCTGCAGTGTGTAGTATGTGTAATGTGCTGCACAGTATGCATGTTTTCTGTACGCGCAGAACATCTGGAAGTATGGGAATACAGTATCCCACAATGCAATGTGTTTCACTTGATTTTCCATATCCATTGTTATCAGAGTACCAGAAAAAAATATTAGACATGATTTTTAACATCTCAGTCTTTCCTATGGAGCCCTGCACATGACATGCAGGAAAAAAATAGTAGTCTAAATCGTGCGCATGATTTACTAATTCATTCCCTCGTAAATCGTGCGCACGATTTAATTTTTTTTTCTTGCATGTCATGTGCGGGGCTCCGTACTTTCCTTATCAGACTGCCAGAAGGCATTTCAGTCATTCTGACCGGTGAGATGCGTTTCTACTCCACTCCACTAGATGGCAGCATCGCGTCTCAGATGGACTCATGAAAAACAACTTCACTTTCTTACCTGGTACTTTTGGTTTACAGCAAATCAAAAAGCACAATCCAGTTGGAATAGCATATCCAACACAAAACATAAATGGAAATATGTTTTAGAGCAGCAGAAATTCTCTTACTTTAGGTGAAAGTGAAGTCTTGCCATCATCCACAGAACAGCATCTGGATCGTTTACCTGAAGAAAAGAAAAGAATGTAGAAAAACAGCAATTTGTTATGTATATATATTCTATATATTGTAATATATTAACACATATATTTTTCAGTTTATTTAACCCATTTATTGTATTGATTATAAATATGAAAATATATTTTCATTCTGTGAAGGCCGGAACACACCAAGCCGATGGTTGGCCGTCAGGCAGTTTTTGTTTGTCGGCCGACTAAGTTTTCTCAGTGTGTTCTGCACCGTCGGCTGAAGTTGGTCCTCGTCGGCTTTTTTCCGGCCGATTCGAAATGTTGAATCGGCGCTCGTTGGTCCGTCGGGCCCTCTGATCATTCTGATTGGCTGTTCAGCTACTGCCACCTGCTGGTACGGAAAGGCATTTCATCTTGCGCAGGCGCAGAACGGACGTGCTACTTGGCCGTCGGGTGTCGAGCATCGGTTTGGTGTGTCAGGGCAACTTTGGACACAGACGCTGCCGACGTGAGCCAACCCCGCAGTCTGCTTTCGTCGCCACTAGTTCGTCGGAGTCGGCTTGGTGTGTTCCGGCCTTAAGGGACTGGCTACCATCTAAGACATGAAATAACTTGAAATAAGAAATGCGCTTGAAATAAGATGCCAAGATCTGCTGGGAAAGAAACGTTAGGAAAGAACACCAATGTGATGAACTTCTACTTGCCTTTCCGTCAACTGTTGATCCAGGTTTAAAAAAAAAAAAAAAAAAACTCTGGGAGCTCTGCAAACATAAACTTTCCAACTTTAAACGTGATGGACACGGTTACAGATTGACCACATCTGGGAAACGAAACGCCACAAACATGAGTTATACCAGTAGTCATACCTTAGAGGTTTCATTCAGGCACAGACGGGTCACCTCAGGAACCAAAACATAGGGAAACGGTCCACAACACCAACGATCCACCACCAACACTTGACCAGGTACAGGTTGCCCATAGGTGTTTCTGGGAAACATTACAAGAAACAGGATCAAGAACTGACCAACCACACAACAAAAAAAGTAGCATCAAGAAAATAGTCACTCGCTTGCCACAAAACTCAACTTTCAGTCCCACATCTCCAACGCATGTGTGATGTGTTTACACTGATGTCAAACTTAGGTAAAACTAAACCAGAAACAAATACTCTTTAAAATTACAACCTCAGACCTTCAGTACTTTTGCATAAAATCGCACGCAATGACTTACCATATTTTTTCACTTCAAAAGCCTGGGAATTCATTCTGTCACCAATAAAATCATGTATATCCCGATCAGAGCCTCTGGGGTTAAAGCATGAGAAAGCTCCAGTATCCGGTTGAGGAAACATTTGTCCTCTGACCAATCCAGTAATAATGCTTGTCCTAGTAAAACAATTAACAGCTCAGAAAGCCTTCAAAACCATTGTGAAAAGTACAAAGACAACATCCAGAAATAAAGCAGTGTCATGTCTATTCAAAGACTTGGAGCGAATTCTCACCTCCACCACAACCAGACTGTACTGCAAGACACAAACACAGGAATATCAGGCATTGACTTATGCAGCAAGTCATAAAAAAAAGCACAATTTATATTGACTGAGGTTTGTGCATCTAAAAACTACCTGCAATTTGTTTGCAGTGAGACTGCTTAATATGACAAAAGAGAACTTTTTCATTTTCCAAACCGCTGGTCCAGCATAATGTCATACAGGTATAAATTCCTTTTTAATTGGCCATTTAATCGTTTAATTAAGGTTTGTACATGCTAGTTTTCATGGCAGAATTTAACATAAATATTCTGGAGCTGCCAGTTTGCTACATTTCAAATGATTATTAAACAGCAAGCACAAACTATGCGAATTTGGCAGCCCTTCCGGCGCACTCAGTGTCCGAATTCACTCGTTTCATTCACTCCTTCAAGTCAGCGGCGCAAAAATGGAGTATGCAGTATATGCAGTGCACAGGGGCGCCGCACGGAGGGGGGCGCCATTGTGCCAAAACTTCTTTGAAAATCTTTTTGAATAAAACGTTTAAAATAAATTAAAAAATGATGTTTGTTGAAAAATAATGTTTGTTTAGCATTTTAATTTAGCCGTTGCTCTGTTACGGACAGTCACATGTCCAAAATGGACAGAGGAGGGAAGCGGTCTGGGGCGCAGAACAGAAAATGTAAAAAAGAAAATGAAAAACTGTCTTAAAATGAGGACATCGATGTCCAAGTGGATAACAAGAAATTGGTAAGCGTAACCTATCATTATCACTGTAAGTGTTTGATGTCTTACACCGGTCGGTCTGTGTAGCGCCGCTTCAAGTCTTTTATGAATGATCCGCTGAATCACTTTTGTTACGTTCAAAACGCAGATTCAGAAATGAAACACTGCTGTGTGTTGCGTGGAGACGAACAGTTCTGCTTTGTCTTTATAGTTTCATTGGCAAAATTGAACAAAACAGACAATATTTTGTCTAAAATAACACAATATAAACTTACTGAGCTGTTGTATGAAATCAGTAACCTATTTGCATATATTTGGGACAAAAACAGCACTCGTGTAATACTGAAATCCGTTACTTTTGTGATACTGCTTAACTCATATGATAAATATGAGACAAAAACTCAATAAGGGGCATTTTTGCTCCAATATCTTGAGTTTTATGGACATGCTAACTGCATTCTATAAGCTCTATCGCATAGTGAGTTGTTGCCCTGCATTATATTCCTCATCAGGCAACTGTATGTAATGTCAGACCTACATAGGTTTGGGGCGGGGCAAGTGCATTCAAAATTAATGTTTTATTATTATTATTATTATTATTTGTTTTATTTTACCGTAATTAATTAATCAAATTAACGTGTTAAATCGACAGTAAAATGCAGGGAGTTTTCTGTGAGGGTTAGGGGATAGAGTATAGAGTGACAAGAAAATTGAAAAATGTGAGAAAATGTGAATCTTTTGGATTTTCTGCATTAATTGATCATATCATCAATTGCTCAATGTCATATTCATTAAAGTCACAAGTACAAACACAATGTAGTTAACATAATAACATACAAAAATATAATCATGTCTTTATTTAACATCCCATTAATCATTCACAGTGTTATGAAAAAAAGTAAGTGAAAAGTTTAGAGTGGGCAGTTTAACTGCTCAAGACAAACAAGGACTCATGAACAACAAACACAACACTAAAAAAACAGATGGTCATCAAAAAACAACAACAACAACAACAAAAAAATAAAAGTCTGTTCAATAAAGGCATGAAAGAAAATGATTGTTTGTGTTGTAGTGTGTCACATTGTGTTTCGTCTATACTTGTGGCTTTGATGAAGATCAGATGAAAAAATTCTGACAAATTAATACAGAAAACCAACCAAGTCCAAAAGGTTCACACACGTTTTCTTGCCACTGTACTACAGAATATATTATGTGTGTGTGTGTGTGTGTGTGTGTGTGTGTGTGTGTGTATGCTAGTGCCTGGTAATATTATATAATTATATAATTAAACAGGCATTATAATCAAACACAGAGAGCATTGAAACAGTCCAAATTAATAGAGCACAAACCGCCTACTCAAAAACACAACAGCAACAAATAAGCGTGCATATGGACAACAGGGGTGGGAGAAAAAATATCGATGCATAGATGCAACGATTCTGGATCGATTATGAGCTTATTTTCCTATTTTCCTTACTAATGCTCTACGAAGGCATCATTTATGTTGTTTACTGTGGGCTTATATATTAAAATATGAAATTCACTGACAGAAAGCTGCTTTCGATTTCAAATTCTCACGTTCGCTTTGTGAAGCGCGCTCGCGCACGCGGCTGTGTGCGACTAGTGCTTAAATGCACGTGCTTCTCAAAATGCTTTTATGACGCGAAATTGATATAAACACAGTTATGTCTTAAAGACAGGACAGAAACTTCTTATATTTCAAAAGAGATCTGTGCATAGTCTGGATGCAGCTTATTAGACCTCCCGCTATGGCATCAGTAATAATCAAACAACTAAAGCTGAGAAAGTGAAAAATCACTCACAGCTCTTGAAAGGTAAATATTCTGAAAAATGTTCTGAAAGCACTCTTTGTTTATTGCTTGTAATGTTTCGTTGTTCCTCTTTATTATTTACTAGGCGACTCGCTTGTTTTGTAACTTTATATATGTCCCTATATAAAATTCTTAACATACAGTTGTATTAATGTATTTTTTTTACTTTTAATTATTTTAACTTATAATTCCATATGTAATTAAATGCAATTAATAAGCAAATTAATTAATACGAAAAAAAAGTATCAAGAATCCTTTTGGAATTGGATCGGATCGTGAGGTGCCTAAAAATTCCATTTCCCACCCCCTAGATAAGATATATATATATATTGCCTGCAATTTCACTAAGGTCTACTAAAATGTGATTCCAATCTTATTTTTTTTTTTTCATATTGCGATATAAAATCGATATCGTCTGGACAGTGGAAAATATTTTGATATGAATTTTAGCTCATATCGCCCACCCTATTATCAGCAGCTTATCATGTTGCTCAGGTGCTAATTACCCTCCTCCATCCCCAGCTCCTCCTCTTGTCCAATCAGGACTTGGCCTCTGATATACCAGACTAATTCTTCTTGAATTATGTTGTTTCATTAAATTATTGTCATTAAGAACATTAATGATACCTTTATGTCGGTTCTGTTCACCCTAAGGGGGGTTATCGCTGCTCTCCCTGCTCTTTTTCAAACCGGACAATGGATCATTCGACCACCGAATCCAGCAGTGTCTGCCATAATATCGAAGTAAGTGTGCATCATTGATCATCGTTCTCGCTAAAGATATTTTCTCATAACATGAGATCTGTAGTTTAGTTTAAAGAAAAACTATTGTGCTCCTAGCACTCCTCGCTGTCATTAAAACAGCGTAACACAGGAAAAGTGTTCAAAAGTAACCACATGTCTATCTAAATTCATATCATTTTTAACTTCTGCGTAATGACTTTATGTAATTTCAATGTTTATTGCCATTAATGAGAGTGTCATATTTAATCTAAATGTATATCAAATGTAAAACAGAGTTTAAGATCATTCTGTTTACTTCATTACTTTTCTCACTCTAGTAAAGGCGTTTGTGCGCATGGACTTGAGTTTCCGTATAGTGCGCACATATTTACGGCAAGTTTAATTTTTATAAATCCTGATATGTGCTTGGAAAATTCCGTACGCATATTTCTATGCCCATTTTGTGCGTATGTAATAGTTATACATCAGGCCCCTGGTCTGTATTTTCATTGCTGTTGTGTTTTTATTGTGTCTGTTGTTGTTTTGTGTACATGACTGACTTGTTCAGCATCTATCGCAACTTATCAGTTGATGAGTCTAATCAAGCCCTTATTCACCAGTTGTTCATTTGTTCTTCCCTATTTATACCTCAGTTTGTGCATTCATTTCTCATCAGTTCATTGTTGTCATCATCTCACCATTTTGTTCTCATCTAGAGTTTAATTTCATTGCCCCCGTCTATTTAAGCTTCGATTATTTTTCCTGTCGATCACAAACCAGCCTGGAATATACAGATGGGACTATCCACCTGAATTCTGATTGTCCACCTGTTCAAGTTCATTGTCTAAGTCTAGTCGGCCTCCAGTGGCCTGTTGCACAAAGCCAGTTTTAGTTGCTACCAACCCAGGTAAGTTTGAGATTAGTTTGAGCAAACCCTGTTTTTTCAGGCTCATGAAGGTGGATTGGTTTTTAGTGGTGTTCATCACCATGGTAATTTACACTACACGGCTAACCTGCTCTGGAGTTTTTTATTCTGGGTTAGTGATTGCAGACCAAAACTGGACCAATCAGCTGTGAGCAAAGTGACATGTATCTGATACAATAAAAACCACTCCCCCTGTATCTCTCCCTCCAAATTAAATCAGTTTATAGTGAAAAAAATAAATAAATTAGAGACAAAATTGCAAATTTTGCTGCTAATTCTTTATTATATTTATATGATATGAATTATAATTACTTTTAATTCATATAATATATTCATATAATTATTATTATTAATTGACAAGTAATATTAAACTTTGCTTTTAAATTAATATAAATATAATACAGGTATTCATATATACTGCTTTTAAACGTGTATTCATTTGAGCTCTTTGTGAACATATATAATTAGGCCTATTTCTTTGATTCACATCCTGCATTGATATAGTCAGATATTTTCTTTCAGTTGCCTTCTCAAACTTTCGCTGCAGCAGCAGTTTATTCCTGCCTTGTAAACGCTTTTAATTTCATGATGATTTTCAAAATGATCTCTTAATCTTCAGGAGAAAAGAGAATTTGCCATATCTCTTGCGAGAAGTCAATCAAACTGATGCTCTGCATGTCTCGTGTGATTGGCTGTTTGCTGCACGTGTCACTCTTTCAGGTGCACACACTTCAGAGTTAAACGCAAACTCTGGATCAAACCTGAGTTGACAGGGAACGTTTATACCGAGTGTTATGAGACTGCTGAACCTGATCTAAACCAGGTTGCATTTATCTGGATTTGTCAACTCCGAACCTACTCTGAAACTCAGCTAGCTTCGTGCAACAGGCCACAGGCCACACACACACACACACACACACACACACACACACACACACACACACACACACAATTAGAGTTTATTTGCATCAGTTGTGTTCCATCTCTTAATGTCAACAAAGAGCAATCAGTTATATCTAGGGACTGATTTTAGAAGAAAATAGTATCTGAGAGCCACTTTAAAGCACTGATGTGAGAAAGACAGTGATGATGTACCTTTAGATCCGTGTGTGTTTATAATTGAGGGATCCTGAGAGTTTGTGATGTGGACTGGAATTACTCCTGTCGTTGAATCATCTTTACACAAGATAACTCTAGCTTTATCAATCATTATATTGGCACATCTAACAGAGACCTTTCCATAACTGATTCATGAGATTGTTTTCTCACCTGAATACTTGACAGTGAATCTGACTGAGGTCTTGAGTTGATTTCTGAGAGTAAGCTGACATCTCCACTCTCTGTTGTCATCTTCATTCAGGAGTGTTGTAGTCAGATTGATGGTACAGTGACATGATGAGAATAATATCTGATATTTGGAGTCTGTCGTCAGATCAATACCAGACTGATTCACCCACAACAGCTGAAGACCCTCAGAATGGACCCAATCATCACAGGGAGATCCAGTATATGAATACAACTGACAGGAGAGAGTCACAGAGCGACCTGGACTGATCTCAGTCTGTGAGGATGATGATGATGATGGAGATGGAGACACTGAAACTGAACACAAGACACAAATCACAGACTTTTCAATAACCATGCAAGTTTAAACGAAGAATCTTCCCTTTTTACACTGACCACATAATTGTAAACTTACCGTGAAGAACATGCAGATAAACACGTGCATCAGTTCCTTGTTGTTTGTCATTCACAAATTGTTGGCAGGTGTATAATCCAGAATCTTCTTCTGTGACGTTCTTGATGTTCAGAGAGCAGTCAGACCCCAGACTCAGTCTCTCATCTCTCTGTGTCTTTCTTCTTTTTCCCTAAACCAATCAGTTTAACTGCTGCTGAATGTCTGAATCTGTTATAGCTCCATGTAGTTGAGTTGCAGTCGGAAAGAGCATTATTACAGGGCAGACGGACGTTTTCACCAGAACTGATGAACACATGAGCATAGTTCACTCCACTGGTACCTGAAACACAGTACATTTGAGAGATAATTATATTATATATTAAATGAAACTTTATTGTATGTCTACATTGAGCTCTTTCACAGAAGTCTTAGAGATCATGTAGAAATGTGTCTACCTGTGAGAAGTGAAGAGAGAATGATCAGTCCCAGCAGACACAGATCACACTTATCAGCCATTTTCTGTTTCTGTCAGTCTTTCTTTTCAATAGGTATAGCGCTTCGTTTAAACACCAAGTCCCTCCTGTGTTTGTGAACTTCCTCTGATCTGACTGAATCCTGCTAGAGTTGATATTTAGTGATGCCGTGCCAGTGCATAATGGAGAAGTGCTGCTTCACATGTCTTTTGTAAATATCCACTTGAAATCAAGTGGATTTCACTACTAATATGTCCTTTTACTTGATGCTTAAATGTAATTTGCAGTACACATATTGTAATTTAGCTCCTTTTAACAAAGTAATTTGATCAACAGCAAAAAAAAAAAAGCTAAAAGAGTAGGTACTATATAGCCTGATCTCGTTGAGTATGAATGCGATCCAGAAATCATCCGCCATGTTGAAGTTATCATGTGACCTACGACATTATCACAAGCGTAACTTAAAAGATATGAGTGACAGGTTTAATTCATCATAGGGTTAATTTAAGTTCTTATATTTTAACCCTACTAATGTGACCCACAGTTTTATCCTTAAAGATATTATTTTTTATTACGAAAACCCAAAATCGTGATGTCTTCAATATGTTGTTAATTGCTTTATTTTATATGCAGACATTTTCATCCACAAACAAAAGTGGCTTAAATCTTCTTTATGTTTTTCTCTTTTTGTTGTTGAATTTAAAGCTGCAGTCCGTAACTTTTTAAAAATGATCCAAAATCAATTTTTGAGCAAGTACAGAAGTCTTTTTAAACCCTAGTATCTATACTTCTACCTGAGTAATGAATGTGAATACTTTTGACACCAGTGTCAGGCTTATAAATAACAAAATAAATAAATAACTAAATAAATAACATTTTTTTTAAACTTATTTAACCTTGTCATTGTGCTTTTTTTCTGTGTATATAGTCTCATATTATGATGTACATAAACCCTTTATATATGTATATGTATGCACAGCTACGAGTGTGATATTGCGTTTATTCAACAGTTCGACGCCACGAGTGTGTAAATATATAAACAACAACGGAGTGTCTTTAAAAATCCTCTTTCGTGCAGAATTACTTCCTTCTGGCACGGATTCAAATCTCAAGTTAACAGTTTGACCAAGCTTCCATTACTAATTTTAAAACTAGTAATGAAGGAACGTTGAGTCGCTTCATTGAAACTCATTGTATTTTGTACATTGTATATGAGAGAGAGGGAGAGAGAGAGAGAGAGATGGCCTGAGCGAGCATTACGTTACCTGTGTCTAATATAACATTCATTCTTCAGGTCGATGTCCATAATATTATATCCATTATAAAAATCATCATGGCCCTATGGCTCACCACAGGACTAGATCAGTCCATTAGGATGAATACATCGGCAGAAGATGTCAATCTGACCAGATGATCCTCACATTCAAAGGAAGAGATGCAAAATACTACATCTCTGCATCAACTTTCTTTGTCTTTGTCTTTAACCCCCAGCAACAAAAGACCTTGATTATCTGGTTCAGGTCTGTTTGACTAAACATTGAGTATGGTGGACCTCCAGAAGCAGGATTGAACAACCCCATCTTAATTTACATGTAAATACTACAACTTGTGTAGACTAGAGGAGTCTAAACTTCAGCCTGAGACTGTGGTATTGTGCTTAGCTTAGCAAAATATGTGACAATTCTTGTCTTTCACATATATGCAGCACCACAAATGTGTTTCATCTGTCACTCCCACGGAGAACCCGATTCTACTTCATACTCTCTGAAACCATCATAAAAACAACTAAAATGTTTGAACCTCAACAGTTAGATCTAGTTATCTAGATACCTATACCCATATTTGTATACATACCCATATTTTAATGTAATTTCATTATAGCCATTGTTACCTGGGGCCAAGTTTTTGTTCTTCAATATTTTGTTAGATAATGTAGAGGTAAATTAATGAAGTAATTACGATTTTGGTACAAAGTTTTTCTATGAATTTGAGGATGTGAACAACTCATAGTAGTATTAAAGTTGTCATCATAATTTTAACCTGGTTTTATTATTTTATTTATAATTAATTAATCCTCAAATTTGCCTGCCCGTTCAGTCTGAATGGTTAATGGTAAAACAAACTTGCTGTCCTCGAAGGAGGCTCGAACCCGAGGCTCGACTTGAGCTCTAAGTTAAGATTAAATGCTCCTGTACTTTTTATAATGTATTGAAAGAATATTTGTAATGTACACAACAATATATAGTGCATTAAAGTTTTCTAGATTTCAAAGTGTGTGTACATGTGTATATACAAAAAAAACAAAAAAAAAACAGCTTTATGATAAACTAGTAGTGTAATGCTAATGTATTTGTAATGATCTGAAATTGTATTGGAAATGTACATAAAGCACATTAAAACGATGCTTCAAATATACTCTTACTGTAATTCAAGAAGTATTAAAAGTACATTTTAAATGTATTTAAAGAAATACACTTAAATTGCACTAAATGTACTTAAAATGGGTCCATTTTAACACAATTTCCATGTATTTAATATATTGCAAACAGCTTAAAATTGAACTTAAGTGCATCTTGAAATACACTTATTATACTTAAAGTTGTTTCAAAATAATACATTTAATATGCACTTATATAGTTTCATTTTAATATATTAAGTGTGTCCAAAAAAGTACAATTTAAATATATTTCCTTTTCAACTGGGGTGGTAGTTGGTTTGAGTGGTTTCTCTCCAAAGATAAATCAATCACACTGTAGTTTTATCAATAAATGAATGCATGCACAGCAAAATCCCCAGTGTTAAATGAACACCCCTCAGTGTACATATGTGTCCATACTACAGGCTGTTTAAAGTAACACTGAAGCAGTGTTAAAGTTAATGAGATAATTAAGTGATGATTGACCATTAGTGGTGACACCTGATCTTAATAAGGAGAATTACTGAAGGAAAAAGATGTTAATTAATGTTTTATGGACAAAGTTGAAACAGCCAGAGAAAAATTACTAATAATAAGTAAAGGGTCAAGAACCCAATACAGAAAACGCTGATCACCATCATGGTGACTTGAAACGAAACTTTCATTAAAACATTAACATCTAAACATCTGTTAATGCTCAGTAAGAACCTTTGTTGATGTAGGAATAAACAAAACTGGTTAAAAATGATGTTTAATGACTGGAAGTCAGTTGTAGTTATTGTGTCTCTCTCTTTTTCTCTTCTTGTTGTTTCTCTTTCCTTCAATGATTCTGCTTATTAAGATCAGGTGTCTCTCCTAATGGTCAATTATCACTTAATTAATCACTAATTGTCTCATTAACTTTAATACTGCTTCAGGGTTACTTTTAACACCCTGTAGTGTGGACACATACAGTATGTACACTGAGGGGTGTTCATTTAACACTGGGGATTTTGCTGTATGAGTGATCAAATGATTCGGGAATTCTAGAGGTTTCAAGAGAAAGAAAAGTGACTTGTGCAAACCGAAAATCAGGTCTGTTACTGTAGCTCTAACCCAAAAAGCATCATTCATGTGTTACATTAACAACTTTACTCCACCTCCCAAACAGATCAAGACACATGAAGTGACGTGAAGGATAAACAGGATCTGATTCACTGGTCATTATATCAGCACACAGACACAAAAGTGATAAACACTGTTCAGAATTACACAGAATAACAGAGATGAGCGTCTGTGCTTTTATAAAACCTGAAATATGAAGAAAAAGTCAATAAAACAAATGAAAATGTATTGGACTGTATTGGATTGAGAAAACTACATTCATCATATATCCACAGTTCATGTCAAGGTTTTTGGGGCAATGAGAGCCAAACCTTTAAAGACAAGAAGAATACTCACCTTTATTAAATGAAGCCATTGTCAGTTTTGACAGTCCAGTTTATTTCTCTTTATCCACAAACCAGTTCAGATGACGAGTTTCCTTTACAGTTAGAGAATAAACAAATTAGTCATTGCGTTGATGCATGACTTAAAATAAAGCTGTGTTTTCCTTTTGTTTCAAACACACATGAAAAATATTCCACAGCATTTATGAATCTGCATTAGAGAAGAGAGTTTAAAACAGTTATTATCAAACCATAATGCAATAAAGGATGAAATGTGTTTTCCCAGAAATTATCATATATAAATCTTAGAATCACAAGCTGTTTCCCAAAAACATCAGACCTGAAAAGTGGTGTAGATCTACAAGTATGGAGACAGTGTTGACTCAATAATAATTCACACATTCTTATGTTTACTTCATAAAGAATTTATGTGCATATTGTGGTATATTTTTCCCCTATGCACCTGACTTAAGTTTTCCTAATTCAGGGGCGTCTCCTAATCGACACCCAAGCGTCTACTGGCAACACTTCAATACCTATTTCGGTCAATGTCTTGACCCTTTTAAGCTTAGTGTTCCCTAACCTAACTTGCTGTGCAGCAATAACCAGACAGACTCCATACTATGCCTTAGAATATGCTTTATTCACGGCTGGAGGACCTTGTGTCAATAAAAGAGAATCCCAGCAAGAAGAATACAACAGTTTATATAGGATAGGAGCATGGTAAAGCATTTTACAATATGATTAGTTCTTCATTTGTCAAACCCTTTTGTTACTAGTTAAAGCAAGATCTGCCCATATTAGTTCATTGATTACTCAATATGTCACAGGGCTATTATATTTAGATAGTTGTCTAGCCGTGTCCTTAAGTTTCAGTTGTCTAGCCATGTCCTTAAGTTTCATTTCCCCTTTTGTTATTCAAAAACAGACACACACTGACTTTGGCACAAGGTTTAGGAGCATTTAGGTTTCAAAAGCATATAAATATTAATCCTGCAAGAAAAAGAAATGTTAGTTATGATGAATTAAGAATTCCACCACAATGGGTTAAAATTATTGAGTTGTAACTAAAAACGTTAAACTTTTTATGCATTTTAGCCGTTCATTTTCATCACAGCTGCATTTTGAGGGCCTGAAAATGCAAACTTTTGAAAATGATTTTCAAAGTGCCAGTTTTTTAAAACGTCAGCATTATCATCTCTGTGTAAACAACAAAGACATGAAACTGTGAAAACAGTGACATCATGCAAATGTGTATTACGTGTTCAATCTATATTTGTGTAGAGTTTATTTACAAAGTGACATCACCTATACTTGCCTGGCATGATTATTACATAATTTTTAACCATTTTCACGGATCCATGTTAACGGGGATCGTTTTGACAACATTGTCATCTGTACAAAATAACTTTTTTTTAAATGTTTTTAGTGCATGGTTGTCGTGCAAATATACCATAAGTGATGATTAAGCATTAGTGATTAACAATTGCTGTGATGAACATAATGTTGTGGAGAAAAATCATCTCTTGCTTGCAAATGAAGAGGCAAAATTCCAGAAGTCAAAATAAGACTTTATTGAACAAAGCAACAAAGCCGAGATGCTTGCAGAACATCTGTTTGTTTCTGGCCAGGGTTCAATTCTTGTACACTTTTCTTATCTATTATTTCACAATAACCATGTGACTTAACTCTCTGCTAAGATTCATCCTCAGTTTCACACCTATCTTTCTAATAGTGGCAACCTGCCAAATGATGGTCGACCCTTTATCATAGGCAAGATGTAGCATTTTCCAAGGACAACCGGCTCCTTTCTAGAGGAGGGAAGCCTCACCATGACATCATTCACAGCCATCTGTAGTGTCCTGAAAATACCCCTAACTTGGCAGAATACTCAGTGGATCACATGACTTCCTCCAAAGTTCCTGACCTTGTGACAGTTCTTACAGTCATGTAATAGGCCATGAGGCCTTCAAAAGACATATGGCTGTTATATTATTCAAACTATTTCTACAATGGTTTTCTTATATGATTGATAAAACATACCAACAATAACAAGCAGAATCACTGAAGGAAAGAGAAACAACAAGAACAGAAAAAAGGAGAAGAGGAGCAGAAACACAAGAATTACAAATGACTTAGATGAAATCAACTGAAGATAAAAGAAGACATTAAGGTCCGGTTTCACAGACAGGGCTTAGCTTAAGCCAGGAGTAGGCCTTAGTTAAATTGGGATATTTAGGGCCAGATTTACTAAATGGGGCAAATTAGCGTGAGAGCGCAATTCCACAAATGCGGCGATGGGAGTGGCAAGTTACATGGCACAAATTAAAGAACACAGACGCAGTGAAATCATTTACATAATGACCAATGCAATCTAACAAGAGCAGTGCAAACTAGCGTTGGGTCACAAACAAGCAGAGCTGATGCTCTCATCAGGTGCGGGTCGACACAGGCGCAACTTGTTGCACCTGGGGAATATCTCTCAAGATCTCAGCAGAGGATTAAACAACTCCACAAACAGCATTACCAGCTTCACTTATTACTAACCAGATTGACTTTAGGTTTATGATTTATTGAAAAAAAAAGAAAAGAAAAAAAGTTTGGTTTGGTTATAGAGATCAGTGTTTGCTTTATTTGGGCATTTTGGCTCTTGACTTTTTAACATTAGATTTTGTCTGGCTGCTGTGCTGTGAAACATTTATTATGGCGAAGAAAGCCAAGAGAAGATGTGATTAGATGATGATGGTTACTTATTGATGATAACATCCAGTAATTGTCATACACTGTAAAACTCACTAAGTTCAGAATACTCAAAACATTTGAGGAAACTTATTACCTCAAAGCATTTAAGTAAACTACCTAATTTTTTAAGTTAGAACTTAAAATTTGTGTGACAAGTGTGGCGGGGCCGAGAGCTGTGGAAGCGGAGCAAGGCCAGTGTGGTGCACAGGTGTCTGTCATTAATGGATTAGTTCACTTTCAAATGAAAATTAGCCCAAGCTTTACTCACCCTCAAGCCTACCCTAGGTGTATATGACTTTCTTCTTTCTGATGAACACAATCTGAGTTATATTAATAAATATCCTGACACATCCGAGCTTTATAATGGCAGTGAGTGTGACCAACGAGTATGAAGCTCAAGAAAGTGTCTCCATCCACATCTATCCATCATAAACGTGTACTCCACATGGCTCCGGGGGGTTAATAAAGGCCTTCTGAAGCAAAGCGATGCATTTGTGTATGAAAAATATCCATATTTAAACAAGTTATGAAGTAAAATATCTAGCTTCCGTCAGACATAGGGTGTAGCGTAAGCGTTTTGAACTGCTTACACTTACACTGTTACACTTTCTTTGTGAGTTAAATACAAGTTCACGCCACTTTTTTCAATTAAGTGCAATGAACTTTCATTGAACTCTCATTGAGTTAATTTCATTGTTTGGTTTAAGTGTATAGTGGTCTGTTTTGTTGATCTCCTCTGGTATCTAAATCGCATTATATGGGTGATGTTATTAATTTTACAGTATTCATTATAGTAGTTCTTCAGTTCTTCAAGATTCAGCATATGACTCTCAACAATAGTGACAATCAATACAAAGCTTCATGTTGCAGTGCATGCTAGGTGCCACCAGCAGCTGAATTCCCTTAGTATTTTGTTGTATTCCAATTATACTGTTTTTACGTGACTTTAGTGGCTTGTTTTGTTAGAACTGATCTGTATCTGAATTTGTTGATTGTCAGTATTGTCAGCATTCATACGCTTATTCTTTATGTCTGTGTGTGTCTGAATGATTCAGTAATTCAAACCTTTTTATCTACAACATGTTTATAAAATCAGTCTTACTGTAACAACACTACTAGACCTTAACTGTAGCGTCACAGGGTTATTACAGCTGAAAACAACAACCACAACATGACTGAATCCAGAAATAAAGCATGCATATCATGAGGAAAGAGCCTCAGGGGAACAAAACGCTGCTTTATTAAAGGGATAGTTCACCAAAAATGACAATTTGATGTTTATCTGCTTACCCCCAGGGTATCCAAGATGTAGGTGACTTTGTTTCTTCAGTAGAGCACAAATGATGATTTTTAACTCCAACCGTTGCGGTCTGTCAGTCGTATAATGCATGTCAATGGGAACACCATCCATAAGAGTCAAAAAAACATGCACAGACAAATCCGAATTAAACCCTGCGGCTCGTGGTGACACATTGATGTCCTAAGACACGAAACGATCGGTTTGTGCGAAAAACCGAACAGTATTTATATCATTTTTATGATAAATGTCCAACTGCCGGATGTCCATCCGGTTGGTGAGGTCTGAAAACGCACTCTGATGACGGAAGTGATCTCTCGCGTGTATACGTCAATGAGTGCAAGCGATCACTTCCGGCATCAGAGTGCATTCAGACCTCACACACCGGATGCCATGCGTGCACTCAAGGCAGTTTGACATAGTGGCGTATTAGAGGTAAAAAATGATATAAATACTGTTCGGTTTCTCGCACAAAGCGATCGTTTCATGTCTTAGGACATCAATGTGTCGTCATGAGCCGCAGGGTTTAATTTGGATTTGTCTGTGCATGTTTTTTTGACTCTTATAGATTTTGTTCCCATTGACATGCATTATACCACTGACAGACCGCAACGGTTGGAGTTAAAAATCATCATTTGTGTTCTACTGAAGAAACAAAGTCACCTACATCTTGGATGCCCTGGGGGTAAGCAGATAAACATCAAATTTTCATTTTTGGGTGAACTATCCCTTTAAGAATATGCATGAGTGCAGTTTCATATCCTGATGCAGAGATTCTAAGAAAATCTAAACATATATCCTGGTTAATACATGGTTAAAGACATCCTGACAGTGGAATTTAAATATTTAATAACTGTACAAGATGAAAAATTGGTCATAAAATTGATTTATAAAAAAACCCTGTGTGTTATGTTCTAGTTGTAACTTCCCAGAACCAATGCGCACACACACTTTTTTTATACATAAAAAAGTAAACTTCCTCATCTGTTGGTTTAAAAACTGCTGTTGTTGATGCTTTGTCCGATCTTCTCCTCTCGTCACAGCTCCTGAAGAGCCTCACAAAAAGACAACAATAATCCCGGGTTATCAGGAGGTAACGTAAAAGAGTAACATAACAGGTACACATTGGTGAACATCACAGGTAATTTCTCCCTTCCTCTGAAAAGTTTTTGTTATTTTGCTACGTTATTTGCTATGTTATGTCTCAGATTTCTTATTGTTTTTCAGCATCAGCGCTTCACTAGACTTACTGGATCATCTGAGGGATTCGACTGAATCAAGATGCTGCTGTTCGTTGAAGCTCTTCTTCTCATTTCAGCTGCTCTAGCACAGGTAAAGTTGTGAACTAGTATGAATTACAGATTACAGACATGAACACTGATCATCGATCATTATAATTCCTGCAGGATCACAGAACTGCTGCTGCTGAAGGACAGATATTTCCACTGGATATGGCAGAGAAATCTGTTGATGACTGTTATGTTGGTTGCAAAAAGAACATGTCATGTCTGGTTGAGACAGAATTGCTAGAAAGGGAACTCAATAACTCAACTAAATTCAGAATGGTTTGGCAAGATGCTGAAAAAAATCATGAGCCTCCTGCAGATAACTTGACAGAGAATCATTCAATCGCCATTCACGTTTACACTAACTCACGTGTTGATATATATCAGGAGTTAAATGATGCTGTTTATAGTGATAAACAACAATACAAAGACAGTACATACACATGGTATTCACTTCAGTTTTTGCTGACAGAAGCGATACAGATTCTGAAGGAATCACAAAATGGATGCAAGTCAACTTATCGTGGAACAAATGATGAATATGATAAGAATGTTCT
The DNA here is from genome assembly GCF_019924925.1 of Ctenopharyngodon idella. Lineage (NCBI taxonomy): Eukaryota > Metazoa > Chordata > Actinopteri > Cypriniformes > Xenocyprididae > Ctenopharyngodon > Ctenopharyngodon idella. The sequence continues at coordinate 15,725,879 of NC_067222.1, read as the reverse complement.
GAACAAACAGGTTCGGTTTGGCCTGTTTTCATCCTCCTCTCTTGAAATTAAACCAACAAAGCCTTATGGAAATGTATCTTGTTTTGAGATCTACACTTGTGAAGGTGCTGATGTGTCAAAATATTCTACATTTCCTGAGGAGAAAGAGGTGCTGATTCCTCCGTACGAGAAGTTTAATGTCATTGATGTCAAGACAATAATAGATTATAAAGATCTCTGGTGTGAAACTGTGTTTGTGTTGGAAAGCACTGGAGTAAGAAGTGACCTGAACTGTGCTCTACTCAACAGACCAACCGAGTCTATAAGAAAAAGTTGAATATTTTAGTAAGTAGATGCTTTGGTAGAAAGCGATTTACATTGCATTCAAGGTATAGAGGCCATGCATTTTCCAATGTCAAGGAATTTATGAGGCCCTATATGACCTTGGCACTGCTATTCTGCCCTTCTGTTTGAGCTGTAAGTAATACTTCAAAATATATGTTGAATGCTGATTTAAATGATTACATGAGTTGCATTAGTTCCACACAAATCAATAATTACCTACACATGATTTTTGCCTTCTTAATCAGAAACATGGTATTGCTGTTTAATCTTAAGTTGTGTGAAAATGTGCCTTCAGAAGTAAATTAGAGGCCAGTCAATGTCTTTATATGTTTTCAGTGTCATAAGATGATGTTGTAAAACAGTACATTTTCATTTCCTTAGCTTTGATTTAATGTCTACTAGATTATTCAATAAACTTTACTTTTTGCCACGAATTTGTTTCCTGCTTCCTGTTCTTCCTCTCTGTCTCTAACACTGTAAAATGACTACACTGTAGTGGAGCACCACCGAGTGTTCATTTCTACCAGTGATGCTTGATTCAACTTCCCACGTCTACTACCTGCCCAGACATCAACGGGGTTGTAGGTTGCCAGGTTGAGGTCACAAATGGGTTGGAATTTGTGTGATGTGTCGATTGTGTGAGTAGAATGCGTTTTATACAAGATCTGGCAACCTAAGAATAATATATTTATGTGATTATTCATATAACAAGGTTTGGGCCATACAAATTACGGGAGTTTCCCAGGAGAAATAAAACGTGCAAGGGCCAAGAAATGGGTATGAAATACGGGAGACTCCTGGGAAAAAACAGGAGTGTTTAAAGGAAATGAAAATGAAGTCTTATGTTCACTTTTACATCCAAAAACAGAACACCAAGATTGCTTACGAGACATTGTTGACGCTGCAGCTGCTCGAGCGCAGAGAAAATAGCGGACGACGTACAACTCCTTGAGGGCGGAAACTATGGTAATACAGGGCTGTCAGTCAGCCGTCGTGGGCGGGGCCATCAAAACAGCATGTCTAATGAGACTGCTTTGGTTTAATGGGAATTTAAAAAAAGGAGTGGGTGGATTTTTATCATTGTAGGGTGGTTGTGTTCACACTGCCAACACACATTTATGTCCATGTAAAAGTGGATTTTGCATAATAGGTGCTCTTTAAAATAAAGTTTAAATGGCTTATTTTGATGAGATAAAGTAAAAACATATGTTGTCATGACTTATTGATCATGTCAATTTTTACAGTGTAAAAAATCCATGTAAGTTTCTCTTGAAAAGAGCATGTGTTAAATGCCTTCAATGTAAACTAATCTAAACGAGCTGTTTATAATATATTATGTGAACATTCTGTATTATTGTGGTCTAGAGTTATTCTTCCAGAACACAAAATGTTAATAACTACAGTATACTAGACATAATAATGTTAAACATTATGAAAACCACAGAGATTTTTTTTATGAGGCTCTTAGCTGAAGTACAAATTACAGTATGAAAAAGTTATAAAAGTTTAAATTTACTGTAAATCAAATGTACGTATTACTATGACAACTGCAATTCCCAAAAACATTTTACATCCCTATGTTTCATAAACTTTGATACTTTTTTACTTGGAATAAATAAAGACTTGTTGTGTTGTTCTTGTTCTACACAGACTGTCCATTTAATGATAGGTTTGCTGACTTTACTGTTTGGACTGTTTTAATGTTGCATGGACCATCTGCTGCTGTCCTAGTGGTGTTTATTACTCTCATCCTAAACCTGTTTACACAATAAAACAAAACTGAAACTAAATAACAGGAAAGACAGAAGAAGGGAATTAAGATGTAATTAAGTGATCGCTTGCATCTTTTGTGTAACTGAATAACACATACTATCAGCAATCATCAGCAGTACGGAGATAAAAACAAAACAAAACGAAAAAACCCTCAAAAAATAGTAACGTCTGCTATAAATTATGGTAAAAATATAATTTTCAGCGACACTCGCTAATGTTTGCGAGAGAGCAACTTTTACTTTGATTTCTAACCTTTACTTTCACCTTTAAACTGCCATGAGGGTCGAGTCATGTGATCAGATATATTAACTTGACTAAATGAGACTTCAGGCTAGAAATATCTAATAAACCGAAGCTCATCAAACAAAGAGGAAATAATCATATAATATTATAGGTGTGTCTTCATAAATGACCGTGGAGAAACTACTATTCCCATGATGCACTGTTCTGCTTTATGTAGCATGGGGTGAGGTAATGAAAGAAACAGCAACATCTGTTCCGACAGGTTACATTGTACATCATTTCTTTTCTTATGTGAAAGATGCTCTGCATTTATAGTACTTTCAGCTTGAAGACAGTAAACTGACATTGTAGTTTTGCAATTACACTGATGTGTGTGAATTACTTTCAATAAAATCCCATTTGAGAGATTACGATTTCTCTCTGTTGAAACCAGAAGGAATGTTTTGATCACTAATTATATGAGTCTGAAATCAATCTTTAGATTTTGCAAATGTCTCTGGAATAAACAGAGATTCATGCTTTCAATAGCAATCACAATGTGTCATATCTGTCCATTATTCATAAATGCTATGTAGCATGTCTTTGGGTTGTTTGGCACTATGAAAACCTCACAAATCTTTAGTATGTGGAACAAACTGCAGATACTGAGAACACAGAGATAAAGAATCAATAAACTAGACAACATCAGGCTTTTCTTGAGAGGGTCACATATGAGAAACAAACAAAACTTAAAGGGATAGTTCACCCAAAAATGAAAATTTGATGTTTATCTGCTTACCCCCAGCGCATCCAAGATGTAGGTGACTTTGTTTCTTCAGTAGAACACAAATGATGATTTTTAACTCCAACCGTTGTGGTCTGTCAGTCGTATAATGCATGCCAATGGGAACACCATCTATAAGAGTCAAAAAGACATGCACAGACAAATCCAAATTAAACCCTGCGGCTCGTGGTGACACATTGATGTCCTAAGACACGAAACGATCGGTTTGTGCGAGAAACCGAACAGTATTTATACCATTTTCGCTCACCCCAACCCAGCGTACGAGGACATCATGCAAGTATGCCGAATGAAAATAATTAATTTACTAAATGCACAAAACATATTTTTCTTCTCATAAACACAAATAACGAATTAAATACTATTTTACAATATTAGAAAAATAACATTAACCAGTTTTATATTAACTTTGGGAACTTAATCACCATATTACATCTTTCGGGACATCATACCATTTTAAATTCTGTCATAAAATGCTATATTTTATGAACACATTGGCATATGATTACGAAATTATGTGTGTGTATTATGTGTGTAGAATTACTAAAATGCCTTCTGGCAGTCTGATCAATTAATGAGGAAAGACAGAGATGTTAAAAATCATGTCTGATATGTTTTTTCAGTTTCTTTAATCACACTGGAAACTGAAAAGCAAGTGAAACACATTGCATGGTGGGATACAGTATTATACAGTATAGCCTACTGCTCATATCAGTGAATGTAACAGCTCTTCTTGTGTATACTGTGTACATTACACATACAGCAACAGTAAGAGTAGTCAAAGTTAGTTAGCTTAATGCGTTAACTAGTATAAACAAACGAGAGCTCATTGTATAAATTTGCATGATTATATTGAGACACTAAGAAAACCTTCATCTTGAAACTCCAGATATACTTGTATTTTTTAATATTTCATCAACTGCATGTGTATTCTGTTATTTTCATGTTTTCTTTTGCAGTTTTGTCCCTAATCCATGTTTTCTCCCATGTATTCCTGCATACAGACAATCACAAACTCACGTCATGCAGCAAAGAAATGGAAGAAAGTTTCTTCATATGATCATAAATGGGGTTTAATCACTTTATTGCAGTTTTCAAATCTTTCTCCATGTTACACTGCATTTTCTCACATGTTTCTTAATGGACAGCGATGAACTTCTAATGGTGAAATGAAGAAATCTTACTCAGGATCAGAGCTGATTTTTCATGACACAGAAGTTGAGAGGTTTTCCCCTTAATAAGCTGTGATTGTCAATATGAGATCCAAACCAAAACAGAACAAAACATTTATTTTAGAAGAAATCATTTCAAATCCAGATGATAAAAAGCTCCCGGTGGAAATGCTAAATAAAGGACTAGTTGACTGAACATTGGTAAATAAAGGTCAATAATCATGCGATCCGAGTCTAAGCTGTGTTCCAGGTGATTGTGAAAGGCTTTTCAGTGCTGTGAGATTGTGATGTCGCATCAAACTGCAACTTCTGAACCTGAGGGAGAGGAAGAGACGCAGTTTTCAGACAAAATGAAAGCTACACTCACAGTCAGCAGTTACTACACAAATCCTCTTTAAAGGGATGGTTCACCCCAAAATAAAAATGTGCTGGAAATGTACTAAAAAAAAAGCTAGTGGTCATGAAAATATCTCTTAAAAATATAAAAAAAATAATATTAAGCACAATATAACTTAGTATTTCTTACTGATTTTGGGGTGAAATATGACCAGGATAAATTAAAGGCCACAGATATAATATAATAAAATCATTTATAATTGGACTTATAAATGCTTACTTGTCATTAAAATAATATCTCTTAAAATATGAAAACTTCAATTTTAAAAAAATGAACTCTCTTTATATATTTTTGTATATTTTTTTGTAATGATTTTTTTTTTTGCATTGACATTTTCATGAGATTCACCCAATTATAAAGATATATTTAAAAATGAAAACTTAAATACATAAAGATTTTTTTTTCATTTCAAAATTTCATATAAAATTATTAAATGTGTTAAATAACTTTTAAATATAATTTTTATATTTAAATGACATTTTACATTATTCAACACTGATATATTTACATTTTTTTTTTAATTACTAAATCTGAATAAAAATGAAATAGATTCCATTTTTTTCATAATCGTATCAATGGTTCTGTTGTAAATGTTTGTATGAAGCGTCTGACCTCAGCGTTATATGTGAATGCCAGGTCTGCGTCAGGCTGTCCAGTCACGCTCATGGTAACACGAGTGACGGGCACTGTTACACCCCACACCTTCACCAGACCCAGGGTCAACCTGTCGGCCTCAGCCAGACCATCAGTGGGAACCGCGCTGGTGAGAACACCCTATAAATACAAACACACAGGACAGCTGTTACACACATGCATATTTACAGTGTGAGCAAACATGCTATTGCAAATGACAACTGATGACAGTAAAACATGCAGTTAAACTATAGTAATGAATTTTTGTGGGGGGGGGGAAATGTAGTTAATTATCATGAAAATAATGTCACAATGACATATGACATGCTTCTTGAGATTCAGTCACTTAGATCTGACTAGAACAGAATGAAAAACAACAGAAAATTGTGTTGTTTCAGTATTTATGTATCATCTAATGGCCTTCTGGATCTGGATCTGTTAAATAGAGAGTGATGGCCAGATGTTTGGCTTTAAGTGAGGTGGACAATCTTTGATTCTCTACTGGATTTAGTAAATCTGAAAGAACTGCACACATATCTTTCTTCAAATCATATGAACTTACCGAAGATGCAGTGAAAGTCGTCAAGAGAAAACGCTTATTCTGAACAGTATCTGTAAGGAGAAAGAAGAAAACAAAGAAGATTAAGAGAAGAACAGGAAAAAAAAAAATCACCTGTGATAAAATTATCTACATAAAAAAAAACACAAGCTAATATAAAGATACATATTCAGAACATAATTTTATTGTTTGTAATGCTGATGAGACCTTACACTATGATGCTACCAATAATACTATGAGGAAAAAGTAATAAATGCAATATCAGAAATGCATGCCTCTACTGTACCTACATTTTTTTTTTTATTTATTGCAAAACTCCAAAAACTAAATATTGTAAACATTTTGACATTTGCATCACATAACCAGCTCCATATATATGGCTTTTCTGATGTCATAAACTTGCTCAGTAGCGCACCTGGTGAAGCGAAGAAAAATCGAGAAAAATATGTTTTAATCTCACGCTTGATTTAGTTAACACTATCAGCAGGTCAAGGGTCGGGCGGTACATTATCTTCAAACATGATCGAGCATTAACCCTTTAGCGCCACTCTCCGGACATTTCATTTCTGAACTGCTGCCATATGTACATCAACCAACGTAATAAAACACTTCCAGATTCACATTCATCTGTTTCGGATAAAACTGCATGTGCTTTTAACGCCTAATTGGACATTTCACTCTGAACGTTGAATAAATCATTCAAAATCAATCAAAACCATTAAATTCCTCACGATTCCCATCCACACACACAAAAATATAACTCACCAATTCCCTCTCCATCATCCCAGAACAAGGATCCATGTGCTGAACCTCCATCATCAAGAGCAACAAGAAGACCCAGAGGATTCTGACGACTACAAGAAATAAGAAAACACAAAACAAAACAGTGAACATTACATTAGTGTTGTGACATCAAAAGAATAAACATAATCACCTACATTAACATATTAAAGTGCCATATTATGATATTTTAAAGCTTCCTAATGTTGTTTTGAAGTCTCCTACAACAGGTTTACATCCAAAGTCAAAAACATTTTAATTTTCTCATAATATCCAATAATAACATCTAATAATATTTTCTAATAATATCTAATATCTGCAGCATCAGCTCTTTTCTCACAGTATCTGAAACGGATCTAATATCTAATATTGAGATCCTGCTCTGCTCTGATTGGTCCCACTCTTTTGTGAGAAACCTCATTATCATATCTGAATTTCAGCTCTTGATACACAGTGATACGAACAGTAACGATGGTCTCAGTTTTACCGTATCAATCTCATCTAAGTGGATTTGTTTTGGCAGCAGAAAACAGCGTCTTCTCGACATGAACAACACAAACCAAACTCTTCCCGTCTCAGATACAACTACAGTGTTTGAGGGCGGGGCAAAGAGAGCTGTTAAGCCAATGAAGACCACAGGCTGGCATTATGCAAATAACTTACAAACCTACACAGGTTCAGTAAGACTGAATTACTGACGACTCGTTTCAGTTCAGAATCACTTCTTTCTTTTGGGAGACAAAAACTGACTGTTTGTGGAGCAAGAAACCCTTTTGAAAGTGGAAATACAATGCAACTCTAGAGAAATGTCAGAAGTTTTAATAAAGATGGCGGGCAGCTTGTTGACCTGTAGTGTGTGTTGTTCTCTGCTTTCTGCCAGGGCAGGATGTGTCCTCCTCTCACATGCAGGTTAATTTTCGATAATGGTGTATCCATATCCACAAACTGTCCTCGCACTCCAACAGCTTCACCCTGGTGGATCAATCACATACCAGCAGATAAGAGAAGCCAATATATAGTAGCGCAGGTTGAGTTTGTCTGGAAGCCAGCTGCATTATGACTGCTTCTTTCACTGACATGCTAATAAAATCTTGCTAATAAAGATTTGCATGCTGATAAAATGCTCACCGTGTGGTAATCGTACCAGCGGGCATTTGGGACGTAGGCCCGGACCACAGTAACACCCTTTACAAAACAAAACCAATGAGAAATGAACAAACAACACATTTGTGTCAGTTCAGGGTATGTGAGCAAAACCTCAAAACTCAAACATGACTACGGGAGGCTCTGGCTTGTAGCGTGATCATAGTGGAGTTGTGTCTGTGTGTGTACAGTACCGGGTCCAGAGCAGGTGTTATCAGAAGAGCCGGACCCCAGAGGAACTGCCTGTCAATCTTCCATGTGTTTTCATCTGTGACAAACCTGCAGAACAGAACATGATTTCATCAACACTGGACATGATCTCATCAATTATTTGGCTGAACTCGTGAGAAACACTCACTCGTGCAGCAGGGGTCTGACCACAGTGTTTCCGTGAGCGTGAGCTTCGTACATCAGTGTGTACAGATACGGCAGGAGGGTGTAGCGAATATTCAGCACATCACGAGACACAGCAGCAAACTCCGCTCCCCAGGCCACGGGATCCTGCCTCTGTTAAATATCACACAAACTCATCAGATTATCATCATTCAGCACTTCTGAAGAAAACAAGAACGGACATAAACACACGAAGCTCTGTAACATAAATAGCTTAGCTAAATGATAGAGGAGAGACAAATTTGTTGAATAAAGTCATTATTTTTGTTTTTGCGCACAAAAAGTATTCTCGTCGCTTCATAACATTAAGGTTGAACCACTGTAATTGCGCTGACTTTTTTTTAACAATGTTTTTACTACTTTTCTGGACATTGAATGTGGCTTTCAATAGAGGATTAAAAAAAACCTCGGATTTCATCAAAAATATCTTAATTTGTGTCCGAAGATGAATGAAGGTCTTACAGGTTTGGAACGACATGAGGGTGAAATTTCATTTTTGGGTGAACTAACCTTTTAACCATCAGCACCTTATCATACATTCTCTTGACATTTATGCCATAACAGATGTGTTTTATAAACACTCAGTTACAGCAGCCAGAGAACAACTGATGCAGTAAAGTAAAGAGCCCAAATTAAAGCCAACACTGACTTCAACATCTAAACCTCTGTTAATTCTCACAAGAGCTTCTGTAGATGTATGACAGAAATAAAGTCAGTCTAGTTAGTAATGAGTGAAGCTGGTAATGTTTTGTAGAGTTGTTTAATCAGATCTTGAGAGATTAAGGCCCGGTTTCACAGACAGGGCTTAGCCTAAGCCAGGATTAAGCCTTAGTTCAATTAGGACATTTAAATAGCTTTTATAATTGTTCACTAGAAAAAAACATTACTGGTGTGCATCTTGAGACAAAACAATGGCACTGACATATTTTAAGATCTGTCAGTACAAGTTACTTTCAGTTACAACAGCTTAAACATACATTTTAGTCTAGGACTAGCTTAAGCCTTGTCTGTGAAACTGGGGGTAAATGTCTTTTATCTTCAATTGATTTCATCTAAGGCTGTGACTGAAGTCAGTTGTAGTTTTTGTGTTTATCTTTCCTTCAGTGATTCTGCTTGTTAACAGCAGGTGTTCATCATTAATGCTCAATCATCACTTAATTATCTCATTAACTCTGACACTGCTTCAATGGTACTTTAACTCAGTAGTGCGCACACACATGAACACTAAGCAGTGTTAATTAACCTGGGCATTTTTCTGCATACTATTACATCTTACCAATTTCATTTATGTATGACTGACAAATATGAATCACATTAAGTTTATTAGTTTGTTTATGTTAAAACTATGTAATCCTAATGGATGGAAAATTTGAATATAATTCAATTACATAAAACTTCAATTTAGACTGAAATATTTTTGAATGCATGATCTTACTGGCATGTTTATGGTGTTGTGGTTTCTAGAGAATGGGTAGAAAGCTCCGAGCTGCATCCAACGCAGGCACATCTCGTATTCGGCAGTGTTAAAGAAGCCACAGATATCAGCGCCGGTCTGGAACATGAGCGGAAATAAGGGAGAGTGAGAAGGGAAAAGAGACATAGAGAGAAGGACATGAATAAATACAGTCTTTATTTGATAGGAAATAAAGCACAAGTGCTGCGGCAGGAGGAGAGAGAGGCACTTACATAAGAGATGCCAAATATGCTGAATTTCATCATGCCTGAAAGACAGAAAGACACCACATGTCCAACAAAAAACACCACATGGGTCAAAAACTAAAGGACAAGGATGAACTAGATTTTTATATAAAACTAATGTGTTGATTGCCCATGCAAAATATGTTGCTAGGGTGTTCTGGCTGGTTGCTAGGGCGGTTAGTTACTGGCCTGATTCAAGAAGTTTCTATAATACTCAGACAAGTATTGAAGACCCCCTTTAGTATATGATACTATTCAAAAGTTTGGGGTCAATGCAGTTTATTATAGTATGTCCTCATTGAGCTGATGGTGTGTCTTCTACATGCTGATTGGTTGATAGTTCTTTCTGCTCACCAAGGCTGCATTTATTTGATCAAAAATACAGTAAAAATTGTGAAATATTATTACAGTGTAAAACAGCTGTTTTCTATGTGAATATATAGTAAAATGTAATTTATTCCTGTGATCAAAGCTGAATTTTCAGCATCATTACTCTAGTCATCAGTGTCACATGATCCTTCAGAAATCATTCTAATATGCTGATTTGCCGCACAAACAAACAAAAAACGTACTGACCCCAAACTTTTGAACAATAGCGTATAGTAAATATGAGCACTAGCTATGCTAGCTGTGCTTCCCAATAATAATCCCCATCATCACACCTATGATGGACTTCAGAAGCTGGTCCCAGCTGGAGTAGTTGTCTCCCAGCCAATGTCCTGCCCAGCGACCACTAGACGGGTATGTTGAACGGGTAATTATCACACCTCTCTTTCCAGTGGTACTAAGCAAAGCACTGTTAAATACACACCAACACACACAGCAATTAAAACTCCTTCCAAATCAACGAGAAATAAATCTAGTATTGAATATGGAGGAATAGAAAACTCACTCGTGAGTGGGTTTGGTGTGAGACCAGCCGTACAAGTTGTGGACATCATAATGCTTGACACGTGTGCCATCAGCAAGGATCTGCTCGCTGTTCATGCATATAGTCTTATGGTTCAGACCTCTGTGCATGGACTCCAGAGCTGGGAAAGATCACACACATACATAGGGCAGATTCATTTAGGAAAGAAAGTGCTAAATTCAGGTGCCCCCTTAATAGTCGACTAAACATTAGTCAATGAGAAGAGGCTTAGGCGACCACAATTTATTTGTTTGTTAGTTGCAGAAATAAAAAAAGAAACTCCACAGGAAGTCACACAGTCTGTGATGGACAGATGGTTAACGGTGGTCCATGTGGTAATTACAGTATGTCGGGCAGGAAATACAAACATTTGCCTATCATTCATCGACCTCAAATATTACTTATCATTTGAAACATGTTATCATTAGCAACTTTACATGACCGCTCGCTCTAACTGTGCACTATTATTAGCTGCATATTCAAGTGTTTCTGTCGAAGCTGAAATATAGCATGCTTACTGCAAGACATGGAGGTGCTGGTGCGATCACTGGCATTTTTTCCTGATAACGGCGGAAACAACTTAAAATACTCTGGCATTTTTGGTCATACAGACAGATTAATACATCATTCGAAACTGTAAAGGATCTACTTTTATTTATGTAAACTCACAATAACGAGAAAATGTGTGTGCCTTTGTAGAATAAAGAAAACAAACAGGATGTGTTTTCTGCCGTCTCAGTCTCCATGAACTTCTTTTTGGAGCATGTCACAAAAATGAAACTCAGCGTATAGGTTACTTGCCTCACAGTCATAGAATTATATCTATAGAAAGCTTGAAATATCTACTTTTAAAAGAACCAATACAAAACAAATACTTTCTGCTTTTGTAATCCGTATGAAATGTGCATTTCTTTCTAAAGGCACGTTCACTGCGGAGATGGCGAGTCGGCATCATCAACTTCATCTTTGCAGCCGAAACTGACTAAGAAAACACTAGTTTATTAATAATTAAAATGTCTCCTTGCTATTTTTTCTGACACATTCATAATCATTACTTTTGCCAGTGCTTTGCGTCATGTTTTATGTGTGTGCTTGAACCTAGAGAAGGCTATATATTTAATGCTCATTATTTTCTCTCCCCATATATATTTAAGTAATTAAATTAATACAAACATGCGATTAGTCAACTAATGGCTTAACTAAACAACTACCAAAAAATCTTTAGTCGGAGGCAAGCCTAGTAAATGTTGACCATAGTGTTGTAAAGTCCACATGCCAGGATGTGCTGATAAGAACTTACGGGGCATGTATGGAGGATTTTCCAGAGTTTGATCCCCTAGACACTTTTCTCCGGCAGTGCCATGCACAAAATTGGCCGGCTCATTCATGTCCTTCAGAAAACACAACACAATGACAGTGTTATCATGCAATGAATCCAAAGGAGAAAACAGTGATGACATGCAAATGAGCGTAGAAATGGGGCGTGGCTATGATAAACCTTCACATGTTCTTGCACGGCTCCCCATGACTTTGTCAAATAAGATGTAATCCTGAATCAAAATCCTTAACATTCTTTTATGAGTCAACTTCCTCAAATTTAGAGATATTTCATTCTTACAGTTAGAGTTAGATGTGTTGTGATAAGAGCAACAATGGTGTGTAATGGCACAGATCTTGTACACTTTTAATGAATGAAATTGCTTTACTTTTCATTCCAACATGAAAAATGACAAAAACAAAGCACTTACGATCCAAAGTCCGTCAAACTTCATGACGTTGTTGTAAAAGTCTTTAATCTGCTCTCCCCACCACTCCGCTGTACTGTTCTTCAAAAAATCAGGGAACGCCACGAAAGATCTGAAGAGCTGAAAGTTTAAATGAAAGAAACGTTAAGTTGGACAAGGTGCTTTAACCATCACTACATACTGATTGGATATTTGCTAATTTGTTTAAATAATAATGTGCTGATTGACTTCTTATCTGTTCTGATTGGCTGAGTTTGAGTTTGTTTACTACAGCATAGTACTAGACTGCGTTCCACTCCACTTTTAGACGCGCACTCGCAAACTTCCCTAAGCACTTCCCCTCGGGGGAATCCCTGCCGCCATTTTGAAGTGTGCTCCACTTCGTGAAGTGGATGAGGGAACAGACCCTTGCTCCCTCGATTTTGACCGAGGGAGCGAGTCTACTTCATATGTACACTCCATATACCACAATGCAACACGATTGTGATGTCACCTCATACCACGTTTAATTTACCCCACCACAAACAACTCTATGATATATTAATTATTTTTTTAAATATCTAAAACAACCCAAACACACCTATATAAATATAGAATGCTACATTAAACAGTTTCGTAAGGAAAAAACGCAAATAATAAATCAAATCCATAGCAGATTCCAAGTGATCAAGGGCTTAGGACATTCCAGTTCAGCCCATTGCAAGGGTTCTGCCAGTAGTGGGCACTCATGCAACGTAAGCAAGGGAAGGGCATAAAAAAAACGACCTGGAACCCAGCCCTAGTGTGTGCTCATTTGCTGATGGTGTGTCTTCTACATGCTGATTGGCTGATAGTATCTATAATGTCACTCATCTCTCTTAACTACATTTGCAATTATAGCCCATTGTACTGATGAATAGACTTGAATATGGAGGAACAAGATAAAAGATGTCCAATTCTCTGATTAAAGAAAGAAAGAAAGCAATTTATAGAGATAAAAGATACCTTTATTTGAGTATCCCAGTCCAAAGAATTGTCCACAGTAACATTGGGATAATCAGGCCACACCTATGACAGACAGAAACAACAGCTAAAATCAGTGGTTCAGGATCATTCCTGCTTTCAGTACATGTCCACGTCAACAAAACTATTAGGTACTGACTCAGAATACATCAAGATATGTTCCTCTTCCTCTCTGCGTTTGTCATACCTTTCCCCACACAATGTCATTGCTGAGCTCAGGAGGCCATTTGATGAAAACGTCTTTTTCAATCCCGGTATCAAACGCAGGGTAGGAGCCTTCAGTCTCATTGGCCGCTATAGCCGGGTCCTGTAACAAATAAAGCATGAGGTTTTGCTACAGAATACATTTCACTGCATATTTCTGGTCATACTGATGTCAGACTACAAAAGCTCTGTTCTCATTACAACATCCTTTACCATTTTATGGAAACAACTTTCCAGTAATTGAGAAATGTTGGTACCAAAATGAAGATGAAGCGCATCCCCTCGGCCCTCATTTGGTCCACCAGAGCAGGCAGTCCCTTGAAGTTTACTTTGTCCAACGTAAAGTCCTTCTGCCTCTCCATGTAGTCAATGTCTGCATACTGAACATCCTTTGAGGGGTCAAAGGTCAAATATTAGGATCATTAAACTTAATGACTATGACATCAGAAGTGCGCACAGTTCAGAGGGAACATTGCTAGTGATACTTGTCTTTAAAAGAACTGTTAATAAAAGGACTATAATGGCATTTTTATGAAAAAATGAACTTTATGATTCGGTTACTCTAAAAACGGCCACAGAACTTCGTGTTTTCATCACATCACTGCAGAATAACTTACATTTACAGTGAGAAATGCAATATTCCTGAAGTTCTAGAGCAAGATCTGAAGGTTGGTGAAAGTTACATCACTGACTGAAAGACACACATGCACACACTGAAGGATGAGATCACTTACATAAGGAATTTCAGCAGCTTTCATGTCCTTGTAAAGATCTGCGATTTCCGTATCATTGGCGTAGCCGTAGCGACAAAGCTGGAATCCAAGCGACCAATAGGCTGGAAGAACCGGGCGGCCGATCATCTGTCAAACAAAACACACAAACCCAGAGAAAAATATTTGACACAGTATGCAAATACATTTTAGAACATAAATATTCAAGTGGATTAACAGAATCGAATGTTAGATAGATATTTATGGATTTCATGCATGTGAGTTTTCCGACGTTATACACACACACACACACCTCAGTGTACTGCTGAACCACAGCTTCTGGAGAGGGACCCATCACCATGTAGAAGTCGAGGATTCCTCCAATGGTGCGGTAGGTCAGAGCTGGATCAGGCAGGAAGGTCACATCTAAGAGCAAAAAGAGGAAATGAAGACATCTTTTTGCTTTTAGACGAGCTCTTTTCTTTTGCTTCAATACACCACAGTCCAATATGGAATGTAGTGAAGTAAAAGTAAAAGGTAAAAAAACTCTGATAAATGACAGATACTATTTAAGTACAGTGACGAAGTAAAAATACTTCACTACTGTCCACCACTGGATGTATTTAGGTTGGTTTTAGCCCATTTAGCACAGGTTGTGGCCGGTGTGTCCGAGTCAAACGCACATGTTTAGTGTGTGTTTGAACTCACCCATGGCATTGCTGTTGAGCAGGAGGACGCCGTGAGCGTTTCTTGATTTCTCCAGACCCATGTAGAAGGGATGGAGTCCATAACTGTTCAGTTTATTCTACAGATGAGGAGAAAGAGATGAGAGTTTGAGTTTGTGACGTGATGTCAGCTGTCCTCAGTGTTAAACAGACAATTAAGTGTTAATGAAAGATTTTTATTTGGCTTAAAGAACCCTGCAATCTGTTTTACTTAACCTTGTTACTCTTATTTCATGTAGCTCTGCTTTTGCTTCTCTTTCTCTGGGCATTGTGTCATGAAGTGAGTCAGAGAATAAGGACAACCAACAGCCAATCACAGGACGGTTAGTAGGCCTCAGTCCAGAGGTGCAAGAGCATCAAACCAAATCAAAAAGATTTTCTCAACTCTACTTACTCAGACCAGTTCAAGGCACTTATAAGCAACTTCTTCAAGGCAACTCTAAGCATACTTCTGACTGTGAACCGACTGTCACAGTGATCACTGCTCTGATTGGTCAAACTACACACTAGGGCCGGCAGCTGTAATGTGATGTGATGTGAAGTGCAGATGACATACAGTTTCACGCAGGAAGGCTTGTTTCTGACACTCACCCCTGGAGGCTGGTCTTTGGCAAACAGGCCGTATGTGTGAAAGTTGAGGTCATGACTGTAACTGGGGTGCTCCGTTTCACCAATACCATATATGTAGTTTGAGGGGAGGCGTGTGGAGATCTGAAGGAACTGATCGGAGAATGTGAACCCTGGCACGGCAGAGTCCCATCTAGAGAAAAAGAGATTTAACAAAACATTGAGAACACTGAAAAATAACCTCCTTTTATTAAGAAGGCAAACTGTGCTCTTATAGTCATAAAAGTCAGAAAACCCTAGAAGTGCTCCATCAGCACTGCCATTCTGAGTATTTTATTTTTTTTTATTTTATGCATTTTATTTAATACATTAAAAAATATGTAAAACATTCATTCATTTTAACTCACATTAGATTCAATTGATTGGTATACTGTAACACCATACCAGCAGAGGGAGCCATCCCCTGAATACTGACTGAGATCTACTCCCTCTGCTGCTTCTACCTTGACTTCCTGTTTGGTGACTATTTAGCCAAAGAAGCTACATCCATGCTTTGTGAAGTATTGCCAGTTGCACTGCCTTACCGAGCGGTTTCCTTGTTTCCTTGTTTCCTTGTTTCCTGACCACGTGTATGATTCTGCCTGTTTATCTTTGATTGTCTGGATTATCCCTTTCTGATTTGGTTGCCTGATTGGACTGATATCTGTGTTTGGACCTTTTGCCTGCCTGCCACTCTGCCTTTGGATTCTCCCTTGTGTATGTTCTCGGATTGGACTGATATACTGGTATTGAACCATTGCCTGTCTACGATATTTGTCTGTTCCTGTTGCTGCTCAATAAACCCTCTGCAAATGTATTCTACTTCGGACTCTGCATCCTCTTTACATATACCTTGAATGTAATGCGTCTACCAAATGCATGAATCTAAATGCTATATGTATAAATATAAATGTATTTTATAAGGTGATTACAAATGGTAACCAAAATGTACAAATGGTATGAATATAAATGAACATACCCAAGTTTTGCACCCCCCCCCCCCAAAAAAAAAAAAAAAAGTGTTTGAAAAAAGTGTTTCAAACTTGATTCGAAAAAGCTAAATATTCATAAAAAAAAAAAATAGTCACACTTGTTTTGTTCATGGTCAAAAATGACCACCATAGAAAATTAATGGGAAATGGGCAAAAATACGAAAATACAGAGAATTTTTTGTGTGTAAAATCTACAAATCATCTACAATGTAGTAAAAAAGTGCACAGTAATGAAGGGGTGCAAAATGTCTAACAAAATGTCTTTCTCTGTTCAGGTTTGACTAGTAAAATTAATGCAAAAACTGACACTTAAAATCAAAATTTCAAAAAAAAATAAAAAAATAAAAAATCTAAACCTTTATAAAAAGTTGTCTTTGAGAATGTTTAAATATATCCATATAAAATAAGTATGACTAAAAATAAGTATTTATGTCTAAAAACAACTAGATAATTTATTATCATTTTTATATAGAGCTATATGGGAATCTAGTGGTTACACCATGACATTACAGATGTTTTTCTTTTTTTACTCCCACCAGATGGCACTAACCTGCCTTCAAAACTTGGATTGTAAAGGCATTGTCTCTATTTTAATTTTTACTTTTTTAATTGAAAAGCAATTAAAAATAGAAAAAAAATTGTATTATTTTCAATGGGAAAAAAAATGATCATAGTTGTTGCATAAATATTCATTAGTACCATGAAATTCTCTCAAAATATAAAAGGAAAAAATGTTATTGAACAAAAAACAAAACAAAACAAAATGAAAAAAACACACTGATTTTACTGAAAATAAAAAAAAGTTACATTTCAGGTGTTCGGTCACTTTTGACCGTGAACAACACAAGTGTGACTCCCAAATGAACAATACCAGAGGGTTAACAGTGAAAACTGCAGTAAAACTACCACATGTTTGCTAAAAGAAGCTCTCTGGACTCCATGTTAACAGAGTAATTGAGGTGTATTACTCACATGATTTCTTCTGAGCCCTTTCTGATTACTTGGATCCCGAATGGCTTGTGCTGGATCTGAACCCTGTACAGTCTGTTGTTTTCCTCTGTCTCTGGTGCGGCGGGCAGGTCGAGGGGAACAGGGACCTCGTAGCGAGCATTGGCTGGGTCAAAGATCTAGATCAACAGGACCAAAATCAGTCCTATCCTATTCTTTATTTTCTTAATTCGTAATTCTTAAGATAAAAAAGCTCAACAATAGAGCATGGCACTAGTAATGCCAAGGTTATGGCATTAACAAAAAGTATACATTAAATGCAATGTAAGTCACTTCAGATAAAAGCGTCTGCCAAATGCATGAATGTAAATGGTATATTTAGTCATTGTCTTGGTCTTAATCCTAAATTTAGAAAAGCATACCTTCCACCGCAGGCTTTGTCCACTCAGGTATGTGATTTCCACACGGAGCTTGTTGATGTCTTGAGATTGAGAACGTTGAATTGGGAAATCGGTATTGCGCACTATATCTACAGTGATGCCACTTGGTTTTTCAACAATGTTGCTGATGATGTAACCATGGGTCTCAGGGTAATAACACAAGGGCTCTTTGGGAACATCTGAAGGCTATGAAAGAGGATAAAAACATGTGGAGCAGATGTGTTGAATCACAGGAAAGACACACTTCAGATCAAACAGAGTCTTTGAAAACAACAGGGTTGAATATTGAAGATCTTCTCTCTCTGACCTTCCAGATGCAGCCGCGGGCTTCACATTTGGCCTGATCGGAACCTGCTTCAGGGTGACAATCGATGCGACTAGAGTTTGAGGATTTGGCCTCCCCATTGACTGTGACAAAAACACACAGTAAGAAAATCATTTTTGCAGTGTTTTTCTTCTATTCTTCTATTTTTGAACTTCTATTTTCATAGCATATTGGTATTACCAGGGTATTACCAAACATGTTTGTGTCTCTGTATATGAGTGTGTGTTATACTGGCGTCTCGTCACCTACCTTCTCTGATCATCTCTGCTTCCCCAGCAGACAGTAAACTGACCAGTGCAAACAACAGCATCAGGGTCACATCCGACCCCGATAAGAGCCGCTTCCCCATCTGATCAACACACACACAAGTCAAGTCAAGTCACCTTTATTTATATAGCGCTTTTTACAATGCAGATTGTGTCAAAGCAGCTTTACAGTGATAACTGGCATATAATTTTTCAGCTCTTAAAGAAAATGTTGTCAATGCAGGCAGATGCAAAGCACTGTTGAATATCAAATGTCAAGTACACATAGTGTAAGCATCTTATAATTCATTCGTCTTTGACATTCACAGTACATGTGATTTTGTGTATGAATAGCGTTTGTGTATGAAACGCACAGACTAACGCTCAAAAGCTTTTTCACTTTTGCCATATTTTGTTTCACTGTCTGAGTTTAACCCTTTCTGTAATACAGTTTTTTTTTATGCATTTCATGAAAGAGTTAAAGGCATGAAACATCCAACAATATCAACAAATATAAAATAACAAAACAGTCATTGTTTCACTTGATTCTGCAAAATGTTAATTGTCTAGTGTGTGGTTTTTTTTCTGCTTTCTCAACTTGTGCAGCAAATGGCCTTTATAATTATGACTTTTATAACATGTTTTTACAAATAAAATAAAAAGTCCCAAATAGAAGCATTAATATATATATATATATATATATATATATATATATGTATTGATTTGTCCTACCTTCAGTGTTGTTAGATGGAAATTCAGTTGTTGATTCCTTCTTTCTTCAGTCCTGTGTGAAAGCTGAAGTGCAGATTGAGCTGCAGCATCTGTTTTTATAGTAAAGCAGTGAAAGTAAACTCCTGAGGGTGTGTTTTACAGCTTCACAAGCAGAACTTCAATGCGTGATGCTAAATCCAGCGTGGGGGATTGTAAAATATCCTAATAAACAATGCTGTGATAAAGTGGCCATTAATATAATTTCAGATGGATAAGATCATGCTTAAAAGAAAAGAAAAAAAATGCTTGGTCATGCCTTACATAAACAAACAGCTCAGTTTTTTGACAGGTCACAAAGGTCATGGCCGTGAGACAAGAGTCTGTGTCCGTTCACAGATGATGGCTTAAACAGATGCTGTTTGTCTGTAAGGCATGAGCAAGCATTTTCTTCTGTGTTCATGATGTAAGCATGATCTTATGCACCTGAAATGATATTATTGGCCACTTCATCATTTGTTTATCAGGATATTTTACAGTCCCCCATTAGCTGTCAAAAAACAGAGCTGTAGCGGGAAGTCTTTGGCTCCACATCTGTGTTGAGTATAAATCATTTCGCAAGATATTTTCTCAAAAATATTGCATGAACTCTTTCAAAATGCTTCAAAGAAGCAATTAGTTAAGACCGTTTCACAAGACATTCAGATAAATGCAATTTCCTTTCAGTGATGTGTTGAATGAGAGCTTAGGGACATAAAACTATTCGCAGACGAATAAGAACATTTTAATGTGCCATTTATGGGCATATGAGACTTTATTAAGCTGGATTGTTTTATGATTTGAGGATTGACCTTTGACCCAAAAGGATGTGTGAGTGAATGACAAAAAATGGACTTTTTGAAGTTGTTTTGAACATCCGTTTTTCGACAGATGCACTGCAAAAGTGATTTTCTTCCTCAGTATTGTTCTTATTTTCAAGTACAAATATCAAGATACATTTACTTTAGAAGCAAAATTACTTAAGTTATTAAGTCTTGCTTCATTAAGTGACTTTATGATTAAAACAAGGGGACAAAAAAATCTGCCAGTGGGCTATTTTTTTTTTTTTAATAATAGCCTATATTATGTCTAATGATTTAATACATTATACTGTAACATCTATCCCTTAGACTTTTGTTTAAATGTTACATGAAATAAGGGACGAACCAGACTAATTTTACTCATGAGTCATGTGTATTACACAAAGTTATACAAAACACACAAATTCAACATTACACCAATAATCAGTAGTCAAACAGCTGGATTCAGAGGATTCAAAAGCAGTCCACCATCACAATGTGAGATTCTCGGCTTGTAGGTCTGACAGGTTTGATAGTAGATAACATTGAGTAAACGTCTCAGAGTTTTCATCCGTCTCAGATGTCCACTCAAGGGACTGGAATGGGCAAATTGCAAGAACTTCTCCTTTGAAGCCAATGATATAATTAGCTGCACATTTTCACCTTGATGTTTATTGGGCACACATCGAAATAAACTATCATTTTGAATGCATAATGAATGTGGGTAGAGTTTGTTTCAGGTAACTTAACTGATTCCCATAGAGGCTGAAGTAATGGATCTTGTTTCTGAATAATCCAATTTCATCCCAACAGACAGGTAGGTCTGATCTGTAGTCATGTTAGGAGGCGGTCTCGTTTTTCCTTTAGGATTGGACCTTTTTTTTTATTAGTCTAACTGTTGGAAACTCTTGTAAATAGTGAGAATGGCCATGTTCTGTTGTTGATGCACATCCTATAGGTGTAAGGTAAGACAACCGGCATGTCTTTATCAAAAAATGCCTTTTTATTGTAGTGGTGATACTAAACGTTTAAACTAAAATTTTGAGATACGCTTGAGGTGTTTTAGATCTATGGATTTTATTGTAGGCAAGTCAAGTGTTGATTTGAGAGGCTAAATTTATCAAACACAAGGTTAACTCACTGTCGGCCACTTGGTCATCACTTTAAAACATATAAACTTTAATGTAACTGTCAGGGAAAAACTCGGATTCAGTTGCAGGTAACAGAAAAGTTTTATTTTGCTCTCACTGAGCACAGGGGGAAAAAAAACAACAGGAACACAAGAGAGAACGTCCAAAATAAAGTCCTAGCGTCGCTTGTGACGCAGCGTAGAAGTCACTCTGCCTAGAGCGCTGTCCATGACGCAGCGTTGAAGTCTCACCAAGCTCCAGGTGAGAGCGTTGAGAATGCAGAGAGGGGCTGGAGCGATGCATCCAAGTCTCAAAGGACACAAAGATAGCCAGGGCAGGGAAGAGAACAAAAAGTCTGGCGGAATGAGAAAGAACTGTTCAAAAACAAAAGAAACAAAACAGACAACACTTGGAGCCTAAAAGACACAACACGGCAAGACTAGGCAACAAGAAGAGAAGGTCACAAGCGAAGCGTTAGCACAAACATACAACAACGGTCGGACAAAAGACTGAGCACAAGGGGATCTAAAATAGGGGAAAGCAGACGAGGGATAAGTGGCAACAGGTGAGACAGATCACAATTAAGGATGAGGATAACGAGTGGGAGGGGAAAACGCCACACTGACAGCAGAGCACATGGAGAGCTGTCAAAACAAAACTGATGAGCTTAAAGACAACAGGGCACGCAGACACAGAGACAAGACAACAAAACATGGCAAATCAGACCGAAGTCATGACAGTAACAAACAAAAAATGCTCCAAGCATTTTTCTAAATTAACTTAATAAAGAAATGAAAAGAGTTTTAACCACTTTGCCATTAAAAACAAAACTATTTTAATGGCTGCGTAATGGGGAGGAAAAAAAAAAAAACATGGCCTCCAGTCGGACTGGGCCAGAATTCTGATAAGCTGTCGGACACGGGCCGGGCTCGGGCCTGAGTGTCTCGGGACAGGGTCAGGGCCGGGCTCGGGATAGATTTGAAGCCCATGCAGAGCTTTAGTGGGAAAATGGATGCGGAAACAAAAAGTGAAACAGAGAGCTGCGCTAAAATTCACTAGTCCAGCCAAACTGTGTTGAGTACTAACAACAACAACAACACAGATTCAGTTATTTAATATTACATTTAAAACATAAAATTAAAAAATATATATTTTTTATTTTTTAAAAATTAAGCCTAAGATCTATGCATTTTAATTAATAGTAAAATTCCATCAAATTGAATTGAATAATCTTTATGCATTTTAATTGAATCAATTATTCAGTTAAACTATGTAAGGATTATATAATTTAATCAAGGAACTATTATTATTACCTTTATTATTATTGCTGTTATTATTATTAAATGAATCTTCAAGCACCTTGGTCACACAAAAATCAACTGAAAGCAACTGAATCCATAAAGGAATGCAGTGAAATTAATTTGTCATTCCTACAAATGTTTTAGTACTTATTTTAATAATATAATTTTTAATTTAATAATTAACAATTAACAGTTTTTTTGCATAATCCTAATCATCTTATCAGAAAACTGTTACTGTAATTTTAAAGTCCTATACAAGATTTTCTTTACATTCCTTTTGATGTCCTAAAACACCATTTTATTATAATAAAATCACATTAATCCTACTAGAAATGTTTTGTTCTGGAAGATCTGATTTTTGTTTTGTGTTATGTTAGCATCCAAAATTTAATTAATTCAGTTTTCAGCAGGAATCTTGCATACAGTCCTCTAGGATTTTCTGACCTGAACTTGACTGATATGTTGTTATCAGCTGCTAATCTTAATTGTACCTGCATGAACACACAAAACCTTCCTTATCTGCTCACGCTACAACAATAATGTGAGTGTGTAAAATAGTACGACGTGTGTAATATAATACAATAAAATCACAGACAAGCCACTTTCAAAAGTTTGATCTTATTCACAGTCCTTTATGAGGGAAATGAAGTAATCTGGTAGATTTGGGCTTTAATAATGATCAGGCTGGATCATGTCACTCTCAGATGGCAGAAGTCATCAATACTGGACTCTGCACATGAACAGATATATTATTTATGAGCAATCACATGAGCATGATGCCAATAAGACGAGAAAAATGACAGGAAATACACACAAAAGTACGTTTGGGGTCAGTATAGTTTTTTTTTTTTTTTTAAGAAATTAATACTTTTCATACAACAAGGATGGATTACATTGATCATATGAGAGAGTAAATACATTTATAATGTTGCAAAAGATTGCCATTTCAAATAAGAAATAAGATTTCTATTTATTTTTATTCATCAAAGAATCCTGGGGAAAAGTGCTGCAGTTTCCACTAAAATATACAAAATTATCATGATTCTAATTGATAATAATTTCCACCCTCTTATCCTTACAATTCATTTTGAAATGAAATTCACTACAAAAGGAGGGAAATTCAGTAACACATTCATTACGCTAGGCACATGAATCTGAACTTGTAGAGCACTGGACTTCCTAGTGTTCATCCAACGGTCATCTGTAGCTCAGCCGTTTGTCCAGGATTGTAGATGGGTTTGTCCGTTTGGATGAAGGTCAAAGAAAAGCTCTGAACATGACTTACCTCTCATCTGTCATTTTGAAGAACCTCCCTTGAACTACCAGCTGCAGTTTCTGAATCATTTTTGTCATCAAGCAGAGAAATGGTCATTGTGAGACTCTCGTTGGGTTTCAGAAGACTTGCACACAATTTGGTGAGACTCAACCACTGCAGAAAACATCGCCATGAAGAACCTGTGGTTTAATTTCAGAAACCATAAGTAATCAGGACACAACATGTCTTTGTATAGGTGAACATTCACAGAAAGTGGTTGCAATAGTCAGGATTAAGACACAAGAACAGATAACGGCAGGTAATTAGAATGCAAAATGGTACTTATGGTCCTGATCTCTGTCCAGAGGAAGAGGAAGTCTTGATCCATCAAAAGAAGAGCCATGAAGAGAGATCTTACAAGAACAGGCATGAATTGAGAAACCCTGCAGAAGCTCTACTGCAATCTACCGCTGTTTACTGCCTTACAGCTTCTCTCAATCAGTCTCAATCTGATATTTAAATGCTCTTTGTTATCAGGAGGAATTCATTTCATCATTGTGTTCTGAAGATGAACGAAGGTCTTACAGGTGTGGAACGACATGAGGGTGAGTAATAAATGACAGAACTTTCATTTTTGTGTGAACTAACCCTTTAACATCCCAGCTGAAAGTAATTTTTTTTTCACTTATCAGTCCATCTAGAATATCTCAGTTGTCTCTCATTCTCACATATAAACCCTTATGAAGTTCAACCATGGTTTTACTACCCCCCCAAAAAACAACAAAAAAACATGGTTATTGTAGTTAAACCATAGTAAGCACAAATTAATTATGGTTTTGCTGCACTAACCATAGTTTTACCACGGTATTTGTAGTAAAACTGTGGTTATAATAATGGTTATCAATCTGTAAAAATAACATGCTACTACACTTTTACTATAATAAAACAATGGTGATTTTTCATAAGGGAATTTAAGAACAAAACGCAAAGTTGATCAAACTAAATCAGCCTTAGTGCCACTCACACAAAACACGTGTGAAGTATTAATGAGTAATATTTAATGTTTTCAGACATGATGTCGGGTCAGATAGATTTACTCTGACAGTGTTTTGGTCATCAGTGAGAGTTTGACTGCAGATCTGGCGCCTCCTGCCGGACCCTCAGCGCATCTCTTTTATTTTAACTCTTCATTTACTTCTTATTTTTTACTTTTCATTTACTTTTTATTTCAGCAACAGTGTATTTACACGGAATACAGAAACAGCAAACTAGTGGAATACTGTCTTGTCTGGATGAAGTAAAGCCTGGACAGGTTAATGATTTAAAACAGTGTGAATGTGAAGAGATAAGAAGGTATACTTATTTACAGATCATGTATATATTGTTGTTTTCACGACACATATCATTTCAAAGCAGCTTTACAGAGATCCGTGTGTGTCAGTGTCAGTAGCTTCACAGAAATTATGCTTTAATGTCTTAGAGACATCAAAATAATGTTCATATAATAATAATAATAATACGATATGATAGGAGTAACAGAAGTAATGCATTCAGTGTTGATCTGGACGGCAAGTTTTAGCTTGGACTTTAGCTCATCGCACGTGAATCTGGATTGATACATTACATTAAATACATGATCAGCAGCTTCATTTACTGGTGATGAAACTCTGTCTAAACATCTGAATTCACCATTTAAAAAGGGAGATTTGTTTTTAGAGGCAGAATTCAGGAGACTGACCGATGGACAGAAACACGGATTGAGTCTATAAGATGTGGTCACACGTCTGGAAACAGACAGATGCAGGAATGAAAGTGTCCAGAAGCTCAGAATGAACTGAAACTCCTTCATCATGTCAAAGATCACAGTGACGTTCAGCTCTGAGTTTGATGTGAAAATGAGCTGTGATGATGATGACGAAGATCATCCTCTGGACACAGAGCTGTTGAGCTGCAGTGAATGAGGATCATCAGATCTGACTCCAGCTTCAGGATCCCTGAGAGAAACACATTCATTTCTGAACAGCAGTGAATGTTAAAGTGATGCAGTAAAACTCAATTCTTTCTCTCGGTTTGATTCACTCACCTATTTTCATTGACACACGGCACTGCCCTCAGACAACTGACAACAAGATTGAAAACTATTATTTTCATCAAAGAATTTCTTATTTTACCTATTTATTGTGCTATATTTATGTTTATTGAACGGTGTAATATCACTCTGTACATGTGTTTTGTCTTTTGTGACAGAAAGTAGTTTCTTTTAATTCTCGGTCCACTCCTACACATATTCACAGGCTAAATATAATGTTTTTTCACCATGCAAATGCAGGAAACAAGAAATGTGTTGTTATTGCCCTTATAGCTGACTCATTTAGTGAAACAACTTCAGCAGTAGACAACAACATCCTCAACAACACGCTCTAGCCACACATTCACAAAACACTGTGCATCTGCATCCACTCTCCAGTTTCAGCTCATTCAACATCCATTTTACAAATTTAGATGAACTGAACATAATGAAATTGCGTGCAAATGTTTCTAACAAAAATAAAATCACGATAATTTCAAATTTCATTTTTATAAACCCTCGTGACTCACCTGAGTTTCCTTTTCCGCAGCATGAAACAGATCAAGACCATCATGAGAAGAACCATCATGACAAGAGCCAAAGACCACAACAACTGATCTATACAATAAAACAACACAATACAATCATCTGATGCAATTGATTATTTTAAATGATACTTTAATGAAATTAATGAACAATCCATTTTGGACTCGGCGTGTGTTTTGATTTTTAGTGTCAGTGATCAGCTGAACTCACGGGTTTGTGTGGATCCGCTGCTGGAGTCTGTGCAGTTACAGGCTGAAAACACATTCACAATCATCATGATTCACTTCAACCACTGAAGTTTCAATTCAACACAAACAACTTTCAGGTAGATTCTCATGATGACTGTGTTTCATACAGTATTCAGATGAACTTCTGTCATCATTTACTCGTCATGTGACAGACACCCCCTTGTGTCATTCCCGAAATTACTTTCATTGTACTTAAAAAAAACAGAAGAAAGAAAATCATATCTGGAATATAAGAGACGTTTTTTGGTGAACTGTCATAATTTATATTTCAGTGTGAAGTGTCTCTTTAAGGATCATCTGTCCATCATAAACATCATGATGAGTGTTGACGTGTCTCTCACCTCTGAACATGGTCTCGAATCTGAGCTGAAATGAAAGAAAGAAGCAGTATTTATAGTGTTCATGAATGTTTCATTGATTGATGCTGTGAGAGTTTGTTTATGTTGAACTGATTCATATATTAAACACTAAAGTTCATAATCATATTTTAGATTGTAGATCCTGTTCAATGTGAAAACAGATGAATGATGTGTTGAGAGAGTGAGCTGATTTACTCGTGAAGCATCACAGATGATCTCATGATGAAGTTCATCCACACACTGAGACATGGTGAGATGATCAGATGAGACAGATGTCGCAGGGTCTAACAGTCTGTGAGGATCTGATGGATCTGCTAACAGACGCCCGTCCTGAACAAATGGATCAGAAGAGAATCATGTAATATGTTTGAGTGTGAATAATGGTGTAGTTTGAGGACAGAAACACACACTCACCTTTAAGTTCCAGCTCTGTTCACAGTCTCCATCGAGTGTTTGATTCAGTAAATCAGAGGGAAGTTTGAACTCGAACCCATCTGCGGTCTGAATCTCCGCACACGTCACATTGATGTCAGGCATATTTCATATGAGGGAGCTGGACAAATCACAGGACAAATGTTGACATATTACTGTTTTCTAAGAATAACATTTTTGAGGAAAAGTTGCATTGATGTGCATTAAAATGTTAAAGTTAAGAGCGTCTTCTATAATTAATTTCTTTTCTATTCAATTATTCTTAAAAAAAAAATCTATTTTAATTTCAAATCTATCACATTACAGAAGACAAACTTTGGAACTATTCTGTTACATTATAGTAGGCCAAAGCACTTTTTTTTTATTTTTTAATATAATATTTTATATTATATTTTTCGTACAGAGTAATATATTGGCCTAACCAACAAGAATATCTGCCAACACAATAGGCCTATATACTAAAACCAACCCGATCTTATGAGAAAATGTAACTATTTCATCAGTTCGTAAGAAAACGTATGAATGAGATCGTACGAATGAGCCGGCAAAATATTCTTATGAACTGCTGCAAGACTGTGTTGACTAAAACACGAATTAATGTAAACTGCTGATTCATTTATTGAAATGGACATGAAAGAACTGATTTGTAGAAATGTATCTTCCCAAAGCGCATTTGCAAATGAGGTCTACCAAATAGCAACCGGAATTATTAGGTTAACTAGATATCCTCCCGATCTCACGGCAATTTGTACGTATTTTACGAGTTGCCAAATTCGTATCATTTCATACGAATGACCTACCCCTAACCCCACCCATAAACCTCGTAAAATAAGTACGAATTGGTCCAACTCGACCCGCTCCGAGCGGCGCGCTAACAAGGACGCTGCAGATATCTGAGGCCAGGGGAGTGAGGTTTACACGCACTGGCTCCGTTACACTTAGATTTAAACGAGATCATTGTTTCTGCCTAAATTAATATATGATGTTAGCTAACTGCATAATCGTATTATATTTAAACTGTAGGCTACATTTCTGAAATATGGACATTACTTGGACACAGATAAGATTAGTCTAAAATATAATGTTGACATGCATTTTCTGTGAAGCTGCTTTGAAACAATATTTATTATGATAAGCGCTTTATAGCCTACAAATAAACGTGAAATGAATTGACTCGCGCGGAGCGAATAAAAAATGTTTTAAGCTGCAACGGAAATTTAGATTAAGGGGCCATTTCACAGAATGGGCGTGCTCAGAGTGGTATGGCCGTAAGCGAAATCTGCAGCCAAGAGTGGCCTATTTAAAATGTTAGAACAATAGTGAAGTAAAACAAAAAGCTTACACCTGGTATTCCGAGACGGTCTCCCATTCAAGTACTAACCAGGCCCGACCCTGCTTAGCTTCCGAGATCAGACGAGATGGGGCGTACTCAGAGTGGTATGGCCGTAAGCGAAATCTGCTGCCTAGAGTTGGCAATTTTAGACTTTCATAGACTTTTTAGAATTTTAGACTTTTTTTTTTTTTTTTTTTTTTTTTGAAAACACAAAACGCTTACAGCACCTGGTATTCCCAGGCGGTCTCCCATCCAAGTACTAACCAGTCCCGACTCTGCTTAGCTTCCGAGATCAGAGGAGATTGGGCGTGCTCAGAGTGGTATGGCCGTAAGCGAAATTTACAGCCAAGAGTGGCCTATTTAAAATGTTAGAACAACAGATCTTGTATAATGTGATAAACTGCTTGGAGTTTAAAACTCCAATAAACAAACAAATAAAACAGAGAAAGCACATGGGAGAGCCTTTCTCTCTCGGCATCATCTGGATCTTATGCAGGCCGAGAGAAGACTAAAAGTAAGTCCTCTCATTTTAATTTCTGTATATTTAATGAAATTGTAACTATGAATGAGAGGGTCAATCTCAACATTACCTAAATTATTTCTTAGATGTTATTTGTTTATTTTAAAAATATTAAATTTAGGTAAGTCACTCATTCCTGAGGGTGAGTAATTAATGACAGAAATTTCATTTTTGGGTGAACTAACCCTTTAATAGTGTGAATATTAGTTGATATAATACTATTCACCTGTATCATGAGTTTTACAGTTGGAATTACTTAAATTGTAGACTTTTAGGATTAGTTTTACAGTGTGAATGCCATACTTGCAGGGAGCCAGTCCACCACGACGTGACTTCATATTTTTGTCTTTGTCTTTCTTATCTTTTGTAAAAGATGGAGAGAAACCATACTATGCAGTTGCCAGAAACACACACCCATGGCATGCTGCAAGGGAAGGAGTGAAACACAACTATTCCCAGTCCTGTTCCCAAAACTCATGTGCCATTTAAAAAGCATAAGAGCATGTCAATTAATTCCTTTGTATTCACCTCAAGAAAGTGTTTATTTTAAAGAAATGGTTGGTTATTTGTTCAAATAATTCATATTTGTGACAGAAAAAGCACTTTATATTAAGGCAAGGTGTATTTTAATAAAAAACACATTTTCATTTTAAAGAATGAATTATTTTTTTTAAATAATTTAATTTATTTAACTATTGTGTAAATGATGGATCAAACAAAACTGATAAAAACAGTGGTTTAACTTGATTTTTTTAGAAAAATAAATAAATTTAGTAACAGGAATGAACACTTTGTAACAGGAAGGATAACTGAGTAACAGGAATGAGTGTCCGTATGTGTGTGAGAAAGAGAGATTTCTGTGTTGAAAGGATGTGCTGTGTACTACTAGTACATCACAGCGAAGGAGGTGGAAAGAGAAAGAAGGAGAGAGAGGAGAAGAGAGAGGGGGGAGAGGGAGGGAAGGAAAGACAAAAAAAGGGGGGGAAGAGAGGGTTGCAGTTGTGTTTCACTCCTTCCCTTGCAGCATGCCATGGGTGTGTGTTTCTGGCAACTGCATAGTATGGTTTCTCTCCATCTTTTACAAAAGATAAGAAAGACAAAGACAAAAAGATGAAGTCACGTCATGGTGGACTGGCTCCCTTCAAGTATGGCATTCACACTGTAAAACTAATCCTAAAAGTCTACAATTTAAGCAATTCCAACTGTAAAACTCATGATACAGGTGAATAGTATTATATCAACTAATATTCACACTATTAAAGGGTTAGTTCACCCAAAAATGAAAATTCTGTCATTAATTACTCACCCTCATGCCGTTTTACACCCGTAAGACCTTCGTTGATCTTCGGAACACAAATTAAGATATTTTTGTTGAAATCCGATGGCTCCGTGAGGCCTGCATAGCCAGCAATGACATTTCCTCTCTCAAGATCCATAAAGGTACTAAAAACATATTTAAATCAGTTTGGTGCGCCAAAAAAAAATAAAAAAATAACGACTTCTGCTTCAGGAATATTCGGAGCGTTATGAATCAGCGTGTCGAATCATGATTCGAATCGTGTGTCAAATCGCCAAACTGCTGAAATCACGTGACTTTGGCGCTCCGAACTGCGGATTCGACACGCTGATTCATAACGCTCCGAAGCTTCCTGAAGCAGTGTTTTGAAATCGGCCATCACTAAATAATTCGTTATTTTGGGTTTTTTTTGGTGCACCAAAAATATTCTCGTGGCTTTATAATATTAATATTGAACCACTGTACTCACATGAACTGATTTAAATATGTTTTTAGTACATTAATGGATCTTGAGAGAGGAAATGTCATTGCTCCCTATGAAGGCCTCATGGAGCCATCGGATTTAAACAAAAATATCTCAATTTGCGTTCCGAAGATTAACGAAGGTCTTACAGGTGTGGAACGGCATGAGGGTGAGTAATAAATGACAGAATTTTCATTTTTGGGTGAACTAACCCTTTAAATCAACAAAACAGAGGACTCTACTCACTCCTGTTACTCTTAACTCACTCCTGTTATTTTTATATGAGTAACAGGACTGAAAGTAACAGGATTGAGTTTTTAAGCAAATAATGATCAAATACATATTTGCTAATAGCATGAGGATACTGAGCAACTTCTAGTGACTTACCTAAATTTAATATTTTTAAAATAAACAAATAACATCTAAGAAATAATTTAGGTAACGTTGAGATTGACCCTCTCATTCATAGTTACAATTTCATTAAATATACAGAAATTAAAATGAGAGGACTTACTTTTAGTCTTCTCTCGGCCTGCATAAGATCCAGATGAAGCAACTTCCTGTTGAAAATGTGTCTTGTGGCATGTTTCAAATTTTTCAGAGGGGGAAATGTGTGAGGGTAACAGGACTGAGTGAAAACCTGGGGACATGACTAATATGTGTATTTTATATAACATATTATGGATTTCTTACGAAATTTCTTTTTGTTTAGCATAGATGGTATATGGAGTAACACAACAATGCAAAAATAATAAGATTTCTGAAAGATTTTAATGATTATATTTCATGATAAAGTTAAGCATTAGATAGCAGGGACATGTAACAAATGTTATTTTTTTTTTTTTAGTGTTCTCAGTAGTTTTTAATGTTTTAAATTATATATTTTAAATTTGCAGTTAGATTAATGTTCAGGACACTTTGCTTAATAATAAAATGTATTTTAGAGTTCATTTTCATTCATATTTATACATAAAATGTCCTGGGGACAGAAATGGCACCCATTCAGTGGAATAGCTCTAAGACGTTTTTTAAATATTTCACTCTTTTTACAGATTTATTATTAAAAGTCAAAGACAGAGGTTCAGGCCCCGCGGGAGGAAGATCGAGGTTTACAAACAAATTAAAAAAGCGGGAGGAATAGATTACTTCGCATTTAAAATGTAAAATAAATGTGTATGTCGCATACGTTTTCCTATGGCGCTGATACCAAAAAAAGAATCGCTAAACTGCTGTTTTTAGGATGGTTTCCATAGCTAGGCTATATTCAGAGACTGAAAGGTGTGGTTTTTACTGCATCAAGGAGTTTTCTAGCTTTTCCTTCAGTCTATCATTCGTCTGCAATTTTTTTCTTTTTTATCATATCGCTTTTAGTGCGAAAGATGGTGAAAATGAAAAGTTTATGACAGGAGCACAAAGAAAAGACAGATATATGTCTGAGTCAACAAGGAACCGCTCTTGCGCACGTTCATTCGCTCGCGCGCACACGAACATAATCTAATGTATCTAGCTCATTCATTTTATGAACCTGCTTATCATAAAAACGGTCGTATATGACTAACTATCGGCTATTTAAAAGCATTCCATACCTTAAGCGGATCCTTAATCAAAATAAGTGATGCAAGTAGAGACAGTTTCTTCTGGACTGAAGCACGTTCTCGCTCTGTTGTTTATATAGCCCAGCCTTCACACACCGGAAGACCGCACTGACCATATTTGGAGCTATGGATGTAAAACGCGTGTAGCCAATCTCTGTGAGGTTCAGGCAGTGACGTCTGTCTTGAGCATTTAAAATATGCAGGTAGTGCTGGAGTTTATGGTGGATTTAGTGTGTAAATCATATGTTTACACACTGGACGTTTTGTACACACACACACACACACACACATATATACAGGGCTTGACATTAACTTTTTCGTTCACCAGCCACTGTGGCTAGTGGTTTTCCAAAAAAAGTAGCCACTCAGCACTTTCACTGGCCACAATTTTGCTGATTGGGAAATTACATTTTATATGATTAAAGTTGACTTCATGCTAAAAATTACTTGATTTTGAGTCATTTTACTTGATTTAGCTAGATTTAAAACGTTTTCAATCTTTCAGATGCAGATTGACCACCTAAATCAAAAATACATGGCATATCAGCTGGTATGTATGGGTGGGCAATATGACTATAATATGAGAAATTTTATAATTTTATAAAGTTATTTTTGTCAGGCTATACAAAATGAATAAAAAAAATAGCAAATTACCAATACAATAGTAAACTAAATAAACCTTTTTTTTTTTTTTCAGATACAGTAGGTTTATTTAATATGTATACATTTATTTAACTATTTGATTAACATTAATGACAGACAGTATTTAATTGGGCTGATGAATGCATGGACGTAATATACTGACACAGATCCAGTTTTTACCCACCTGTTTACATCCACTTAAGCCATAACCGACTGTATCCACATGAGATACTCCACACGATGAACATTTTGACATCTGTGTGTATATATATTTGACTATTTAGGCGCGAGGAGAACTGATCGTGCGCGCGCAAGAGAGAGATGTTCTCACACTTCTGTTGTGAGCCATTAAGCGCTATTCCGCCTATCCCACTTTCACTAACTGCAGGTTCATCGATAACGAATTGTGATTGAATTGTAATTTTGTGCTACAAGCGTGGCTACACTGTAAAAAATGAATGTGATTTTAACGGTAAAATATTGTAAAAACGCTACAGAAAAAAATTGTAAATAGGTTAACCTTAAGTTCCCGTATTATATACAGTGAAAAACTGTAAAAGCTCTAACCAGACATTTATGCAATTTTCACAGTAAAATGCTGTAAATTTTACAATTTACTTACGTAAAAAACAAACAAAATCAATGTATAATTTACAGTCAAAATCTGTAAACTGATATTCCCACAATTCCCTGTGTGACACTCCACATTTGAAAGTATTTTGTTTAAATAATCATGTTTCTTAATAGTTTTTGTTATCAGTTATGTACATTAGGGTTTTATGTTACATCTTCTGTTGTTTAATGAATGTTTATTGCATTATTTAAGTATTGTGGATTACCATGATGATGTTTTACGTTTGCATGAATGACTCTGTGCACCTTCTTATATTAGTCTATATTTCAGCTCGTGGAAAAGCTACTTGTGATGAACTCTGATTCTTCATGTGGCTTTCTCTTTTACCACCTGCATTATTATGGTGGTTGTCAGTATATGTTAAAGGTAAAAAAACTGATTTTAGTAGTAGTGTGCATTGTTGAATTTATTGGTTTACATTCAAATTTTCTTAAAATACAGTTTTATACTGTAAAATGTACATTTTGTTCTGTAAATGTGTTTACAGTTTTCCTGTATTTTTTACAAAATTATTCTTTTTAATTTTGCGAAATTATCTCACGTTGCTATCTGTGTTTAAACTAAACTCATTAAAACCATGACAAGTTAAACATTCATCCGTAACACGCGAAAGAGAGCTCGCGCGCTCTGTGAGGAGATTTGTGTGTGCGCTCATCCGAAGCGCTTCACAGCGCGCAAATACTCTCGCGCAAATTCTCTTTCAAGTCTTGCACCTAAACGGACAAATTCACACAAAAATGATGTCAACATGCCCATCTTAGCGAGTATCCTAACAAACATAGTAGGTTATGTCTTAGGAGAAAAACGAGACAGACGACGCATGTGTATCAGTCTCAGTGTACTGGATCTTTGAATTATGTCTTAAAAGGACAGCAGTCTAATATTCCTGCTTTCTGTGTTTAATGTTAATCAAAAGACAAAAGACGAAGAAATCACTCCTGACTGAATAGCTATTGTAACTTAATGTTTAATCTTTATTTAATTATTCAAATTCGTTTTTATGCAGTTATTTTATATTGATTACTTTGTTCAATTTCTGTATCTGAAAACTATTGTTAGATAGTTGAAAAACCTGTAAAGCATTGTTGATTTTTTTTTTTATGGGTGCTTATAAATGTATGAATTATATTAAATCATATCATTTGGATATTTGGTGTCCTTTTTTGGAAAGACATCTAAATTTAACTTGAAAAATACAGTTTTGTGAAATTCACAATCGCGATCGATTAATCGATTAATCGCGATTAATAATAATAATAATAATAATAATAATCTATTGACAGCCCTAATACACACACACACACACACACACACACACACACACACACACACACATATATATATATATATATTTATTTTTATTTTTTTTTTTATTATTGTGATTATACTGACTGGGTTTATAAAAGTTTACAAAATTGACAGGATATCTTTACTTGGGGCATTTGGAAACAAAGCTTGCCTATTTCCAAAATGATTCCCAGAATACCATAATTTCACATTATTTTTTGATCGGCCACTAAAATCCTTAAATAATATAAAAACATCAAACATTATTACACACCCTGCTCGATGTAGTTACATAACTCTACGTGTAAACGGCACCTCAGTCAGTGCATGGATTGCGCGCGTGCCCTATCGGCATGGAGAAAAGATCATCCTATCATTCTGTCTTATGTTAAATGTAAAAGATAACTATAAATAAAATTAAAATAAATAAATAAATAAATAAATCGTTCCTTGTTCGCGAAAGACACATCAATAGCAGTGACATGAGTCTTGATATTTGCGGTCTAAGGCGTTACTCATTACAAAACACTTTTGCTCACAAAACACCTATAGGTGATTCTATGATTGAAGATAGGCTACATTTTGTTCATTGTGGTGCTTTTTCAAATTGTTATTTTTTTTTAAATTATTTTAGTAATTTGTTACTCATTGTCATAAATCACAAGAGTTACAGGACATAACAATATAATATTTTCTGTAAAAAGTGCCTTATGTAGCTGAAAATCATGATTTCTTGTTGTCTGAATTAGTCAGTGTATTTCTTCCATGCATCATGTTGTGTAATCTAAATATTCTATTTTACAATTCTTTTGGTAATATTTAATTTATTTTTCTGATAAAATTGATTCTGTGGTGAAGTAAATACTACAGAAAAAAACAAATGTAGCCTAATTGCTACATGAAATAGTTAAGGCAATAATAATAATAAAAAAGTAAATTCTATGTTAGTACTCAATTCAAGCTTATCAACATTATAAAATTAAGTAAAACTTATTCAGATTTTCTGATACTGGTGTTCCCATCATGCACTGGGTCTTGAATAATTAATGAGGTTGAATTTTCGCTGTAATTACACTGTTTTATCATTGCTTTTGTTGTTAGGTTTAGTAATTTGCCATTTTGTGACATTTGGAGTTCATTTTCTACTCAAAACGGCACATTCATACTCAAAAACGACCCATTGAATGTGTATTGAGGTCTCTGTGTTCAGGTGCCATGTTACTTCTAATATGTAGACAATGTCTACACATTATTTATTGTATCATTTACTTAGATGTTTCTAAAACATACACTTTAAAGCATGGTTTAATTCAGTGTTATATTGTAAAAAGTAGTGCAAAGGAAACTTCAACTACACACACACACACACACACACACACACACACACACACACACACACACACACACACACACACAGGATTAGAGAAATACTAAAATTAAGTTTACTTTGTGCGATTTTTTTTTCAACAGAGAAAAAATAAGTAGTTTGTACAAAGACTAATCTTGTTTGATCTACTTAATAAAATTATGCAAAAAGAAAATCATCACTTTTTTTAAGTAAATCAAGCAGATTTTTTTTTTTTTATCAGTGTAAAAGCCCTAAATAATAACTGCCCTAATTCTACAACATTAAACTGTTTAAAGATAACTTATCCCACACAAAGATAAATATGGTACTTTCCCTCTCTGATAAGATCTGAAGCATGTGTGTGTATCTGATCTGAACAGGTATGTGTGCTCTCTCTGAGAAAATAGCCTATTTTAATCTAAAAAAAGTTCTTCCATGTTATTTTGTAAAATGTCAAAATTGTTACCATAATATCAAAAGGAAAACAGAATTTATCACTGATCACACAATGGATTGTTTAAAAGTCCTTTAATCATGATTTCAGCTTTTAGCATTTATGCTAACAAGTGCAGTTTCTGGCTTTAAAGGATTAGTTCACTTTCAAATGAAAATAAGCCCAAGCTTTACTCACCCTCAAGCCATGACTTTCTTCTTTCAGATGAACATAATCGAGGCAAGATTTTTGAAGAATACAGAAAAAAAGACAAATTTCATACTTGAATCAATGAGTGTTATATACCAGTAACAATCATAGCCTAATCTTGCTTATTCAATTAAAGATCTTAACGATTTCTGAAGAAATTTTTCATATAGGCCTAGCCTATTTAAACTTGTCAAAATCCTAAAAGCTTGTTGTTTTTCAGGTTTAAATTAGACTTTAAATGACGTGTGGTTTGCATGGAGGAAATCCCGCAGTAAATTCTTTTGCTCTCAAAGCTGTAAGCTCAAATGCAGCAGAGCAGGGGTGCTGTAAATAAAAAAGAGAGAGAATATTATATGAATTTCTGGATCTTGAGAGGTTAGGTGACTGCTGTCAATGGAGGCCTCACTGAGCCATTGGATTTCATCAAAAATGTCATTTGAGTTCTGGAGATGAACAAAGGCCTTACCAAATGCATACATTTAAAATGTATAATTAAACACATTACCCGGAAAACTAGGGGTTTACCAGCAGCGGGTTTCCTGTAGTCCGTGTACTTGAGATTCTAAGAAATCCAGGGCATTTCACTGTGTTATTTTCACACTCACGTCAACACGTATAAGTGGTCACAAACACAACTGCTTATAAATCTCTCGTGAAATAGGTCATCACATCGACTGTCATTAAACACATAATTCTGCACCTAATAAACATCATGAAATTCTTGACCAAACTTCAGTTACTTTATTCTTCCTGTAAGCAGAATGAAACAACCACTTCTTTCTAGTTTAATTTTAAGTAGTCATAGTCTAAAACACTGGTTTGAGTGGCTACAATTTATTTGTTTTTTATTTCTGCTGATATCTCCATGGGTGATGAAAAGTTTGTGATGCTCAGTACTCAGAGTCAGAAAATATACAGCTCATTTATTAATTCATTTTAAAAGCATATCCTTCAAACAGGGATAGTTTACATGAGTTTACTGTATTCCAGTATTTGGAGTGTTTCAATTGTGCAATTGATTCTAACATGGAGTGTGTGTATATTATATATATATATATATATATATATATATATATATATAAATCATGTTTTCATGTTTATAAGCTGACATTTTCAGTAGTATTATTAATTATTTTACTCACTGAATTACACACATATTTTCTCCAAAGTTCCAACTTCATCTCCATCGATCATCTATAAAGGGCCCTTACTCTTCCTCACCACAATATTTCTGCTGCGGATGGTGTTTCCAGAAGCACTTTTCCCGCTCTAGTTTTTCCCATCCTGATCTGGGGCCTGATATATAAACGTTGGGCATAGAAATGTGCGTACGCAATTTACATATCGGAATTTATAAAATAAATAAATAAACAAACTAGGCGCAAATATGTGCGCACCATGCGGACACTCTACACACTTTTACTGGAGTGAGAGAAGTAATTAACAGAATAATTTAAGCTCTCTTTTACATTTGATATACACATTTAAATTAAATATGCCACTCTCATTAGTGGAGAAAAGCACTGAAATTACATAAATCCATCATACAGAAGTTAAACAAAAATGATATGAATGTAAATGCTTTTGAACACTTTTCCTGTGGCATGCAGTGTTTTAATGTTTTAATGACATCGAGGAGTTAGGCGCATGATCATTCTTCTTTTTAAAAACTGCACAAATATTTCTGTTCTGGCGTACGCATGGTTTTAAAAAGCTGAAAACTTTTGTGCATAAGCATAATTTTGTTCATACGCACACATTTACGATGAAATCTACATAAAGCTTTATACATGAGGCCCCAGGGCCCTCATTTATCAACGGTGCGTACGGACAGATTTGTGCGTAATGAGTGCGTAAGAACAGTGTGGGATTCAACAACTTGTACTTATACGTAGAAATGTGTGTAAATATAAGCACACCTATATATGTCCTGTGTTTCCTTTAATAATAAAACACTCAATTTATAATTTGTCTAGTTTTAAACATGATGCGTAATTGGTGTCAAAACCTATAAAAGACAGCTGTGAAAAATGTTTGTCCCAGTGCAATGGCTTATCTTGCGTTATTGGAAGACCTGGCAGAGAGCGCATTTTCCTGCTCGGCGAGAGCACAGAGTCCTCTCTGTCATTATTGCGGTGAGAAAAAAATACAATCACGTGATTTTTAAAGGGAAGTGTTGTCACCATATATGGTTAATTGGAGGCGTTTCCGAATGCTAATGAAATCCCACAGGTACTTACGCACATGTGGAATTTATCAACAATGATTGCTTACTAATGTGCGTAAGAACTGTGTGCGCACATTTGATAAATACGGATTTTCTCGTACTTAGGCACATTCTAAATTTTATTCGTAGGACAAAATATAGAACCTTTTCTACGCACTGTTGATAAATGAGGGCCCAGATCTTTCCTCTCAGGAATCTGACAAATCTCACTGGGGTTCCTTACGGCATATTTACATAATTTAAAATTATTACAA
The DNA here is from genome assembly GCF_019924925.1 of Ctenopharyngodon idella. NCBI lineage: Eukaryota > Metazoa > Chordata > Actinopteri > Cypriniformes > Xenocyprididae > Ctenopharyngodon > Ctenopharyngodon idella. The sequence goes on along the minus strand of NC_067222.1, from coordinate 15,686,002 downwards.
TATTGTACATTATATTAAAGTGTTTACTTTGGCACATCTTTCATTCTGAAGAAAATAATAGATGTAGGCTACTTCTCTCAAGTTTAATTAATAGCTCTATTCCAAAATAATAATTGCCACATGATCCTGCACTGGGGGAAAAATGAACTTTTATCGAAGCCTAAAATAGGACTATTATTTATTAGCTATCGCTGAATCAACATAAATGCATTAAATATATAGGCTACTATCCCAATCAGGTAGAAATATCAATTGTGTAGCAGTGTAATAGCAGACTATAGCGTGTACCGAGTTTAAAAAAAATAGCCTAGATAAACCTGTCGATTTAAAGAGATTGCTATTTAATCTAAACATTAACATGATTGCAATTTCTGCGGAACTTGCCATGTCAAAACGTATCTCTTATATTGACGAGCAACATCATATCGTATGAAGTTTCAGTGTTTCATTTAGATTCTGAAAATCTATTCTTATGACTCAGCCCACCAAACAGATGAATTCGACATATACAGCAAACAACTTGAAGGTTTATCTGTGCGCTGATCAGTTTTATCCCGTTTGCAAAGTGCCGCGCATTTCAGCCGCGCGCCTCTCGCGCGAGTGATTACAAAGCGCGTGATGGCTAGAGAGAACGACGGTTACATGGTAAATGAAAAACTTATTTTAATTGCTTTTGTCTAACTTTTTTTTTTACTTAGCCTACGCGTTTCTTTTAATAAACAAACAACAGAGAGGTGGTTTACTGTGTTGTCCAGGAGGCTGGTGAGATGCGCAATTAGAATGTCATTAATTTGGTGACTTTTTCATATTATAATTTTACTTTTAAAACAATTTATTTCTTTAGTCATTTTTTCAATCATTTGTTCATTATTTGATTTATTATAGCAATCCACATATAATTATGTCTGACAGATGATGGCGGTATGGGGGTTTAATAAAACGTGAAAGTAACTTGACAGATCTCAAAATATGTCAGTGTTTTTTCTCAGGATGCACCAGTAATTTTCAGTGAACGTTTATAAAAGCTACTTAAATGTCCTAATTGAACTAAGGCTTAATACTGGCTTAGGCTAAGCCCTGTCTGTGTAACCCCATTATATATAATACTTTGTTGTGTTATGCCTACGGTTAATTCAGTTTTTAGCTGTTTAATTAAATCAATTAATTAAAATAATACAAAAATTAAAAACCATAAAATTATCCCATGATAGGAACCTCTAAAAGGTTCTATATATAACCTTTTTCCTGGCTACAAATAATCCTAAAGTGTTCTTTTGATTCAACCCTTACAAAGGGTTCCATACGGAATCTTTTAGGGGTTCCAAATATGAAGCGCCTGATAGAACCCTTTACAGCCTCTCAAATGTTTGTATCCCACAGTCGCCAGTTTTAGGGTTAATAGGAAAGAGCTTGTTCTCCATTACTGCAACCTTAGTTCAAATATTAGTCAACCTTTGTTAAATTTTATATAATTAATTCTTCGACAATTCTTACTTAGAGTAAGATCTTTTTACAAAATTTTGTAACTGAAAAAGTAAACATTGAATGTTTCACATTCTATTAGTTGTCAAAATAAATTAATCGCCACAGTTCTAAATTGCACAAGCCCCAGAAGAAAAAAAAAATGTCCATAACATAATTCGTTTCCTCGTTTTAAATAATTTGTGCGCATGATATAATATTTTGTTCTCTCATTTTAAGTAAATTGTGCTCAACAAAATTTCTTCCCTTGTTTTAAGTAAATCGTGCACAAAATAAAATATTCTACACAATTTCGTTTTCTCATATTAAGTAAATCATGCCCACAATATAATTCGTTCCCGTTTTAAGTAAATGATGTGCACGATAAAGACTAATAATTCGTTCCCGTTTTAAGTAAAAGTGCGCATGCACGATATAATTTGTTCCCTCATTTTAAGTAGCACAAACCGTGCATGTGCACGATACAATATTTCATTCTGTCCTTTTAAGTAGGCTAAATCATGCACACGACATAAGCTAATAATTCGTTCCCGTTTTAACTAAATGTGAGAACTATATAATGATGTGTCCCCTCGTTTTAAGTAAATTGTGTGCACAATATAGCAAATATTTAATTCTCTCGTTTTTTCAGTCTCGTTTTTTGTGCACATTTAAATGTGATCCATTTTCGCAAAATTGTCGCCCATTACAAATGCACAGTGCTCAAATTTCTTATGTCGATTTGTGATTTGAGGCGAAGTTGTGAAACTGTGTTGTGGTTGCGAAGAGACTGTTATTCTACGTCTAAATAAACGCAATTCTTGTCAAAAAATATTATTAAATAACATTTTATTAAAACATGCAAAAACTGGAGAGTGTAAACTTGGTAGTGAATCGTAGTAAATCGAGTTTTCTAAATCGTACGAATTTATACGAATTCGCCTAAACATAAAATAAATAAATAAAATAAAATAAAAAAGTTACAAATTACTGTGAGGTTGTGTTGGACTGGACAAACACCTAACGCGCCTCAATCACGGAGCCGCGCAGCTCAACACTAGCGCGCGTGCACATTTGAGATTTGTGCATAAGGTATTCCGTTCAGAAGGGCATAGATACTAATGAGCCATAACAAAACAATATAAGGGTCATTCAACCAATCACATTATACACATTAAGAGAAGAATCCATTGAGATTTATTGAGTTTTTATTAGTGATTTGATATTTCTGTTGTAGTTTCAGCGAAAGGTCCACACTCTTAGAAGAAAACCCCGCTGTGGGGAGTCAGGGGAAGTTTAGGTCTCATTTCTTGGTTTCATGTTGAAAGGGTGTTTGATGTGAATATTTAGATATATTGAATTTATTCATAAATGTTTTGTTTAGCTCAAGGGCAGCACTTAAAAACAACATGACCACCTGTAGTGGGAAATACTAACCTTCTGATAAAAGTTGATATATTTTCACATAATTTTTTTTTTTACAATATTTGGAGGGGACTATTTTTTTTTAATTTAATTTTTACATTTTTCATAATTTGTGTGTAAATGTTTGTATCCCACAGGATACGTCGCCAGTTTGGGGGCATAAATCAGCTTGTTTGGCAATGCGTATTAAAACATTATAGCCAGATTTTTAAAACATTTATTCTCTCATAACTTAAAGCAAACACTCTTTGTAAAATTCTGTTGAACAGTAAGTATAATGCCTATTTATGAATATATTAACCTACTTTATCATATTTAATATGCAGATTTCTATAGGGTCTATAATTTATCAATATCACCAACACTTTGCTGAAAAACCTGTCGTACACAATCTACTTCATGCCTTCTGTCCTCTGATTGGTAGTTCATAATGTTTTTTCAAGTAACTTTTTTTTTTTACTCAAATCTTTAATATTTTTTATAAAGTAAATGAAAGATAAACATTTTCTGGAATGAAGCAACTTTGTTTTACTTGATTATTCATGCCTAATTTTTTATGCAAAAAAAAAAAAAAAAAAAAAAAAAAAAAAAAAATTACATTGTTTTCATGTTAATGTAAATATAAAATATGACAACAGCCTTTTGGGAAAACTTTTATTTGTCCATTTCTCAATTATCACTGATTTGCATATATCTATCCCGGTGTGAGAGGATAGAATATACAGTTTGTACAGTATAAAAATCATTATGGAGAGTGGAGCGAACCAGATGTGTGCGTGTGTGTGTGTGTGTGAAAAATATACAAACTTGTATATAAATATATGTGCATGTTTTTGTTGTTTTTGAGCATCATATTTATACATCAGGCTTTTATAGCTCATATGCAATTTTTTTGCAAATCAATGATAATTGGAAGATGGACAAATAAATGTTCCCCAAAAGTCTGTTGTGTCAATTTTTCAATGAATGTATACCAACAACGGGGCGACTTGTACTGGAGATACAAATGAGTCATTCTAACGGGTGCCATTTGGGTCCGCAACGTTTGATCAGATGCATAAGGCACAAAAAAATGTCCCAAAGTCTGTTTCCAAAGCTCAAAGTTATTAATTCAAGTGTTCTTTTTAACATGATATATGATAAAATTAAGATTTACATACTATTATTAATCATTTTTCATTATTATATAGCCAATTTCACATGCCCGTGTTAACCAACATGACATTTGCATCTAAAATATCACCAAATAAGTTATATATTTTTCAAACATATACTATTTTCAGGATTATATGTGTCCCTGTTTACATAAGATATATTTATTCACAATAAGCCTTATTTTTTTTTTGTAAATATTTTGATTTGTGCGCGTCCCTCAGTTTGACCAACGTGATCTCATGAGAAAACGTGTGTATTTTTACGTAAATTGTGGTTCTACCACACGTACATTTACTTACGTTTTCATACACACAAAAACGTACATTGACGTATTTAGAGGATTAAAACGTAAAAATACGTTTTTTTTGTATTAACAGCAAAAAAAACCGTAAATCATGTAACGTAAAGTGTGAATGTATATGAATTCCCATGTATTAATATTAAAATCTTGGCTTTAATGATTTAACGATGTTTTTAGTCGAATTTATTGAAAGCAGTTTACTCATCTACTTAATATGAAATAACATTTCTGTTCGTGACTTGTGCTGCTCGTTTCGGAGGATTACATAATGTTAAACAAGACTACAATTTAAAACCTTATGAATAAAATTTCTGTAATTGTTTAACCATTTTGTAATATTTAGTTTGTTTGCTGTGCGACACAGAAGGCGTTTTCTCCTATACAGCGACTGACAATACAACCATAAGATACACCAAAACACAACATAAATTCACAAATCACATCAATTTTATTTGTTCGCTGTACTCCCAATCTTTAGAATCCATATGTTTGTAAGGAACAGATCCAAATTCAGCCCTTTATCCATCGATCTTCATTCTCAGCAACAGCGACCGTCACAGTCAAAGCTCGCGCTCGTTATGATTCAAATTTGAAAGTAGCGCCACCCTCGAGAAGCGTTACGACATGGTTTACGGCACTGATATCGAACGCTCATTGGTTCTCACTTTCATCACAGATTGCGACATGCCGTGTTTCAGTGGATTGACATTTGAAATGAGTGCGCGCCTTCACGGAGAGAAGCCGGATTCATCATATTTTCATGGATTAATAAATTAAATTCTGCTCTGTACCCTATAAAAAACTATTACCGCCAGAGAGGACTGTGACTGGAACTCCTCATCATTTGAACTACTTTTGGTACCACTTTTGACATTTTCGCAAAAAAATAAATTATTGTGATTACGCGTGTTTGTCTGTTATTCTTTTATTTATATTAGTAGGTAGTTTAAAGAAATGGTTATGGGTAGGTTTAGGGGTAGGTGTAGGATTAGTGGCTCAAAATATCGTTTTAATGTTATATTTTTTACTAAAATTGTCATTTTCCTACACATTTCTGTTCTTTATGTTTTATTCTTTTAACATTCTGTATAAAATGGGTAGGTTTAGGTTCGGGATGGGGTTTAGGGATCTTACATTTATCTACAAAACGATAAAATGGAAATTATACATATATCTTTATGACATGAAAGATACGTAAATATTTTACGTTTTTTCGCTGTAAAAAATGTAAGTATTTTTACGTTTTAGTGCCATAATTACGTCAATATTGTACGTTTTAGCACCTTTCTAAACGTACAAAAATGTACGTTTTGTGTCTTTGAAAGTTACGTATTAATACCTACCTATTAACAATGAGACCAGGCTGGTTTGACTTAGCACCCCGTCACACTAACTTGTTTCATCTATAAATGATGCACTGTTCCTTTAAATGACATCACAAAGCCAGAGTGACATCATGTGTAAAACGTTGTTGTTGTGTTTTTTTTTTTTTTTTTTTTTTTATATATCTAAGAATTAAAAAAAAAAAAATAAAATAAAATAAAATACAAACTTTCTATTGATGGTTTCCAAAAAAGGGACATTTTACTATTAGGAAAACATTAGATTTTAAAAATCTTGTTTTACTACTCCAGTGGGTGGTACAAGAATGGCTTCCTTGCCTGAATAAAAAGGATAATATTAATAAAGATTTTGTGCCTGAGGTGGGAAAATGTGTTTTTTGGAGGATTAACATATCTTTCAAGTTGAAGGTTTGTTTTAAAAAAAAAAGTTTGTTCTTAATGAAAATTTTGAAAAAATGCAAAGTGGAAATGTCACCCGTTTCGTAGAATGACTCATTTATCTGTAACATGGATGATGTAATAAAATGATGCACAGAAATGCAACTGTGTTAGCGAGTCTAATTCATACATTTATTGTTCTTGCTAATTATGAAACAAGCTGGCAACACAGCAGTTTATATTTAAACATTAAAAGAGCATACTTTAGAGATTTTTGCAGTATGATTTCTAGGTCCTTTGCCTGATCGATTTAACACTTTCCAACAGCAAAATAGCAAACAGCTAACTGCAAACAGCTTTTAGCGAGCAAACTGCAATAGGTTTATGACAACAAAACAACTTACAATCTTAAATGTGTGTCCCTGCTCAGCTGTCACTCCTTTTCATGTGTTACATGATAAATTTCCCACCATTCCACTGTTTCCTTCAATCTTCTGCATAGTTCTTGGACCTTATACTGAAACAGTGAAACTTTCCACGTTCATCAGTGCCGTGTGGTTTATCCAGATCTCAGTTCATGTTTCTGTTCACAGAATCGTGATGTAAATCCAATAAACGCTTCATATAATCCAGGATCTCTTGCTCGTTTGAGACCTACAGAAGATCGAGTGACCAGCTGCTCTTTCATCATCTCCAGCTTCTCTTTATTCAGATCTGAATCCAGTAGATCTGGAGAAATAATCAAGGAACCTGCTTCCCAATCGTGAAGGCGCTTGTTATTCAAACAGAAACCCTCGGGTGTTGACGCAGGCGAGAGCCAATGAGCTGTCCTGTTGCGTCTTCAGGCGGCAACTTTTAAATTTTTTACAGAGTGCGAGATTTGACTAACCAGAAAAACAAGCAACTGAACTTCCTGAAGTTGATTCATAAACCACTAAGCAAGGCAGAGTTTAAAGGGAAGATCACAGTACTGATTAATACACATCGGCAAGAATTATGGGGAAAAGAAACAAAGAGAGGACCATTTTAAAGTATCCAAAAACACTGAGCACTATCGGTCACAACACCAGGAAAAAAAGACGCTGACAGCTCTTCTTCTTCTTTGGGTTTTAACAGCAGCTTGCATCCTTGACGCTGCATTACTGCCATCTTCTGGTTCTGGTTATTTCCCATATACTTTAGTCATCATATTCTTGTCATTAGTCCCGTTTTAATGAGAAAGCAAATCAAATATTTCATTCCTTGTTCACTACTGCAGTCCATTATATTCTTTACTCCACGTCCTGTTAGTCCTATTTTTCCTTGTCTTTTATCATATCTATCCTCTGAACAATTAATAAGCATATGTTCTACAGTCTCAGGTATTTGGCACTGGCCACAAAACAGTTGGATGTTTCCCCATAATATGAAAAGTACTATTTAATTTATTATGCCCTATTCTTAAAGGGTTAGTTCACCCAAAAATGAAAATTCTGTCATTTATTACTCACCCTCATGCCGTTTGACACCCGTAAGACCTTCGTTAATCTTCGGAACGCAAATTGAGATATTTTTTATGAAATCCGATGACTCAGTGAGGCCTACATAAGGAGCAATGACATTTCCTCTCTCAAGATCCATTAATGTACTAAAAACATATTTAAATCAGTTCATGTGAGTACAGTGGTTCAATATTAATATTATAAAGCGACAAGAATATTTTTGGTGCGCCAAAAAACAAAACAAAATAATGACTTATATAGTGATGGCCGATTTCAAAACACAGCTTCATGAAGCTTCGGAGCGTTATGAATCAGCGGTAACATTAGAAACAGATACTGCTGATTACTTAATACTGACGAGCCATGTGGGACATTTAAAAGCTACATGTAAATATGAACAAAATCATAGACATTGGAAACATTTTCCCTTTTGTGGTAAGTTTCTGTTTAAATAAGATTTTCTGTTTAAAGAATTTTTTTTCTCTGTCAGTTTCTGCACATGTAAAACTACATCATGTTAATCATTTCATTACTTTATTTTTCTGATTGTAGTTATTAGGGAACCAAACCATATTAGATATGATGTGCTCTGTGTAGTTTGATGTTAATGAAGATGGGTGTCATCAAATTTCTGTTTATGCTTTAATTTTTTCATTAGTTTACATTATATTGTTTCTTTTCTATATTTCTAGACAGATGTCTTCTTATATGGTAATATAAGGGAGCAGAACGGAAAAAAAAGGATAAAAATGTTAAAAATGGAATGACAGGCAAAACAGAAATACATATGTGGAAATTCACACATTCTATGGGAGTGCAGTGTTACTGAATGAGCATTTTAAATTGAAGTGCACTTTGCGTCGATGCTGTTACTTTTCATATAGTGATATAATGATTTACAGAGGCAACACTTTATATTTGTGAGGCTATGTTATCTTCATTGATAGAATTTAGAGGACATCTGCTTCACTTACATAAATGCTTAAATGTGTAAATTAGTAAAATAAATAAATAAAACGGTAATTGAGCATTGATTTTGGCTAATCTTCCACACAGAAGTACATGTTCAGTGAAGCTCCTTCCACAACAATCCTGCCTTCAGTGATTTCTCAATAAATGTTGGAATATTCCCATCAGACGAGCATCAGGAGGAGCTGAAAGGAGCCAAAGTTTATTAAAGAGGACAGTGAGAACATGAGTGATCCAGAACCCTGCAGAATGAAACACACTGAAGAACAAAGAGGTTGGTGTTTATTCTTCATTAATAAAGCTTAAAGCAGTTTTGAATTTAGATTTGTTTTCGTTGGAGCTGTGAAATAATATAACTGAAGCATCAAATAATAAGGGACGCTTTCTATGAACTGGGTACATTTTTTTTCAACAAAAATGTATGTTAGAAAATTGTGTGGTTGATCAAATGTATTTTAGGATTTGTGCCTATAATGTTTTAAAAATAATAATTTGAAGATCAATGTACCTCATTCATGTACAATTAATAAAAATGCATCAAAAAGATCAATATTATATATTGCAATTGTCCATTTTCCACTGTTACATCAGGGTTTACTTTTCATGTCCTTCACATTTCTGTTTTTTTTTTTTTTTTTTTTTTTACTGAAAATGAACCGTTTTTATTTCAAAGTTGACTGAAGAAAATGAGAATAAAGAACTAATTAAATTTGAGGAGAAAAATCATGTCAAAACTGGAGAAAATCCTTTGAGTTGCTCTCAGACCAAACATAAAATTTTAAAGAAAAAAAGAGCCAATACATCTTTCATATGCACTCAGTGTGGGAAGAGTTTCACATACAAATGTTTTCTTGATGTTCACATGAGAGTTCATACTGGACAGAAACCGTTCACTTGTGATCAGTGTGGAAAGAGTTTTGCACAATCAGCACACCTTAAGGAACACATGAACATCCACACTGGAGGGAAGCCTTACACATGTGATCAATGCGGAAAAACATTTTTGTGGTCTTCAGTCCTGAAGATGCACCTGAAATTTCACACAAAAGAAAAGCCATATTCATGTTATTTATGTGGAAAGAGTTTTTCACGTCTAGGATATTTAAAAATACATCAGAAAATTCATACTGGTGTGAGAGAGTACATGTGCTTTGAGTGTGAGAAGACTTTTACAAGAGCCAGTGATTTAAAAGTGCACCAGAGGATTCACACTGGAGAAAAACCTTACAAGTGTTCACACTGTGACAAGAGATTCAGTCAGTCAGCAAATCTGAAAACACATGAGAGGATCCACACTGGAGAAAAATCACATCAGACCACTGCACGTGGGAAGCATTTCAAACATTCATCTTCTCTACACAAGCAAACAAAAAACAATCACAGTAAGTAGATCCTCTTCAGATCCAGCACTTTCAGGTTTGATGCCACATCCTCACCAAATGCAACAATAATTCATCAAGCAATAAAATATCATCTGGATAAATCTGTCCTAACCAGCGATTATACCCAACATGACAAAGAAACATTATCTAAAGTTTTCACATTGAATAAAATTCATCTTCAAAACCAGCAGATTCAACTGTGACATTCAAACATTCAACTTTAAGATGGCGTTCCTCTCCAAAGAGCAATATCAAGAAGTTTTATTCTTGTATATAATTTTGCTTCATGATATAAATGATATCATTGTGCTTTCTTATGTCATATTATGTTCAGTTGTCTTATACCTGGTATCTATCAGCAGATTTGTCTATCAGGGGATGTATTAGGGACCTGCAGATCAGAGACATAGTGAGTCAACCCAATCAGAGATGTTTAAGAATCCGCTCAACAGCGCTCGAAATTCTAGAAGGAAATGCTGGTATCGTCAAATTTTTAAAATGACTTGGTAACATTAAATTATAATTATAATTATACTTATTATGCATATGGATCACTTGTAGTTTGCTCACTGTTTTATGAAGAAATGTAGAAGCTTTTTACAGACCGTTCTTGTTCAGGAAGCTGAAGAAGAGGCTGAACACTTAATACAGATTGAGATTTATTTTTAATTTGTTCTTAACTGTTGTTTTTAAAACAACTAGTTGTTCTTCCTCTTATGATGTATTTAGAAAACCGATGCAAGATATACACTGTCATGTAGCTTTGAAACTGATCCTTCTTACATCCCTACAATACATTGCAGATATGCTCATAGAATATAAACCTAACAGATCATTCAGATCATCAGGATCAAGTCACTTAGAAATACCAAGGGTTCACTCAAAGCAAGGAGTCTGCTTTTAGCTGTTACGACAGCCGCAGCTGAACCAGCTTCCAGAAGAGATCAGATGTGCTCCAACAGTAGCCACATTCAAATCCAGACTCAAAACACTTCTTTTTATCTATGCATTTGCTGATTGAGCACTGTGCTATGTTCGAACTGTTTGCATCTTATTTTATACGCATTATCTGTTTATTCTTTTAATTCCTTTTTCTGTTTTTATTTCATTTTTAATGTATTTTATATCTTTTATGTATCATCTTGTTATTTCTGACTTTTAATGCATTTTAAATCTTGCTGTCTGGTTGAAAGAGCTGGGAGAATTAGGAAGAAAGCATTTGTGATTAGGTTAAAATTTGGTAAATTTGGATAAGGGGACAAACCATGATGGTTGGGCTATCTGACTCTGCGGTACGTGGAAGGGGTTTCTAAGGGGAATTGCGATCACTTGCAAAGGCAACATGATTAACACATTCCAGAAATCAAAACACGTTGGTTGGGGCACTTTCCAAAGGGGAAGTTTGAGCTGTGGTGCATGGTGAAGATATCTCTGGATTACAGTCAGAACACTTTCCAAAGGGGAAATTTGAAATGCATTGCATAGTTAAAGGATTAGTTCACTTTCAATTTAAAATTTCCTGATAATTTACTCACCCCCATGTCATCCAAGATGTTCATGTCTTTCTTTCTTCAGTTGAAAAGAAATTACAGTTTTTGATGAAAACATTCCAGGATTATTCTTCTTATAGTGGACTTTAGTGGCCTCCAAACAGTTGAAGGAAAAAATTACAGTTTCAGTGCAGCTTCAAAGCGTTCTACATGATCCCAGACGAGAAATAAGGGTCTTATCTAGAGAAACCATCGCTCCATTTTCTAAAAAAAAAAAAAAAAAAAAAAAAAATTATACATTTTAACCATAAATGCTCATCTTGAACTAGCTCTCTTCTTCTTCTTCTTCTTCTTCTTCTTCTTCTTCTCTATTAGAATTCCGGCAGTGTAGACACTGCTAAGTGTATTACTGCCCTCCTCAGGTCAAAGTTTGAACTAAATTGTCATATACAATATACTAGTGCAAGTATATAACAATTAGTTCAAACCCTTATTTCTGTTTCTAAATCACGTCATCTTTCTCCCGGTGTCTGTTAGATCACCGCACTGGAGTAGAGAGCACTATGAATTGTTCTTCATGCACATAGTAACTGAAATCAGGGGCGTAGCCATCATTTCAGAAGTGAGGGTGACATAAATTTTGGGTGTAATACCAATTTTTATGCGACCTTTTTCTAATTGATAGATTTTATTTTATTATTACAAATTGAAATCAATTTGCTTTTAATAAGAAATCAAATACACTGGAACAATAACCAATATAATATTTTTCCCTATATTTTATGACAATTCTATGATTGGTTTATGTACTACAAACACTTGTGCATTAAGTCCTCCTCATGGAATTTATACAATGTAGAAACAGAAAATACAGTATCTATCAAAAGTTTTGAAACAGTGCAATTGTACAACTGGTGTGTTTTATGTCATAGATCAAAACGTGAAAATATTTATAGGCTTTGTTAACCACAGACCTTATTTCAGGTGATTTAGCAAAAACCCATAAAAAAAAAAAACCCCATAGACTTTAGGGCGATGGAACCAGAAGTCCTAAAATGCTATTATAGAGGGTATGCATAGACGTCACTTTCCCGCCGGAACGCGCTCCCTCAGCTGGACTGAGTGGCAAAAGAACCTGCAGGATGACTGGATTTAATAGAGGAAACTGCGAAAACGTGAGTAAAACAAACAATTACTCTAAAGGTTGGGCTTGAAAGTGTTCCTTATGACATGTCAAAGAAACCTAATCCATGGATATTGATATGCAGCCAGGAGTCGTGTTTCCTGACATTTATATGTGCCTGATTTCGACACCGGGGAAATACATAAAGCAAATCTGCCTGTGAATAGTTTATATAACTACTATATAGGTAGGTTTAAATCCGAGTAATCACTTATATATAGTTATATATATCGTCATATTGTCCATGCAGCCCTAAAACTTGTAGTTTTATAGTTAAAAACACCCAATTATGCAGAATATATGGTAAATATTTAATTGATGAGTTGTCAACACAATATATAACAATACAATATATACGCTATGATTTTACCTCAAAATCCAACAATTTGACACAAAATGATAACTGCAAATCCATGTTTCTTTGCCTGGAGTCCAGCTGTTTCTGTGAATTGCAGCGACCTATTTGCTTCTTTTTTCTGTAACTTTCAGCAGTCTGTAAATATATACCTCAGGTTTTGTGTCAAAGCTATTTGTACAGTCAATCATAAAGCTCTTTCCCGTTTTGGATGTGTTTTATGTGTTTTTCGCGGCATTCACGCTGAAAACCAATGCTGCCGCTCAGTCTTTATGCCACAACTTAATAAAGCACGTACAAAGCATAAGACTCTCATTGATCAATACATAACAAACATCATTCAAAACACATACAACCCTCATAACTCAAAGAATAAAATGAATTGAGCCCATGAATCAAAAGGTTCCTTGAATGAGACCTATAAAGTCCCATAGAACCAAATACCAGCAATCAGAGTCCAGGGCCCGTATGTATAAAGCCGCTCAGAGTAAATTTTAGTCTTCATTGTGTCAAAATACTAAGAATGATGTAATTTTATTCTTATTCTTAGACTGAAGAATAAGTGTGATTCATAAAGGTTCCTAAGTGTCAAGACTAGGTCTTAGCTCCTAAATTATTTAAGAGAGCTGGAGAGGTCTTCTAACCTACTTAAGTGTAACAAGATGGCAGCAAAGAGGAGGAATTACATGCTTTCCAATGAAGATATGATGTGTTGAAGTTATAGGATGACATGGAGTTGATAAAATGATATAAACTTAAAGTTGTTTTTAACTTCTTTATAAAAGTCTCTTACTCTTAGAAAAGTCCTACTCTTTACTAAGATTTTTTTGACACTTAAGTCAAAACTTAAGACTATTCTTAAGAGCATTTCTGAGAAGTTTTATACATACGGGCCCAGAACAAAAAAAGCAGTCCAAAAAAGCAGTCCAAAAAACAAGATAATCCCAGCAAAAAAAATAAAATGTCAAAAAGTCAAAGAGAAAAAGTCAAAGAGAAAAAGTCAAAAAAACAAAACAAACAAAAAACAAAAAAAACAACAGTCTCACCCACATTAACTTCTCAGGGATTTCTGGATTCTTATAAGGCAATGCCACTGAAGAGGAAAAAATAATCCTCAAATGATCCCAGAAGGAGAAAACGTGATAATCCACTGGTAACAGGCCTCAAAAATCACCAGCCAATCTTTCAGTCAGTGTGCCAGATCAAACTTAGTCCATTGCACTCGCACAGGTGAGAGCCTGCCATTTTCCAGCACCTTTGTTGGCCTGTCTTTCAAGCATGACACCCCATAAGCTACAACTTCCCTCAAAATGGCCACCCTTTGACTTCCTTACCCAGAGGCTTTTTACACTAAGAGTCCTTCCTTCCATAACACATTCCCATTCAATGTAACAAATCCCCTGCCCCCACAGAAAATGGTTTACATACAAATAGTTTACCAAAAATATAAACAAATAAATAATCATCAAAACATTAATTGAAAAATGTTTTCTCTTTGATGGAAGTGTCACAACACATCTGATCTGAACGCTTCAGATTGAACACAATCTACAGACTGTACTTGTCCACATGAGAACATTACTGTTAATTTAATTTCTTTATTTTTTTAATTTCCTGCATGCAGTTAAATTCTAGAAATCAAATCATCAAATTATTAGTGTTCAAGCAAACTCTTTATTAAAAGTCACTGGACTAAATAAAAACAAGATGACAAGACGTTTCGGTGTTCATCCTAACACCAACCAAAGTTGTAAAAATACAGGAAGTGACTCTGGCAAATATACACCTGGGGCATGTTCAAGCTCAGACCGGTGCGCAACGTTTTGCTACGGTTTCTGGGTTAAATGACATGTTTTCTGGCAACGGTGTGCAACAGGGTTTGAGATACCTTCTCTCTTGTTTGGTGGGTGTGTCAAAATGCCCAATCAGCAGCAACATGTATATAAACCACGCGGTATTAAAGAGACAGCTCGCACAATGGGTCCAAGTAAAGTCATTTAAAAATGTGTCCGCTGCAGCTCGGTATACGCAACAATTGAAGATATTAGGAGACATGTTTGTCGTAAGAGTTTTATGGTAAAAATATAGCATATCAGTTCCTCAAAAAGAACACAAATAATGGCCTTCTTAGCTGCCATAGTTGCAACTCTTGCGTCATCAGAAAAGGGTGTTCAACACACCACTGTTTCTGTTTAAAAAATGTTTTGCAACGTTTTGTCGGGGCTGAATGCAGCCCTGCTAAAGTTACATGATCAGCACACAAGTAGAAGTAACATGATTTAGTTTAACTACATAGTATGCTTGCCAGAGTAGATGGTCCTTGGCGCTCATGGTAGTGCCCCTTTTCCTTCCAAAGTGGAGCACACTGACCCGTCCATACAGCGCCGTGGCATCGTTTCTAAGACAGCATTATATACGTGGGACAGATGATGTCTCAAAACCCCTCCACTATTCAATGAGGGACGCTCCACCTTCACATGAATCGCCTCCTTTACGCCTCGTTAGTTTTCTCTGTCCAGAATCCTCACCTCATGGTTGTGAAAGCTGTGTTTCCTTTGGTGTTAGTGATGTAAACTGCGGAGTCCTGCCCTGAAGAGCTCGTCTGTGCTGAGCCATGCGTCCATAAAGTGGCTGTCTTGTTTCCCCTAAAGACAGATCCTTGAATTCCTGCACTTAAATGCATACACAATGTTAATATCAGCCTATCCGATTCCTATGGACTCAATTGGCAACTCTCTATAGGGCGTGTTATTTCAACGCAGTTTCCGTCTGCCTGCTTGGCTGCTTCCACTGCACGCTGCTTGCAACCCACCTCTTCCTTAAACTTGTGTTGAACTTAATCAGTGTCATTCTGTTGTCACTGATGCAGCTCTGTTCTCTATTGGGGGATTTTGTGCTGCTTTCCTAGTTAAAAAATGGGAGGTTGTCCTCAGAAGCTGCTGCTGTTCCCTGTCTTAGCTTTCATGGAGCTCATGAAAAGGACGGGGAATTTGGAACAGAGCCACAACGCCAAATGTAACTTCAGCAAAATATGCCAATAAAAAAATTGACTAAAAATTTTGTCTATAGTCATTTTTGACTTAAGTAGTCCTGACTGAACTTTTAGATTTGTTTTCTTCCAGCTGCGCTCCATTCTGTGATTACCTGTTGGACTCTTGTCGGAGAACTGGTTTGCCCATTGCAGTCTCTGCGCTACCAAGAAATACTTTGCCATCTGCACTCACGACGTCTGACCCTACCTTTCCTGCTGCTATTTTTCTTAATAAACTGAAATTTTCTGCATTCACTATTGAATCCTCCTTATTTCATGTCACAGTACTGTTTAAAGGCACCATTAACATGCAGTTACAGTATCTCACAGAAGTGAGTACACCCCTCACATTTTTGTAAATATTTAATTATATCTTTTCATGTGACAACACTGAAGAAATGACACTTTGCTACAATGTAAAGTAGTGAGTGTACAGCTTGTGTAATGTCTAAACCGCTGGCCACAAAAGTGAGTACACCCCTAAGTGAAAATGTCCAAACTGGGCCCAAAGTGTCAATATTTTGTGTGGCCACCATTATTTTCCAGCACTGCCTTAACCCTCTTGGGCATGGAGTTCACCAGAGCTTCACAGGTTGCCACTGGAGTCCTCTTCCACTCCTCCATGACAGCATCACAGAGCTGGTGGATGTGTCACAACCGGGGCTAGAACCCAGAATGTGCTGCTGGTAGCCCAGAGCTCTAACCACTACACCAAGGAGCAGTGTAGACCCAAACTGCAGAGAATCACAAGAGGCAGGATTGGAGAAAAACAAACACTCTTTACTTAATGTCCTTCTTGAATAAACTCAAAAATTAAGCATCAAAAGCAGGGCTGAAGAAGGTACAGATCCAGGCAAAAATGTCCAAAAACATAAAGCAAAGCTTCCAAACAAGCAGGTCAAAGATCTGAGTAAACAGTCTCTCAAAGTAATCCAAACATGGGCCAAAAGATCTGTCTGAGCAAAAGAACTTCAAGACTGAGCAAAGATACAAACAAATGCAGGTATTATATATGCCCACACACACACACACTAACAAGCCAGGCACAGGTGATATCATTGAGCTAATAATGAACAGGAAATCTGGAGGAAGTTGTGGAAGGTCTTGTGCTCAATAGGGTTTAGGTCTGGAGACATGCTTGGCCAGTCCATCACCTTTACCCTCAGCTTCTTTAGCAAGGCTGTGGTAGGAAACATTACCGTACTTTGCTTTTGAATTGTTTGATTGTTCATTCAACAAATATCTGAATTAACAGTTCTGTTCATTCTCTTAATTCCTCCAAAAACCAGAGATGTGAAAACGTGCCGTCTGCTCCTGATATGATGAGCTCATGACCTGTGTCATTAATGTTTATTTGTGAAGGTCTTCTGCGGTTCATCTTCTGTTCCTCTGATGGCAGCATAAGTCACTGTATCAATATAATCCTGAAAGAACAGATTCTGTCCATTAATATTGATTATTATTATTATTAGAGCACAAGCTTCATTTATCTGAGAGTCAAACTCATTTCAGCAGCATATAGATGAGAGAAGATGAGTGATTTTCTCTGAATAGGACTGGTCAGTGGACAGTGATGAAGAACAAGGGAAAGTGCTGGTATCTACTCACATCCACCGATTTTACTGGCTTTTTATCGGAGGAAGTGACCTCAGAATAAGTCACATGATCATCACTTATATAAATATAATAATCATTAATACACAATAAAACAGTATCAAAAGACCTTAATGTAAAAATAAATTTGAAAAACACACCATGATTTTGTGATCTGCAGTAGATGAAACAGCAGAGCAGAAGTGCAGATCCAGATGCAGAAATACAGATAATCAACATCATTATGTGTGAAACCTGAGAAACACAGAGAATATCTAGTGCCAATAATACTGCAGTCAGTTTTCACACTGAACACAGTCAAACACAGCAAATCTGCTCCTCACTTATTTGACACACAACGCCGAGTGAGTGACAGAAAGGGAACTGGAAGCTTAACTGACTCTATGCAAAAATATGTTACTACACAGATAAAGGTGCAATATGTAAGAGTTTTGCAGTAAAATATCCAAAAACCACTAGGCCAGTGTTATATATTTTGTTCACTTGAGTACTTACAATATCCCAAATGTTTCCAACTATTTGTAAATCATGAAAAAATTGCAATTTTAACCAAACACACTCAAGATTCCGCGCTCAAATTTGCCATCATCAAGCTACGCCTTTGTTTTGAATAGGCCTCTAGTGACCTCTAGCCGACAGAAATCTTACATATTGCACCTATAAATTAAAGTTTAGGTCAAATGGTTGTATATTTTTTATTTAAATTATGACTCACCCAGTCTCTCCAGCGCTACAGTTGCATTGGCTGAAGCTCCTCCAGCAATCACTTGACACATATAAACTCCTTTATCATCAGTTCTGAGACTCTTCAGTCGGTCAGAGAAGTTTCCTTTGGGGGTTTCAGCAGTGAGGAACTCGACTTTGTATCGCTCGTCTGTTGAATCTGGAAAAACCTCATTTTTTTAGAGCAGAACCAGAACTGAAGTCTCTGAGTCTGTTCTTCTCCATTCCACCTCCAGATCCTCCGTTAGTAAAGGTCCATCAACATAACAGGGCAGAATCACTGAAGATCCCAGAGGAGCAACCAGAGGGGCCGTGCAATGTGAAACCTAAAACATTAAAGGGTTAGTTCACCCAACAAATATAATTCATATTTTACTCACCCATGTTGTTTTAAATCCATTTGATCGTTTGATGAAAGAAAGTCATAAGGATTTTAAAACAACATGGGTGAGTAAAATAAGGCAGAATGATCATTTCTGGGTGTTTAATAAACATTATTCATTCAATAAAAAACACTATAGGTAGTTCAACATAAGATACAGAAATGGTTGGATCTGTGAAATATCTACAGTTTTATTGAGCAAAAGAACAAAGAAATTTAAACAAATCCACTCAGGTTGCAAAGTTTATCACTGATCTGAAAACAGATTTTCTGTTCCTTTAATGGTAAAGGGCAGAATCAATGCTGATTTAGAGTAAATGAGAAAGACATGTCAACACCTAAATATGTAGTCTCCGATTAAAGTAAAATATTTTTTAATTGTTCTTTTTTTAAGAGTTTTAAGGGTCCTATTGCATTAGGAAGCTATAAAACAGAACTTTTTGTTTTTACTTAATTACTCTGTTGAGGTATTAATGTGAGGAATACATGTCATTTATTTTTATTTTATTAATGTCCCCAGTAGCTTTTCTTATAACACGTAGACATAATGCTTACCTTTATTAGTGATCAGAGATTCCCTAAGAGGCCATTTCATACATACAAGCTTTACACAATAATAATAATAATAAAAAATGTAACTTTTAATAAATAAAAGGAAAGACAGAAGAGGGCAATAAAGACATAAAGTCTACGTCATAGCCTAGCCTATCAGCAATCATCAGCAGTACTGAGATCAAAACAATTAGATACATCTTCAAATGTAAATAAAAATAAATAAATAAAAAATAGTCGTCTGCTATAAAAGATGGTAATTTTTACTTTGATTTCTAACCGTCACCTTTAAACTGCCATGAGGGTCGAGTCATGTGATCAGATATATTAACTTGATTGAATGAGACGTCAGGCTAGAAATATCTAAACCGAAGCTCATCAAACAAAGAGAAAATACTCATATAATATATTAGGTGTGTTGTCATAAATGAGTATGGAGAAACTATTCCCATGATGCACTGTTCTGCTTATGGGGTAATGAAAGAAACAGTAACATCCGTGTCAACAGTTACATTGTTGGACATAATTTCTTTATGTTATGTGAAAGATACTCTGCATTTATAGTTCTTTTCAGCTTGAAGACAGTAAACTGACAGTATAGTTTTGCAATTACACTTAGGTTTGTGAATTATTTGAGAATAGATTTCTCTCTGTTGAAACCAGAAGGATTGTTTTGATCACTGTAGGTCAGTCTGAAATCAATCTTTAGATTTCGCAAAAGTCTCTGGAATAAACAGAGATTCATGCTTTCAATAGCAATCACAATGTGTCATATCTGTCCATTATTAGTAAATGCTATGTAGCATGTCTTTGGGTTGTTTGAAAACCTATGAAAACCTCACAAATCTTTATCATGTGGAACAAACTGCAGATATTGAGAACACAGAGATAAAGAATCAATAAACTATTTATTTATAGGTATTTATGTCATAGTATACAAAGAAAACCAACAAAAATAAACATAACATTCCACAATACTTCCCACTTCCCATTGCGCGGCTTAACAACAGGAACACACAGCTAACAGTACAAAGACATCAGACATTCAACACAACAGATGTGTAGCAGCACTGTGCATTTACAAGGTATAAAGTACATACATTATAAAAGGTATAGCAATAATAAAAATAATTAAAAAAGTAAATAAATAAATGAACAACTCAATTAATAAATGAAAGGACTCAATGACCTTATACCTGCCTCAAACTGCCCAGTTTTAAAACAAAAAGTAACATATCATCAGAAAAAAAAAAAAAAAAAAATCATAAAATCACCTCACGAACAAATATAAAGAAAAGAATAATATAAAATCTGTAGGTGCACATGTGGTCAGGTGTTTAAGAGAGCCCTCCCTCTGAAAATTGCAATTCATCAAAATTGATGAAAGAAAGGAGACCACGTTTAAAAAAAACTTGCTTTTAGAACCTCAGACAGTGAATTTGATTTTTTCCAGCCGAATATAATACATTACATGTTTAACCCATCTGCTATGTGTTGGGGGCTCAGGTTTTATCCAATGAAAAAGAATTAAGCGTCTTGCCAACAGTGTGGTAAAGGCGATTACATCAGGCTTTTCTTGAGAGAGTCACATGAACAAGACTGAGAAGCAAACAAAACTGAAATAGTCTAACCAACAAGGACAAACTAAATGCAGGTGAAAATTATTGCCTATTGTTGATCTGAATGCTTCTATTGTTCTCCTCATTTGTAAGTTGCTTTGGATAAAAGCATCTGCTAAATGATTAAATGTAAATGTAAATTACTACTGACTAACTAACAGGAAACAAAAACAAACAACAAAATATATTTGACAGTGGCTCCCTCTAGTGGACAACATTAGTATTGTGGCTTTCAATTATATATACAGGTGCTGGTCATATAATTAGAATATCATCAAAAAGTTGATTTATTTCACTAATTCCATTCAAAAAGTGAAACTTGTATATTATATTCATTCATTACACACAGACTGATATATTTCAAATGTTTATATCTTTTAATTTTGATGATTATAACTGACAACTAAGGAAAATCCCAAATTTAGTATCTCAGAAAATTAGAATATTGTGAAAAGGTTCAATATTGAAGACACCTGGTGCCACACTCTAATCAGCTAATTAACTCAAAACACCTGCAAAGGCCTTTAAATGGTCTCTCAGTCTAGTTCTGTAGGCTACACAATCATGGGGAAGACTGCTGACTTGACAGTTGTCCAAAAGACGACCATTGACACCTTGCACAAGGAGGGCAAGACACAAAAAGTCATTGCAAAAGAGGCTGGCTGTTCACAGAGCTCTGTGTCCAAGCACATTAATAGAGAGGCGAAGGGAAGGAAAAGATGTGGTAGAAAAAAGTGTACAAGCAATAGGGATAACCGCACCCTGGAGAGGATTGTGAAACAAAACCCATTCAAAAATGTGGGGGAGATTTACAAAGAGTGGACTGTAGCTGGAGTCAGTGCTTCAAGAACCACTACGCACAGACGTATGCAAGACATGGGTTTCAGCTGTCACATTCCTTGTGTCAAGCCACTCTTGAACAACAGACAGCGTCAGAAGCGTCTCGCCTGGGCTAAAGACAAAAAGGACTGGACTGCTGCTGAGTGGTCCAAAGTTATGTTCTCTGATGAAAGTAAATTTTGCATTTCCTTTGGAAATCTGGGTCCCAGAGTCTGGAGGAAGAGAGGAGAGGCACACAATCCACGTTGCTTGAGGTCCAGTGTAAAGTTCCACAGTCAGTGATGGTTTGGGGTGCCATGTCATCTGCTGGTGTTGGTCCACTGTGTTTTCTGAGGTCCAAGGTCAACGCAGCCGTATACCAGGAAGTTTTAGAGCACTTCATGCTTCCTGCTGCTGACCAACTTTATGGAGATGCAGATTTCATTTTCCAACAGGACTTGGCACCTGCACACAGTGCCAAAGCTACCAGTACCTGGTTTAAGGACCATGGTATCCCTGTTCTTAATTGGCCAGCAAACTCACCTGACCTTAACCCCATAGAAAATCTATGGGGTATTGTGAAGAGGAAGATGCGATATGCCAGACCCAACAATGCAGAAGAGCTGAAGGCCACTATCAGAGCAACCTGGGCTCTTATAACACCTGAGCAGTGCCACAGACTAATCGACTCCATGCCACGCCGCATTGCTGCAGTAATTCAGACAAAAGGAGCCCCAACTAAGTATTGAGTGCTGTACATGCTCATACTTTTCATGTTCATACTTTTCAGTTGGCCAAGATTTCTAAAAATTCTTTCTTTGTATTGGTCTTAAGTAATATTCTAATTTTCTGACATACTGAATTTGGGATTTTCCTTAGTTGTCAGTTATAATCATCAAAATTAAAAGAAATAAACATTTGAAATATATCAGTCTGTGTGTAATGAATGAATATAATATACAAGTTTCACTTTTTGAATGGAATTAGTGAAATAAATCAACTTTTGATGATATTCTAATTATATGACCAGCATCTGTATATATATACAGGGTTGGGGAGTAACAGAATACATGTAACGGCGTTACATGTATTCCGGTAACTGTAATTCGTTACAGTTACGTCAAAAACGTAGTAATCAGATTACAGTTACGTTTTGATTACAATGTTTTCATTTAAAACTAAATAAATCATTAAGGCCACGTACACACTGCAGCTAAATTAGGTTGTCAGTTCACCTTTTAGTGCTTAATCGTGTTCTGTACACACACAGTTCAGTAAAATACGGGAGTGACAACCGCATTCTACAACTGAATTAACTCCCGAAAAATACAGGTAGTGACAACCGCATTTTCAGAAATTCCACGCAGTGTGTACGGAAACCGAACCGAACAACTAGTTGTTAATGACGTTTAACGTTCATATCGGAGATGTGTCTCTCTATGCGCGGTGAATCACATGGAAAGCATGAGCCCTGACTCATTCGAGTTGCCAGATCTTGCTGGAAAAATCAGCGAACAAGAATAAGCCCATAATAAACCGAAATAAATCCAAATGCTTTATGTTGAAAATAACACCAAAATATCACGATTCATGTCTGCACACTTTAATAACTCCATAAACCCGTTAGCTTCATGAGACGAGCTTAAACAACAAGCCCGAAAATGCTTATAATGAGTGATCATGGCAACACAGAAAGAGCGCGCTCTGTGTGAAACAGGCTGTACAAGCAACAACACACGACGCCTCCGTCGACTGTGTTAGTGTGTTTAGTTAAATTGCTGAAAATAACGAGTGTTTTATCACTGTAATATTACTTTGGTCACAATAATGGATACCAAACACTAGAGACGCCAGAACGTCGCTATGGTTTCCAAGCTGTCAATCATCGAATTTTCGAGAATGAGTCGTTTTCCGTACACACATGTAATGATAATTTAGGGGATTCAGTCCCGCATTTAAATGCGGTTATCACTCCAGATTTACAGTGTGTACGTGGCCTATTTTGCCATAATAACACTATATTAATCGCTGCTTGATTATACAGTATTTCCTGGTTCTGTTGCCAGTGATGACTCACGTGAGCCACCCGCTGGTGCATGCGCAAATAACACCTGTCTACAATCTCCTCAGACGCAGATAATTGCTGCTGCTAGTGTAAACGATGCTTCCCGCGGGGATAAACGCTTTCAATTCATGGAAATTTCGCTGCTATTTTGTTTTCAAAGAAGAAAATGCAAACAACATGGTCGTACAGTGCAAACTCTGCCTTCCAGCTACGAAAACACTTTCTTTATCAAAGGACTAAAAAATATTCTGTAATACCATAATGTAGCCACTAGATGTCTGTATAGCCCTTTATATACTATATATATATTTTTTCAGGGCTGTGTATTCCCAAGTTGTGGAAATAAGACATGATTGCTTAGTTTTAATAGGTTTTAAAAGTAATCAAAATGCTAAACATTAAAATTAAAGCAGAAAAAATATGAACAGAAATGTTTGATCTGAGCTTGTTCAGTTTGGTTATGATCTGATGTCATTTTTATATTTTTAAGCTCTAAACATACTTTTATTGTTGAGACCCATTCAAAAGTATGGAACATGTGACGTTTAAAAACTTGCAGAAATTGAGAAGAAATAATTAAAATTAAATTTAAAAATGCAATTTATCTAGTTCTTACTTTCTTTAGGCCTATGTGACCTTGAAGTAATCCAAAAGTAATCAGATTACATTACTTTTACATTGTGGTACTTGGATTACGTTACTGAATACTTTTTTTATGAAGTAATTTGTAACTGTAACGGAATACATTTTTATAGTAACCCTCCCAAGCCTTTATATATATATATATATATATATATATATATATATATATATATATATGATTAAACTCAAATTTACTAATTCGTGGTAGCCTACCTTATTTCATGCTTTAACAATTAGTTGAATTTTCAACTTCCATTTTGTAGCTAAGCAGTAGCCTAATTATACATTATTATATCACTTGTTATTTAACAATTACATTCGGTCCTGCATTAACAGTGTGATTCAGTTTGTTTGCACTGCCTGTATTTCAGTAAGTTAGACTAATACTTCCAGGGCTGGAAATGGCTGAGATTCACTGGGGGGACTCTAGATGTTAAGATTTGTTTGTCACCTGTTTGTCACCGGATGTCACCTGTTGGAGTTTGGGTTTCTTGCCGCTGTCGCCTCTGGCTTGCTTAGTTGGGGACACTTGATATCCAACAATGTTTTTGATCTGCCTGCATTGACACCATTGTATGCGAACTACATTAAAAACTATTGATTTTTACAATGGAATGAATCAATACTGAATTTACTTAAGCTGGACAATAACACCATTTTCTTTAAGAGCTGCTGTGCAGCCAAAATTATTTACCTGTTATCAATGTAAAGCTGCTTTGACACAATGTGCATTGTAAAAAGCGCTATATAAATAAAGGTGACTTCACTTGACTTGAAGTTAATCAAGTTACTTTCAAAAGGTGTTTTACTCTATTTTGTTCACTTCCGTTTGGGATGGGGGACTGGTTGTCTCCCTCGGTTGCTCCCTCCTCCTCCGTGAGGTTTATTTATTTGTTTGTTGCTTTATTTTTGCAAAATGTCCCACACATGCAAAGTTGGTTGATAACATAACTGCAATAAAGTAACAGCCTATAGTTAACAACTACTTGTTTACAAAGTGCCATGGGAAGTCAAACTATCTTTACTTAAAATGTTCTTATACTGAACGTTAATTCAGAATTAAGATGTTAATTCTTGGAATACATACAGGTGTTTCCTAATGGGCATATCTGTCATATTAGCAAACACATTTTACACATGGGGAAAACCAATATTTAGTCAATAATTCAAGAAGGTTAAGCTCTTGATTCTAACTTGTAGTTGGCCAATGAAAAAGTAGTTCTTGTAATTGTTCAACATCTTTCGCGATCTTTTTGTGATTAATCATGCAATTTTATTGCGCTATGTTTTTGTGCTGAATTTGAACTGGAACGCCGTCCCCCCTCGAAATTCCCTCCCCGGACGCCGTCCCCCCGCGTGACGCCCCATTTCCAGCCCTGAATACTTCCTGATCACTTGACTGGACGCAGCCGGACAGTCGGACGACCTTTTAAATCTTTAAGTAAAACTGAACCGCGGACATTTCACGAACATGATCGAGCTTCCGTCGGCGGAACATCTATATTTGTGGTAATTTATAGCTTTTTGGTTTAATGCAGCATTTGAATATGCACCAGACGAACTGTGTTTTGATGTCAGTCCTGCTAATGATCGCTGATGGTATGTACAGAGGCTATTATTAGCTCTCTCTCTCAAATTTTTTTTTTCAAATTCAAATTCGCTTTATTGGCATGACTTACACAGTATTGCCAAAGCAGTGGCCATTGAACAAATAATGAACAAATAATGATTATATAATGCATAAACATGTAAATATACATACAAGAAATAACAACAATAACAAAAAAAAAAAAAAAAACTGTACAAACATTAAGAATATTTCTGATTCTAGTTTTGTCCACTGGTTGCTGTCTCTCTTAGATTGTGGCAAGCTGTTACGTATTTTGCTGCTGTTGCAATCAATTTGCTGTTTTCTCCTAGAATATAATTTATTTTTTCTGTATTTGAAGATGCCATAAATTTTGTTTCTAGTAGCTGGAATTTAGTGAAATAGTCTGATCGAATACTGAGATAGTGGTCACAGTGCAGCAGGAAGTGTTCCTCCGTCTCCACCTCTCTGAGAGCACAGTGAACACAGTCTCTGCTCTCGCGGCTGCCATCTCTGCCTGTGCCGTCCTCTCTCTATAGCTAGGCTATGATCACTCAGCCTGTATCTGGTTAGGGTCTTTCTAACTTTATGTTCTTTAACACAGCTAAGATATTCTGCTGGTTTGTAGTCTCTTTTTAGTTGTAAATAGAGTTCCATCTTTTTTTGTAATTTAGTGGCATCTTTCCAATAGTTGATGTAATTTTGTTTTTGCAATTGAACAATTTGTTTGGGCCGGATTGTGCTGTGTAGGTTTGGCTGTAGTTTCAGCACCAGCTGTGATAAGGCGCTCATGATCAGGTTTTGCTCCTGACACTGTAGAGCTTCTGCCTGGTATGAGTTTGGATCACTGTATTTAAGGTGTTGGTAGAATTTTAGAGCTCTTTTTTGGATGGTTATCAATAAAGGGTATTGTCCTAATTCAGCTCTGCATGAGTTGTTTGGTGTCGCTCTATTTACTTTTAATATGCTTTTACAAATTTGAGTATGCAGAGTTTCAATTTCTTCTTTTTCCCATTTTGAGAAATCTTGGGTTTTTTGGGGTCCCCATACCTCACTGCCATATAGAGCAATTGGTTCAATTATTGCTTTTAGGATTTTCAGCCAGGTTTGGATTGGAATTTCATGTCGAATTGTATTTTTAATCATGTAGAAGACTCTCATTGCTTTTGCTCTCAGCTCTTTCACAGCCAGATTGAAATTCCCTGTTGAACTCAGTTTTAGTCCCAGATAGGTGTATTCATAGGCGTGTTGGAGGACCTGGTTTCCTACTCTAAAGGTGTATCTATTTTCCCTACACCTGGATCTGTTTTGAAAAATCATTATTTTTGTCTTTACTAGGTTAATTTTAAGAGCCCATGTTTGACTGAATGTCTCTATGATGTCGAGGAGTTGTTGTAGTCCCTCTTTTGTTTTTGACAGAATGACTAAATCATCTGCAAAGAGGAGACATTTGATTTCTGATTCAGTCAGGTTTGGGCCGGGGGCAGTCGAATTATTTAATGCTTTGGCTAATTCATTTATATAAATGTTAAATAGTGTGG
The DNA here is from genome assembly GCF_019924925.1 of Ctenopharyngodon idella. Classification (NCBI taxonomy): domain Eukaryota; kingdom Metazoa; phylum Chordata; class Actinopteri; order Cypriniformes; family Xenocyprididae; genus Ctenopharyngodon; species Ctenopharyngodon idella. Next base: position 15,658,503 of record NC_067222.1, on the reverse strand, counting down.
GGCTCAATGGGCAACCTTGACGGACTCCTCGTTGTTGGGAGAAAAATTCTGTCCGTTTATTCCCTATTTTTACAGCACATGTATTGTTTTTATACATGGTGCTGATCAAATCAAATGTTTTCCCTCCAATCCCATTTTCCAGTAGTTTTAGGAAGAGTCCTTCATGCCAGATTGAATCGAAAGCCTTTTCAAAGTCAACAAAGCAAGCAAAGACTTTGGTTTTGTTTTGGTATACATGTTTATTAATGATCGTGTGGAGGGTGTAAATATGGTCAGATGTTCTGTGCTTGGGCAGGAATCCAATTTGACTTTTATCCAGGATTTTGTGGGTTTTGAGAAAGTTCTGCAATCTCATATTAATAATCGAACAGAATATTTTCCCCAGGTTGCTATTGACACATATGCCTCTGTAATTGTTTGGCTCAAATTTGTCTCCTTGTTTAAGGATTGGTGTAATCAGGCCTTGATTCCAGGTGTCGGGGAAATATCCTACACTCAAAACATTGTTGAATAATTTGATTATTGCAGTCTTGAATTTGTCATTGGTGTATTTGATCATTTCATTTAATATTCCATCAATGCCACATGCCTTGTTGGGTTTTAATGCATGTAGTCTATCTGTTAGCTCGTTTATTGTAATTGGGAAGTCCAGGGGATTCTGATTGTCTTTAATTTTTTCTTTCAGGATTTCTAATTTGGTTTTTATTTCATTTTGAGCAGGATTTGTTTTGGTTGTTTTGTACAGATTTTCAAAGTGTGTCCTCCATATGTTCCCGTTTTGAATGGCCAATTCTTCCTGTTGTGGTCTATAGAGAGTGTTCCAATTGTTCCAGAAGTTACTGGTATTTATTGACTCCTCCATTGCTTGAAATAATTGTTCTGTATGCTCTTCCTTTTTTGCTCTTAGAGTTTGTTTGTAGACTTTAAGAGCTTCATGATATTGATGGCGGAGTTCTTGATTGTCTGGGTCTCTGTGTTTTCGATTGGAAAGATTTCGTACTGTTGTTCTAATACTTTTACACTCACTGTCAAACCACTTTTCGTTGGTGTTTTTTGGTTTAATTTTTGATGATTTTTTCAAATTGCACATGGATGCTGATTGGTGGAATATGTTGGTGATGTCATGTAGTGCCAGATTTATGCCTATTTTATTTTGTGGATATGTGTTAATTATAAATTTGTCCAATAATAATTTGATAGTTTGACTTTCTATTGCACTTTGATAATTTTCTGTGCTGTTTTTTGTCCACTTGTATGATTGTTTCAGCTTTAGTAAATGAGAAGGCTGTCTGTGTGATTCATTAGTTTGAGTTCGTTTTAGATATAATGTAATTTTACAGTGGTCTGACAGAGGTGTTTGAGGGCTGACTGTGAATGCTCTGAGATGCACTGGGTCAATGTCTGTAATGAAATAATCTACAGTACTGTTGCCCAGAAATGAATTAAAGGTATAACAGCCAAAAGAGTCTCCCCGAATGCGACCGTTTATTATATATAGACCCAGTGATTGACAGAGTTCTAGTAGGCTTTTTCCACTTTTGTTTGTGAATTTGTCATAGTTATTTCTGAGGTGGTATGAGGGCAGAGGGTGGCTGGAGTTTGTAATATATTTGTCTCCCTGTGTGTTGACAAAGTCTGGTTCAATTCCAGTTCTAGCATTTAAATCGCCACATATTAACACATTTCCTTTTGTCTGGAAATGGCAGATCTCATCTTGTAGAATGGAGAAGGTTTCTTCATTGTAATAGGGAGATTCAGTCGGGGGTAAATATGTAGCACACAAGAATATGTGACGGTCTGTGGAGACAGTGTCTTTTTGGATTTTTAACCAAATGTAAAATTGTCCGGTTTTTATAGATTTGATTGAGTCTATGAGTTCTGTTCGGTACCATATCAGCATTCCCCCCGAGTCTCTGCCCTGAGTGACCCCTTTTAGTTTGGATGATGGTAGGACTATTTCTCTAAATCCAGTTGGGCAGCCAGTGGACAAATCTTTTATATTCCATGTTTCTTGTAGTATTATAATGTCAGAGTTCTGGATTTCTTTTTTGAAGTCTGAATGTTGGCTCTTAATACAAAAAATGGAGGACCTTAGTCCTTGAATATTCCAACATGTGATTTTTAAGGAATACGAGTCCATTATTTAACTGTTTTTGTTATTTCAAAACAAGACAAACATCAGTATATTGTTGAATTGACATATCAAGAAGAATATATTAAATATTATGATGCATCTAAGAATATATTTAAAACAAATTGAGAATGAAAGTAAAATACATAAAATAAAAATCATATTCTTATTATATTTTTCCCAAGAATATATTAAATAAAATGAGATTTCTAAGAATCCCTTTTAAAATAAATATATAAATAAAAGAAATATAATGCACACACACACGCACGCACGCACACACGCACGCACACACACACACACACACACACAGAGTACATTTCTTTCTTTCTTTCTTTTTTTTTTTTTCTTCCTCTTCTGAGTCACTAACCCATGAGGTGAGAGCACAACAGAGTCAGCATGTGCTGGATGTTTCTGAGGTCTCTAGATGAAGATGAGGCCTGCTGGCTGTCGACTGTGCTGGTGTTGGAGTGGATCAGTGATCGGCTGACTGCTTCAGCGTAGCTCTGGCTGTCCGAGTGCTGTTCCTGCTGATGTTCATGTGAATGAGAAGGCGAGGAGGCTGTAGGCCTGGTCATGTGAGGTTTTCCAGGGGGAAACATAGAGCCTCTCATTGGGATTCTCTGCTCAGAGTTGAAGTGGTGGAGGGGGCGGTGATTTGAAGGGTGTCCCTGTAGTGGCTCTATGGGGTGTCCATGTGATCGCTGTTGTGTGTTGGAGTTGCGGTTCAGTGTGATGTCCTTCAGGGTCTTTGTAAAGATGGGGACTGCCCTTCTGTGGAGATGGACATGGTCGTAAAGACTGCTGAGATTCAGAGTGGGGTGCTGAGCCAGGTATACGTTGGGCTTTAGGGCACAGTCTCTGGATACTCTTGCATTTATATGCCTGATGGTGTCTGGGTGGAAATCAGAGCGCAGTAACAGGGTGGGGAGGATAATTTTGGAGTTGGGGAAGTTGGAGGATGCCTTCTCTGTTACATTTATGAGAGCTGTAGCTACTCTCTCTTGTTGAGCTCTCAGGTCATTGGTGCCAGTGTGGATGATAATATGGCTGGGGGAACCCAGCTGTTCTTCACACAAGAGCTCCAGGGCTTTCTGTGTGTTTGGGCACCATATTTTCTTGACATTTCTTCTCGGGAACAGTTTATTTTCATCGACAAACTTGCCATTCGAGTCCATGAGGAGTACAATCTGAGACTGTGTTTGACTGTAGGAGTCAGATGGAGGAGGGCTGCTGGGGTTGATGGCTGTGGTGGGAGGAGAAGGAGAAGGGGTCTCCTCTAAGTTCTGCTGTTCTCCTCTCTGTGTCAGCTGCTTCTCCAAAGCTTGCAGTTGTTTTCTGTAGGACTCTCTGTCCTCTCTCAGTCCTCTTATCTCTTCTCTCATTACAGACACTTGTTTGTTGTATTCTTCTCTCTGTTTTTTCAGTTCCTGAATGTCTTTCTTTAGCATTGCTATTTCTTTCCTGTAATCCTCTTTTCTTTCTGTTTGATCAGTCTCCTGCGCTACTCCATGCACCTCCTCTCTTAGCTGCACCAGTTCCAGTTCCATCTCTCTGAACTTCTCTTTCATGTCGTTGATGATGCTGTGTAGAAGGGAGATCTCCTCACTGTCATCCCTGGACTGCTCATTTGTGGATTGATGGGTGGAGGTGGAGGTGGAGGTGTCTTCTGCCTGTTTCAGTGTATTAGGGCTGATCTTGTTCAGCTGAGCTTTTCCTTTAATTTGGAGGAAGTCCTTTCTCTCTCTCTCTCTCTCTCTCTCTCTCTCTCTCTCTCTCTCTCTCTCTCTCTCTCTCTCTCTCTCTCTCTCTCTCTCTCTCTCTCTCTTCAACAAAACAATTTTAATGCTCAGTTCTTTATAGAGTATTGCTCTATACAGTGGATCCCCCAAGTGGCCACTTACAGTCGCTGACATTGCAAAATATAAATTAACATATTCAGATCAGACCAGTGCCTCTAGACAAATTAAGAAAAAAGCGCTGTATAAATAAAGGTGACTGACTTGTTGCAAATTTTGTTTGCTGTATACAATATGCTTTTTTTCTGTAACTACATGATCTGAATGCTGTTCTCCATTTTTTTTTTATATAGTGCCTAATGAATGATCTGTAGTGCTTAAATTATTGACTGATGTGTGTTTAATCTGAAAGCATTGTTTGATTTTGAGAACAGGTGAAATGGTTTGATTTTTGCCAGAGTCAGGGGTTTTGTTAATGTAGTTTGAAGATGTGGTTTTGTGTTTAATGTTGTGAGAAAATGGGTGATGGTTTCCAAAAAATGTGTCTTAGCAATTGTGAAAAACTGTAAAACTAAGCTTGCTGTTTACGCCACTCTCCCACATCTCAGATCGGGGTTTTGTAATTTTGTCTGGCCCAACCAGACAGGGTAGATTTCATATAAAAAGTTTTTTTCCATAGTTAGTCACATAAGGAATAATTGAGTCCGGGCCGTTGAATTATTAGAAAATAATGCACACCCAAGGTGGTAATGCTGCCACGATGTGAAGCGAAGTGTGAATTATTTTCTAATAATTCAACAATGTGGAGTCAATTATTCCGCTTATACTACAGTTGCCACACCTCAAGACACTGTTCTGATGTTCAAGATATTTGTCAGGTTTTTGTGCTTAAAGCACTCTTGTGTTTGGGACTAATTTCTTACGCATCTCATCCCAAGCCTCCGTTGCTAATTCCAAAAAGTCATTTTAGAGCTAGTAACAGAGGCTTGAGCCATTGACAGCAGAATAATACAGTTGATACAGTTATTAACGCAGTTAGAGAGAGAAAGAGAGAGAGAGAGAGAGAGAATAGGCATATATCTGTGAATTAGCCTACCTGAGCCTACTAATAGCGAAACTGTAAGTTTATCTACCTCAAGAACCGCAGTTATTACCTCACTGGTGAGAAATGTCAAGTAGCTTTTAAATTGCTTAATTATTTTACTGATTATCAGAGAAGCGCGGACAACACATTTCTGTGCAAGTGTGTGTCTGTACTAGAGAGAAAGCGGGAGAAAGAGATTATGACATTTCAGGATATAATAAATCGTATTTTGTGGCAAAAACCATGACAATAATTTGTCGTTTACTATATTTATTAGCTTGGTCGGTGTCGTTGTGGGTTTTGTTTCTTTTGCGGTTTTAGGCTGTAGGACCTATTGAGATAACTGAAATCATTTGGCGAAGTGATATGGAACTGTAATGCGGTCAAGACCTGCTAGAACTACTTTAGCCGTGTGTTTCCCTGAAAATAATCGCACACCTTAGAACGCTGGTCAGATTCGAGCATTCAACAGCCCTGTAGTATAGACCGGGGCTGCGTTCAGCCCCGACAAAACGTTTTTTAAGCGGAAACGCTGCTGCTTTGAACACCCTGTTCTGATGATGCAAGAGTTGCAACTATGGCAGCTGAGAAGGCCATTCTTTGTGTTCTTTTTGAAGAATTTTCGGAGCCTGAAGAAATTGGGATAAATACGTGTTTAATACTGCAAAATATGCTCGATGATACAGTCAATGCCCTTGCCGTCCAAAATAAAAGAGAACACATTTGTAAACGATTTTACTTGGATCCATTTACGAGCTGTCTCTTTAATCCCACGTGGTTTATATACATGCTGCTGCTGATTGGCTGACATTTTTGACACACCCACCAAACAAGAGAAAACATATCTCAAACCCGTTGCACATCGTTTCCAGGAAACATGTCGTTCAACCCGGAAACCGTAGCAAAACGTTGCGCACCGGTTTGAGCTTGAACGTGCCCCGGGTGTGCCTCATACGTCCTGAAAAGTGAAGCTGCTCGCTCTTTGATCGCCCCCTGGTGGCTGGATGCACTACAGGTCATTCAAACCCTACAGGTCATTCAAGCCCTCTCCATTCAAACGAACGGGAATGAGTGAAAACAAAAAAATAAATTATGCTTCAAATAAAATTTTCCGAAAGATGGTTTTGGTCATTTAATGTATTGTTATATATTCAATTGTTCGTTTTTGTGATAAGTTTGATTTTATCTAGCAATTTGATGCTATAGAAACAGGGCGTGTCATCATGATTGACAGTTTTGACTGACAGCTTCTCTGAGGACTGTCAGAGCTTCGAGGGGAGTTTGAAGATATATAACTAACTATAATTTTCGATTTCTGTGTTATTTCACAATAACAAAATAAGTTGTTCAGCAGTAAGCTGTACTAACCGACCTACAGGATCTGACGGATCACTGAACTTTAAAAAAATTATTGCTGCTGCGCAGCGATAATTAGACCGACTCCAGACATTGCCTTTGAATATGCTTTAATCACGGCCAGAGCACCTCGTATCAATCACTGAGAATCCCACCAACAAAAGGAGTACAACAGTTTTTATAGAACAGGAGCATGGCAAAGGTGACATGATTACATAATTTTTCTCCACTATTATTGGTTCTTCATATGAATAATTCAGCAAACCCTTCTGTTACTAGGTAAAAGAAAATCTGGATTTCTTGATTACAGCAGTTTTTTACTCAAAGTCATGATTTTATATATTGAGATTTTTTGTGTCATTTCCCTTTGTTATTTGGACATGATTCAGACACACTGACTTTGGCCAAAGTGTTGGATATTTGGTTTTCCAAGCATATAAATGTTAATCCTGCAAGAAAATGATATTTTAGTTATGATTAATTAAAATTTCCATCACAACACCATGACCTAAAACCAACAAAAGATCAATGTCTTATTATGCTATAATTTGACGTTTTGTGGATGTTAATCTTATGATGTTCATTAGACGTCAGCTGTTGGTTACTAGAGACCATGATTTAAAACCAACACAATATCAACATCAACTGTCACCATATTCTACATCAAACTGATGTTGACAATAGACATTGTTTTGACATTGAATTTCGGTCACTGTAAGTCAGAACTTTTATTCAATCAAATTGCAACATCTAATGATGTTGTGTGCCTGCTGGGTATTTACTGAAGTGTACACAAATTGGTTAGCTGATTTGACCCAGTGTTTACAACCTTTTTTTTCTATAACAATAAAAGTAAAAGAACAATCTCTGTCAAAGATTCACAAACAGTTTGATTTTGAAGTGCAAAAGCAAAAAACAGTATTTAATTTGACAGAGATAATCATAGGTATTTGTATCTTTGAAGACACACAAACCATTCGGGACTGAGGCCAAAATATTGAATATTTTTTATACATACTTTTTACATATGCTGTAGAAGAACAATATTTGAGGTAATGGATGAGATAAACACAAAAAAACGTTACTCTCTCTCTCCCACACACACACACACTATGAAACACTACACATAACATGAGTTTCTGACCTCTCCTCTATCGTCACAGTATGATTTTTGTAAAACAAATACTTGTTAATGTCAGTAGTTTTGGTCTATGTTAGTATGTATCCATTATGCTTTGAAAAACTACAAAACAAAATTTATTTAATTTCTCTGTCTCAGGATTCATTGTGCACGGTCCCTCTGGTCCTGTGGTTGCTCCTCTGGGATCTTCAGTCATTCTGCCCTGTTATGTTGATGGACCTTTATTAATGGAGGATCTGGAGGTGGAATGGAGAAGAACAGACTCAAAGACTTTAGTTCATCTGTTTCAAGATGGTGAGAGTCGACCAGAGTCCCAGCAGCAGGATTATCAAGATAGAGCTCATTTCTTTACTGAGCACATTAAAGATGGAAACTTCTCCCTCCGTCTGGACAATCTGAGAGCTGAAGATGAAGGAGAATACACATGTACAGTTCACCATCAGCAGGAGTCTGGAGAGACTGTGGTTCAAATTAAAGATGTTGGTGAGTCTGAACTCAAATGGATCTATGGAGATATTTTTGCTGTGATATTTACTTTGTTTGTTCTTTCAGAGCGTTTGCTGGTCTCAGGATCAGATCGGTCCATATCTGTGTTTGTGGGTGAAGACGTCACTCTGAACTGCTCTGTAGACTCTCACATCACTCCTGAAGACTTTGAACAGGTTTCATGGAAGAAAACTGATGAAGATGAAGAAGTTCTGGTTCTGCTCTACCAAAACAATAAGGTTTTACCAGATTCATCACATGAGCGATACAGAGACAGAGTTGAGTTCTTCACTGCTGAAATCCCCAGAGGAAACTTCTCTGTCCGACTGAAGAGTGTCAGAACTGAGGATAAAGGAGTTTATATGTGTCAAGTGTTTGCTGGAGGAGCTTCAGCCAATGCAACTGTAGCGCTGGAGAGACTGGGTGAGTCTTAAAACAGCTAATACACAAGTGTCATTTAGTTACTCGTTTATGACCAGTTGTATATAAAGTTTATTAAAATTCCAGATTGTACAGCAAAGTGATTTTTATTTATTCCAATGAATACAACTGCCAATGTAATGGACAATAACTAAACAGCAAAGAAATGACTAGAGTGACAGATCAGATGACTTCACACAGCTAATAGACACACACACAGTTCAGGACAGTGATCTTCATGACAGACCCAAAAGGCACATGATAGCTGAAACTTCAGTCGCCCACAAAATACATTTCAATCCCACATTTAATTTCCTTTTTCATTATACTTGCATGAAATAATAAAAAGGACAATTTGTCAAAAAACATTAAAAACATTCAATATATTATTTTATATGTATATAGTTTAGATTTTTATTATATACATTTTTAATTATATTAAATAAGCTTACGATTTGCTTTCTCAGCAATTATCTTTTCAGTCATTAGTTTTATTTATACAGAACTTATTTCTCAGTACTCAGTACAAAACTCTTCACACAGTTATCTTCATCATGGTACAGCAGTTAATTTCACATTCTTTATTCTGTATTTGAAAGGGACAATGCACTTTAATTAACATAAGTTCACAAAACATGAAAAAAATCACATTCCATATAAAAACACATTCCAGTAAACATAACCCTCATGAGCACAAACACAAAATGACTGTAAATATAAGGAGACAGAAACAAGCTACTACTCCAAATTATGAAGACATGTTTGATTATCCAATAACCACTGTTTTATTGATGCAGAAAAAGCAATAAAAAATGTAATATTTCTTAATTCTGTGTACAGTATTTCAGGTATGTGCTGCTCTATAATAAATGCTTGACTGCCCAAAAGCGCTTGTTATTGTTCAATCCCCTCTAGTAATGGCTCTAATAGATGAGTTATGTTTTTTCTAATAAACCGGACTTCTAATAAGTGCAGGTGGGGCCATACCATGTAAAATCATAATACCATGTAACTAATCATATTTTCCCAGTTTAAAAGATCATATTAAAATTGATGATATAAATTAGACATCACTCTCTGATGATATAAATTAGACATTTTATGCAATATTTTCAAATAATTTTCTATTGATTAAAATGTAGATAGGTCATTAAAGGGTTAGTTCACCCAAAAATTAAAATTCTGTCACTTATTACTCACCCTCATGTCGTTCCACACCCGTAAGACCTTCGTTCATCTTCGGAACGCAAATTGAGATATTTTTGTTGAAATCCGATGGCTCAGTGAGGCCTGCATAGCCAGCAATGACATTTCCTCTCTCAAGATCCATTAATGTACTAAAAACATATTTAAATCAGTTCATGTGAGTACAGTGGTTCAATATTAATATTTTAAAGCGACAAGAATATTTTTGGTGCACCAAAAAAAAAAAAAAATAACGACTCATATAGTGATGGCCGATTCCAAAACACTGCTTCAGGAAGCTTCGGAGCGTTATGAATCTTTTGTGTCGAATCAGCGGTTCGGAGCGCCAAAGTCACGTGATTTCAGCAGTTTGGTGGTTTGACACGCGATCCGAATCATGATTCGACACGCTGATTCATAACGCTCCGAAGCTTCATGAAGCAGTGTTTTGGAATCGGCCATCACTATATAAGTCGTTATTTTGTTTATTTTTGGCGCACCAAAAATATTCTCGTCGCTTTATAATATTAATATTGAACCACTGTACTCACATGAACTGATTTAAATATGTTTTTAGTACATTAATGGATCTTGAGAGAGGAAATGTCATTGCTCCCTATGTAGGCCTCACGGAGCCATCGGATTTAAACAAAAATATCTTAATTTGTGTTCCGAAGATTAACGGTGTTACAGGTGTGGAACGACATGAGGGTGAGTAATAAATGATATTATTTTCATTTTTGGGTGAACTAACTCTTTAATATACAAACTGAATAACAAAGGACCCAATATCGAACCTTGAGATTGACACCCCTCTACTGTAAATAATTTTACATGGTCCATGTTTACATTACAGTATGAAATTATTCATAAAATGTCCTCTTTTGTATAAATGGTAATGAAATTACAGTTTGTTTGTTTTTCACAATTGCTAGGACACAATTTCTCCATACAGATCATTTATTCATAACTCTTCACACAGTTCTCCTGACCAACTTTCAGCTTCACAGCAGTTAATTTCACATTCAAAATGCACTAAAACACTTCATTCATGACTCAAGTCAACTCATCTTTCTGGAACACTAGCAAAGTTTTGAGTTCATCACTCAATAAAACACAAATCCAAAAAAACAAAACAAAAAAAAAACATGTAGACAAAACCATGACCTAACAAACCGATGTTGTGCTCACTGTGTGAAGAGTTTTGAAAATTAACACTTGGTTAAATGTTCAACTACAGTTCAGCATTAGCTGCAGTTGATCTAATAGTTTTGATAGTATTTTCTTTTCTTAGCTTTGGAATATATTTCAGCTCAGTATTACTGTAGAAATGTAGGAAATCTCTTTTGCAGATCTTTCAGTGGTGACTGTGTCTGAGTCAGAAAAGAAATCATGCATGCAATAATGTGTTAAATTGACGTCATGCTTGTGTGTGTCCCGCTTTATCATATCTTAGGGACAAATTTGTGCAATATAAGGAACTTTGCACAATACTATCATTGTCCAATAGCTGTGTGTGTTTCTCAGGTTTCTCTGCTCTACACATAATAATGATGATTCTCTGTGTTTCTGCGTCTGGATCTGCACTTCTGCTCTGCTGTCTGATCTACTGCAGATCACCTACTAAAGGTACAACTATAACAGGAACATACTCTGATTTACTGTGATCCAGTGCAAAATACATCTGAACCTAATAATAATAACCATCATCATAATAATTAGTGTTTGAGTGTGTAAATCCAACGGCTGCTGATGATTTTCCTATGGAAATATTATGTTTAGAAAAAGTCAAGATGACAAAAGTTTGTTAATGTGATAGATGGCGATGTGAAGCATCAGACTGAGAGGGAAGGTCTGAATCCATGTGCAGAGATTTATTAGGAGGAACAACAAGTAAAATCCACAGAATGGTTCACATCAGGCAATGATCATATACAAGGCAGTTAGGCAGAAAGGCAAACAGCATACAGAGGCAGTCCAAGATCAAAGTCCAGAGTCAAAAACCAAGAGAGAAATCCAACAGACAATAAGCAACATTCAGAATCACAGTGTGAAACCAACAATACTTTGCACTGAGTGAGTAAACAGTCAGAGCTTATATAGGCCATCCTGATTAGCTGATGAGGAACACCTGAGAACAATCAACTCAGAATTCAGGTGAGTGAGACCTCTGGTGGTGGAGTTGAGAAATGGCAGATGTGACAGACGAGTTTAATTCATTTGAGTTATCATGAGGTATAAAACATTAAAGTAATTTCTGGTAGCAGCTGTTGAAGTATTGTTGAATTTATATAATCAAATTTGAAGTGTCCTGAAGTTTTGTGTAACTAGTAACTAAACTCAGGAAAACTAGCAAAATCTAGTACCTATAGACAGATTGATCATCAGTGTTGTGTACGGACTCTGTTTTCTTTGTTTGAATATTTTTGTGAAGTTTTTTTGTGGTTTTGATAGCATCAATCAGTGTCATTTTTCTGATTCTAGATTCATGAACAAACCGCTAGTGTTTACGAATGATTATGGTCATGTGTTTCTGACAATGTCCCAATAATCTGATCACAAAATATTTGCACCTGTATTTAGTGTGATTAAAACAGCCTGACAGAGGCTGATAGTGGGGTTATTTTGCCTCAACATTGACCTCACATTTGAAATTAAATCTCTTTTCTTTCTCAGGTTTGATTGTGCAAAATGATTGTAAAATGTTTTTCTCTCTGGGAGGTTCAGTGGTTTTGCACTGTCATGTTCCTCCAAACTTACTAACTGAGGATCTGAAGGTGGAATGGAGAAAAAAAGACTTAAAGGATCTGGTTCATCTGTATGAAGATGGTGAGAGTCGAGCAGAGAAACAGCAGCAGGATTATCAAGATAGAGCTCATTTCTTTACTGATCACATTGAACATGGAAACTTCTCCCTCCGTCTGGACAATCTGAGAGCTGAAGATAAAGGAGAATACACATGTACAGTTTACAGCAAGAGGGATTGTGTGTTTTCAGCCAAAACAAATTTGGATTTGAGTAAGTAAACAGATAAAAAAACAAATCAAACTCGACTCTTAATAGTTAATCAACAATACAGTACAAAGAGTTTTCAGCTGGTTTGATTATTTAGTGTTTTAGTGATACATCAATATTACATGTTTGAGTCAGGAGAACTCAAGATAATGAAGACATGTTACAGTGTTGTCAATTTATCACGTTATTCACAGCTGATTACCGTAATGTTCAAAGTGTGTGTGTGTGTGTGTGTGTGTGTGTGTGTGTGTGAACCTGTGCAATTATTTCAACAAGATAATTATATAGTATCTTATTATATTTGTAATCCTGAATATGTAGTTATACATCTTAAGAAATGTATTAATATATCTATATAATCAGAGCTATAACTATAGTCAGGATTAAAAACATTGAGATGTCATATATATTTTATCAAGACCTACCCAATTATGATCCGTCGCCCACCAGCAACCGCTCCCTCCTATTCCAGCATCCCAACCAGCCACACCAACCTCTAGAGGTTAAAGTTCGTTATAGTCATTACTCTGGGTCCTGCTTACCACCCACCCTGCAAGCCACAGAGTGCACGCTCGGCTCCTCGCTTTTCTTGTTCTTATTATTCCTTCCTCCATTTTCCTGTCCTCTAGTCATCCTTTCACATCCCACCGTCGACCAGTGGTGGCAATGAGATATGATGATGCTTTGGACAGTTTTGAGTTTTATACAGAAGAAATGTCTTGGGATTATGGCAAGCATGTTATTTCAATTATTAAGGGGGGTCTACTCATTGCAGGTACCCAGATATATAACGTAAGGGAGGGGAAGAAGAAAGAAAGAAAGAAAGAAAGAAAGAAAGAAAGAAAGAAAGAAAGAAAGAAACTGTTGTCACTGTTGGTTAACCTCATCTGCTGGGTTCCAAAGAAAAAAACACTAAAACATGTTTCTGTTCCTTTATAGAGTTTTATATGGATGGTGATTTCATTCCTCTGGGAGGTTCAGTGGTTTTGCCCTGTCAGGTTGACAAAAGCTTGTTACAGGAGAGTCTGAAGGTGGAATGGAGAAGAACAGACTCAGACACTTTAGTTCATCTGTATGAAGATGGTGAGAGTCGAGCAGAGGAACAGCACAAAGATTATCACAAAAGAGCTCAGTTCTCAAATAAGAAGATTGAAGATGGAAACTTCTGCCTCCGTCTGAAAAAACTGAGAGTTGGAGATAAAGGGGTTTACAGATGTAAAGTTTACAAGGACCAGGACTGTGTGTCTTCAACTGATGCAGAGTTGGAACTGGGTAAGAGTAAAAAAAAGAGAAAAAAAAACTGCCCTGATCAATTTATGATTTTGATGAAGCAGTATAGTTACAATAAAAATATGATGCATTTAAGTGATAAATATAATTGTCTGGGCTGGTCATATATTATTAATTATATACATTGAATGAGCAGCAACTACATCTGAACATGTATTTATATGCTTTATCAGCTGGAGCTGGGTTTATAAAGGTGAGTGTCTATGGAAAGTAAATTCCCAATAAATTAAAGAGCAGAAATCAAGAAATTATAATATAAAAGGTATTAGCAGATAATATCAAAAAATCCCAATTTGTGGAAGGAGTTATTGTGCTTTTGGCCTGTGAGAGTCATGTCTATTCTCAGCACAAACTCAGGCTGTTCATTTGTAGTTTGATAGATATATTTTACAGCAGATGCTCTCTCTGTAGTAAATAGTCCTAATCAATCTGTGTTGGTGCACAACATAATGGCAGACATAAATCCTCTTTTAAATAAATATCCATTTTAGTCGAAAGAATTCCATGTGCAGTTCACTCAGTTTTGTGTGAGAGCAAAGGAAATCCGTGCGAGCATTACATTGATGTGCTCTCGCATCACAATAATGCGCTCTCGACATTAGACAGTAAAATAACACCATAGATAAAGACACAAAAGCTGTGTGTTCACGATTACTTTCCCTGTGTATAGACTGCATGAATATGTTGGAAGTGAAATCTAAAAGGTGAATATGAATCTTCAAAATTTTAATAATGAAAATGAGTGTGAAATGTTTTGAAGTGAAATATTCACAGCTTAAATATACGACCATGTTGAATCTCAGCCTATAAAAATGCAAGCGCTAAAAACACAATGCCAATCAGATTCAAAAGACTTGAGAAAATGTTATCTAATTTTGTGTGCAGTAAGGTTTTTTTATCAGCCCGTCAGAGAAAATCGCCATCAAGCACTTTTGAAGAAAATCACTGGATTCAGTTCATGTAAAGTTTGTTAGGTTGATGACGTCAGATCTTTTAAAGATAATCAGAGTTTGTTCAAGGCACTTTAATAGCAGTTAAACTAGATATCCACAGCCAGAACTGATTCATTTGCTTAATAAGTTATACATGTGAAATAGTCTGTACTTATTTTCTGTTCTGTACTTGTGTTGCTTGTAACTTGAGTCTCCAAATGACTATTTTCCACACCAGTCTATAATTGTGGTATAATGTATGGAAGTTTATTAATGCCAAATGTATTTGAAATAAAAAGCTTGTTGAATTGCACTAATTAAAAAAAGTGCATTGCATTAACCGTGCTTGTATTTTATAAATGTACGATGGGCGTCCTGTGTGAGTTCTCTCTGCTGTAATAACACACAGTGAGGTCCTTGAACCTTCTGTGCTTAACCCTTAATAAATGTTTGGGCTTTTAATGCATTTTAGGGCTGTTTAATGAAAAAAAAATACACAAAATATGCCTCAATTATTTTTAACTTATTTGACATAAATGTTTAATTTTCAGGATTGACTGTGGAACCTTCTCATCACACACCTGTTCCTCTGGGATCTTCAGTGGTTCTGCCCTGTTATGATGATGAACCTTTATTAATGGAGGGTCTGAAGGTGGAATGGAGAAAAACGGACTTAGAAGATCTAGTTCATCTGTATGAAGATGGTGAGAGTCGAGCAGAGGAACAGCACAAGGATTATCATGACAGAGCTCATTTCTTTACTGATCAGATTCAACACAGAAACTTCTCCCTCCGTCTGGACAATCTGAGAGCTGAAGATGAAGGACGATACACATGTAATGTTTACAGTGGATTATATCAGGATCACAGGGAATTTTCAACCGAGATAAATGTGGTACTGAAACTACTAGGTAAGTCAACAGACAAGAAAAAACCTACTCTTCAATCCTTAATCAGTACACAAACAAAAATAGTGCTAAATAGCACCAGCAGTGGTTCATTGGATCATAGGGGAACCTCTTTAAATGTTATATAGCACCTTTAAAAGTGATATACAGCACCTTTGTCATATGGTGCTATGTAGAAGAAGCATAAGAGGTGCCATTTAGCACCAGCAGTGGTTCATTGGCTCATAATCATAGGGGAACCTTTTTTAGTGCTATAGCACCTATTCTTAAAGAAGCTTTCTAGCATTTGTCAAATTAGAGGTGCCATATATTGTTTTATGAGCTAGCAGGGCCCATTATAATGCCAGATACTACTATAGACGAGTCAATAAGCTTCTAAATGACACTTTTACTTAAAAGATGAATGATAATTAATAATTTCTTACCAAATCATGACTTTAGAGGTTCAGAATCCTGTACTAAATGCTTACTGAGAAACAAAATACATTACACTTTCAAAACCTTTAAATGTATTTCTTTCAGCAGCAAATGACCTCAGTGCTGACAAGTCAGGGAATATACATGTACAACATCACAATATACTCCCCTTTTATACACATACAAAATAATGCAACAAGCTTGAAATATGTACATTTTTGAAGAAGACAATAGTCCTGTTTTTACATACATTCTTTACTTTATTTGGAAAATATATAGTCTTTTAATAAGATAGTGCTTAAAGGCTGCGGGGAGGATCATCCCATGCAGTATGACCACACTGTGCTCATGTTGGATGGCCAGTTAATCACAGAGGAGAGCGAGGACATCTCATCCGTCTGTGTGTATATTTTACATTAGGAATCCAATCCAGTATACTAAAGGACTGAAAAAGACACTGACCTTTTTGGAGCGTGTTTTTTGAAATTGAAGGATGCAGTCAGACTTCCTGTCACTGTAAAATGAGTGTACAACTCAATCTTTCAGAGTCAATATTCTCTCTTGCTCTCTTTCTTCCAGTTTTAGTTCCAGTTTCTATATTGTATTTGAAATCCTGAAGGACTTACAAAAATGTTAGTGCGCTGTTGACAGTGAAAGATACTGCAGGACTTCAGAGCATAACTGTTTGCAAGTGGTTGTATTAGCAATTTTCAATAATTTCACTCACTCATTAATCTAATGTTACAAAGACTACAGATTTCAATTCAATTAATAGGATGTTTGCATTGAAATCATTTGCATAACAAGATGTGCAGTAAGTGTAGTGCTTTGATTAGATTGTGCTTCACACACTGTAGTCAACAGTTCATGGCTCACCTCAGCTTCAGACAACAACCCGGGTCCACCTTGAGCAGAATAGCTGCTTCCAACTGTAGGCCTTTAAACAAAATAACATCATTAGGTTAACATAACATGGGATGCTTTTACCCAATACCTTTTTTTTTTTTTTTTTTTTTTAAACATTCATTACTGTGTTTAAAGCCCAAAGTATAGTTCAGTTTTTATGCGCATACTCTTAGTCAAATGCACAGCCTGGCAAACTATACTTCATTTGACTTGTACGTGTAGACAGGCATTCGACGCATGTGCATTGCAACGAGTTGTAATACCTCTCCTGGCCTGCGTCGTATCGCTCCCTACATAAAAGTTACAAAAACTCATAGAAGTCCTACAAGCACAGCGGAAAGGCTAGCCGTGACAGTGACGGTGGTGTCTTTAAAGAGAGCACCTTCAGATCCAGACTCCTGGAGGGAAAGCTAGGAACACCAACGCCAACTACTCTGCCAGGCACTGATGTCACGGCCCCCTTTTTGAGAAAATCGGAACAATGGCTATGGAGTTCGAAAAAGTAATTTTTTTTTTCAGAAAATTCAAAATGGAGGGAAAATTTTCATGACAGAAAATGACGTCATGTGGTGCAATTAAATCGCCTTGAGCCAAGGAATTTTGTTTCTAGCCCTTACAGTTAAAAAGTTATTAGCATAAATGTGAGTGCAAATTTGGACAGTTGGTTGCGCTAGAGCGATTGAGATAGAGACATGTCGCTCTACATTCGTAAGATCTTTGTTCATCTTCAGAACACAAATTAAGATATTTTTGATGAAGTCTGAGAGGTTTCTGTCCCTCCATTGAGATCCAATGCAACTACCACAAACATAAGGGCCTTCAGGACACAACTTACACCCATATTCACTTTTTACAGTGTAGTGGGACCTTGGGGACAAAAAGGTTGAGAACCACTTTATCTTCAGAAAATACACTGTATTTTAATGTTGTTTTTTAATCCTTTCCCCAACTAAACTAAGAGAATAAGAGAGTTAGAGAACCTTTAAAGAACCATACAGGGGCTTAACAGGTTCTTCATACGGTAGCGGTGCTAAATATCACCTTAACCACTGCAAAGAACCGCTAAAGAACCAACGTTTTTTTGAGCGTAGTATAGCCATTTATGATATTACATTTGTGTTTCCAACACAGTTTGAGTTTGATTCATTAAGTTATATGTGTAATAGTCAGGAAGAACAGAGATGTGTTTTAAATAAAACTGAATGACTGATAATGATAGTTTAAATAATTAATAAATATTTCATTAAAACATAATTTTATTATTTGACTGAACATGTGTTATTTTGTCTTTTCTCTCCAGACACAGTGTTTCGTCTTCAGATGTTTCTCGTCTTCTGTCCAAATATTCTGATGTTTCTGTCTTTTGTCCTCTGGGGTGTTTCTGAAGGTCAGTGTTTCAATACTGATGGTTTATCAATGCATTATGATTTATCATTCAAATATCTGTTTATATGTACAGTAATATCTGGTGTTGTTTCAGGATCTCTGTTTGAGTCGGTCTCTTGTTGTGCTCTTTATTTTCTGAGGCCTCTCATGTTGCTCTGGGCGGCTCCATATATTAATAACTTCACAGGTATGACTGATTTATTATTATTTATATATTATTATAGTATATGAATTATAATACGCATAATGTTTACACATAAACCAATGAATTTTACAACAAAGAAATTTCAATGTTTTTTTTTTTTTTGGCATTTGTTTCATTGTTTTGGTGTTGAAAATGATATTGTGGATGTAATTATTTAATCTTTTCTGTTTTACAGGCAATATTAAAACATGGATTCAGTCTGACAGTTATTTGGCAGAATATATTGTTTTCTCAGGTGTTTTTTATTCAGGTAAATAAATCCAGATGTAAATTAACAGTCATCATCATAAACACATTAAAATGCACATTAACAATTGAACAATAATTACATTTAAATGATGTGATATTTCCAATATCCTGCAGGAAATCATTAATACTTGGAAGTGTCTTGTGTTACTGTTGTATTTCTGTCAGTATATCATATTCTACATGTTCACTGAATCTCTGTGTGACTCGACACATTTATGATCTGCACCGGTTAGTTATGAAAATATTGCATTAATTGTTACAGTAGACATCATGTTAGTGACTGAACTAAAGCTACTTCTGAATGACATCTCAACCTGTGTCAGGGTCAGAGGTCATATAATCAGCACAAAGGTCAAGGGTCAGTATCAGAAGAGAGACTGACAGTTAAAGAATGTGTCGTAATGTTTGTATAAAAGCATCTGTTCAGTGAGAAGAGTTTTTGTAATTCCTGTGATCTGTGTTTATATTTTGTTCTTCTATTTTAGTAATTGTTGTTTTTTCTCTTCCTTTATTCCAGTTCTGTTTAAATCTGCCTGGGACAAAAGTCTGAATTACGCCGGATTTGAAGGTGTCATGATTATAGTCATGTTTGCGATGGTGCTTCTGCTAAACCTCTTATTTATTATTTACTGTAAGTATTTCCTTCATCAAGAGTCAGTGACATGAGCAGAAATCATGTTTTACCACATTAATGCTGTTTGAGTTACAAAATATACAAACCATAATATCAGACCTGATTATCAGTTAATTGAAGCATTTCCATTAGACAAGGTCTTTATATAGCAGATTTTATGGCTGTTATAAGGATGTGAATTGAAATAATAGCAGTGAATCAGCAGGTAAAGTTATTAGTTTATCTCTCTCACAGATATACTCAGCACTTTTATCATTATTTTCTCCTCAGGATTGAACACACTCTCTTATTGAAACATTTTCAGAGGCGTCCGATCACCTCATGTCATTGATTCACTGATTCACAGTCTGGAAAACCCTGAAATAACAGAGAATTTTCAAATTGTGATTTCCAGGCCATGAAAAATCATGAAAATAATTAACATAATAGTGAAATATGGAATAGTTTTGCTCAGCTGTAAAATATTTTATCAGCATGTTTCAGTCTGTGTTGATTTCCAGGTATAGCCTGTATGTATAGCTGAGGTTATAAATTTACATTTCCTTTGCAGAATCTGAAAAAATATTATCTTTTTTATGTATGAGGGATAATAAATTGCATGTTTTTGTTTAGTACTGTATATAAAATAAGATATTTCACACAACAGTGTTTATATATAATCCATAAGACAAAATTACAGCTGAATTTACACAAGCATTTCAAAAGTTATAAATCTCATAAATCTTAATACTGTGTGTGGTTACCTGGATGATCCACCACTGTTAGTTTGTTTTGTGATGGTTGTTCATGAGTCTCTTGTTTGTCCTGAGCAGTTAAACTGAGCTCTGTTCTTCAGCACAATCCTCCAGGTCCTGCAGATTCTTCAGTTTTTCAGCATAATCAGCATATTTGAACCCTTTCCAGCAGTGACTGTATGATTTTCAGATTCGTCTTTTCACACTGAGAATAACTGAGTGACTCAAACACAACTATTAAAACAGGTTCAAACATTCACTGATGCTTCAGAAGGTTGATTAATAGTCCAGGGGTGTAAACTTTTGCACAGGATGATTGGGGTAAATTGATCTTATTTTGTCATCTGGAAAACATATAAATGTCTTCTAAAGGACAGAAGTAAAGGAAAAAAATATGATATGTAAACAAAACAAGAACCATTTCCATCAATCCCCCTGTTCATAAGTGTACACTGCAGACTCTTGATGTGCTGTTGTGTTGAGCATCAGTGAATGTTTGCAGGTTTTGATCGTCCAGATCAACACATGAATCAGGAGTATATGAACTCTTGAACTGAGTCTTCTGTGTACATTCAGTTATTATTTTGTCTTGTTAAATATATGAGAAATCTGTTATGTGAAATAGCTTCTTTTAAAATAGCAGTACTAAAAAAAAACAAAATGAAATTTTTATGATACCTTTTATTTTTAAAAATTATTAATCATTTAGAAGATTCTGCAATTCAATCAAAAACCTGTGAATCACGAATCATATCAAGTCTGATCAAACACTGTAAGATAATGCTGATGATTTTGCTTTCATATCTTTATGAGAAATATGATGTGCTGAGCTAGAATAAGCCAGTTGTCGAGATAGTTGAGGATGCGAACACCCTGTTCTCTCATGGGAACAAGGGCTCCCTCCACGAATTTCGTGAAGACGTGGGGAGACAGGGCCATCCAGAAGGGTAGGACCTTGTACTGATATGCTCGACCCTCGAACACAAAGCACAGGAACGGCCTGTGTTGAGGGAGAATCAAGACATGAAAGTTTCTTTCAGATCGATTGCTGCAAACCAATCTTGGGGACGGATGCACTCGAAGATGCGTTTCTGCGTGAGCATTTGAACGGTAGCTTGTGAATGCTCCGATTCAAAATTCGCAGGTCCAAGATCGGTTGTAACCCACCGCTTTTTTTGGGTACAATGAAGTATGGGCTGTAAAACCCTGACCTCATATCGGCTGGAGGACCGGCTCTATTGCGTTCTTCGCCAGTAGGACCGCGATCTCCGCACGTAAGACATGGGCATCGACAGCTTTCACTGAAGTGAAGTGGATGTCCCTGAACCCTGGGACGCAGGGCGAATTGAAGCGCATAGCCGAGCCTGATGGTCCGAATGAGGTAGCGAGACAGACTGGGGAGCCTCAGGGATGAGCAGGCTGAGGTGCTGCTGGCGGCAGATGGGTGGACGCAGCAGCAGACCACCACGGCAGGATGGATGCTGGGCAAAGTTCTCGACCATGTCACTGAAGAGGCCGGTCTGGGACACGGGGGAATTAAGGAACCTGACTTTGTCAGTATCCCTCATGTCAGTCAGACACAGCCAGAGATGGAACACCATAGTGGACATTGCATGACCCACTGACCCTGCCGTAACCTTTGTCGCGCAAAGCGCGAGGTCAGTTGCAGTACGAAGTTCATGGAGAACTTGTGGATCGTGACCACCCTCGTGCAGGTCCTTCAGTGCCTTGGCCTGATGGACCTGCAACAACGGCATAGCTTGCAAGGCGGAAGTGGCTTCCCGCAGGCCGGGTAAGTCTTGCCAGTAAGGTCCGACGAGTGCTTACAGGCCCAGGAAGGGAGGCACGGCTCCCCCGGCCAGGTGGAGTTGGGGCACAGCTGCATACACATAGCAACAGCCCGCTCCACAGGGGGGATACGCATGTAACCCTTTGCTGCACCGCCATCACTTCAACACCCCAGCAGCACCCTATTTCGGTGGGGCATGGGAGCGAGAGATAAGATCGGTAAAAAAATCGGCTTTGTATACAGTTATAGGAGTTCAGTCAGTCTCCGAAGAAGTACTCTGTACTGTCTTGCTGGAAGTCGAGGCAATATTGAACAAAAAAACACTGGGATATACCTCATCCAACATAGCAGATCTGGATACAATCGCTCCAAACATCCTCTTGATGGTGCGGAGTGAAGACATGAGCAGGAGAAGATGGAGGTACTGTCAGGTTTTGGCAGACCACTTCTGGTCTAGGTTTATAAAGTACTACCTGCCAACCTTACAGCACTGACAGAAGTAGCATACCCCCACAGTGGATCTTGTGGTCGACTTTGTTGTTCTGATGATGGACCCACAGCTTCTTAGGGCTCTCTGGCCAGTCGGCAGAGTGACTAAGGTACGTCAGAGCACTGATGGTCGTGTAAGGTCAGCAGATGTCCGGATCAAGGACAAAGTCTACACCAGACCAGTTGCCCATCTCATCATCCTCCCAGCTATCCCAGAATCAGATGGGGAAACGGATTCCGTTGGAGTGCCTACAGAAGAGGCTGAGCAGTGAGCCTTTCTCAGGAGCAAATTGCATGCAATTTGGGGGTGGCTGTGTGAAAGTCTCATTAATGTCACTGATTTATGACATGGATGCATAAGAGCGCTTTCTTCCCGATCGGGGGGACTTTTTTTTTTTTTGATGGAACGCAGCACATTCTGTGGAGTGCTTCACAGTGCTGTGTGCACGCAATTCAGTTTTGCATCAGCCGTCACCTGTCTGAGCCGTAAGATTGCGTGACAGACAGCAGTTATATGGTCATCTTTATGTTCCTTTGAGTGTTTAAATTTGTGTGCGTCCAGAGAGAAAGTGAGTATTGTACATTTCATAATATTACTCAAGCTGAGTTGATTGCTGTTTACTAAATAGAGATGTTAAAAGAGTGATGATACAAAGTGGACGCTAGTTTGAAGTATAGCAATATTTTAGTTCACATCTAGTATAAAGTGTAATAATGTAAGCTGTTTATAACGGTTCATAATATCCTGTTTTTTGTAACAAATGCAACATTGCGTTTAAGTTTGGGGGAAGCCAGTAGCTTAGTAATGCCATTTATGTTGTTGGTATGAATTTGAGTATATGGATGTTGTGAATAAGAAGCATTGTTTGTTATGCTGACACACTTCTAATGACATAAAGCATAAGACGATACCACTCTGCACCAATATTCATGCTCATCTCCTATATGTGATCTGAGAACACTGTTTAATACAACACACTACGACCTTGCTCCCCCTCTGCTTATACTTGTACAAATAAATCTGTTGAACTGGATTCCTTTCTCCAACTTTGGTGTTCTAACCGACACACCCGGACCAACTCCACCTCATTAGTGACACTAGCACCTTACAGTCCTTAGCCCCTCAGCTACAGTACTTATTGTTTATCATGGTATTAATTCAAAATCAGATCAAACACTTGGATGGATTAATTAATTAATTGTTTTTTTGTTGTTGTTGTTTTTTCTCTTATACAGCATTGGCTAGATTAATTGGGAAATTAAGTAAACAGATCATTAATATATTCAGGGCTCTGGCTAGAATAAGCTTTAATGTTCTGCCTTCACTAAAAATCATCCTCCTGTTCTTCGCCTTTGGATCTGGTAGAGGAGGTGAGTTTACATTTATGAACTGTTTACATTCATTTATGAGTAATAGTGCAAGAAAACATTATTCAACTGTATTAAAATCAGATCAAGAAAATTCTGTGGAAACTTTCCAGTTGTGTTCCAGATGCATCTGAGATGTTACTGCTTCATTCATACACACTCATTAAAAATATCCATCTGATTAATTAATTACAGTTTATATGAGGATGGAGTAAGAAAAAGAGATTGAGTTTTATAAAACACCTTTTAAATATGAGGCTGTGATTGAATCACATCTGTGCTAACATCTGCTGCACATGTGATGTTGCCCATATATAGCCAATATTATTCAGCTGTGCTCCTCATTCTCTTTATTAATCCTCAAGTTTTAAAATGCTGAAAATAAAACCATTTTCATCTTACAAGCAGAAGTGAATCTGACATACTGTAAATATGATGAGTGATGGATATAATAAACTGATGTCTTTCATTAGTAAATCACATTAACACATTACACACTGAGAGTGATTCATGTGTGAATGAGTCTGTCAGTGTATTATTATAATCACTCTTCTGTGAATCTCAGTATTAATATAATCACTCTTCTGTTTTCAGGATTCATCATTATTGCAGTTGTACCAGTGTTTCTCACTGTGACAAGATACAATTGGGACGAAACATGTGCTCAACAAATGGGCTGTAAGTGTTTGATGAATTATGATCTGATCCCTGATATAAACACACATAACTCACGACATCATAATGAGATCAATATTTTGCTCGTGTCATTATGAATGTCTGGGGCCGTATTCACAAAACATTTTATCTTACTACTAAGAGTTCTTCTAAATAGCAGTAAAAGTTCTTAGCCAAGAGTTTTCTCTTAAAACCTATTCACAAAGCTGCACAGACAAACTTTTACTAAGGAATAGAGAGAAGTCTTAAGCTAAGAGTAAGGGCGGGGTTGACCTCGTTGCTATGGAGTATACACACAGTGATTGGCTGATGGGGGAGGAGTCAGCGATTTAATCATAGAAATATTGTAGTTTTTTAATAAAAATGTTGCCATATTCAAATAAAGATTTTAAATGCTAAGTGTCACTAATTAAACTAGTATATACAGTTAATTGTGGACCGCCTCTTGGATGTTTGCATCTTAAGAGAATGCAAAATGCAAGTGACAAATTATGTTTTATAAACAAAGTTTGGGAGGAACACATTCACATTCGGTCTATCTAATCAGCTCGAGAGGAGGAATATATACACAGACGAGAGCCGACTCGCCTATAGTTACTTCGACAGTTTTCTGCATCACTCCGCCACCCCGTCCCTCACTCTCGGCTGGGGATACGGGAGAGAACTTTGGGTTTGGGCTAAATTCCAAGCTTGGAGTCCTCGATCCCCTTGGACAGCACACCAAATACGCTTATGATTTTTTTTTTTACTCTATTCAATCATTTATAAATGTGAACTCATGAAAACCTGCCACATGTTATCAGATAATATTTATTTATTTGATAAAGATGTATTTTTGGCGTCTCATCGTTGATTCAAATCTATAAATCGAAGTGTATTGCATTTATGAAGAAAAAGTTCAGCACCCAAGGCTCTGTCGCTATTGCCTCATGGTTTACATTGTCTTTGGGTGGATTAGGACCATTTGTGATTTGGTCTTAGTGGTTTAGGAGTCCTCTTGAAAATTAGGACTGACATGCCCATTATTTTAAAGAGTTTCTCCTAAATCGGCTACTTAGGAGCTACTTTTAGCCTTAAGATGTTTTGTGAATACAACCCCTGATCTTTACAGATTTTGAGTGAGAGTAGAAATGCTTCCAGGGATTTCATAATAATCTGTGTTCAGTTGTTCTGAGCATTTGTGAGATGATTATATATTATGATTAATGTATGGTCTTGATTTTATTCAGTCAGTGTCAAACAGAAATGCACTTCTTTTTAAACTAATATTATTAAACATGTTTTTCAGGTTCATCTTCGGTCATGAGATCAGTGTGGTTAATGTTCATGTTAATGGTCAATGCTATACTGGTCTATTTCTACATCACCACTCTGAAAAATGAAAAGGGTACGATAATATAAAATTATATATCTGAAACATATTTTTAATATATTTTACATTTCTGCTAAAGTGTACTTAAGGTAAATGTCTGTCAGTTATTTAACCCTACAGAAACTGTTACCATGACGATGATGATGTGTTTGTTCATGTTCAGATCGTGTGGGATGGATCTGTATGATTGTGTTTCTTCAGTTACTCTGGACAGTGATAAACTTCACAGGCTCATTTAAACATGGTACAGTTTATTCTCTTCACTTCTGTTCGTCTCTTCTGAAGAGAGATTGAGTCTCTACACTGTAAAATTATTATAAAGACTGTAAAATTATACAGTAAAAACCTGTTAACAGTAAGTTCCTTTACTATATACAGATTCTTTTTTCTTCTCAGTTATTTACATTAGGGCCTCATGTTACATCTTGTGCTGTTCATGTTAACTGCATTATTTTATTGTGTGTCATCATGATGGTGTTCAGTGTTTGTGTTAATGACAGCTCTGCAGCTTCTATATTAATATTTACTTCATCAGCTTGTGGAGAAGCTGCTTGTGATAAACAATGAACTTTCTTGTCACCTCCTGTGTTTTATGGTATTTTATTTCTGGTATATTAACATTATAGCAGTTAAGTTTAAGTTAAATCCATAAATCCTGAAACGCTGCAGCTGTATTTTTATGGTGAAGTTCAGACAACCTCAGCTGCTGTTTTTATTTTACTGTAATATTTCACTGTGAATGAATGATGAAAAACATTATTATTCTACAGAATATTTTTGAATAATTTATTATTTATTATTAGTTTCAAACTCCAAACAGACTAAGAATCAGATTTAGAAAGATGTGGAGATTTTTGTTTTTTTCTGTAGTGGTTGTTACGTGGCTTCATCTGATCTAATGGTGATGATATTGTATTATTTGATCTTCCAGCTCATCTCCGTCTTGTTCCTGTGTATGTGTTTGGATCAGTTGGTGTTGTTTTACTGAACT
Organism: Ctenopharyngodon idella; assembly: GCF_019924925.1. NCBI lineage: Eukaryota > Metazoa > Chordata > Actinopteri > Cypriniformes > Xenocyprididae > Ctenopharyngodon > Ctenopharyngodon idella. Next base: position 15,631,601 of record NC_067222.1, on the reverse strand, counting down.
CTGTTGCTCTGATGACTGAACTGATACTGAAAACAGGTGAGCGAACACTTCAACATCACACAGCATCTGCTTACAGTAATATATCTGCATATAAACCATTAACTCTGCATTAAATACATATAAACTAATACAGCATTTTAATCTGAACTAAGTGAGTGGTAAAATCTCACTGTGAGGCAGAAATCCGCTTCATCTCAGTTATTATTATTATTTCCATTCACATATATTAATTTGGAGTAATAATAAGCCTTATAATCAGCTGTTCATGCTGTAAATAAAATCCTGTTGTTCCCATTCAGTCAGTCACGTTCGATGTTACGTCGATACTGACGTAATGGGGTCTCGCCTGGGAGCCCAATCACCTCCGAAGGTACAAAACAAGCCAATGGGAATTGGCCAGTGAGATTTATATGCCGGGCCACACCCCCGGCATCCAGGTATAAATAGGACCGGCATACTCACTCCATTCATACTTTTGCTTCGGAGCTGATCGGTTGTGGATTGTTCTCTCACCTCTACAGAGTGAATTTCCTCTAACAGAGCAAAAACAGCAATTTTAATTGCTTGGAGTCATCTCCAAAAACAGCAATTTTTATTGCTTTTATTGCTTTTATTGTTTTTGTTCCGGTGGCACAGGACGGTGCTGCACTCATCCCTGTGTGCTTCAGCTGGTGGGTATTCTAAAAGAGCGAGCACGGGCGACCAGCGTCTTTTTCAAGATGGCTTTTTGTCCGTGTGTTTCTGGATGCGGTCGTTTCCTGACCTTGTCTGACAGCCATGATTACTGTCTCACTTGTCTGGGTAAACAGCATGCTGAGTCAGCGCTCGTGGATGGCACATGCCCTCAATGCGAGGACATGTCCATGTTGGCATTAAGATCGCGACTCTCCTTCTTTAACATGGAAGCACGAGTCCCCTTTGCTGCTACCCAGCCACCCGCGGCTGTAAAGGCTGCCGGTCTGGTTAGCACTCTGGGAGATCTGAGGGTTACAGTGGGAGCTTCTTCATCGGGCCCGCCCCCACGAACCTCCCACTCCTCTACAACACCATGTGCCATCGGATTTAGAGTTGACTGCCATGCTTGCCCGGGCCGCCGCGGGCATCAGGCTCGAGTGGAACCCTCCACCGTGTCCCGAGCGCTTGCCGTCTGATGATTGGTTTCTGGGTGCAGGGCGTGGTTCTCAGCCATGTCCCGCCCCAGTGCCTTTCTTCCCGGAGGTGCATGAGGAGGTTCAGAAGACGTGGAAGGCACCTTTTACTGCCTGAAACCGATCTTCTGCCTCCTCCACTCTCACTACCCTCGATGGTGGGGCCGCCAAGGGTTACGTGGACATTCCACTGGTGGAACGTGTGATTGCGGTGCAGTTGTGCCTGCAGTCTGCGGCCACCTGGCGGAATCGCCCGCGCCTCCCGTCCAAGGCAAGTAAGACGACAGCAGCTCTGGCTGCTAAGGCTTACTCTGCCGCTGGACAGGTGGCCTCCGCCCTGCACGCCATGGCCATCTTGCAGGTTCATCAGGTGAAAGCTCTCAAGGAGCTGCACGAGGGTAGTTCTGAGCCAGGGCACTTGCAAGAACTGCGCACGGCGACTGACCTCGCCCTCCGAGCGACGAAAGTCACGCCGTGGGCCCTGGGTCAGACGATGTCCACCCTGGTGGTCCAGGAACGACATCTTTGGTTGGACCTGGCCGAAATGAAGGACGCCGACAAAGTCTGCTTTCTCGACGCCCCTATTTCCTAGGCCGGCCTCTTCGACGACACTGTCGAGGACTTCGCACAGCAATTCTTGGCAGTGCAAAAGCAGACGGAGGCCATCAAGCACATCTTGCCCCGCCGTGATGTTGCCACCATTCCGCCACTGGCTGGCCCCCAGTCTGCTCCTCGCCGAGGGTGTCCCCCTGTGGCTGCACAGGCTCCCGGGAGGTCGGAATCTTCCCATCCTCCCCAAGCTACCCGCAGGAAGGCGACGCCACCCGCCTAGGCCGCTAAGCCCTCCAAGAAGAAGTCTAAGAAGCAGTCCTGAGAAGGATGGCCCAGAGACGGAGGGGACTGCTCTGTCCCAGGAGATGGTGAAGGCACCGCTCCTTCCCCCGGGAGAGGGCCGGGTGGAGAATCCTGTGTTTCCTTTTATTTCTGTTCCACCACTGGCCCTACCCACTTTTTCAATAAAAGAGCAGTTTTTCAGGGTCTGTGCTGACAGTGGGCGACGTACCGCTTCCTCACTCTCAGCCACAACCTCTTTCGCCACGGGCAGGGCTTTGGCGCCCTGGGGACATGCAGCCTCCCACACCACCCTGCCCCGTCCCTTACGGGACACTCTGAGCCACGTGAGTGCACCCCACTCACAGCCTCTACTTCGGGACACACTGCCTCCAAAGTATGCGCCACAGCGCTCCACGCTGGCTGTCTCCAAACAGAGGTTGGCCCACTGGATAGTGGATGCCATCGCCTTGCCGTACCAGTCCCAAGGTGAGCCGTGCCCCCTCGGGTTGCGAGCTCACTCCACTAGGGGTGTTGCCTCCTCCTGGGCGTTGGCGCACAGCGCTTCTGTAGCAGACATTTGCAGAGCTGCAGGCTGGGCGACACCGAACACGTTCGCGAGATATTATAATTTCCGAGTGGACCCGGTGTCCACCCGTGTGCTGTCTACACGTAGATAGACACGGGTGTTTGCTTGCTTGTGCCATTTTCCTCGGTTGAGGGAATGCGAGCACTTTTCCCGCTCCTCAGTTCAGTTCCCCACATGGTGAACCCTGTGGAGTTCCTCCTGCATCCTGCGGCAGCCAGACACGGCGGAGGCATCCGGCGCCAGGTCCAGTACTCGTGTACATGCCCAGTGGGTCAGCCCTTGTACTGGGCTAGATGCCCATATGATGTGATTCCCCTCGGGTAATCCCATATGTGTCTGTCCACGGTACGGTTTCCCTGACGGTAAACCCGTGTCTTTCCCTGGGCGGCTCTGCCCTGTCTCTGAGTGCTAGAATTCCACTCCATCTCCTGAGTAACGCCCTGTCCTCTCCATCCCACTGGTATGGAAGACACCTCAGGCTTACTCTGGGCGCTGGAGGGTTACGAGTCTGTGCTAGCACCTGCATTTGGGCACGCCACAGCTTGCCAGCATCTGCTCGTAACATGGCTTAGTTGCTATGGTGCTTTCCATTGGACCCCATTACGTCAGTATCGACGTAACGTCGAACGTGACTGACTGAATGGGAACGTCTAGGTTACTATTGTAACCCCCGTTCCCTGAAGGAGGGAACGGAGACGTTACGTCCCCTTGCCATAGCCCTGAGTCACTGCTGAGCGGCCAGGTACCTATCTCGGCTCCTCAGCAAAATATGAATGGAGTGAGTATGCCGGTCCTATTTATACCCGGATGCTGGGGGTGTGGCCCGGCATGTAAATCTCACTGGCCAATTCCCATTGGCTTGTTTTGTACCTTTGGAGGTGATTGGGCTCCCAGGCGAGACCCCATTACATCAGTATTGACACAACATCTCTGTTCCCTCCTTCAGGGAACGGGGGTTACAATAGTAACCTAGACGTTTCTTTTCATCCTCAGTTAATGGTAAAGGTGCAGTTGGAGATCTGAGGATCGTCGTCTTTTCCTCTGAATTCATCTTCACTTTGTTTCTGATGGTTTTACTGGTATTTGAACCCTGTGAGTATAACCTGCACTTAAAGACAATTAAATGAATTACATTCACTTCAGCTGTTTTGATGCCTCTCATATTTGTTTAAGGGATTTTTATTTTAAAATATGACTACATAGGAGACCAATCATCTGTCTTTTCAGGGAATAAATGATCAGTTTTGTGTTGTGATGATTGATGAATCTCACGCGCATGTTTATTGACTGTGATCTTTAGTCTGATTCACTGACAGCTGCTCACAGTTCACAGCAGAAAAAGTTTTTACTTTATATCTTCACAAGAAATTAATTTAATCATTCAATATTCCCAGGTATTCCTCAATGAACTTGTTTTTGATAATCACAAATCTTTATTTTCATTTTTCCTTTCTTACTTTTTTAATAAAAATCATTTTTGTATCACTACCCTTCTAATGCACAACATGGGTCTAAAATGACATTCTCTATTCATTCCCTATGTTATTTCAATCATGGCTGAGTGATTCTTTGCTGAATCTTTGAAAGAAATGTATTTTTTATCATTTATTATTCTAGATATTCATTAAATATCTTGTTTTTGATTTCCACAAATCATAATTTTTTTCCTTTCTTGCTTTATAAACAAACAGATTTTTTCATTATTTCTACATCAATATTAAATTCCTCGGTATGGGCAGTCAGGGCGGCGTCATCAACAAACAGCATCTCCCTAATCAGGACGTGCAAGGTTGAAAAAGTTGCCATCGCTCCTAGTGCGGATGAAGATACCATCTTCTGACTGACTGAAGGTGTGGCGCAGCAGCAGGGAGAAGAAGATGCCGAAGAGTGTTGAGGCGAGGACGCAGCCTTGCTTCACACCGCTTCGGATCAGGAACTGTTCCGAAGATGAGCCATCGTACTGGACGTTACCTTTCATTTCATCATGGAAGGATGTGACCATTTTCAGAAGCTTGGGGGGGACATCCGATCCTGTGCAGTAGAGTGACGAGGCCTTCTGCTGCTGACCAAGTCAAAGGCCTTGGTCAGGTTGATAAAGGCGATGTAGAGTGGCTGTCTCTGAATAGACACGTTCAGCCAGCACAGTCTGTTCAGCACCACACTGGCGAAGACCTTCCCCACAATGCTCAGCAAGGAGATGCTGTGATAGTTGTTACAGTCACTGTGGTCTCCTTTGTTCTTGTAGAGCGTAATGATGTTGGCATCTCGCATGTCCTGAGGAACTGTTCCCTCCTCCCAACACTGAAGTAAGAGTTCATGGAGGTGGTCGAGGAGAACACTCTTCTTGCCAGCCTTGATGACCTCTGGGGGAATGCCGTCACTGCCTGGAGCTTTGTCACATGCTAAAATGTCAATGGCCTTGCTGAGCTTGTCCACAGTGGGCAAAGCATCCAGTTCGTCCATCTTGGGCAAGGAGGTGGTGCTTTCCATTACAGTGTCAGTGATGATGTTCTTATCTCTCCATCTGCTTACCGCGGTCCGTGATGTCGTCGCCTGTAGCTGACCTCAGGGGAGCGATCTTGATGGTACTTGGGCCAAATGCTTTCTTCATGCCCTCATACATGGCGCAGATGTTCCCACAGTCTGCGGAGAGCTGAATGCTCTGACAGAGGTTCAGCCAAAATTTATTAGCGCATTTCCTGGCAATCCGCTGGGCATCCTTCCGGAGTGCAGCTAATGTCTTCTCTGAAGGCTCGCGCTTGAAGTCTAGCAGAGCTGTACGTTTGGCTGTGATGGCTGGCTCAAGTTCGTTTATTCCTGCTTCAAACCAGTCAGGATTTTTCTTCTCCCGTTTGCCAAAGGTTGCCATGGCCGAGTTATAGATGGCGTCACGGATCTCTCTTCCGCACTGTTGTCTGGACAGTCCTTAAGGGCCTCTTCAGTGGCACTGGTAAAGCGTATACAAACTTCTGGGACTGATGTCAGGGCTGTGTTGATACGTGGCCATTCTTTCTGCTTGGGGTAAAAACGTACCTTGCTTCCAACCAGTGAGTGGTCAGTGTCACAGTCGGCACTATAGTAGCTGTGGGTAGTGAGAACGCAGTTCAGCAGGGGTCTTCTGGTAATGACAAGATCCAGCTGCTGCCAGTGACGGGATCTGGGGTGACACCAGGACACTCGATGGCAGGGTTTGGTTGAGGAAAAACATGTTTGAAATGCACAGGTCATGGTACGAACAAAGTTCTAACAGTCTCTGTCCATTTTCGTTAAGCTTGCTATTGTCTAAGTGGCTGATGCAACGGGGCCAGGAAATGTGGTCGGCTCCGATCAGGGCGTTGAAGTTCCAGAGTAGGAACAGGTGGTAAGATGGCTTTGATGGTGGTCACAAGCTCTTCATATAATTCGTCCTTTGTCTCAGCTGCGGAGCAGAGTGTAGGAGCATAGATGCTCAGGATGTTAACTGGGCCTGAAGAGGTAGAGCGGCAGAGAGAGAGGATTCTGGGCATACCTCCAGAAGGCGGCTCAATTGAGGACAGCATAGAGTTCCTCCCTGCAAATCCAATGCCGTGAATTTGAGGCTCCTTAGGCTCCTTTCCCTGCCAAAAGAACGTATAGTCCTGTTCGCTGAGGCTGCCGTTGGATGGGGAGTTTGGTCTCCTGTAAGGCAGCAATGTCGATGTTCAGTCGTTTAAGTGGCCAGGGCACGTGGTTCTGACATTCCAGCTTGCCAGCCGCAGGGCTGGCTGTTTATTTTTTCTTCTTCTTCTTTTGCCTGGTGTTGGTTTTGCAGTCTGCTTTTCGGTCATTTCTCTAAGATCCAAGCACCCATTGAAGCAGGCAGACTGTGGCTGGTCAGCACCTTACTGGCTGGGGGCTGCCCAGCTTAAGGCGGGCGTTAGCTGACCAGTGGGACACGATGATCCCTCCCACCGTCGGAGACAACCCGTACCGCCTGAGCTTATGCCAATCCGCTCTGGGCTTATAACTCGTAACTACCGTCTCCCGTGTTATGTTGTCGCTAGAACAGCGGCACTGGAGTGACCTCTCCAGGGCGCAAGCCTGGGCAAAATGTATGGAGATCCTGGGATGCCCAGTCGTCAAGATCCCCCTCTCGGCCTCACCTATGTAGTCCAAAGGAATGCACAGCAATACGTTTGGCACCAGCTTGGCTGCAGGAGCTGCCGGAACAGTGCGTGAATACAGGGAACTGTCCGCCTTCAGGGCTCCACTCCTGATTTGAAAGGTTTACTCCCCCACACATTTGGCCATTGGATCAGTCCAGGATCTCTTCCGCCCTTTAACCGTTGGCTGCCAAAAGCAGCTCATCTGCCTAGTGGTGCAGTGTGAACACCACCCCCTTATTATTATTATTTATTTATTTATTTATTTTTACCTTAGAAAATATTTGATAAATTGTGAAAAATAACTGGATATAATATTTGAATGTTAGGCCATGGTTACCTTGACCTTGAAATCCATCACTAGTGAGAGAGATAAATATGTCCAATACTATTAGCTTGCTTGCTGTTGACATATTCTATTCTAGCTAGCTAATGTTAGCTAGGGCAAGTTGAAATATTACATATTTATATTTATATTTATATTACATAAAATATCATATATATTGTCACTGTCGAGTGGAAACCTTGTATCTCCATATAGCCACACATTTCACAACTCAATAACATGATTGAGTTTTTATTTTCTATATCACATATATTGCAAGAAATTAATTCCATCATTCACTATTCCAGGTATTTCTCAATGATCAAATATTTGTTTTCTTTTTTCATTTCTTTCTTTTTGAATAAAAATCATTTTTGTATCACTATCCTTCAAATGCACAAGCCATGCCATACCCAGGTATGAAATGCTCAGGCATCTTTCTGTGAAACAGGTGTTGAACCAGGTGCAGGTCCTTGGCATCTCTTCAGGATGCTTCTTGTTCTGTCCTGAGGGGGGGATGCTCGATCCAGGAAGACCCCTTCTTACTCAATTTATTGGACTGGGTTTAAGTTTCCTCTTCAGAGGACACATCAGACAAGTCTTCTTTATCTAGTGGAGCTGGATTTTTTCAGATTGACTCTGTGGCACATAGTCTGGGTCATCAGCATCAGATATTTCAGACTCTGAATCAGCCCTAATTGCCTCATCCTGTTCTGTATGCAGCATCTCTACAACCATTTCAGCCATTTAATATGGACCAGCCATACTAACACTCTGGATAAAGAAAATCAAAGGCACAAGAATATTTTCAAATGCACATCAAACCGTTGATCAATATGTACTTATTATATATTGTCACTGTCGTCAGAAACCTTGTATGTCCAAAACTGTTACTTTTCAGGAACACTGAGATGTAAAGGGTGACCAATAGCATTGATTTATGACAAAAAATATAAATCATGAAATATAATATAGCCTATTGTATGAAATAAAATAAGACTTACATGCATCAAATATACAAAAGAAGCCATGTTGAATTGTGGCAGGTGAATAGTTTTCTGCAGTAAATATGTTCTCATTTGCAAAAATGTGGTTTCTGTATTGGTCATTTTTAACCCATGTGTGTAAAATTGATGTAGAAATAATAATAAAAAAAAATGTTTGTTTATAAATGATGAAAGGAAAAATAAACAATGATTTTTGAAAATCAAAAACAAGATATTTAATAAATACCTTAATATGAATAATGATCAAATAAATGATCAAATAAATTTCTTTTAAAGATTCAGCAAACAAATATTGATATTTGGATATTTGAAGGTTTATTTTTCTTTGTTTAAACCAGGACTCATCTATTATCCAGTCTGACATGTTCTGAATCTGAATAATCCTGTAAATCTCTTTTCCTCCTCTGAACTCACAGGGATCAAACCATGTCTGGAGTCATGTCAGGTTAGTGTCATATTTAATGTATATTACGTTTTATTAATTCACCTGCAGTATCACTTGATGTTAAAGGTGCACTCAGTTATTTTATGTTCATGTTTTGACTGAAGTCTTCATACAGACACACATGAGTGTGACACAGCATCACTGTAAAAATATGTATTTATATAAATAAAAAGTACTTGTTCAGTACAGCTCTGTTGAGGCATTTCTGAGATAAAGTGAGCAGTATTCAGCTGGTCATGTGATCTCAGTATGGCCACCATGAGCAAAGAGAAAACACCTTATGTGGAATAAAACAGTTTCTTCCTGACTCTACATCATTTAAATTGGATTTGTCAAATGTGCTATTCTTTACTTTAAATGTGGACAGAATTGGGAACAATATCTATTTCTTAACTATTTCTTATGGCCACGGAACGATATCTATTTCTCATGGCCACGAGTTTAATGCGTAAACAACCTGTATTACCATAGCAACCTGGAATTATCAGAAATGCATAGACCAGAGGTCTCCAAACTCGGTCCTAGAGGGCCACCATCCTGCAGAGTTCAGCTCCAACCCCAATTAAACACTCCTGAACAGATAATCAATATCTAATATCTAATCAACATATCTAATTAGGCATACTAGAAACTTCCAGTCAGGTGTGTTGAAGCAAGTTGTCTGCAGGACAGTGTCCCTCCAGGACCACTGGTCCTTAATTGTTACTCTAATCTGTCTTAATCTATCTTATTTATTCCTTTATCATTTATTAATGATAATAAACTTCATTTGAATGCCGTCTATTGGCAACATCGCATTTTAAAACGGTAATATATCGTTCTCTCAACATAGGATCTCGAGGCCACGACATGAGGATGTTGTTACCTTGAAAAAATGATCTTGTTGCCACGACAAAACTGAGTGAACTGAACATGACCCCTCCCGCAGTTTATTGACTCTAATACCTGAAATATCTGTAAAACCACATCCTGATCATCTGCTCAAACAGTCCCACAAGTACTATGTTATATACTAGAGTTATAATAAAGTTATCAGCAGCAGGTCATGTGATTTTGAAACAACATTTCCTTCAACTTAAACAGAAAATGCTTCTATGTGGTAAAACTGTTAATATGAGGAGACTCCAGGAGCAGGACTGAGAATCACTGCTGTGAAACTGTTGAAAACACGTGTTAAAACATGTCTTATTCTGAACCCAGAATGCAGCAGCTTCTGATGAAACTCCAGCCGCTGGATCAAACCAGAACCAGGCCTCAGCAGAATCACATGAGATGAATCCTCTACCGAATGAACAAAACCAAGAGACTCAGCCGGATTCAGTGGTTTCACAAACATGATCAACAATCAGAGAAATACACTCCTTAGACAGTGATTTAAGAGTTCAGTCTCGTTCTTCATTTGTTATTGAGACAGGATGTTTAACTGTCATCACACTTGTTCTTTGTATTCATGTAATAGTGATTTGCTTTTATAACTAATTCTAGCTGTAAACCAACTTCAACAGTACAAATTGAAATTGAGACTCTTCAAGATCAACAGAGAGAAAAATCAGTGTTATAATTTTTATTGTAAGAATCGATTGAGGTTTGAGTCTCAGTTCAGGATCATGATGTCAGTAAATGTTCAGTTCTGGGTCTCTTACACCCTTCAGAAACACTGAGACTGAATATTCAAACCTTCAGATGGAAGATCAGATCCTTCATGTAATATCAAAACTCCTATGAGTTTTTGTTACCTTCCTTCCTCTTCCTCTTGTACTTCCTCTGTAAATCTTTCCTCATAAAGTTTCCAGCCCAGAATGAGCCCAAACACAGAGTCTTACAAGCTCATGATCAGCCATTCTCCTCCATAATACTGAGTCTGGAAAGCAGATCAAGAAATGAATACATTTATAACTCTAAATTGTACTGTAATTTCTAAATGGCGATCAAAACATTAGATTCTTTATGTGGAAAACAAAATAAGAGGTTTGGCTAAATGTCCACCTATTGTTTGCATTTATAGCAGAGATTGTCTTATAGGGAAATGAGAAGGTCTGTATCTCTTAGCATTGGAGAAAGTGTAACGGCTAACTTGGATCACGTGCGGCACCTCTCTGCCTATTGTGTAACGTCAGTGCCCGCCATTCAAAGTTTTATGACAGTCAAGTACAGTTTACAATAATCAGTTTCTTGTGGATTAGCGCGCTTGTCTTGTGAATAAATGTTCTATATTTGGTTGTTATATCGCTAGTAAACATACAGTAGGACTGCATTGTTTGTGGAATGTACTTGAGTGGAAAAAAGAGCATGAAAATCTTTATTAGCTGCAAAGTTCACTGCAGGCTGCATTAAACCACATTTAAGAGTACACTAAAAACTTATTTGTAATTTAATTGTTGAAAAGGCCCAGTATTTTCCATACTATTTTCTGATTTGATGTTGATATGTGATTGACAGTTTTGTTTGGCCCACCCATTAGAAGGACGACATTTTAGTTCTTACAGCTCTGTCAGCTGCTCTCTATAAAGTTGCTTTCATTGGGTGTGCGTTCGAAAGAATTGTGTGTTGTCTATATCATGCTTCTATGATTCTAACATCTTGTTTCTTGTCTTTAGTGTGAGAATTTGAGTTTTAAGCTGTTTAAGCAAGTCCAGAGCAAATCCAGCCATCTATAGTTCGCACATTTAATACTGCAAGTTTGTGTATTGCATTATGATTATTTAGATTATATTAATTTGTTAACCAGCATATAGGGTTTTTGCCTGTGTATAACCCTTTCAGTCAGTATGTCAGTGTGCCGTCAGATAATGGCGCTCTGTCTAATCGTCTTATTTAAATATTTACTGCTGTTGATCTTATGTATAGTGTATTTATTTCAGTTGTTATTTATTATGTATATTTCATTATTTGTTTAGACACCACACACGTGCCATATGTATGTGAGAGCGTGCATAATAAATGGAGCATCAGTTGAGTACTGACCACTGGCTTTGTGCATTCTTACCGACCCCCCCTGGTGATCACAAACCAAAACAACAATTCCAGTGCAGTTCTTTAAAAACTATTCAACACGGTCCTTCAAGCTGGATTGTGTGTGATTGCCATGGAATAAGATGTCCAGAGCTAGTGAAATGACAGTCTGATCCCGATGTCCGCAGCAGACGGGTGCCAAGGTCCACACGTCAATTGGTGGATTACGAGGTAGAATACAGAAGCTTCCAGCACACATACCCACCTGTTTCCAAACTGCAACTCGCACACCACCACAGAGAGTCAGAAATGCAAGATGCACTTTATCAGTCAGAGGGAGCTGCTGATTTGACACCCCTCACCCGATGGCAGGAGTTGGAGCAGGAGAAGGAAATTACTGGAGAACCATATGCAGCCAAAGATGCTCACACAGTGATTCAGCACCTCAGAGAAGAGAATCAGCAACTGCATCAAACCATTATGAGACATAGGATAGAAATGGTTGAAACAGCCTCATCTCAGAGTCCCGTCCCTCTGCCCCATACCAAATCACCACGTGAGGCCTCTGTAACCCAAACTAAACTTAGACCCGTACCAGGTCCATGATCCCACAAGGCCATTGCAGATTGCAGTAGACAGGCTGCTAAAGAGAATGATAATCCAGAAGCAGGCTATAAAGTCTGTAGATGATGAACAGGTTAGTGCTTCTGCCATTTCAGATGACCTGTGTAGAATGAGTCTCAAGTCACCACCAGAGGACAAGCCTGCCCCCTATCGCTCAACTTCCCCTAGCCATTCTCAGTCACAGCGTACCCAGCACGCAGCCCAGAATACTATACGAACCATGTCCCACATCAGCAACAGCTGCCTTATCGTACCTGTTCTTAGTTTTAGAGAACAGCCAGACTACACCACAAGGCCTTATCATCCACCCAGAGACTTTATCCCTGATGGCCACATACCCCCTCTAGAGAGAGCATATATATATATATATATATACACTATATTGCCAAAAGCATTGGGACACCCCTCCAAATCATTGAATTCAGGTGTTCCAATCACTTCCATGGCCACAGGTGTATAAAATCAAGCACCTAGGCATGCAAACTGCTTCTACAAACATTTGTGAAAGAATGGGTCGCTCTCAGGAGCTCAGTGAATTTAAGCGTTGTACAGTGATAGGTTGCCACCTGTGCAATAAGTCCATTCATGAAATTTCCTCACTACTAAATATTCAACAGTCAACTGTTAGTGGTATCATAACAAAGTGGAAGCAATTGGGAACAACAGCAACTCAGCCACGAAGTGGTAGGCCACGTAAAATCACAGAGCAGGGTCAGCGCATGCTGAGGCATCCAGTGCGCAGAAGTCGCCAACTTTCTGCAGTGTCAGTAGCTACAGTCCTCCAAACTTTGTGTGGCCTTCAGATTAGCTCAAGAACAGTGCATAGAGAGCTTCATGGAATGGGTTTCCATGGCCGAGCAGCTGCATCCAAGCCTTACATCACCAAGTGCAATGCAAAGCGTCGGATGCAGTGGTGTAAAGCACGCCGCCACTGGACTCTAGAGCAGTGGAGAAGTGTTCTCTGGAGTGACCAATCACGCGTGGTTGCCAGGAGAATGGTACTTGCCTGACTGCATTGTGCCAAGTCTAAATTTTGGTAGAGGGGGGATTATGGTGTGGGGTTGTTTTCCAGGGGTTGGGCTTGGCCCCTTAGTTCAAGTGAAAGGAACTCTTAATGCTTCGGCATACCAAGTCATTTTGGACAATTTCATGCTCTCAACTTTGTGGGAACAGTTTGGGGATGGCCCCTTCCTCTTCCAGCATGACTGCGCACCAGTGCACAAAGCAAGGTCCATAAAGACATGGATGAGTGAGTTTGGAGTGGAGGAACTTGACTGGCCTGCACAGAGTCCTGACCTCAACCCGATTGAACACCTTTGGGATGAATAAGAATGGAGACTGCGAGCTAGGCCTTCTCTCCAACATCAGTGCCTGACCTTACAATTGGCTTCTAGAAGAATGGTCAAAAATTCCCATGAACACACTCCTAAACCTTGTAGAAAGCCTTCCCAGAAGAGTTGAGGCTGTTATAACTGCAAAGGGTGGGCCAACTCCATATTAAACCCTACAGATTCAAGACTTGTTTCAAGATAGGAGGTGCATTCACTACAGAACATTTAGGCTTAGCTAAACATTCACATCCAGTGCCAGCTCTACAGGAGAAATTCTAGCATTTCAAAGGTCTGCCTCTTCATGGCTTTTCTGAAGTGCAGCCACTGTTACTCATAGGCTCTGATCACCACCACTTGATTGCCCCTATAGAGCCAGTGCGCTTCGGACCACCAGGTGGGCCAGCTGGTGTTAGAAGGGTCTGCAAATGTAGTTCAGTACCAATTACCAGCACAGCAGTGTCTTTTCACATCCGTTGCCTCCCCAGCATCAGAGCTCTTGCAACATGTTGAAAGACTGGCAGTTAGACACTTCACCTTACCATAATGAGAAAGTGGTGACATGCTCATGATGTGATCAAGAAGCCATAGATTTGCTTGAGGCCAAGACAGTAATATAGATGGAGTGCTCAGGTATGCTACACCCCTCTTGCACAAAAAAGAGATGCCCAAGCTGACAGCACCGAAAGAGGCAGTCCTCCCCGACCTCAGAGGTTTAGGAAGGTGTCTTAGTAAAGATCTAGACTTGGCCAAAGCATACAACCTAGATATTGAAAGGCTGGAGCAAACTGTTTATGCAGTTAAACTAGCTCCTGAGGCTGCAGACCAGACCCCTGAATCTTGGTACATACCTCACCATATGGTACACCATAATGGTAAAAACAGAGTAGTGTACAATGGCTCCTTCCCATTTGAGGGGCACAATCTCACTGAGTATATCTTACCAGGGCCCACTCTCACTTCCACATTGCTAGGCTTCCTCTTCAGAGAGTATATGATGGCTATCACAAGCAACATCAAAGTCATGTTTCATCAGATTCATCTACTGCCAGAGGATAAGCCACTGCTCAGATTTCTGTGGAGAAATATGCAGCATGAGAACCCTGTAAATGTGATTGTAAATGAATTGCCTAAATTATTACATTATTAGCTAACTGCATTCTCCAAATTGTAATGTTGACATGCATTCTCTGTAAAGCTGCTTTGAAACGATATGTATTGTGAAAAGCGCTATAAAAATAAATGTGAATTGAATTGAATTAAATGTGTAGGAGTGCTAAGTGTTACCCTACTTGCAGCCCCTGCTGTGCAACCTTTGCTTTACTGAAGCATGTCCGTGACCACACCCTACCAGATGAAGATGTATTCTTGTCCGTAGAAAGAAAAGAAAAGCAGTGAATGTCTCAGAACCCACCCCTGGTCTACGTTGGCTTTGCCAAACAGACACTCTTGGCTACAATGCACGGCAGCTAGAACCACAGGTTCCCACAATGAGATATATCTATCATGTTCTAGTCAGTTAGTATGACCCTTTGGGTTACATGATCCCATATACAACAAAAGCCAAAGTCCTTGTATAATGATTATGGGACAAAAAAAAAAAAAAAACGTGACTAGGACGACCCCAAGCTGATTAGTGACCTTCATCAATCCTGGTGCACGTGGGAGTAGGAGCTGCAGGACATTGAGAGAATTGCCATTCTACGATGTTATAGCAGCCTCCAACTGTATTCTGAAGCCTGCACAAGAGCCATTCACATATTTTGTGATACTTCGGATCATGTATACGGGTCATTTGCATATCTCAGAACACAAAATACAGAAGGCCAAGTGGAGGTTGCATTCATTGCAGCAAGATCTAGAGTGGCACCTAAATGCAGTTACATCGAGATTTGAACTGTGTGCATCACTTACAGGGGCCCAGTTGACGAGGCCTCTAGAAAGAGAACTCACCCTGGCCATTCAGCAGCTGACCTTATGGAGTGACTCTAAAACAGTGCTGACGTGGATTCAGTCAGAATCCTGCAGATACAAAGTGTTTGTGGGCACGAGAGTTGCCGAGATTCAGGAGCTGACTTCTCCTCGAGCATGGCGGTATGTTAAGTCTAAAGATAACCCTGCAGATGACATCACTCACGGTAAACCACTCTGGCAGCTAGCGTTAGGCTAGACAGCAAAAACAATAACATAAAACTATTTTATAACATAAAACAATAACATAAAAGCATTTTAGCCTGTTACGTAAAGATTATGAACAGTTGAATATGTAAATGGGGTACGTGTCCATTCTGTATTACCTTATCTAAATAATATATCAAACATTTCGTGATACGAAGATAAAACAACTTCTATTCCATTCGTTTGTTCGTATTTAATAAAATTAATAAAAGGACATAATTACCAATATATATAATTGTTGTTATATAAAAAGAAATTGAATGCATAGGCCTATGGAAAAGAGTCTTGAATATGAAGCCAATCCGTTCACAAAACCTTCTCCCAAATCTTACTTCTGTACATGGCTTTTATACATGTTCAAGGGGTGGTGTAGCAACTGTCCAATGAGACTATACTTTCATGATATAGGAATGTGGTACATATAGAAAAACAAGTCTAAATATGGTCAATTTCCGGTCAAGTAACTATTCTTCCCAGAGCAGCCTTATGGCCCTCTTTCCTAGCCTTGGCTGCTTTCCAAGAAACACACACACATATACATAGTGTACATTAAAAACAGATGTGTTATAAAACAGCCTTAAAGACCAGGAGAGAGAAAACAGGGAGAAACAGGGAAAGAAAAGTCAGGCTGATAAGATTATCTTACAGCTATGTCTTTGGGTTGTTTGAAAACCTATGAAAACCTCAGATCTTTAGCATGTTGACCGAGCTGCAAATATTGAGAACACAGAGATAAAGATAAAGATAAACTAGATTACATCAGACTTTTCTTGAGAGGGTCACATGAGCAAGACTGAGAAACAAACAAAACTTAAATAGTCTAACCAACAAGGACAAACTGAATGCAGGTGCAAAATATTGCCTATTGTTGGTCTAAATGTTTCTATTGTTCAGTTGTTTGTATAAAAGCATCTGCTAAATGATTAATATACACATATAAATTATAACTGACTAACTAAACAGAACAGGAAACAAAAACAAACAACCAACAGAATATCTAAATTTGACTGTGGCTCCCTCTAGTGGACAACATTAGTATATGGCCTTTTAATAGCTGATATAGGCTACTATATATATATATATATATATATATATATATATATATATATATATATATATATGATTATTGTTTTTAATGATCATTTTATTTCTGATAATATACCGACATTAAACTCAAATTCACTAATTCGTGGTAGGCCTACCTTATTTCATGCTTTAACTTTAATTTTCAACTTCCATGTTGTACCTAAGCAGTAATGATACATTATTATTATGTCACTTGTTAATTAACTATGACATTTAGTCCTGCATTAACAGTGTATTTCAGTAAGTTACACCAGGGGCGATTCTAGGGTCAGAGCTTTAGGGGTGCTGAGCACCCAATGAGCCCCACTGCCACCACCCACCCTCTTTTCACACAAAAACAAAAAATGTTACAAAAAGTAAATGTAATATAGACTACTTAACGCCAATAAGTTAGTATAGGAGTAAGAGTAGTTACTGTTTTGCTTGCCACTATTCACTATATGTCAATTTGTTGTTGTTGTTTCCTCACCTGGTTCTTCCTGCATGCTCTCCCTTTCCCTTTCTCCTTCTCCATCTCCCTCTCTTTCCCTTGGCACTGACAATCATACACAAATATATTGTAGGCAGGAGAGTTGAGGTCAGTTTGTCATGTCACAAAAATGTTATGGAGACCATTTACAGATTCTAAGGATATGATCAAAAGGCACACAGAGGCGTGTCATTTTAAATGTCTTTATTATTATTATTATTATTATTATTGGGCTTAGAAACGTTTTTAAATGACAAATTCCTTTCACAAGAGAAGCTGTATTCTCCATTGTGGGTTTGAAATAAATAAAAAAAATAAAAGCAGGGGACCATTGCCTAGATAAGTAATTTGATACAACAACAGCTGGTTTGCATTATCGGTTACTTTAGCTTGCTTAAAACTTTTCAGAAGAACAAAAAACAAACAAACAACAACAAAAAAAAAAACAAGACAGAGGTCATTATGGGCTGTCCATAGTCTCTCACCTGAATCTGTCTTTTTTCTTTTAAAGAACTGTCCTATGTCCATTGCTCACTGGCAGGCCACACACACACACACAGAGTAATGCTAGGAGTTCAGGAGTTAAGCCTGGTTCAGGTTAAATCCTCTGTGTGTGAGGAATGAATAAATACAGCAAAAGAAAAACATTAAACTTTCTTTTATTGTCTAGTTTGATAGTCAGCCACAACTGAAAAATAACAGATATAAATCTAGGAATGACAATTCATAACAATTCATTTAAACAGCCACAGTGAGTGTTTTCACACATACTGCTGGTATACAGTGATATGTCGTTTGTTTTCACTCTGGTCCAAACGCCAGGGCTTCATGTTTCCATGACGACTGACCAGAAAAGACGCACGTGACGTCATGTTTACATGACTCCCGATTGTTAAAATGAGTATCAAATTAACGATAAACTTTAACAACAGAGACACACGTACGCACTACACGGGTACGCAGTTTATTTGTCGCGCTGCTATTTTTGTTTCACGCTCTAGCAGTTAATAAACAGAACTGCAGGCGTCTTGCGGAAGAACATTGTAACCGGCGCTACTTCTCTCCGTGTATGACTATGGACGAGTCACCCAGGTCCTGTGCTACTCCACAGCGGCGGCGACCCGCTGGACTAAAATAGTCCGAAAATAAACACTTATTAAAGGTGTACCATGGTGATTCAGGATACTGACTCCAGTACTCACCGATATGGTTTCGGAATCGGAACAACTCTAGGTAAAAGGAAAGAAGTGTGAGACACAGCTTTGGAGCAACTTAGTTGATTCACAACACTACAGGTGCTGGTCATATAATTAGAATATCATCAAAAAGTTGATTTATTTCACTAATTCCATTCAAAAAGTGAAACTTGTATATTATATTCATTCATTACACACAGACTGATATATTTCAAATGTTTATTTCTTTTAATTTTGATGATTATAACTGACAACTAAGGAAAATCCCAAATTCAGTATGTCAGAAAATTAGAATATTGTGAAAAGGTTCAATATTGAAGACACCTGGTGCCACACTCTAATCAGCTAATTAACTCAAAACACCTGCAAAGGCCTTTAAATGGTCTCTCAGTCTAGTTCTGTAGGCTACACAATCATGAGGAAGACTGCTGACTTGACAGTTGTCCAAAAGACGACCACTGACACCTTGCACAAGGAGGGCAAGACACAAAAGGTCATTGCAAAAGAGGCTGGCTGTTCACAGAGCTCTGTGTCCAAGCACATTAATAGAGAGGCGAAGGGAAGGAAAAGATGTGGTAGAAAAAAGTGTACAAGCAATAGGGATAACCGCACCCTGGAGAGGATTGTGAAACAAAACCCATTCAAAAATGTGGGGGAGATCCACAAAGAGTGGACTGTAGCTGGAGTCAGTGCTTCAAGAACCACTACGCACAGACGTATGCAAGACATGGGTTTCAGCTGTCGCATTCCTTGTGTCAAGCCACTCTTGAACAACAGACAGCGTCAGAAGCGTCTCGCCTGGGCTAAAGACAAAAAGGACTGGACTGCTGCTGAGTGGTCCAAAGTTATGTTCTCTGATGAAAGTAAATTTTGCATTTCCTTTGGAAATCAGGGTCCCAGAGTCTGGAGGAAGAGAGGAGAGGCACACAATCCACGTTGCTTGAGGTCCAGTGTAAAGTTTCCACAGTCAGTGATGGTTTGGGGTGCCATGTCATCTGCTGGTGTTGGTCCACTGTGTTTTCTGAGGTCCAAGGTCAACGCAGCCGTATACCAGGAAGTTTTAGAGCACTTCATGCTTCCTGCTGCTGACCAACTTTATGGAGATGCAGATTTCATTTTCCAACAGGACTTGGCACCTGCACACAGTGCCAAAGCTACCAGTACCTGGTTTAAGGACCATGGTATCCCTGTTCTTAATTGGCCAGCAAACTCGCCTGACCTTAACCCCATAGAAAATCTATGGGGTATTGTGAAGAGGAAGATGCGATATGCCAGACCCAACAATGCAGAAGAGCTGAAGGCCACTATCAGAGCAACCTGGGCTCTTATAACACCTGAGCAGTGCCACAGACTGATCGACTCCATGCCACGCCGCATTGCTGCAGTAATTCAGGCAAAAGGAGCCCCAACTAAGTATTGAGTGCTGTACATGCTCATACTTTTCATGTTCATACTTTTCAGTTGGCCAAGATTTCTAAAAATCCTTTCTTTGTATTGGTCTTAAGTAATATTCTAATTTTCTGAGATACTGAATTTGGGATTTTCCTTAGTTGTCAGTTATAATCATCAAAATTAAAAGAAATAAACATTTGAAATATATCAGTCTGTGTGTAATGAATGAAAATAATATACACGTTTCACTTTTCGAATGGAATTAGTGAAATAAATCAACTTTTTGATGATATTCTAATTATATGACCAGCACCTGTACATAACGGGCTCTCACTCTGCGTGTGTTTCGCGCTAGTTGACGGTCGTGCTGAGCGGTGCGGGTACAGAGGAGAAGTAGAAGAAGAGAAGAGGAAGACACCATTTGCTAAGGGGGATGTTTTCATTTTCATCCTTAACGCTTACATTTTAAACCACAAACTACGGAGTATGTTTTGGTCATTATTTAACCTTGTAAAAGACGAACAAAAATTTTAGAATAACCACATTTCTTACTCCAAGTTTTAGGGGTGCTGAGCTCTTTTTTAGGGGTGCTGAAGCACCCCTAAAAAGGGGCTAGCCTCGCCCATGAGTTACACTAAAGGCTTCCTGATCACCTGACTCGACGCAGACCACCATTTAAAACTGAAAGTAAAAAATACAAGTAAAAGTAACTGATCCGCGTACATTTCTGGAACATGATCGAGTTTCCGTCAGCGGAACATATATATTTGTGATTATTTATAGCTGAAGGACATAATCGTTTTGGTGTAATGTAGCATTTGAAGATGCACCAGACGAACTGTGTTTTGATGTCAGTCCTGCTGATGATCGCTGATGGTACGTACATGCTATTATTAGCGCTCTCTCTCTCTCTCTTCAAAAAAACTATTTTTAATAGTCAGTTCTTTATTTATTTCCATTTCTAAACTATTTTATATATTTTTTGGCTTCAAAGCCCCTGAATCATGGCTGCCCTTCGTTGTTTTGCTTTATAAGACTTTATGCGGTCTATAAAGTCATCAAAATAGCCACTTACAGTCTCTGACAAATGGCTGACTGGAAACATTGCAAATTATAAATTAACATATTCGGATCAGACCAGTGCCTCTTGACAAATTAAGAAAAAAGCTCTGTATAAATAAAGGTGACTTGATTTATTGCAAATTTTGTTTACTGTATACAATATGCATTTTTTTCTGTAAGTACATGATCTGGATGTTGTTCTCCATTTTTGATATAGTGTCTAATGAATGATCTGTGGTGTTTATATTTTGACTGATGTGTGTTTCATTTGAACTCATTGATTGATTTTGAAAACAGGTGAAATGGTTTTGAGGCAATTGTTTGATTTTTTTGAGTCAGTTTTGTGAATGTAGTTTGAAGATGTGGTTTTGTGTTTAACGTTGTGTGAAAATGGGTGATGGTTTTAAGAAATGTGTCTTAGCAATTGTGAAAAACTGTAAAATCTAAACTTGCTGTTTTTGCCACCCTCCTACGTCTCAGATCGGGTTGTTTTGTAATTTTGTCTGGCCCAACCAGACAGGGTAGATTTAATATAAAAAGTTTAATGAGTTCGTTTGGGCATATAATCTTTAGGGTATTAGGTTAGCTAATTTGGCTTGCTGTCCACTGAGGAGGGGCTCGATGAAGCAGCTTCAACTCATGCTCTGATATACTCAAGATATGATTTTTTTTTTTTTTTTGCATGTCCTGATTGACAGACGTCTCGTTCAATCAGCATTAAGTATCCCATTCACAAAATATACACTATATTGCCAAAATGTGCACATGAGCTTTAATGACATCCCATTCTTAATCCGTAGGGTTTAATATGGAGTTGGCCCACCCTTTGCAGCTATTACATGCTGCGTTCACGCCACCTCGTATTTACCGGAATCTTGAGATGACAACACGTGACGTTATTTTCGGAGCTGTTCACGTCCTTGGACTGGGAATTATGCATTTCCATTGCACCACTATCAACGCCTATGACTCTACAGCGGTCAGGTAGTACAGCGGCCACATAGTACACCTGGGAGCTTTCAGAAAACTCCCTGCTTACAAGCTGTAATTACGAGCTCTACGAGGACATGAATGCTCTTTACAAGCTAGAATCTCGTGACAACAGGAATTACGAGGCTGCGTGAACACACCTACAGCCTCAACTCTTCTGGGAAGGCTTTCCACAAGGTTTAGGAGTGTGTTTATGGGAATTTTTGACCATTCTTCTAGAAGCACATTTGTGAGGTCAGGCAGTGATGTTGGCGAGAAGGCCCGGCTCACAGTCTCCGCTCTAATTCATCCCAAAGGTGTTCAGTCGGGTTGAGGTCAGGACTCTGTGTAGGCCAGTCAAGTTCCTCCACACCAAACTTGCTCATCCATGTTTTAATGGACGTGCACAGTCATGTTGGAGCAGGAAGGGGCCATCCCCAAACTGATCCCACAAAGTTGGGAGCATGAAATTGTCCAAAATGTCTTGGTATGCTGAACCATTAAGAGTTCCTTTCACTGGAACTAAGGGTCAAGCCCAACCCCTGAAAAACAACCCCACACCATAATGTCCTCCACCAAACTTTACACTTGGCACAATGCAGTCAGGCAAGTACCGTTCTCCTGGCAACCACCAAACCCAGACTCGTCTATCGGATTGCCAGACAGAGAAGCGTGATTCGTCACTCCAGAGAACACGTCTCCACTGCTCTAGAGTCCAGTGGCGGCGTGCTTTACACTTTACACTGCATCCGACGCAGAAAGTTGGCGACTTCTGCGGCCTACCACTTCGTGGCTGAGTTGCTGTTGTTCCCAATTGCTTCCACTTTGTTATGAGACCACTAGCAGTTGACCGTGGAATATTTAGTAGTGAGGAAATTTCACGAATGGCGGCAACCTATCACAGTACCACGCTTGAATTCACTGAGCTCCTGAGAGCGACCCATTCTTTCTCAAATGTTTGTAGAAGCAGTCTGCATGCCTAGGTGCTTGATTTTATACACCTGTGGCCATGGAAGTGATTGGAACACCTGAATTCAATGATTTGGAGGGGTGTCCCAGTACTTTTGGTAATATAATATACCTATGCCTTTTCCATTTTGTCTGACTTGTTTTGTTTTCTGACTTGTTATTTTCTTTTCTCCTACTCACCTGACTTAAGTTGATCCAGGTGTCCCAGACACCTATAAATTTATACTCTACTAAGTGTACTTCAGTACCTGTTCGAGTCGATCGACATGTCAACCTTTTTGAACACTATCACTTGAGAATAAGGTCTCTAGTGCTCCTCCACTAAGATGGACGTGCACATGCAGTTTTTGTGTAGTATCATCTGCAAGCTATCAATGGTCAGCTAAACAAATATATTTAAACACATGCAATACACCATTGCATTATCAATGGATAACTTTTGAATCACTATAATGAATATAGCCTATAGTGAATGATGAATAATGAATTTATGAATTCACTACATTCATGTTGTTTACATTATATGCACTTAGGCACCTATTGCCAACAAAACAGACATTTGAAGAAGTTTTACTCACCACCTGCTGTTCCGACTCATGACTGTGACCGCTCCATCTTTCAGTTTCAAACGATCTGTAAATCCAGCATGGAACTGGGCCTTGTTTATGAAACCATAAGCGCCGATCCTGAGGGCCCGAACAGCCACGGAAAAACACAAGATATTCTCCATTCATTTTAACCAATAAAAAAGTGATTGTAACTATCAGTTTCTATGGTTATTTTAATAACAAATGTCAAGAGTGCATCAATGTATTGCGTGAGAACAAAACTCTCAGCTCCACTTAACACTGGGTTCTTTGGGAAACAAGGTTATCTTTCCCTCACAACCAAAAACACACTTGTTTGGTGACATTGTTGATTTCGTGTAGTTCTGTGTGCAGCGCTGCTGACGACTTCCGTAAAGCCAAACGCGCATTGATAGGCATGCTCTTGCTCTCTCTCTGGTCAACGTGTGCACGCGCGCCCTTCCGGGAGGAGTGCCCGTACAAGAAATTCTGCCCCTGTTTACGTCACTCAGACTGATGCTTGAAAAAAATTATCCAAAAGCTGTGACGATTTGGAAGAGTATTTTTGGCACAGAAATACTCCGTCATACGTCCAACTCGTGTTTTGAAACTTTGGCCATGTTTAGCATGAGAATCCAGCTCATTAACAGTTTAAATAAGTCAGAATGCATGAAATAGCATTATACCCAATAAATAGCATTATACAAAGTTATCGCAAATTTGTAATGATGCTGTGGAATCCTTTTCTATTGATATATGTCTCCTCATTTACAGTTGGAGCGATGATGCAAACATGAGTTCCATCATCAATGGCTCCAACAACTTCAGGGAAGCCTGAATTCCTCATAAAAGTGGCTTGCTTTTGCCGCATTTTGCCATTTAACGATCAGTTGGAAAATCAATAACCTGACATACAGTAGTGGCCAAAATTGATGTCCGGCATAAGAAAATTGACATATTCACCCTTTATTCAAATATTATTAAAAGTGTGGTAAAGATTTTATAAGCATGTTGTGTAGTTGTGTTTGTAGTCAATTGTTTTAATTGTGATAACACAGTGAAACATGCTAAACTGTGCTGACATAATTTTTTTTTAAAGAAAATATTAGCCTGAATTTTTACACTCACTAAAAATGTAACTATTACTTTAATTTCTTCAGTTAGATCATTGATTTGTAGAGTGGGAGAAGTTATTAAATTTCTTACTAGGTCAGTTACAAAAAATACCTTGACGATCAAACTTTTATTGTTTTATCAACTCCCTGTCATCATATATGTACATTATTGGCACACATTTTGTCCGTCTTGAGCCAAGGATTACCATGATATAAGACACTTGTGTCTGGGACAAACACGCTTTTTACACAGCAAAATCCCCAGAGTTAAATCAGAGTACATATGGTCCCTCTCTAAATAGTGTTAAAGTAACACTGAAGCAGAGTTAAAGTTATAAGATAATTAAGCAATTAATAAGGCTGTGACTCACTTGTAGTTCTTGTTTTTTCTTATTTCTTCAGTGATTCTGCTTGTTAACAGCAGGTGTTCATCACTAATGCGCAATCATTAATTCATTGCTTAATCATCTCATTAAATTTAACTCTGCTTCAATGTTATTTTAACACTATTTAGAGAAGGACCATATACACTCTGAGCAGAGTTTATTTAACTCTGGGGATTTTGCTGTGTAGGAGTTATGAGCCATTTCATGCTTTTGATCGCTGTATCTGAGTAGCGAGCAATACTACTACCATCTGACAAAGTTTCAAGTCTCTAGGCCTTATGGTTTGGGCTGCCCGATCAGTTTTATGGAAGAAGAAAAATAATAAAAATCTTTACAATTACACTTCGTGCTTGAACCCCTAAAAACAATTTAAATTGATAAATTTGTAATCATAGGAATTTGTATCTTTGAAGACACACACGGAGCATTTTATTTAAAACCATTCTGGACTGAGGCCAAAAGATTGAATAGCTTTTATATATACATTTTACATCCAAAAGAACAATATTTGAGGTAATGGATGAGATAAACACTAAGAAACATTACTCTCTCTCTCCCTCTCTCTCTCACACACACAAACACTATGAAACACTACACATAACATGAGTTTCTGACCTCTCCTCTATCGTCACATTATGATTTTTGTAAAACAAATGGTCAAATACTGAAGCTTGAGTCTAAAATACCTTTTGAATTACATGTTTTTCAAGATTAAATATGCTATAATTGTGCATTAAATGTAAACAGCCTAAACAACCAGAAACCAAAAAAACATTTGGGGTCGAGCCCTAATGACACCCCTGAATGAACCTACTATACATAAATACTTGTTCATGTCAGTAGTTTTGGTCTATGTTAGTATGGATCCATTATGCTTTGTAAAACTACAAAACAAACTTTATTTAATTTCTCTGTCTCAGGATTCATTGTGCACGGTCCCTCTGGTCCTGTGGTTGCTCCTCTGGGATCTGCAGTGATTCTGCCCTGTTATGTTGATGAACCTTTATTAATGGAGGATCTGGAGGTGGAATGGAGAAGAACAGACTCAGGGACTTTAGTTCATCTGTTTCAAGATGGTGAGAGTCGAGCAGAGAAACAGCAGCAGGATTATCAAAATAGAGCTCATTTCTTTACTGAGCACATTAAAGATGGAAACTTCTCCCTCCGTCTGGACAATCTGAGAGCTGAAGATGAAGGAGAATACACATGTACGGTTCACCATCAGCAGGAGTCTGGAGAGACTGTGGTTCAAATTAAAGATATTGGTGAGTCTGAACTCAAATGGATCTATGGAAATATTTTTGCTGTGATATTTACTTTGTTTGTTCTTTCAGAGCATTTGCTGGTCTCAGGATCAGATCGGTCCACATCTGTGTTTGTGGGTGAAGACGTCACTCTGAACTGCTCTGTAGACTCTCACATCACTCCTGAAGACTTTGAACAGGTTTCATGGAAGAAAACTGATGAAGATGAAGAAGTTCTGGTTCTGCTCTACCAAAACAATAAGGTTTTATCAGATTCATCACATGAGCGATACAGAGACAGAGTTGAGTTCTTCACTGCTGAAATCCCCAAAGGAAACTTCTCTGTCCGACTGAAGAGTGTCAGAACTGAGGATAAAGGAGTTTATATGTGTCAAGTGATTGCTGGAGGAGCTTCAGCCAATGCAACTGTAGCGCTGGAGAGACTGGGTGAGTCATGAAAAACTAACACGCAAGTGTCATTTAGTTATTCATTTATGTACAGTTGTATATAAAGTTTATTAAAATTCCAGATTGTACAGCAAAGTGATTTTTATTTATTCCAATGAATACAACTGCCAATGTAATGGACAATAACTAAACAGCAAAGAAATGACTAGAGTGACAGATCAGATGACTTCACACAGCTAATAGACACACACACAGTTCAGGACAGTGATCTTCATGACAGACCCAAAAGGCACATGATAGCTGAAACTTCAGTCGCCCACAAAATACATTTCAATCCCATATTTAATTTCCTTTTTCATTATACTTGCATGAAATAATAAAAAGGACAATTTGTCAAAAAACATTAAAAACATTCAATATATTATTTTATATGTATATAGTTTAGGTTTTTATTATATACATTTTTAATTATATTAAATAAGCTTACGATTTGCTTTCTCAGCAATTATCTTTTCAGTCATTAGTTTTATTTATACAGTTGCTAGAACTTATTTCTCAGTACTCAGTACAAAACTCTTCACACAGTTATCTTCATCATGGTACAGCAGTTAATTTCACATTCTTTATTCTGTATTTGAAAGGGACAATGCACTTTAATTAACATAAGTTCACAAAACATGAAAAAAATCACATTCCATATAAAAACACATTCCAGTAAACATAGCCATAACCAGAGCACATTAACACAAACACAAAATGACTGTAAATATAAGGAGACAGAAACAAGCTACTACTCCAAATTATGAAGACATGTTTGATTATCCAATAACCACTGTTTTATTGATGCAGAAAAAGCAATAAAAGATGTAATATTTCTTAATTCTGTGTACAGTATTTCAGGTATGTGCTGCTCTATAATAAATGCTTGACTGCCCAAAAGCACTTGTTATTGTTCAATCCCCTCTAGTAATGGCTCTAATAGATGAGTTATGTTACTTGTCACTTATTACTCACCCTCATGTCGTTCCACACCCGTAAGACCTTCGTTCATCTTCGGAACGCAAATTGAGATATTTCTGTTGAAATCCGATGGCTCAGTGAGGCCTGCATAGCCAGCAATGACATTTCCTCTCTCAAGATCCATTAATGTACTAAAAACACATTTAAATCAGTTCATGTGAGTACAGTGGTTCAATATTAATATTTTAAAGCGACAAGAATATTTTTGGTGCACCAAAAAAAAAACAAAATAACGACTTATATAGTGATGGCCGATTTCAAAACACTGCTTCAGGAAGCTTCGGAGCGTTATGAATCTTTTGTGTCGAATCAGCGGTTCGGAGCGCCAAAGTCACGTGATTTCAGCAGTTTGGTGGTTTGACACGCGATCCGAATCATGATTCAACACGCTGATTCATAACGCTCCGAAGCTTCATGAAGCAGTGTTTTGGAATCGGCCATCACTATATAAGTCGTTATTTTGTTTATTTTTGGCGCACCAAAAATATTCTCGTCGCTTTATAATATTAATATTGAACCACTGTACTCACATGAACTGATTTAAATATGTTTTTAGTACATTAATGGATCTTGAGAGAGGAAATGTCATTGCTCCCTATGTAGGCCTCACGGAGCCATCGGATTTAAACAAAAATATCTTAATTTGTGTTCCGAAGATTAACGGTGTTACAGGTGTGGAACGACATGAGGGTGAGTAATAAATGATATTATTTTCATTTTTGGGTGAACTAACTCTTTAATATACAAACTGAATAACAAAGGACCCAATATCGAACCTTGAGATTGACACCCCTCTACTGTAAATAATTTTACATGGTCCATGTTTACATTACAGTATGAAATTATTCATAAAATGTCCTCTTTTGTATAAATGGTAATGAAATTACAGTTTATTTGTTTTTCACAATTGCTAGGACACAATTTCTCCATACAGATCATTTATTCATAACTCTTCACACAGTTCTCCTGACCAACTTTCAGCTTCACAGCAGTTAATTTCACATTCAAAATGCACTAAAACACTTCATTCATGACTCAAGTCAACTCATCTTTCTGGAACACTAGTTTTGAGATCATCACTCAATTAAACACAGATCCGAAAAAAAAAAAAAAAAACATGATGTAGACAAAACCATGACCTAACAAACTGATGTTGTGCTCACTGTGTGAAGAGTTTTGAAAATTAACACTTGGTTAAGTGTTCAACTACAGTTCAGCATTAGCTGCAGTTGATCTAATAGTTTTGATAGTATTTTCTTTTCTTAGCTTTGGAATATATTTCAGCACAGTATTACTGTAGAAATGTAGGAAATCACTTTTGCAGATCTTTCAGTGGTGACTGTGTCTGAGTCAGAAAAGAAATCATGCATGCAAAAATGTGTTAAATTGACATCATGCTTGTGTGTGTCCCGCTTTATCATATCTTAGGGACAAATTTGTGCAATATAAGGAACTTTGCACAATAATAACATTGTCCAATAACTGTGTGTGTTTCTCAGGTTTCTCTGCTCTACACATAATAATGATGATTCTCTGTGTTTCTGCGTCTGGATCTGCTCTTCTGCTCTGCTGTCTGATCTACTGCAGATCACCTACTAAAGGTACAACTATATCAGGAACATATTCTGATTTACAGTGATTCAGTGCAAAATACATCTGAACCTAATAATAATAATAATTAACCGTCTTCATCATAATTAGTGTTTTTTGAGTGTGTAAATCAAACAGCTGCTGCTGAAACCTCTTGACTAGAAAAAATCAAGAAGTCAAAGGTTTGTTAGTGTGATAGATGACGAGTTTAATTCATTTGAGGCATTAATCAGCGTCATTTTTTTCTGATTCTTCACTGACTCTAGGTTCATGAACAAACCGCTAGTGTTTACAAATGATTATGGTCATGTGTTTCTGACAATGTCCCAATAATCTGATCACAAAATATTTGCACCTGTATTTAGTGTGATTAAAACAACCTGACAGAGGCTGATAGTGGGGTTATTTGGCTTCAGCATTTACCTCACGTTTGAAATTAAATCTCTTTTCCTTCTCAGGTTTGATTGTGCAAAATTCTTGCAAACTTAAAGTTAATCTTGGAGGTTCAGTGGTTTGCCCTGTCATGTCTGATCCTCACACAGAACACTCATTGTCTTATCCTGTGTTTTCTTACTTCTGAAAGTTGTGCAAAGTTAGCCAATCAGATTAAAAAGACCTGAGAAAATGTTATCTAATTCTGCGTGCAGTATGGTGTGTTTTTTTTTTTTTTCTTCAGCCTGTCTGAGAAAATCGCCATCAAGCATTTTTGAAGAAAATCACTGGATTCAGTTTGTTAGGTTGATGACATAGTATCTTTTAAAAATATTCAGAGTTTATTCAAAGCACTTTAATAGCAGTTAAACTAGATATCTGTTGTGTATTATTGATGTGACGTCATCACATAAGAATTGAAGAGTAAAGATGGATGGCACGTTTAATCTGGTGTCTGCCTGGTTCAATCCGAAATAACTAGAAAGGTTATGACATTGGCAACGAGGATGCTGAAACAAGGACTCACTCATTAGTTAAATCTGAAAGTAAGTTAGACGCCCGTCACTCAGTCAAATTTTTTTTTTTTCAGTTAATTGAAAAGTTTAGCCACTTTTAGTCACTGGACCAAAGGGAATTGGAGCAGTACTAGTGCAGGGCCAACGAGGAGGAACAGTTCCTGTCTGTTATGTGAGCAGGAGCTTGACAGAGTGTGAACAAAGGTATTTGCAAACAGACCGAGAAGCGCTTGCTCTAGTGTGGTCATGTGAACCCTTCTTACATTTATGGTCAGAAGTTTGACCTGGTCACAGACCAGAAAACATTGGAGGCAATCTATAGCCCTCAATTTAAAACCATGCACACAAATCAAAAGGTAGGTCTTGAGATTACAGCCCTACGATTTATACCTGGAATGCACAACATTGCAGATCCTCTGTCATGCCTGCTGGGCCCATCAGCCAAAGGTGAGATGTACACACATAAAGCAGAGGAATATGTGCGGTTTATAGGAATATGTGCGGTCACCAAGGAAGTCGAGCAGATATCAGCAAATGATGTGGAATTACAGAGACTGAGAACGGCCATTCAAACAGGTTGTTTTAATGACTGCCCTGCATACAGACATATTGCAGGTGAGCTATGTGTCATTGGCCGAATAATACAGGAACAAGACTTTCTTAGCCACAGTCACTACAGTTGGCTCAGGAGGGTCATCTTGGTGTTGTAGGAACAAAACAACGCCTCAGAACAAAGGTTTGGTGGCCCGGAATGGACAGGGCCGCAGAAAGATTTGTGAGGACATGTCACGGGTGTCAGCTGGTAGCAAAACCAGATGTTCCAGAACCACTGTCACCCACAGTGATGCCTGAAGGGCCATGGCAAAACATAGCCACAGACTTGCTGGGCCCTTTGCCTGACAGACATTCGATTCTGGTTGTTGTTGACTATTACAGCAGGTAATATGAATATGCAATCCTCAAGTCCACAACGGCTGAAAAAGTGATTGACAGTTTGAAAGACATTTTCAGCTGGCACAGGCTTCCCTTAAAAATCAGGTCAGATTGTGGACCGCTATTCAAGTCCAGTCAGTTTCAGACGTTTTGTCAGGAGAACGGTATCCACCATATCAAAATGACTACAAAGTGGGCGCAAGCAAATGGAGAAGTGAAAAGACAAAACGCATCACTGATGAACACAACGAACCCTATCTGTGCAACTGGACTTTAAACCTGGTTAGTGTCTTCTGCTAGTTAGTGAAGCATTAAAGAACTACCTAAACTGCTAAATAACAGATTTGAGATTAAAATAATATCAGTTCTACCAGAAAGACTCGGGAGGTAAGATAACGTGACAATGATATGACAATCAGCAAACAAAGTATTGTAAGAAGTTATTTGGCGTAGGCCCCGTCCGTAGCTCACATCCTAAAGCGTTGCAGACTCTGCATTTCCTGCCTGAAGATGAAGGCAGGGGTGTAGCCGAACCCCTGAGGAGGTATGGACAGAGACCATCCTGGTGGTGGTGGGGAGGATGGAGGTGAAGGTTGGCGTCAGCATCTGCAGACTCAAACATGTGTCAGCAATCTGTTATACTCCAAGTGTAAGATAATGATTGGTTAAATCTAAACTAATAGGTGACGTAACATTGAGTCTTCCTGGCAGAACTTGCGCTAGAGCTTACATATTTGTCTAATTTTAAATAAACACAAAAAAACATAGATGAAAAATTATTTAGGAAGAAATTTACTTTTGCTATTGTTAAATAAATTTGTAGCAATATTGCTCACGGACCAAGTGAACGCTCCAGCCATGTACTGCTCACAGGTAAAACGACAATCCCTCAAATCCCGCTCTGGGGGATTTCTATGTAGGCATATGTACTGTACTATGTTGTAACCTTTGTTGATGCCAGACATCACAATACCAGATTCTCACAGAGACAGCTGAAAACGCACCCTGTTTATTTTCTTTATTTTACAAAAACACAAGGTTTTGTACACAAATAAAAGTAGACCCTTAGTTTTTATGATGACAGAATATTTGAAGTTGTTTCCGCTGTCATGAGGAAAAAATGAAGGCGCCGGCGCGTTCGTCGGCCAGAGGGTTAAAGAAAATGTAGCATAGTTTCATATTTATGTTTAAATATTAGTCAAAAAAAATATTTTCTTATTTAATCTATGCTGATTATGAAAAGTGAACAGCATGAGTAAGATAGGCTACATCATAAGATGCGTAATATGTTGGAAGACATAAAATTATAAATTATAAAATTATATGACCAGCCCAGACAATTATATTTATCACTTAAATGCATCAAACTAATGTAATTAAAAATCTGGAAATACAATTTTTATTGTAGCTGTACTGCTTAATTAAAATCATATATTGATCAGGGCTACAACAGAAGCAGTTTTTTTTTTTTTTTTTTTTTTTACTCTTACTCAGTTTCAACTCTGCATCAGTTGTAGACACACAATCCTGGTCACTGTAAACTTTACATCTGTAAACCCCTTCATCTCCAACTCTCAGTTTTTTCAGACGGAGGGAGAAGTTTCCATCTTTAATCTTCTTATTTGAGAACTGAGCTCTTTTGTGATAATCCTTGTGCTGTTCCTCTTCTCGACTCTCACCATCTTCATACAGATGAACTAAAGTGTCTGAGTCTATTCTTCTCCATTCCACCTTCAGACTCTCCTGTAACAAGCTTTTATCAACCTGACAGGGCAAAACCACTGAAGATCCCAGAGGAATGAAATCACCATCCATATAGAACTCTATAAAGGAGTAGAAACATGCTTTAATGTAGAATAACTATTAATACAAAAGAAAAAAAGAAAACAACTTTAGCACAAAGCTCACTTGCATAACAGCTAGTCCATCATCCACAACTTGTTATTAATTAATTTGGTTTAATATGCAAAATACAATTATTTTTCTTTTTTTTTATTTATTTATTTATTTATTTATTTATTATAATTTTAAGCATAATTCTACAGCAAACAATTCAAGATATGTTTCAAATTGCTCTTAGGCCCTGTCCCAAATGGCACTGTGATAGAAATATTTTATGTCAACATGAAATGTACAGAAAATGCAGACTAAGGATCCTCAGGTTAAAAGAGCAACTTGGAAGTCATGTCAGGTATATGCTGCGCAGCTGAGGAATAGAAGTAGGGTACAACGGGGCTAAAGGCGCCTTTGATTTTATTTTCCTCTAAACCAAAAACTTGCCGCAGCACTTTCCTAAATATCCGTTTTTCAAAATGCACGTGCAAATTTGTCTGATCCTTGACGCGATCACGGGCAGCAACGCAAAGTTGATTCTGAGGTAGTTTGATCTAATATTTTATGTTTTTTAAAATGTTGTTGATTTAAGTAGCAAATAGGAATCCATTAAATTAATGTTTGTATTTTCAGACAAAGGTCTTCTTAATAATTTTCAGTTTTGTTCAAAGTAATTCAAGCAACAGTTTTTCAATAACTGAAGAATATGTAAAAGTATGGTATCTGGGGTAAAAAACCCTGCTGTTGGGGCAAAAGGCAAAATAATTAACATGATAATGAATAGCTGACTGACTTTTCCATTTCTTGACATGACATGGTTAGATTCACATATCATATCAAATATCATATCAAATTGGGTATCCATCTTAGAGATAATACCCATATTTATAATGAAATAATCATATTTTAAAAATATATTAATCATATCATAATAAAATATCATTTATTGTTACTACTATAAATCTATATTAAATATTATGGGATCTCCTTCAGTGCTTTCAGAATCTTTATTTTTTTAAATAATTTTGTTTCTGTATTTCTGTATTTATTTTATAAAAATACTGTATTTAATATTTTATATATAAAATATATATCACATAGGCCTATTTTAATGATAGTATATTTACTGAACAAAAATTAATTCTTTTATTTAGCAAAATAAACAGAAAATAGTACAAACTTTGCTAAAGTTATTCTTATAAAACAAGTATTAACCTAGACATTATTAAATACATATTATATTAGCTAAAGTATTTGTATGAATACTGTGTGCCTTTTAACCCATGCTGGGGGGCCTTTTACCCCATGTGTGGGGTAAAAGGCCCTCCTCACCACCTCATACATTTATAAGATTTTTAAATGAAAATTAACCACTTTTGATTTTTTTTTTTTCACTCAAAATCTGTTGCTCCATCAATGTCCAATACAAACATATATATTTTTCCTGCAATCATATACTTTGAGAGTAGTGAAAAGCACAGTTTTTCTTAAGGTGTGCCTTTAGCCCCGTTGTACCCTACTAAAGATTCTATGCTCAAAAGACCACAGCAGAGACAGTGATAGTGTTGGAAGACTATAGAGTCGCCCTCGGGGTGAGGCTGTAATACTCTGAGTTAGTATTAATGATCCTGTGTCGGACCAGCGTACACCTGAGAAGGACGGTGAGAGTGTACAGATGCTAAAGACCTGTGTGCTCATGTGTGATTGAGGTAGTGATAGTATTCGGGACGGGAATTACCTCGAAGGTACTGTAGTACTATATTGGTACTGTAGTATTGTATATTATTTTGACGACTGGAGGTTGTTCGAATTGTCAGTGGTTAGGTCAGATTAGTATTGGGAATTTCCACAACAGCACCCTAAACACTCGCGTTTTCCTACGAGTCCGCAATTTCGCCGCTTTGACTGTCTGCTTTGGAGCTAAATGGAAAACTTCTTCAGTATCACATTAGAAAAAAAAACTGTCATTTCCATATCCTGCAAAAAATGATAATGTGCAAATTTTTACCTGAAGAATCTATACTTTATTTAACCCATAAAAAATAATCAATCTAATGTAGTCAGGCTGATTCAATCATATTAAGTAATCACACAAAATATTATATTTGATTTGATGAAATTAATTAATTTAGATT
Source organism: Ctenopharyngodon idella (assembly GCF_019924925.1). Classification (NCBI taxonomy): domain Eukaryota; kingdom Metazoa; phylum Chordata; class Actinopteri; order Cypriniformes; family Xenocyprididae; genus Ctenopharyngodon; species Ctenopharyngodon idella. Next base: position 15,596,733 of record NC_067222.1, on the reverse strand, counting down.
TAACCGCATAAAGCAGATTTTTAGATCACCTGACAAAATATTTTTTCAGGGTATAAAGTATATTTTATCAAAATATGTGCTTCATGAAGCTTTGGCCATGCAGTTTTGACAGTAGAGTTGATACTGTCAAATACTGTAAATTATACTGTAAGAATGGTGTTGCACTATTACATACAGTAATCACATTTACTGTACTGCTGTAGATATCATGCAGACTTATTTTTCTTGACCAAATGTTCTTACAGTAACTGACACTCATGTTTGTGAACAGAGAGACACATCTTGATGACATATATATGACATCTCAATATTTTTAATCCTGATTATATAGTTATAGCTCTGATTATATAGATATATTAATACATTTCTTAAGATTTATAACTACATATTCAGGATTACAAATATAATCAGATACTATGTAATTATCTTGTTTGAAATAATTGCAAATGTTCACACACACACACACTTTGAACATTACGGTAATCAGTTGTGAATAACGTGATAAATTGACAGCACTGTAACATGTCTTCATTATCTTGAGTTCTCCTGACTCAAACATGTAATATTGATGTATCACTAAAACACTAAATAATCAAACCATTCGAAAACCTGTACTGTACATACTGTACTGTTGATTAAATATTGAGACTCGAGTTTTATTTGTTTTTATGTTTACTTACTCAGAGCCAATTGTGTTTTGGCTGAAAACACACAATCCCTCTTGCTGTGAACTGTACATGTGTATTCTCCTTTATCTTCAGCTCTCAGATTGTCCAGACGGAGGGAGAAGTTTCCATGTTTAATGTGATCAGTAAAGAAATGAGCTCTGTCTTGATAATCCTGCTGCTGTTTCTCTGCTCGACTCTCACCATCTTCATACAGATGAACCAGATCCTTTAAGTCTTTTTTTTCTCCATTCCACCTTCAGATCATCAGTTAGTAAGTTTGGAGGAACATCAGTTCTCTTTGCTGTAATAACATGTAATGGGGGACCTTGAACCTTCCCACTAAGCAAAGACACATCCAAAAGACGTCAATTTAACGTCTTTGTCGAACATTCAAAAGACGTCCACTGAGGAGCCAGAATGAAAGTTTTTGTGACGTCTTTTTTAGACATCTTTTTAGTGTTCACTATTGACGTCCAAGTGACATAAATAGTGAATGTTCAAAAGACGTCCACTGAGGAGCCAGAATTAAAGTTTTTATCATGTCTTTTTCTTCTGACATCTGAACGTCCAATATAGACGTTCATGGAATCTCTGTATAAGGTTTAAAACTAGTTTAATTGTGGTCATTGTGGACGTATTTTCAACGTCTTATAAGGTCTCATTTAGACATCATTTATACTCTTTCTGGACAAAATAAACGCTCTCAGGATGCATTAAATAAAAACATGTTTATTTCACTGTAATTTCCATTTGTAATTGAGAAGTAAACAGTGAAAATCATGAATATAAAAGAAACAACTTAAAATACAGAGTAACGACAGACAATTTTGATTAAGTTGGGTTAGTGTTAATAGAGAGCCTGCAGGTGGAAATGGAACTGACTTTTGTCCAGGTTATCACAACATCTGTCATTCCTTCACAAACTGCCCTGAAACACAATTTAAATATAAATGGTTATAAATAAAAATATAACTTTTACAATGCTCATTTTGGCCCCAGTGGTGAACATTATGTTCAGAAAAGAGTGAAATTTAGTATTTTGTGAATTATATTTTTTAGGCTGCCTTTTACATCGCATGAGCGCCAGGAACACCAGATAAAGCTTATAAAATCCACGTCTGGCAGATGAATAGAGATTTGAATTGCGTTGAATTTGAAATGGCTGCATCAAAGGCTGTTCCTATATAGGGTCCTATCCTTTGTAGGTATTTTCAAATGTCCTCAACATACAGCAGAATTAAATACATTACATAGAGGATCTAACGTTGTGGTGGTATCTTCAGTCTTTGGTAATGTACATAATTAATATCTTTGCGATTGCTTGCGCCATCACGTTTACGTCCCTGCATCATAACGCAATAACGCCCCTCGTGCGAGCGCACGTTTAAATTGATTAGACGTCTTGTAGACATCCAAGAAAACTCCTAGTCTGACGTTCAAATATTGAACTGCATATCTACGTCCACAAGGGTCCATATTCAGACGTTCAGATATTGAACCAGTTTTGCACGTCCACAGACATTCATAAAGGGTCCTAGTCAAACGTTCAGATTGAACCTGTTTTGTACATCCATAGATTTTCAAAAGGGGTCCTATTCAGACGTTCACATATTGAACCTGTATTGCACATCCAGCAGACGTACAAAAGTGGGTCTGAAATTACGGACATTATAAAGACATGATTCGAATGTTTCCCTGACATTGCATGTTTGCTGGGTTCTGTGCTTAACTCTTAATAAATGTTTGAGCTTTTAATGCAATTTTTTAGGGCTGTTTAATTAAAAAAAAAAAAAAAAAAAAAAGATTATCAAGATAGAGCTCATTTCTTTACTGAGCACATTAAAGATGGAAACTTCTCTCTCCATCTGGACAATCTGAGAGCTGAAGATGGAGAATACACATGTACAGTTCACAGTGGATTATCTCAGAATCACAGGCAATTTTCAAACGAGATAAATGTGGTACTGAAACTACTAGGTAAGTGAAAAGACAAGAAAAAGACCTACTCTTCAATCCTTAATCAGTAGTTTGGTTATTTATAATATTACATTTGTGTTTCCAACATAGTTTGAGTTTGATTCATTAAGATATAAGTGTAATAGTCAGGAAGAACAGAAATGTGTGTTTTAAATAAAATTAAATGGCTGATAATGATAGTTTAAATAATTATTAAATATTTAATTTAAACATCACTTATTCGTTTGACTGAACATGTGTTATTTTGTCTTTATTCTCCAGACACAGTGTTTCGTCTTCAGATGTTTCTCGTCTTCTGTCCAAATATTCTGATGTTTCTGTCTTTTGTCCTCTGGGGTGTTTCTGAAGGTCAGTGTTTCAGTACTGATGGTTTATCAATGCATTATGATTTATCATTCAAATATCTGTTTATATGTACAGTAATATCTGGTGTTGTTTCAGGATCTCTGTTTGAGTCGGTCTCTTGTTGTGCTCTTTATTTTCTGAGGCCTCTCATGTTGCTCTGGGCCGCTCCATATACTGATGAGTTCACAGGTATTATTTATATATATTTAGTATATGAATTATAATGTGCATATTCTGACAATAAACCAATGAATTTTAGAACAACATTTATTCAGTGTTTTTTTGGCATTTGTGTTTCATTGTGTTGGTGTTGTAAATGATATTGTGGATGTAATTATTTCATCTTTTCTGTTTTACAGGCAATATTAAAACATGGATTAATATGTTCAGTTTTAGAACAGAATATGTTGTTTTCTCAGCTGTTTTTTATTCAGGTAAATAAATCCAGATGTAAATCAACAGTCATTATCATAAACACATTAAAAGGCACATTAACAATTGAACAATAATTACATTTAAATTATGTGATATTCCCAATATCCTGCAGGAAATCATTAATGGCCTGGTTTCATAAACAGGGTTTAGCCTAAACCAGGATTAGGCCTTAGTTTAATTAGCACATTTAAGTAACTTTTTATAAACATACCCTATAAAAACATTACTGTTGTGCATCTTGAGACAAAACAATGGCTCTGACATATTTTAAGATATGACAGTACAAGTTACTTTGAGACAGCTCAAACATGCACTTTAGTCTAAGACTAGCTCAAGCCTTGTCTGTGAAACTGGAGGAATAACTAGGAAGTGTCTTGTGTTACTGTTGTATTTCTGTCAGTGTATCATATTCTACATGTTCACTGAATCTCTGTGTGACTCGACACATTTATGATCTGCACCAATGAATTATTAATTATGGAAATATTGCATTAATTGTTACAGTAGACATCATGTTAGTGACTGAACTAAAGCAGGAGGTCAGAGGTCATGTAATCAGCACAAAGGTCAAGGGTCAGTATCAGAAGAGAGACTGACAGTTAAAGAATGTGTCGTAATGTTTGTATAAAAGCATCTGTTTAGTGAGAAGAGTTTTTGTAATTCCTGTGATCTGTGTTTATATTTTGTTCTTCTATTTTAGTAATTGTTGTTTTTTTCTCTTCCTTTATTCCAGTTCTGTTTAAATCTGCCTGGGACAAAAGTCTGAATTACGCTGGATTTGAAGGTGTCGTGATTATAGTCCTCTTTGTGATGGTGCTTCTGTCTAACCTCTTATTTATTATTTACTGTAAGTATTTCCTTCATCAAGAGTCAGTGACATGAGCAGAAATCATGTTTTACCACATTAATGCTGTTTGAGTTACAAAATATACAAACCATAATATCAGACCTGATTATCAGTTAATTGAAGCATTTCCATTAGACAAGGTGTTTATATAGCAGATTTATATATAATATACAAAATCCGAATATTTTACATGATAAAGAGAAAAAAATAAAAGTGATGAAAAAATGGAAGAAAAAAAAGAAAATAGAATAAATCAAAGTGACAGCGAATGTCACGGCCCTTTAAAGGATGTGAATTGAAATAATAGCAGTGAATCAGCAGGTAAAGTTATTAGTTTATCAAGTCTTTAGTTTATTCAGTCTCAGGACATCGAGTGATTTAAAAACAAGATTCTCCTTGTGCAGGACACTCAATTATTCATGATAACACACCATATTTAAAAAAATATATAAATATTAAATTAGTTATAGAGCTGTGTTGTGTTAGTTTCTGGTGTGTCTTTAGCTCTCTCTCACAGCATTTATCAGCATGTTTCAGTTTTTGTTGTTTTCCAAGTATAATCTGCATATATAGTTGTGGTTATAAGTTTACATGCGCCTTGCAAAATCTGAAAAATATTATCATTTTATGTACGAGGGATAATAAATTGCATGTTATTTTTTTATTTAGTACTGTCCTGAATAAGATATTTCACATAACAGGGTTTATATATAATCCATAAGACAAAATTTCAGCTGCATTTACACAAATGAAGCAGAAGTTTACATAACCTTGATTCTGGATGTGTGTGGTTACCTGGATGATCCACCACTGTTAGTTTGTTTTGTGATGGTTGTTCATGAGTCTCTTGTTTGTTCTGATCAGTTAAACTGAGCTCTGTTCTTCAGCATATTTGAACCCTTTCCAGCAGTGACTGTATGTATGTTCAGATCCATCTTTTCACACTGAGAACAACTGAGTGACTCAAACACAACTTTTAAAAAAGGTTCAAACATTCACTGATGCTCCAGAAGGGTCATTAAGAGTCCAGGGGTGTAAACTTTTGCACAGGATGATTGGGGTAAATTGATCTTATTTTGTCATCTGGGAAGCTTGTAAATATCTTACTGAAGGGCAGTAGTAAAGGAAAAAAATATGTGTAAACAAATCATGACAATCTCCATCAATCCTCCTGTTCAAAAGTGTACACCCCTGACTCTTGATGTGTTGTGTTGTTGAGCATCAGTGAATGTTTGCAGGTTTTGATCATCCAGATCAACACATCAGGAGTATGTGAACTCTTGAACTGGGTCTTCTGTGTTCATTCAGTTATTATTTTGTCTTTTTGAATATACAGTATGTAAACATCTGTTCCCATTCAGTCGGTCACGTTCGAAATACGTCGGACAGACCGATGAATAGGAATCTTGCTAGAGAGGCCAATCTGCTTCCAGTGTAACTAAAACGAGCCAATGCACATTGGCATGCAATCATATGCAGCAGTTGCTCTCCTCGCAGCGCAGGTATATAATGAGCAGCAGGTGCGTTGCATCTTTAGCTTTTCGCTTTGAGCGGTGTATGTCTCTGTTTCTCTGCAAGCGTCTGTGACGAGTCAGCTCTTCAGTGCGGGTGTACAGCACAGCAGCGGGGTCGAGTCCTCTCTTTTTCTCTCTTTTGTGTTTGTGTTTGTTTTTGCCTTTTGAGCAAAAAGCTGTTTTTTCAGCTTGAAAAGGGCTGTTTTCACGGCCGGTACGGTGCGCTTTGAGCGTTAAAAAGCCGTTTTGACGGCCGGTAAGAGTGTGCACCTTCAAAGAGAGGAGTGCACATGGCAGGCTGTACACAATCCCTGTCTGTGTTGCCATGGCTGTTCCCCTGTGTGCTTCAGCACTTTTAAAAGAGTAAGTCCCTGAAAGAGCTTACACAAGTAGAGCTTGTGTCTTTTTAATATGTTTATGAACAACTGAAAAAAAAAAAGCACAAATGTCAGGGCATGTCAAAACTTCTCCAGGGCCCCAAATCAGCCTCAGACTCCAGAGGGTTAATGACAATGAATGAAATGTTTAGACCCTTACTGATAATTAAATCTAGAGTGTGTCCACGATTGTGTGTGGGTCCATGTACATGCTGAGTCAGATCAAAAGTATTCAAAACAGTTATGATTTCTTTTGCCATATTGAATTCTGCATTATCTATGTGGATGTTAAAGTCCCCAGTAATAGCAAAACAGTCAAACTCTGAGGAAATTGCTGATAACAGTTCAGTAAAGTGCTCAACAAAGGCTGGGGAGTATTTTGGAGACCTGTAAATAACTATAAGTAGAATGTGAGGAGCACCTTTTAACACAATACCCAAATATTTGAAAGACAAGTAATCACCAAATGACACTTGCTTTCATTGATAGACATCTTTAAATAGAGCAGCTACACCTCCAGCTCTCCTAACAGCTCTGCAGACACTCATAAAAGTAAAGTTAGGAGGGGTTGTTTCATTGAGGACTGTTGCACTGCAGCTGTCTTCTAGCCATGTTTCGTTTAGAAGCATAAAATCTAGGTTGTTTGTGGTCATTAAGTCATTGACTAGAAGTGATTTATTTTTAAGTGAGTGGATGTTTAAAAGTTCTAACTTAACAGTCTTACTTTCTGTCTCTACAGTAATCTTAGTTTGACGCGTAATAGGCAGCTGATTAAATGGGTTTGCCAAACGGCTTGAGAAGGCCTTTGGCTTTCTATCACGTAATAAAACAGAAATAGAGAAAGCAAAACGCACACTGGGTTATCAGTCACTGTTATCATAGCGGGGACCCGACACATATCAGAGTTGTTATGAGTTGTTTTTGGTTCATCAAGAACAGATGGAGGATGGTGTGGGCCCTGGTGTTGAGGCAGAGGCCGAAGAGCTCTCACAGGAGGAAGGGGAGGGCGAGCTGGGCCCAGAGACTTTGGTGGTTGCGGGGCACGCCGCTTTTTTATTGATATTTGGGGGCTCGCAGCAAAAGAGTGGGAGAGTTTGGTTCCAGCATACACCAGTTCTTCCATTTTCTCTGAGAAACACAGAAGAGGGGATGCTGGAGAGAGGGATAACGTGTCCGGTGAGAGGGGCTGTTGCTCTGGTGTTACCAGAGGCTGTAATATGTTCTGCCCTGTAATATAATATGTCCTGGCTTCCCTGGCTGTTTTCCCGAAAGTCGTCCTTGGGTGCTGAATCTTGGAGCAGTTCTAACACGTCACAGTCTATCGGTGAGCTCTGCGGGCACGGCTCAGTCGGGATTGTGTCTGTGAGCAGTGGTTGTTGTGGCTGCGTGGTGTTCTCACGTGGTGTATTGTCCTTGTGGGATGTGTCAACCGCATGTCCATTCAGCTGCTGAAATGAAGTCCTGTGGTCAGTTGTACTCTGTCCAGGTGTGTTTGTGCACACTGCTGAAGGATGATGGAGGGAGAAGTAGATATTGTCCTTTAGCACTCTTGAGCCCAGTTTGTTGTCAATGTTGTTTGTTGACTAAAGTTGTCAATGAAATTCAGTCCCTTTATGTTGCAGGTTTGTTGCAGCCATGTGTTAAGCCCAAGCAACCGTGAAAATCTATTTGTTCTTCTTGCTGGGAGTGGTCCACTGATGATCGACTGAACTTTTAGTTTTCTAAGCGTTTCAGAAAGTTTATTGACATCCCTTTTAAGGAGTTCTGACTGCTCTTTCCGAATATCATTCTTCCCCACATGAATGATTAGACGATTTGCAGTCTTATATTTCATCAGAATGTTCTTAAGTTCCCTGTTTACATCAGAAACTGTTGCATGTAGTTGTATCCCTGCTGCTAATGTTTCTGATTATGGAGTCACCCACTATCAGAGTCCTGGGCTCAGCTGCACTATGAGCTGAGTGCCGCTGTCTGCTCGACCTTGAGCGGCAGTTAGCATTGGTGTTAGCTGCTGTCTGATTTGATCTGTGTCCGATCATGTTTGGGGATTCCTCACCCACATTCATCACGTCTTGAGATTCCTCACCCACATTCATAAACACTTCAAATCTGTTCTCCAGATGTATTGGCGGTGGTAGGGAACCAGTATTTGGGGTAGAGGATGCTACTGCAGCAATATGTGATACTCGTGACAATCTGATGTCTCGAGTGCCTTTGGGTCTCGCTCCCTGTTTGTGCCATGGATTAGTATGCTGATCAGTTACGTCACTCAGTATGGCCTGTTTAGGAGCATTAGATTCATGGGACTCACCGGCTGTGTGCTGAGGACGTCCATGACGAAGCTCTGTTGTGTGTTCCGTCTGGTTTGGTAGTCCCGTAAGTAACTTTGTTTCAAGAACTGCAATCCTTTGTAGAAGTCTGTGGCAGTTTGTGCAGCAGGTAGATTCTTCAACCAGAAGAGGCATATTCTTTCTAATCCTTTTGAATGTAGGCAGCTGTGTTTTCCCTTCTCCGGAATGTAAGCTGATGGCTGCTGTCAGTGGGAGGCTGGTCGGATAAAAATTCCCCCTTTTTTGTAGCAATCTTCCAGTTAAAAAGATTGTTGGTGCCAAGATTTATCGTTTGAGCACTGTGCTGATTTGCTGTAGTTAAAATTAGGAGATAAAATATAAAAGCAATAGAGCAAAGCAAGGAACTGTAAGCACGAGCGTCTGAACAGTAGCGAAGCAGGAAGTATATAAAAATGTTAGTAAATGGACTTCCATAAACTCGTCTCGTCAAGTAGTGGTCTGGGTTCAAATATTCCAACACGCAAAGTGAAGCATTCACGTGACTGGAAAGAAAGTGAGGCTTTCGTTTTTCATTGATCACGTGTTTCTTTAAAAACAACACGCTCTCCGGGACAAAGCCGCTCAGTGACTGGAGTAATGAAATAAATAATTAAATATATACACAAAGCACATCAAAGTGCTCAGATTTTCTAATGTGTGTACAGGAAATAGACAGTCGAGACAAAAGTATGGGGGCTTAACTCGGATATTTGAGTTATCTCATCAAAACACTAAATATTAAGTTGTGATTACAGTGTTTTATTTATTACAGTATATAATTACAGAGATTTATTATTGTGATATTTATTACTAGTTAAATAATACATTAAATAATGATTGAATCAACACACCATCATGTTCATTTAATCTGATCAACAATGACACAGTGTTTATTACATTTATATTCATACTGAATTACATTCACTTGTGTGTATTTACATGTTACTTTCATAATGTAGATAAACTGAGTTTCAGTATTTTGTCATAATGTCTACATAATGACTTTAATGTGTGTAATATTAAGTAGTTTTGAGGACCGTAAAAAGTTATTTTTTTTCCTTGTGTTCAAGATTTTGAGAGTATAATATGATATTTATAAGTTTATATAGTTTTCAAGGGGAAAACAGTGAATGATTGTGTGAACATCGTCTGTCCAAATTAAAACATTAATTAGTGAAGTTAGTTTACTTCTGTACACAGCAAAGTCCCCAGAGTTAAATCAACTCTGCTCAGAGTACATTTGGTCCCTCTCTAAATAGTGTTAAAATAACACTGAAGCAGAGTTGAAGTTAATGAGATAATTAACCAATTAATTAAGTGATGATTGAGCAATAGTGATGAACACCTGCTGTTAACAAGCAGAATCACTGAAAAAAGGGAAACACAACAACTACAACTGACTTCAGCCACAGCCTTAGATGAAATCAACTGAATATAAAAAAAAGTTTAATCTCTGAAGATCTGATTAAACAACTCCACAAACAACATTACCAGCTTCACATATAACTAACCAGATTGACTTTATTTTCACACATCTACAGAAGTACTTACTGAGGTTTAGATGTTGTTTTATTGGTAAAGAAAAAGAAAAGAAAAGAAAAGAAAAGAAAAATGACGCCACCATCATGGAGATCAGCGTTTGCTTAGGTTGGGCTCTTGACGCCTGACTTTCTATTTTAGATTTTTCTCTGCATCAATGCATATGTAGTTGTAAAGCAGTGAGGTCAGTGCTCTACAGTGAGCAGATATTAGCTGCTTTTATATGACGATATTGTCATTGTGAGATTGCCTGATTGCATCCAAAGCAACTGGATTTTGGTTTTGCATTACCAACCCTGTGAAACTACAGCATGAGATATATTGAATAATTTTAAAACCATGTAGTGCATAAAAAATTTGAACTACTACATCACTTTGACACACACAGACATCAAGAATCAGCATATGAATCTCAAAAATGGTGATTAAAAAACGCTTTATGCTGCAATGCATGCCATAGGACAAAACTTCCGTCATGCACTGCAGTATGAATAATTATTGTCACCACTGTTGAGGATTGTATGCTATGTTTTCATGTCTAAGCCTGAGTGGTAATAGTTGTTCATTTTCTGCATTGAAGCATTACGGTGCCATTTGTTTAATGGATTTGTTTTTTTGTTTTTTGCAATTTTGTAATGCTGAATCTCAGTCAAGAAACCCAAGAGAAAAATACCTCTTTGTGCATTTGAAATGCATTTCAAGCAGAAAATTCAAACTGATCTGCTCCTTCAGTCTTTTAATTCAACAATGTACAAGTGTTTGCTGTGAAACACCATTGAAATTGCTCAAACGCAAATTATTTTAAAGACGTAAAAGGGTCAAGAGCCCAACTACAACAAACCCTGACCACCACGATGGTGGCATAATTTTTTGACCAACAAAACATCAACATCTAAACCGCTGTTAATTCTCAATAAGAACTTCTTTAGATGTGTGACAGAAATACTCTGATAATCTGGTTAGTAATAAGTGAATCGGACCTTTTAATCAGATCTTGAGAGATTTAATGTCTTTTATCAGTTGATTTCATCTAAAACTGTGGCTGAAGTCAGTTGTAGTTGTTGTGTTTCTCTTTTCTTCAGTGATTCTGCTTGTTAACAGCAGGTGTTGATCATTAATGCTCAATCATCACTTAATTAATTGCTTAATTATCTCATTAACTTTAACTCTGCTTCAGTGTTACTTTAACAATATTTAGAGAGGGACCATATGTTCTCTGAACAGAGTTGATTTAACCCTTGGGATTTTTCTGTGTACTTTTTTGTTTATCATGGTATTAATTCAAAATCAGATCAAACATTTGGATGGATTTATTTATTTTATTTTATTTTTTCCTTATACAGCATTGGCTAAATCAATTGGGAATTTAAGTCAACAGATCATTAATATATTCTGGGTTCTGGGTAATGTAAGCTTTGATGTTCTGCCTTCACTACAATTCATCCTCCTGTTTTATGCCTTTGGATCTGCTAGAGGAGGTGAGTTTACATTTATGAACTATTTACATTCATTTATGAGTAATAGTGCAAGAAAACATTATTCAACTGTATTAAAATCAGATCGAGAAAAATCTGTGGAAACTTTCCAGTTGTGTTCCAGATGCGTCTGAGATGTTACTGCTTCATTCATACACGCATATTGAAAAATATTGATTAATAATTACAGTTTATATGAGGGTGGAAGAAGAAAAAGAGAAGGGGTTTTATAACACACCATTTAAATATTACAGTATCTTTGAAATGTGTAGCATATATTTCAACAAGTTCATTTGATTACCACAATTAATTAATGTGCTACATTCACACTGATGTCTATGTTATCTATTAATGTTAAAACTCACTCTTTGAACTTGACATTAATTTAGTTTATGAATATGTAGTAAATTTCTAAACTACACATACTGCAAAACACTAAATGACAGATAAATATAGTTAAATGTAGTTAAAACAAGATTAAAACAATTAAAAAAAAGTGCAAAACAACATAAGGAAAAAACAAAACAAATCTTTGTTCACACTTGGTGTCTTTTTTAAAGCTACTAGCATCTGTTTTACATTACTCCCAGATGCGTTTATAGAAACAGCATACCTCGAGTAAGAGAGGTTTGGGTTAATCAACCCGAGAGTTCAGGGTATGTGTGATGGTTAACCTCGATTTCTGTGTTTTTCCCTATTTGTTGTTCCGTGGAACTGTTGTTTAATGCGACATCACGTGATCAGGAGCTCTATATCATCAGGGCTGTGATTAAATCACATCTGTGCTAACATCTGCTGCACATGTGATGTTGCCCATATATAGCCTATATTATTCAGCTGTGCTCCTCATTCTCTTTATTAATCCTCATGTTTTAAAATGCTGAAAATAAAACCATTTTCATCTTACAAGCAGAAGTGAATCTGACATACTGTAAATATGATAAGTGATGGATATAATAAACTGATGTCTTTCATTAGTAAAATGAGAGTGATTCATCTGTGAATGTGTCTGTCCGTGAATCTCAGTATTAATATAATCGCTCTTCTGTGAATCTCAGTATTAATCGCTCTTTTGTGAATCTCATCATTATCATAATCACTCTTCTTTGAATCTCAGTATTAATATAATCACTCTTGTGTGAATCTCATTATTATTATAATCACTCTTCTGTGAATCACATTATTAATATAATCACTCTTCTGTTTTCAGGATTCATCATTATTGCAGTTTTACCATTGTTTCTCACCGTGACAAGATGCGATTGGGACAAATCATGTGGTCAGAAAATGGGCTGTAAGTGATTGATGAATTATGATCTGATCCCTGATATAAACACACATAACTCATGACATAATGAGATCAATATTTTGCTCGTGTCGTTATGAATGTTTGATCTTTACAGATTTTGAGTGACTAGAAATACTTCCAGTGATTTCATAATAATCTGTGTTCAGATGTTTTTGAACATTTGTGAGATGTTTTATATTTATGGTCTTGATTTTATTCAGTCAGTGTCAAACACAGATATGCTCTTCTTTTTAAACTAATATTATTAAAGCTGTTTTTCAGGTTCACTTTCGGTCAGGAGATCAGTGTATTTATCTCTCATGTTATTGGTCAATGCTGTACTGGTCTATTTCTACATCATCGCTCTGGAAAATGAAAAGGGTAATATAAAATTATATATCTGAAGCATCTTTCTAGTATATCTTAAGCTAAATTGTACTAAAGTTAAATGTCTGTCTGTTAGTTAATGAACACTTTACAGAAACTGTTACCATGATGATGATGTGTTTGTTCATGTTCAGATCGTGTGGGATGGGCCTGTATGATTGCATTTCTTCAGTTACTCTGGGCAGTGATAGACTTTGCATGGTCATTTAAATATGGTACAGTATTAATCATCTGATCATCTTCTGCTATCAGCTCTAATTTATTCTCTTCACTTCTGTTCTTCTCTTCTGAAGAGAGATTGAGTCTCTACACTGTAAAATTATCATAAAGACTGTGAAATTATACAGTTAAAACCTGTTAACAGTAAGTTCCTTTACTATATACAGTGAAAAACTTTCTTTTTTCTTGTTTCTTTTTTTCTTATCGGTTATGTACTTTAGGGCTTCGTGTTACATTTTGTGCTGTTCATGTTAACTGCATTATTTCATTGTGTGTCATCATGATGGTGTTCAGTGTTTGTGTTAATGACAGCTCTGCAACTTCTATATTAATATTTACTTCATCAGTTGTGGAGAAGCTGCTTGTGATGAACTTTGAACTTTCTCGTCACCTCCTGTGTTTTATGGTATTTTAGTTCTGGTATATTAACATTATACCAGTTAATGAAATACAGGTTTTACTGTAAGTTTAAGTTAAATCCATAAATCCTGAAACGCTGCAGACGTATTTTTTGTAATATTTCACTGTGAATGAATGATGAAAAACATTATTATTCTACAGAATATTTTTGTATAATTTATTATTTATTATTAGTTTCAAACTCCAAACAGATTAAGAATCAGGTTTAGAAAGATGTGGAGATTTTTTTTTTTTTTTTTTCTGTAGTGGTTGTTAATGTGGTTTCATCTGATCTAATGGTGATGATATTAACTGTATATTTGATCTAATGGTGATGATATTGTATTATTTGATCTTCCAGATTTTCTCCGTCTTGTTCCTGTGTATGTGTTTGGATCAGTCGGTGTTGTTTTACTGAACTCTGTTGCTCTGATGACTGAACTGATACTGAAAGCAGGTGAGCGAACATTTCAACATCAGTAATATATCTGTATATAAACCATGAACTTTACAGTAAATACATATTATAAACTAATACAGAATGTTAATCTGAACTATGTGGTAAAATCTCACTGTGAGGCAGAAATCAGCTTCATCTTAAAGTTATTACTCTTATTTCCATTCACATATTGCATGAAAGCCCAATGATGCCCCTCTTTATGTATATACATTTTTGTAATTGTCTGGACAAGTCAAGACACGTCTGTATCAGTATTAGGAGGCAGTATATAGGAAAACTGACTTGTTCTTTGTGCCAGATATTGGACTACTGCATGTTTGTTGGTCCTGTGAGTGAATAATCAAGAAGTAAGTTATTGTTTTACATTCTAAGCTGTTCAACTTAAATATTTTGTACATTTTGTTATTGTCAATTGTGAACTGTACTAGTTCAAGTAATAATTTGAATAATATGTATAATTTTATTTACTGTTACTACTGCTGTGTATATTGTTAATTTTCTTAATGCCTTTTGTGATACTGTTTATATCAGCAAACTTTTGTATTTCGTTTTCTCTGTTCATTATAGACCACACATACCCCTATTGGTGAATGCCTGTAATTCTTCATACATGCAGCTATAATTCAAATAAAATCCTTTAAATTGGACCCGCTCTCTCGCTCCTGTTTCTCTAATCAGAATCTCCCACCACCATTTCTACTAGTGCCTAACCGAACCCTTTGAGCACCCCTTACACTCGCACATGGTCCTTCGAGCCGGATGGTACTTCTGTAGAGATGGACCCTGATCCTGCCAGTACAGCAGATCCCGCGTTCGGATCCACTCACAAAGAGAGTGACATCTTCCAGCCCATCTTGAGGATTATGAAGTCCAACTTCCTGCGCACTTGCACTCAGCACCCCCCGCAGCTGACGCCTCCTCCCAGAGATATTCTAGACATTTCTCTAAGTCAGTTTCTTCTGGTACTGCCTCTGACGCTACATACAGATCACGCCACAGTGCATCGAACCGATGTTCTAGACACGCCCTCTCTGACGTCCAAGCTGCAGTGCTGGAGGAAAGACTAAAGGCTTTTGAACTACAGGAACTGCAACATCAGATTGAAGAGGATGCTACAGCAGATAAGGAATGTTGGAGACTTGATGACCAAGCTAGAGAGGCTCTCAAACCCAGAGAAGCTTTGGCTAAACAAATTGCGACACGGCGGCATCTCAAGAAAGCACAAAATGAGCTTGAGGTTGCGAAGTTAGTCATCTCGCTCTTTAAACAGGACACCCACAATGTTAGCAGATCTGGATCACAGTCTAGCATCGCCAGTGATTTACCTGAAGCAATACCGGAAGTAAGCCCACCTCAACAGAGAGCTGCTATTAGTGATATTTTCATATCATCTGCCCAGAAAATGTAGGGACATTCTACGCCACACCCTGTCTTTCTTACCTCAGAGGCATCAGTATTGCCTCCTCCAGCACCACGTGTTACCGACCACAGCCTTAGCAGCTAAAGCTTCCTCCAGTGCCCAGAACTTTACTCCCAATGTCTGCCATTCTGATGTAGTGACTGAATGCTTCTGCTGTAAAGTTCGGAGATGCTGAAGCTTTTGATAACTTTGCTCTATCCATCCATTCATTGGCAGGGATGCTCAGAACACTAGAGTTTCAACCATTGCAATAATAAGGACCATTTGCTGAACTCTTGCTCTGAATTGAAGTTACTAACCACAGAGCAAATAATGAAGTGGATAACGGAAGGAAAGCGGTGTTGGAAATGTGGAAGGGCACATGCTACAGACCGCTGCAATCTGAAGTGAGGATGCAAGACTTGCAAAGAGCTGCACCTTACCATTCTCTATGAAGCAGCCTTGCAAACGCAAAAGAGTGATCTTCTGGTCAATATTCCCCCTTCCCAGGTGTACTTAGATCGTCCCAAGCGATCTCCAAAGGTGATGCTAAGGATAGTCAAGGTCCTACTCCATCACAGAGACGTATGTAGTGTTAGACGATGGCTCTGAGCATAGCATCACACTGCCACAGGCTGTGGGACAGTTAAACCTTACCACAGTGCCTGAAACACTCACCCTATGTACAATACATCAGGATGTACTTCACTTAAATGGACCATCTGTTTCCCTCTCTATGTCACCTTTAAACAGACAAACTAAGAAGTTCCAGATTAATCATGCCTTCACTGCAGAGAATCTGAGACTGTCTGAACACTCTTATCCAGTAGCTGCTCTCCAACGCAGATATGCCCATATCCGGTCCTTACCATTGCCACAGATTGAGCGAGAACAACCCTTGATACTCATTGGGTCGGACATGGCTCACCTACTCTTGCCAGTCCAGCCCATATGAATGGGACCTCTTAATGCACCCATAGCTGTTCACACCAGACTCGGCTGGACTGTCCAAGGCCCTGTTGGGTATAGCCTGCTCCTTGTGACCAACAATGTCTGAACATCTCTATAGATACTCAGAATGCTGAGCTTCTCAAGAACATTGAGCGTCTTTGGCAGATTGATACCTTACATTAACGAACCAACAGCCACTTGTTCCAAACAGGACCAGCACACTCTCACACTACTCCAATCCCACACTACTAGGGTAGAGGTAGATGGCATTCTATGATATGCCACTCCTTTGCTCAGAGTACCGAACGCTGACACCCTTAAAGCCAAAAGGAAGCAGTACTGGCATCCCTCCACAGCACTGAACAGAGACTTGCCAAAGACCCAAACCTCTCTGAAGAATTCTGCACCGAGATGGATAAACTAGAACAGGCTGGATACGTGGCAGAAATCTCCCCTCAGGAAGCTGAGAAGTCCACTGAATCTTGGTACACTCCACACCATATGGTGAAACACAATGGCAAAAACAGTATTTTGTTTAACTGTTCTTTCCAATATCAGGGTCAGTCATTAAGTAACACCTTATTCCTGGTCCGATACTTGGTCCATCTTTTCTTGGAGTTCTGCTTCGGTTCAGACAGCACACTGTGGCTGTGAGCGGAGATGTGAAAGGTATGTTTCACCAAGTTCGCCAAGTGCTAGATGACAAGACAATCTTGCGCTTCCTCTGGAGAAACATGCAAAGGACTGAGCAGCCAAAGATCTATGAGTGGCAAGTGCTACCTTTCGGCACGACGTTGTCAAGGGCTACTTGTTGCAGTGCATATATAGCACAACAAGGACTGCACAGTGAAATCGATCCCATTCTAGTCGAATCAGTGACCCACTCATTCTACGTAGACAATTGTCTTCAAAGTACACAATCAACAGAAAAGGCCAGAGCTTATGTAGATGGTCTATGGCAATTGCTGCTTACTGGAGGGTTCGACCAGAAGTCATTGAGCACCTTCCCTCAGAAGCAAGGTCACAAAGCAGTGAGCTATGGTTATCCCAAAAGAGTCCAGATCTTTTAGAGGGCACACTTAGATTACGATGGAACTGTCTCAGTGATTCCTTAGGATACAAGCCTCGCCAGGTGGAATGTCTCAAACCAACCTTGAGAAATATCTACAAGGTATTGGCATCACAGTATGACCCTCTCGGGTTCCTAATTCCATTCACCACCCAAGCCAAGATACTCATTCAGGATCTGTGGAAAAATCATATGGGATGGGATGACCTCATTGAGTCTGACAGCCTAATAATTCAAATAAAATCCTTCAAATTGTACCCGCTCTCTCGCTCCAGTTTTTCTAACCGGAAACTCCCACCACCATTTCTACTAGTGTCTAACCAAACCCTTTGAGCTCCCCTTACGCTCGTACACATATAATAATTTGGAGCAATAATAAGCCTTATAATCAGCTGTTCATGCTGTAAATAAAATCCTGTTGTTTATTTTCATCCTCAGTTAATGGTGAAGGTGCAGTTGGAGATCTGAGGATCGTCGTCTTTTCCTCTGAATTCATCTTCACTTTATTTCTGATGGTTTTACTGGTATTTGAACCCTGTGAGTATAACCTGCACTTAAAGACAATTAAATTAATTACATTCACTTCAGCTGTTTTGATGCCTCTCATATTTGTTTAAGGGATTTTCATTTAAAAATATGACTACATATGTGACCAATCACATATGTAGTCATTCAGGGAACAAATGATCAGTTTTGTGTTGTGATGATTGAATCTTACATGTGTGTTTATTAAGTGTGATCTTCAGTCTGATTCACTGACAGCTGCTCACAGTTCACAGCAGAAAAACACTCATTATATTACTCATTCAAAGCCAGCGTTTCACTGCTATTTATTGTGGTCTTTGAGGGCATCATTTCATAAAGATATTTCTGCTGTTTTTATAATTATTGTGACTCATATTGACTCATTCTAAACTGACTTAAACTGAAGCCCTCGATCTTCAACACTCACTATACACAATTAAATTCATTCAGATGTATCTAGACTTAATATTTAGGGCCCGAGCACCAATGGTGTGAGGACCCTATTGGAATTGCTCCGTTTATTATTGAAGGTTTATTTTTCTTTGTTTAAACCAGGACTCATCTATTATCCAGTCTGATGTGTTCTGAATCTGAATAATCCCGTAAATCTCTTTTCCTCCTCTGTCTCTGAACTCACAGGGATCAAACCATGTCTGGAGTCATGTCAGGTTAGTGTCATATTTAATGTATATTACATTTTATTAATTCACCTGCAGTATCACTTGATGTTAAGGTGCACTCAGTGATTTATGTTCATGTTTCTCTGACTGAAGTCTTCATACAGACACACATCAGTGTGACACAGCATCACTGTAAAAATATGTATTTATATAAATAAAAAGTACTTGTTTAGTACAGCTCTGTTGAGGCATTTCTGAGATAAAGTGAGCAGTATTCAGCTGGTCATGTGATCTCAGTATGGCCACCATGAGCAAAGAGAGAAAACACCTTATGTGGAATAAAACAGTTTCTTCCTGACTCTACATCATTTAAACTGGATTTGTCAAATATGCTATTCTTCCCTTTAAACATGGACAGAATTACTGACTGCACCTTTAAATAAGTGTCAGAAACACATTTAGTGAAGATCTGTGTGTAAATGATCTGTCTTGTCGTGAACACAGAAGGCAATAAAGTCTCGTCGAACTGCAGCCGCTGGATCACAGAATCAGGAATCTCAGGTTAGTGTCAGAATTATGGTTGATTTCACTTCTCCAGAGATGTCGTGTTTCTCAATCCTGCTCCTGGAGAACATCAGCACTTTCCTTCATTTGACACAAACCTAGTTGGAGCTAAACTCTGCAGGACAGAGTCAGTCCCTCCAGGACCGATTTTGGACACCACTTTCATAGGCCTATTATAATATTTAGCGCAGAATTAAGAAATGATTATATTAACATATTGCGTGCGATGGTGTCTATAGCAGCATTCAAATGAAGTCCATCAATAAATTAGTGATCTTACATTTGACACTGAAGCTTTAAAGCATGTATCGAGTACTCAGCGCAGTTTCTCTTGAAGCTCGGTGCCGGAGCGCATATCGTTTTCAGAGAAACACGTGATCAACGAAAAACAAAGCCTCACTTTCTTTCCAGTCACATGAATGCTTCACTTTTGTGTCATAATGTTTGAACCCAGATCAGTTCTCTACGGGTTTATGGAAGTTCAGGTCCATTTACTTATTTATTTATTTATTTTTTTATATGTAAGCCTATATCACATGATCATATATTCTGCCATATAAACAGTGTAAAAACCATAAAATAATTAGAGCACTATTTACTACTTAATTAGTATTATTATAAATACTAATTTAATTTATTGACACACTTTAATATGTGAATTGTATTATCAGAAAACTGAACATTTGGACTGTTTGACACTCCTGATCAGTACCGCCGCTTCTTATACGCAGAGTACGCAGTTTGCATAGGGCACCAACTCCCGGGGGGGGCACCACCTTTGCTCAAAAAAAGTCTAAATATATAAATAAACTAATATTCTGTAGGTAATATAGTAATATTACTATTTTTTTTAGTAATATTAACTTAAAAATAAATGTAAACTAAACAGATATTAAAAAGAATGCAGTAACTTAAGCACACGCAACACGCCATTCCTGCTTCGCCCCGCCCCCACCTCACACTGACAACAGCTCTGGCGCTGAGAAGCGAAAAAGAAAAGAAAACAAGATTAATCACGTGCGTCATTTTTAGGTATGTTCACAAACACGTGGAACTTTATATTTTTGACTATTGTAGATAATGGGTGAGATTAATTAAACGTGTTTAACGATGTGAAGGATTTGACCACCACCAACGCATCTGCCTGATTTGATACTAATGCAATTTTTTCATCGCTATAATTCCAATATTTTAATGTGCTAATTTTAATGTGCTAAAAAAGCTGTAACAACAATAGCAAGAAATGTAACAACAATCACCTAGCCACTAGCGCCCTCTGCAGGCATTTGATATAATACATAATGTACGTAAGTTGATTGTTTACGTTATGTATTACATTATGTATTTTGACAGTGTCAGCAGCGGCCCTGCTCCTGATGCTTCGAATCTTTTCCTGAAACAATCAGAGAAAAGCTTCAAAGATTCAAGAGGCTTCATTTCTCCTTCCCTACAGTCAATCTTAAAAGAATATGCCATGTACATTTTTATCTATACCATCCAACAGTCTTTTAAATCCATTCACTGATTGTTATATTTTATTATTATTATTATTATTATTATTATTATTATTAGGCCTATTGGTTACATTTTTTTATTCATTGTAATGGATTTGCTTTATTTTCCCCTTAATTTCCAGTTTCTCTTTACCTTAATCTCTTAATTGTAACTCTAATTTATCTTAATCTATCTTATATATTCCTTTATCATGTATTGATGATAACAAACTTCATTTGAATGCCATCTATTGGCAACATCGCGTTTTAAAACGGTAATATATCGTTCTCTCAACATAGGATCTCGAAGGCCACGACATGAGGATGTTGTTACCTTGAAAAAATGATCTTGTAGCCACGACAAAACTAAGTGAACTGAACATGTCCCCTCCTGCAGCTTATTGACTCTAATACCTGAAATATCTGTAACACCACATCCTGATCATCTGCTCACAGTCCCACAAGTACTATGTTATATACTAGAGTTATAATAAAGTTATCAGCAGCAGGTCATGTGATTTTGAAACAACATTTCCTTCAACTTAAACAGAAAATGCTTCTATGTGGTAAAACTGTTAATATGAGGAGACTCCAGGAGCAGGACTGAGAATCACTGCTGTGAAACTGTTGAAAACACGTGTTAAAACATGTCTTATTCTGAACCCAGAATGCAGCAGCTTCTGATGAAACTCCAGCCGCTGGATCAGACCTCAGCAGAATCACATGAGATGAATCCTCTACCGAATGAACAAAACCAAGAGACTCGGCTGAATTCAGTGGTTTCACAAACATGATCAACAATCAGAGAAATACACTCCTGAAACAGTGATTTAAGAGTTCAGTCTCGTTCTTCATTTGTTATTGAGACAGGATGTTTAACTGTCATCACACTTGTTCTTTGTATTCATTTAACAGTGATTTGCTTTTATAACTAATTCTAACTGTAAACCAACTTCAACAGTATATTGAAACTGAGACTCAAGATCAACAGAGAGAAAAATCAGTGTTATAATTTTTATTGTAAGAATCGATTGAGGTTTGAGTCTCAGTTCAGGATCATGATGTCAGTAAATGTTCAGTTCTGGGTCTCTTACACCCTTCAGAAACACTGAGACTGAATATTCAAACCTTCAGATGGAAGATCAGATCCTTCATGTAATATCAAAACTCCTATGAGTTTTTGTTACCTTCCTTCCTCTTCCTCTTGTACTTCCTCTGTAAATCTTTCCTCATAAAGTTTCCAGCCCAGAATGAGCCCAAACACAGAGTCTTACAAGCTCATGATCAGCCATTCTCCTCCATAATACTGAGTCTGGAAAGCAGATCAAGAAATAAATACATTTATAACTCTAAATTGTACTGGAATTTCTAAATGGCGATCAAAACATTGGATTCTTTATGTGGAATAAAAAATGAGAGGTTTGGCTAAATGTCCACCTATTGTTTGCATTTATGGCAGAGATTGTCTTATAGGGAAATGAGAAGGTCTGTATCTCTTAGCATTGGAGAAAGTGTAACAGCTAACTTGGATCACGTGCGACACCTCTCTGCCTATCGTGTAACGTCAGTGCCCGCCATTCAAAGTTTTATGACAGTCAAGTACAGTTTACAATAATCAGTTTCTTGTGGATTAGCACGCTTGTCTTGTGAATAAATGTTCTATATTTTATATTTTATATCGCTAGTAAACATACAGTAGGACTGCATTGTTTGTGGAATGTGCTTGAGTGGAAAAAAGAGCATGAAAATCTTTATTAGCAGGCTGCATTAAACCACATTTAAGAGTACACTAAAAACTTATTTGTAATTTAATTGTTGAAAAGGCCCAGTATTTTCCATACCATTTTCTGATTTGATGTTGATATGTGATTGACAGTTTAGTTTGGCCCACCCATTCGAAGGACGACATTTTAGTTCTCACAGCTCTGTCAGCTGCTCTCTATAAAGCTGCTTTCATTGGGTGTGCGTTCGAAAGAAGTAAGTGTGTTGTTTATATCATGCTTCTATGATTCTAACATCTTGTTTCTTGTCTTTAGTGTGAGAATTTGAGTTTTAAGCTGTTGAAGCGAGTCCAGAGTGAAACCCTCCATCTATAGTTTGCACATTTAATACTGCAAGTTTGTGTATTGCATTATGATTATTTAGATTATATTTGTTAACCAGCATATAGGGTTTTTGCTTGTGTATAACCCTTTCAGTCAGTATTTTTTGGCATGTTTTTGACTGTCGTTTCTGCTTATGCACAGTAATGCGCCGTCAGATAATGGCGCTCTGTCTAATCGTCTTATTTAAATATTTACTGCTGTTGATCTTATGTATAGTGTATTTATTTCAGTTGTTATTTATTATGTATATTTCATTATTTGTTTAGACACCACACACGTGCCATATGTATGTGAGAGCGTGCATAATAAATGGAGCATCAGTTGAGTACTGACCACTGGCTTTGTGCATTCTTACCGACACCCCCTGGTGATCACAAACCAAAACAACAATTCCAGTGCAGTTCTTTAAAAACTATTCAACATGGTCCTTCGAGCCAGATTGTGTGTGATTGCCATGGAATAAGATGTCCAGAGGCAGTGAAATGACAGAGTCTGATCCTGATTTCCGCAGCAGACGGGTACCAAGGTCCACACGTCACTTGGTGGATTACGAGGTAGAATACAGAGGGGACACCCCTCACCTGATGGCAGGAGTTGGAGCAGGAGAAGGAAATTACTGGAGAACCATATGCAGGCAAAGATGCTCACGCAGTAATTCAGCACCTCAGAGAAGAGAATCAGCAACTGCATCAAACCATTAGAGATATGAGACATACGATAGAAATGGTTGAAACAGCCTCATCTCAGAGTCCCGTCCCTCTGCCCCATACCAAATCACCATGTGAGGCCTCTGTAATCCAGACTAAACTTTGACCAGTACCAGGTCCATGATCCCACAAGTCCATTGCAGATTGCAGTAGACAGGCTGCTAAAGAGACATGATAATCCAGAAGCAAGTTATGAATCCCCCAAGTCTGTAGATGATGAACAGGTTAGTGCTTCTGCCATTTCAGATGACCTGTGTAGAATGAGTCTCAAGTCACCACCAGAGGACAAGCCTGCCCCCTAGCTCTCAACTTCCCCTAGCCATTCTCAGTCACAGCGCTTGTCATACCCAGCAGGCAGCCCAGAAGTCTATACGAACCGTGCCCCACATCAGCAACAGCTGCCTTATCGTTCCCCCTCACCTGTTTTAGAGAACAGCCAGACTACACCACAAGGCCTTATCATCCACCCAGAGACTTTAAAAACTGTTTGCTAGGCTGAAGATATCTCTCGAGAAATTGTTGCCACGTGATGCCACGGAACAGTTCAAATACCAGATTCTGATAGAGCATCTGAAAATTGAGGAGGCTCTTCTAATTGCAGACTCCTATAGTAACTCCCATTATCCCTATACATACACCATGCAATCACTGACTGAGCACTATGGACAGCCCCACCAGCTGGCATTAGGGAGAATTGCAGAACTGATGGATGGCCCTAACATTTGTAGCGGAGATACTGATGTGATCCTATTGCTCTGAGTGATCTGAGTTATTGCTCTGATTGATCTGCTAGGTTTATATTCTATGAGCATATATGCAATGTATTGAGGTCCTAGGCCATTGAGTGATTTATAAACAAGTAACAGTACTTTAGGACCTGAGGACTGGTGTGATGTGTTCATATTTTCTGCTTCTGCTCAGAATCCTGGCAGCAGCGTTCTGTACGAGCTGCAGCTGTCTTATGGTCTTTTTGGGAAGGCCAGTGAGGAGTCCATTACAATAATCCACCCTGCTGGTGATGAAAGCATGAACAAGTTTCTCTAAGTCTTTAGTTATTGTCTTTACATGGCTACTGAAACTCAGGTCTGACTCCAAAATCACACCAAGATTCCTGACTTGATTTTTAGGTCTTTGACCCCTAGAGTGAAGGTATGCATTCACTTTGAGAGCTTCATCTTTGTTTCTAAATGCAATGACTTCAGTTTTGTCTTTGTTTAATTGAAGGAAGTTTAGGCACATCCAATTGTTAATTTCATCAATGCATTGGCACAGGGAGTCAATGGGGCTGTAGTTGTTAGGTGATAGGGCAAGGTAAATGTGGGTGTCATCTGCATAGCTGTGATATGCAATTTGGTTCTTTCTCATTATTTGGCTCAGTGGCAGCATATATAGATTAAACAGGAGTGGTGCAAGTATTGAACCTTGAGGGACTCCGCAAGTCCCACTCAGACTTGTGGTCACCAATACTCACATAATAACTTCTCCCTTCTAAGTATGACCTGAACCATTTGAGGAACATCCCAGAAAGCCCAACCCAGTTTTCCAGCCTGTCAAGAAGTATGTTGTGCAGTGTCAAATGCAGCACTGAGATCAAGTAGTACCAGCACTAATAATTTCCCTGTATCTGTATTTAAGCCAGGGGTGGGGAACGTTGATCCTGGAGTGCCATTGTCCTGCAGAGTTTAGCTCCAACCTTAAACACACCAGAAGCTAATAAAGGTCTTCAGGATTACTAAAGTTACAGGCAGGTGAGTATTTTTTTCAGGGCTGGAGCTAAACTCTGCAGGACAATGGCCCTCCAGGATCAACGTTCCCCACCCCTGATTTAAGCAAATATCATTTATTATCTTTATGAGCGCTGTCTCTGTGCTGTGATGCGGTCGGAAACCAGATTGAAATTTGTCAAAGTATCCATTCAAGCTTAAGAACTTGTTCAGCTGATTGAAAACAACTTTTTCAATGATCTTGCCTATGAAAGGAAGATTTGAGATTGGTCTGTAGTTGCTCAATATGGTGTTATCCAGATTGCTCTTTTTCAGGAGGGGCTTAACAACTGCAGTTTTCAGGGATTTTGGAAAAGTCCCAGAGAGAAGTGAGGCGTTTACCACTTGTGTCAAGGGCGCAGGTTGAGGTTTTAAGGTGCTGTAATAATAATAATAGTAATAATAAGTTTTATTTATATAGCGCTTTTCCAGGGCTCAAGGACGCTTTACAATGTACATTTAACAAGGAAGAGATAATACAAGTAGAGTAGACAATGATGACAAATAATAGTTAGAAGATACAGTAAAGGATCATTATACGGACAGGGCAGCATACAGAAGGATCGAACAATCAAGCACAAGAAAATACAAAACAGAAATTAAGAGACATAACATAACATTCAGAGTATTATTAGTTAAATAATCAATAAATCAATCCATCAATTCAGAGACTTAACATTCAGAAAACAAGTGAGTTTTGAGTAATGATGATCTGTACTGTTTCTTCCAAAATTTTGTGATCTGATCTGTTTAACCCCAATGCAGCTCAAGGATGTGCTGATCGCCTTTCTGATATTATTGATTTTCTCAGAGAAGAAGGAAGCTAACTCACAGCATTTGCTGTCTGAGAGCATTTCACTGGGAATCTGACTTGGGGGGTTTGTTAGTCTCTCTACAGTAGCAAAAAGAGTGCGGGTGTTGTTTAAGTTGCTGTTTATAATATTTGGGAAGAAGGTCTGTCTAGCTTTGCCTAGTTCCACACTGAAAGCATGAAGGTTATCTTTATAGTTGTTATATTGGATTTCAAATTTTGTCTTACGCCACATGCGCTCAGCTTTTCTGCATTGTCTTTTCATATTTTGCGCTGCTGTTGAGTTTCTCCAAGGCAATTTTTGTCTGTCACTCTTCTTCCTGACTTTCACAGGAGCAATGTCATCAATAACATTCTTTACTTTTGAGTTAAAAGAATCAAGGAGAAAATCAAGAGTCTGCAGATATGCTTGGTGTTAAAGATATAGCCTTCATAAACAGTGCACTGGTATTCTCATTTAAGCATCGCTTTTTGACAGATATTGATCTAGCTTCAACGGTAGGAGAGATCAAAGAAAAATATAGACATGATCAGATAGCGCTACATCCTTAATGACAATGGATGAAATGTTTAGACCCTTACTGATAAGTAAATCTAGAGTGTGTCCACGATTGTGTGTGGGTCCATGAACATGCTGAGTCAGATCAAACGTATTCAAAACAGTTAGGATTTCTTTTGCCTTATTGATTTCTGCATTATCTATGTGGATGTTAAAGTCCCCAGTAATAGCAAAACAGTCAAACTCTGAGGAAATTGCTGATAACAGTTCAGTAAAGTGCTCAACAAAGGCTGGGGAGTATTTTGGAGGCCTGTAAATAACTATAAGTAGAATGCGAGGAGCAACTTTTAACACAATACCTAGATATTCAAAAGACAAGTAATCACCAAATGACACTTGCTTGCATTTAAGTTAACACTAAATATATATATATATATTTTTAGTTTTTACAACTCCGCTAAAGTTTAGAGTTCAGGGAACTTGAAAAAATAGATTCAACCATAATCAAATATTTGAATGTCAAACATACACCCTCTAGTGGTGATTTATTACCAAAATGTGACGTCATCGCTGAACGTGTACTCAGACGCTTTCTCTCCACACAGATACTTATTCGGGTTTACAGTGTATGAATAATTAATTATAAATATTTGGATCAGTTAATAGAATTAACTTAATGTAGCAAAATTAATATTACAATCAATTAACCTGTTTGTCCTGTGAACACTTGGTTAATTGTTTATTAATTCTAAGAAATGTTCATTTCAAATGGTCATGGGAAATAACAATCTTACTGTACAGCACTACTCAGAGCCTGTAGTCAGAATCTGCATGATTAGGGACTCCAGTATATGAGCATGAAACATGGACAACTTTACGTTTGACATGAACAAGACTTTATTAACTAGACTAAACACTTAAACACACATACATGCATACAGTTTATCAAGGGAAAGAGAGAGTTGAAGCAGAATACAGGAAAGCAAGAAGTTACAGCATTGTTTGAAATTCAGCAGATCAACAGCCTTGAGCAAACCATCAGTTTAGTTCTAACACACCCTTCTTTAAAAGGGGTAAGGATACTTAATGAATCAAATAATGAGACTAAGTTTGATACTTGCATGTCTCGCCCATTTGAATTAAACTGTCCTGATGTAATTTGTGGAGGCTCCCATTGATCTTTGATGAGAGAGAACCAGTTGGAGTCAGAGGATCTTTGGTGAATGGAAAGACAAGGCTGCAGCCTGGCACAAGACATTTTATAGTTCAGCATCATCTTCACATCAGCGTTTATCAGTAAAGGAACCGCTGTGATCTTGTGATCAGTGATTTGTAAAGTGTGAAGATGCCACACCCTCTGGAGGTGACTGAGTCAATAAGGAGTTGTTCCTTTGGAGGGAACTTTTACGACTCTTTGTCCTTTAGCAGGATATTAGCATACGACATTGGCTTGGGTGTTTGAGAGAAGAACCTTCTAGATTATTGTAATACTAATGTGTCACAGAGTTACTAACATGTAATGTAAATTAACAAATCGAGAACGAAGATTGGAGTTCATAGATACCAAACATGCGACCCATGTGATCTTAGTTAACCATGGTAGGCAATTCTGAAACATTAATCCAAAATTAATACATAGAAAAGTAATAATACTCTCTAAATTCCTTTGGGTCATAAACCTTATCATTCTTCCATGTGTCCTGTAACCAAAGGCTTGGTGTTAGCTGCATTTGTTACAGTTTTTATTAAATAATGTGTGTGTGTCTGATTGGCCCAGATGCTACAGGGAAAGTATTGTGTATTGTTATGTTTCTTTTTGTTGCAATAGTTTTTTGTTGTTGTTGTTGTTGTTGTATATTTTGACATAAAATCCTATAAAAAATGTTAAAATGGTTTTATAATACTTTGTGGTTGAGGATAATAAATCATTTTAGAATGATGATTTCTGATTTAAGCGTGGATGCTAGCTGATTGTGAAGCTCCTCTGTATATGAAGCTGATGTTTAACAAACTGTGAAACTCGGGATTTGGTGAGTTTATCTGTATTTTATTTACTTTGGAAGATATGTTTCTATGCATATCATTATGCACGCTGTAAAGATTGTTTGCATATCTTCTGAATGTTAATATGATTTATTTTAAAATGTTGAGTGATTTTGGATTTGGTTTTCTTTTTATTTGAACATTTCAGTTGTGATAAGAAGTTCCAGTTTGGTTGAATTGTGGTTATATGACATTGTACCTTGTTTAAGGGTTTATTTGGTTTGTTTAAAATGGTATAGGAAGTTCAAGCACTAAAAGCAAAATAGAATAAGAATCCTAAACTCAAAAAATAAAAAGACAGTGAAGCTTAAGAGCTGTCCAAAATACAACTAAATCAAATAAATGTCTTACTAAAATCTATGTACACAGAGATGAAGTAGATAACTTAGATTAAATTGTTTGACGAAAAAAAGGGAAATCAAATCTTAAAAGAATAAGAGAAGAAAACCAAAGACAACACAGAGAATTCATATTTTGTGTATCATTTTATTGTTTTATTGTTGTTGTTGTTTCCAATTCTGTTTCATGTTATTTATGTGACTGCTCAATTACAATATATATTTTTTTGAGTATTTTCCTTGTATGACTTTGTGATTCATTTACTGCCAGTGTTAATTCTGTTCTCCATTAACTTTGAAACTTGTCCATTGCTCCAACCTACGGTTGAGGGCACTTGTTACAGTTTCAGTTCAGCTCAGATTGAAGCTGTTTTATATGTTCAGCTCACTTTAGCACAGCTGGATACACTAAAGTGAATCAGGATTAAGATCCATCATTTCTCTCAAGGGTCAGTCCATCACAAGTAGTCCACTTATTGTAAAGTTGATTGCTTGAAAGATCATGTGCTTTAAAGATAAGGAGCTACAACTATCCTGAACTGAGAAATTGATGTTTGTGTAAATGTTCAATGTTCATGTTTGTGGTTCACCAGGATTAGTGAGAGCAGAACTGGTTTCTTCCAAGGATTTTTTTTTCTCCATTTCTGTCACCTGATAGAGTTTGTTTCATGTCACTGTTGCCTTTGGCTTGATTAGTTGGGGTTTAATATTCAGTAATAAAATTGATTTGACTGCACTGACACTTTCAGATTAGAGCAAAACTTGAACTGAATCGAGCTGAATGATGACTCTATTGTTGTCTGCTTTATCGTTGAATCAGTTTTGTTTCATAATTGATGAACTTTATACAGTTATTGAACTGAACTGAATTAACACTGAACTGAATTGATCAGAACAGCTATTTTATTGTCTTCTGAGTTGCTTTACAGTAGAATCTAAATTTGTCTGATTTGATTTTCACTTTCAATATGTCTTTGAAACGATCTGTATTGTATAAAACACTATAGAAATAAAGGTGAAAAAAAAAAAACAATAACACAAAGATATGGTTAAACCAAGTATATATATATATAAAAAAATTATATTTGGTTTGCAATGCCAATGCATAAAGGTAAAGCTAAAAAAAATGGTCAAGTAACTTCCACTAGACCACTTGAGATTTATTGTCTGATCATTGTGGTTTTTCACTGAATCACACACATCCTCTCTGTGAATGCAAGTATAACTGCCCTAAAACGACCGGTTACTTTGTGCTCAGATTCCTTTGTGTCACTCGCTCCCTCCTCACTGGTCACTGTCTTCCCCAGGAGTTGCAGATTTCTATCAGAAAAAGATTGCTCAGCTTCTCGTCGTGACTCCTCAACTAAATGCAAGTATATTTTCTTCCATTCGGTTTTAGTGAGCCGTTTGTGCTCCTGTTTGTACTGCTTCATTTTCTCATATAACTTCTGCTTCTGAATCTCCTGAATGTGTTTCTCTGTACCCTCAAACATATCACTTGTAAAGTGTGTCCCTCTGTTCTCTTCTATCATCGTCTCTATTTTACTGATCAGATCTTTGAACTGTGGGAAACTGGCAGACTCATTGTCCAGACAGAAGAATCGGTTTCCACAACTGTCAACAAGTTTTTTGAGATCTGGTTCACCTTCCTCTAGATACTGCTCAATGGTTTTATTTTGTTTCTCCAACTGATCTTTGTAAGTGAAGAGGATCATGGTGTATTTTAGTATCTGTTCTCCAAACACTTCTTTGAGATGTTGCACTGTGTTTTTCTCCTCTTCAGTGAATCGACCCACTCTAATGATGATAATAAAAACATGTGGTCCAGGAGAAGCGTATGTTACACATTTCACTATTTCAGATTTAATTTCCTCTTCACTGAGTTCAGGATCATAAAGTCCAGGTGTGTCAATCACTGAGATCTCTTTACCCATCCTCTCTTTAGTTTCTAGCTGACACTGTTTCGTTTGAGACTTTGAACTGGCTGAAGATTTGAACACATTTTTTCCGATGATGGTGTTTCCAGTGGCACTTTTCCCAGATCCAGTTTTTCCCAGCAGAACCAGCCTGATCTGGTCTATCTTCTCAGGAATCATATGAAGCTCATCTGGATCTTGAGCTGGAGACTTTCCTGAAACTATAGATCAAATCAAATCAGTAATAAAACACACTCCAAAAATTCTTCCCATATGAATATTGCAATAAACTAGTGACGTACACTTAGTGAACAAATCACTTTATATCTTTACTCTGAAGTCATTAGTTTATATCTAGATATATTAGGGCTGCAACAACTATTCGATAGAATTGATAATAATAGATAATGAAAATCATTGAAACGATTCTCATTATCGATTAATCGGGTCTGCCCACCGTGCATGGAAAACTTCTGCCAGTCGCGTCAAATTACAGCACTGAATAACCCATTTTTATGGACAAAATGCATTTAAAAATAGTGGAGGAAACAGAGTGAACTGCTGCAGTAAAGGTACATGATCCAAGCTGCCCAAAACATGAAAATTCTTTATTTTAAGCTTCAAGCTAATGCATTAGCATAATGGCTTGCCCTGTCAGGCGCTTTGACAGATGTATGTGCGTCCCCAGCGCAAAACATTAATTCTACAGTTATATCCTTATCTGTAAATATTATTAATTCATGCGAGCATTTCAATTTTGCATAAATGTTCGTCCTGACAGTCTGTGTTAAACTTCAAACTTTACTGAATGAGCACCAGCGCGTGCACCTGCGCCAGACAGATGGAACGCGGGAGAGAGGGAGACAATTAATATTCAGCGCAAAAATATTCATTTTGCTGAAATATCTGTTTTTTAAAGTTAAATTTTATATTTAAAAGTCAACATGTCATTCAAGTATTTTATGAGAGTAGTACCTGTAAAGGGATAACAACACGTAATTGAATATAAATGTAAGACGTTTCTTATAGCCTATTTACAGGATAAAGAAATTACAGTAAGAGGTGATTGTGTCTAGAATGAATGTGTGTGTTCCTGCAGAACATTTATCTTATTTATCCTGTTGGTTAACACTGAGTTTGTTTTTGTTTTTCTTTATTATCTTTATTACTATCTTAATTTTTAATGTAGATATTTAAACTATATTCTATGGAAGCCCGTTTCCGCCACTAAATAAAAAAAATAAAAACAGTAATTGCGACTTTTTATCTCAGAATTCTGACTTTTTATCTCGCAATCGCGAGTTTATCTCTCACAATTCTGACTTTTTTTCTCACAATTCTGACTTTTTTTCTCACAACTGCGAGTTATAAAGTCACAACTCTGATATAAACTTGCAAATGCGTGATATAGTCAGAATTGCGATATATAAACTCGCAATTGCATGATATGAAGTCACAATTCTGAGATATAAACTTGCAAAAAAAAAAAAAAGTCAGAATTGTGATTTTATATCACGCAATTGCGAGTTTATATCTCAGAATTCAGACTTTTTTCTCACAATTGCGAGTTATAAAATCAGAATTGTAAGAAAAAAAGTCAGAATTCTGAGCCGAAACGGGCTTCCAAAATGTTCACTATATACAGTGCTTAACAAATTTTTTAGACCTCTGCCACCCAATGTAAGGTTTGTGCCACAGCTACCCTAAACTGTCAGTATTGGTGATTACTAAAATCATGTTTCATGTTTCTGTAATGGTTAATCCACTAGTATGTGTAAGCTCTTTAGTCACAGCAGTATTTCTAATGCTACAATATAATTATTGCTATCCATAAATTTTAGATTTTACTGTTTTACAAGAAAGGCTTAAAAAAGTAAAGCTCTTTATAGTTGTTTTTTTCAGATGCCCAATTACAGTCAATAACAACAGAGAATGTTATTAATGACTATTTAGTTGATTCAGTTTGTTATTTGCCTAATAAATGGCAATAATATTTTTAGTTTTAAACAAGTTTTTGATAGATTTCTAAAATATTTGTGTTCTATCTTTATTATGACAGGTAGTCTAATAAATTAAGCACTGTATGTTTGCACTGTATGCATTCAATTGGCTTATTTGTTTGAAGTACATTGGGCAGGATGTGCAATAGTGTTTTTTGTCAATAAGATATAAAAAATAAAATTAGGATTTTTATCCAATTAATCGAATAAATAAATAAATAAATAATCGGCCAACTAATCGATTATCAAAATAATCATTAGTTGGAGCCCTAAGATTTGGACTTGTTTGTTCAGCACATCCCACAGATGCTCGATTGGATTGAGATCTGGGGAATTTGGAGGCCAAGTCAAAACCTCAAACTCATTGTTGTGCTCCTCAAACCATTCCTGAACCATTTTGGCTTTGTGGCAGAGCGCATTATCCTGCTGAAAGAGGACACAGCCTCCAGGGAATACCGTTTCCATGAAAGGCTGTACATGGTCTGCAACAATGCTTAGGTAGGTGGTACGTGTCAAAGTAACATCCACATGGATGGCAGGACCCAAGGTTTCCCAGGAGAACATTGCCCAAAGCATCACACTGCATCCGCCAGCTCGCCTTCTTCCCATAGTGCATCCTGGTGCCATGTGTTCCCCAGGTAAGAGACGCACACGCACCCGGCCATCCACGTGATGTAAAAGAAAATGTGATTCATCAGACCAGGCCACCTTCTTCCATTGCTCCGTGGTCCAGTTCTGATGCTCACGTGTCCACTGTTGGCGCTTTCAGGGGTGGACAGGGGTCAGCATGGGCACCCTGACTGGTCTGCGGCTATGCAGCTCCATACGCAACAAACTGTGATGCACTGTGTATTCTGACACCTTTCTATCAGAACCAGCATTAACTTCTTGAGCAATTTGAGCTACAGTAGCTCTTCTGTTGGATCGGACCACACGGGCCAGCCTTCATCAATGGGCCTTGGCCACCCATGACCCTGTCACCGGTTCACCACTGTTCCTTCCTTGGACCACTTTGATAGATACTGACCACTGCAGACTGGGAACACCCCACAAGAGCTGCAGTTTTGGAGATGCTCTGACCCAGTCGTCTAGCCGTCACAATTTGGCCTTTGTCAAACTCGCTCAAATTCTAAAGCTTGCACATTTTTCCTGCTTCTAACACATCAACTTTGAGGACAAAATGTTCACTTGCTGCCTAATATATCCACCCACTAACAGGTGCCGTGATGAAGAGATAATCAGTGTTATTCACTTCACCTGTCAGTGCTCATAATGTTATGATTGAGATATATATATACACACACACACACACACACTAGAACTTACAATTGACTGGATAACCTCTTTTGCTGTCACGCCTTTTCATTTGTTTCATGGTAAGTTTCCCTCTGTTCTTCATGATCATCCGTTCAATCTTCTTCAGTAGTTCTTGTACCTGAATGTCTGATTTACTCTTGTTATTGAAACAGTGAAACTTTCCTTCACATTTAGTCACCAGTCCCTGGAGATCTGCATGATCTTTGCTTTGTAGATATTCCTCAATTGTCAATGGCTCATCCATTTCCTCCAGTTCATCTCCACGTGTGAAAAGGACCATCACATATTTCTGAACTTCAGGACCAAATAAACTTTTAATTTGATCCAGGATCTCTTCCTCATTTTTCACGTGTTGCTCTAGAGGAACAGTGAGCAGAACTGCACTGAGACCTGCTGAACATCGTTTGACCAGCTGATCTTTCATCATCTCCAGCTGCTCTTCAGACAGATCTGGATCCAGTGGATCTGGAGAAATAATCACATGCACCTGCTTCTCTCCAATCTGTGTTTTGCCCTCACAAACTTCAGACTCATGCTTCTTTATTTTAAACCTCTTGTCCCCCACTATAGTGTTTCCAGATGAGCTTGCCCCAGAACCAAATCTGCCCATCAGAAGAATCCGGATCTCTGGATCATCTGGACTGGAGCAGATCTCTGACATCTCTGAATTAAAAACATGGAATAAGATCAGAATCAGGTCAGGGCAAGTTATCATTCTTCTCACTGCAGGAAAATGATACAGCCAGTGAAATACAAACACTAAACTTTATGGAGTCTTGCAATAACCAGTAACCTTTGGACCATCTTTTGCTATTGCCAAATTTATTAGTTTTTCTTAAATTATATTTATGGTTTATTTCAAACCTTAAATTTTGATTTTGATAGAAATATGTTCCAAAGACAAACACATTTGTATAAAGTAAATAGATTATTTAGACCATGTCATATTTAATCAATACATTTTCCTTTCATAAAAGACAAATTGTTAATGTTTTAACAATTTGTGTATGATTTTGTTGTTGTTTTTAGTTTATAAATTATAAATAAAGACAACTTTAAAGGCCTCTAAAATATGAATCATATTTTCAGTTAGGTATACAATTGAAAAAAAAAAAAAAAGAACATAAAATGAAAAACAAAAAAACACAACAATTTCTGTAGTCAGTAAAGCTGTGTCCTGCACACCAACAGTCTGTAAGTACCAATTAACAAAATATTGTTTATTCTCATTTTTAGGGGGAGTGTTATTTGCTTTTACCCAAAATAGGTTTAAATCGAAAGCATGTTTTTCAATTAGACTTATAAAAATGAATACGTTTTTTCACTCTCTTTTTAGAGTACAATGATTAAATTTCTACCACAGAAATTAGTTAATTAAACTCTACTTCAGGAAAACATTAAAAAAAATGGGTTTGGTAACAACAAACACAGTCTTTGAGTCGTGTGGAGAGATTTCTTACCTGCAGGTGCAAAGGTTGAACTTTAGTCGGAGGTCGAAGATCGAACTTTAGTGAATGCAACTCCAGACAGATCACACAAATAAAGTTTCTTAGAAAACAAAAAGAGCACAAAACGTTAATAAAGCACACTCTTTGAATGAAACATGCCGAGGATTTGGTCAAAAGAAAAACAGAGAGAGCAGCAGCAGCGTTTATTTTTACTGTCAGGTAAATGCTCCTCCTGCAGTCAGTTACCTGTTCTTTCTGTTACCTGTGAGAGGAGGAGTCTGACACTCAATAAACATGATCAGACACTGACCGATGACTCGCATGAGCTAATGATTACCTTACACTGATGCTGTACAGACTTATTTCAATAACAGTCACATGAACAGATTGAATTCCCTGGTGTGAACACCGTACGGCGTTCAAATGGGAGCCACCAACAAGGTGTAAGAAGTAACACTGAAGCAGTGTTAGAATTAATTAGATACTTGAGTGATTAATTGAGTGATGATTGTTTGATTGTTGAAAACACCTGATGATAACAAGCAGGAAAGAGAAACACCAGGGGCCCGTTTCAGAAAGGAAAAACTCTGAGTATGTTAACCCTGAAATGAGGGAAACTCTGGGTTTTCTGCTGCAGAAATGGAGGTATATCAAACCCGAGTAAGCAGGGTAAGTCAAGCCCATTTCTGAAAGGGAGGTAACCTATACCTGAACCTAACGTGGTCAGGAGCAGGTTTTCTTTGGTAAACCCAGAGTTTCTTTCAGTCTCCTCCCTCTTTTTAAAACGCAAAGGATGTTTAAATACTTTATTCATTCATTCACGCTGCAAAAATGCTTTTCTTACTGAGTATTTTTGTCTTATTTCAAGTACAAATATCTAAAAATTCTTAAAGTCATCATGAAATCAAAATTGACCGTATTTACTTTGTTAGACATATATTGCTAGTCTTGTGGTGAACAATTAATCCGTACAAGTTAATACACAGAAAAAAAGTTGTTTGTCGTGATAATCTTTAATCAAAATCTGAAAATGGCGTTCCTTCTCTGATGACGTCAGTTTGACGGCTTGGGTTGAAAACGCTTAAACCACTCCCCTCCAACCGTTAGTCTGATATGAGCGAGAGATGGAGAGGAGGAGCGGAGAACCCTGCTCTCTATTCAATATTCCCTTTCACTTGGAAATACGTCACAACACTGGAGAAAAGTCGTTTACAACTTCCATTTCTAGGGGACTTTAAATCTAGATGCAATAATATAAGATATTTAGTCTTGTTTCCTGGGGTGAATCTAAATTAAGTGCATTTTACTTAAGTAAAATTATCTGCCAGTGTGCTAATAAAAATTATCAAAAAATGAAGTGTGTGATTCACTAACATCAGTGGTGTAGGCAGTCGCGCGTAAGGCGTGTAGAATTACCTTGTGACGCGATTGACACAGGTTTGAATCCGCCTTTTGATGAGCTCACTCTTCTCCCTTTTCCCATCACATATCACATCAGAAAGATGTTTTCAATAAAAATGAAGAAAATGTTCTAAAAGTGGAAGTAAAGCGCCTAACAAGAGTTTAATAATGATAAAAGTAGACCTATTTATAATTTTAATAAATAATTTACACTGTTTTTATTGCATTCTGTTAATTTACAACAATATTGAGGTGCAAATAGTATGTATCTGCCAGTATAAAGTATAAATAGCATCTAATTACTATTATTGCAAAGAACTGCTACTTTCACATGGTAAATGGAATATATCACTATTTTCAATTGTGTAAATAGCATCTAGAAGAAAAGTAGAAGAAAGTATGCTATTTCTTACCCGATTGGCAGATAATTTGCAAAATAAGAAAAATTCACTTAAATTTTTATTATTTTTTAGGCTTTTTTTTTTTCTTTTTGTGGATACCATGAAAATTAATAGTAGTTCAATAACTTACCGTTCTGCCAGTTTTCACCTCTGATATTATAACAGTGATAAGAATTAAACTTGTATTGACTCAGAAGTATGCGGACATCTTTTTGTCAGGTGCTGTTGCCATGGTGAATCGTAATATCGGAGCTCCATTGATCATGGCTTTTCATAGTCGTGGTGCACGTGCTTAACTCAGAGTTAACATACTCAGAGTCGATTGAACTAACTGAATTCAGCTGTTCTGAAACAGAAAACTATATCAAGCATTCATGCACAAACTGAGTACTGGCAAGAACTTTCCACTAAATTATGGCACGTTGCATGTTTTCAGCATAAATGAACCTGAGAAATGTAGATCTTCTTTTAAGTGAATTTTACATAAAAGATTGCAATTTTAAATGACCCCATATATAAATATCATTACTAATTTAGTACAATTTTTAAAATACCATAAATGCCCCTCAAAACTGCACAACTGTAGAGTAAAAACATTAATAAAAAAGTGATATTACAAGCGATTAAAAAACTGACATGACCTTAAAGGTGCAATATGTATTATTTTTGCAGTAAAATATCCAAAAACCACTAGGCCAGTGTTATATATTTTGTTCACTTGAGTACTTACAATATCCCAAATCTTTGCAACTATTTGTAAATCATGAGAAAATTGCAATTTTAACCAAGGCTGCGGGACGTGTGAGGAGTCGCCTGTCAATTGCGCCATACCCACGTTACCCTCGGTTTCCGGGTTTATTTTGTAGAAACCATGGAAACACCAAAGACGTTTTTTAATAGACAATGGAACAACTGTTTTGATATATTTATAGACAGAAAACTAATTGTTGTTATATAGCTCAACACGTTTAGTCTTATTGTTTAAATCTAATTTTCTTGATGTTTTGCGAGTACCATACTTTACCATGCCTCAGAGAAAAACACTATTTTGTCAGGTAGCTAACATAGCATAATCAGATGCAGCTTTATTTTTAGTAACAGTAATACAGAATTTACTCCATCATACAACACGATTTATCAACACAAGCCATCCAGTATTTAACATGATATTCTAAAATCGATCTATCTTTCTGCAGTGTGTCTCAAACAAGTGTCTCACAGCAGCCACCGAGCGAACACACAGAGTAACGTTATAACATCATTTTCGGCACACTCAAATATATATGATAAACAGAGCTGTGTTACCTCATACTCATGACCGGAAAAGCGGAAGTGGCGCTGGCGACTGTGTCATAATAAAAGTTCCGCTGCTCGTGAGGCGTGTGTTGCGCAATCGCTCCAGCGGCCTTGTTCAGCTCCCACAACACTCGGTCCTGCTCTGCTTCATACTACAGTAACGTTAATAATCGCATCCATGAACATGATTTTTTCCCGAGTCCTATCCCTATTCTTTTCCACCGGCCGTTGAGGTAAACATGTCCCACATGTCCCAAGATTCCACGCTCAAACTTGGCGCCATCAAGATACGCCTTTGTTTTGAATAGACCTCTAGCGGACAGAAATCCTACAAATTGTACCTTTAAGCGAACAGCTGTTTGCATAAGGTTTAAGGAAAAAAAAAAAAAAAAAATTGTGAACTTAGCATTTATTAGTGAACGTTACTACTAGGCCTTTTACACAATTAGATAAACCATTCATTCAGTACATCACATCAATTTACCTCTTTCTTTATCGTTTACTTCCTCTTCTTTTTCATCCCTGCATCAAAGGGCTTCAGTCTTTTTGACATATCTATACGACTATAGGCCCTAATGCTAATTTATCATGGATCATGTGAATTCAGTCATCCGTCACAATCATGTAACTTCCCCCGTGTCTACACTTACTCGGCGGGGAAGATGGGTGAAGATTGGTTGACTACAGGTGAATCTCCAGTTGTCACTGATGATTGTCATTTGGACCTTTCAGGATTACAATCCGCCTTCAAAATGATATGTTTAATTATTTCAGCTGCTGTGAGAGAAGGCTATAAATGATCCACTACCAGCAGCATCCTCACAAATAGCCTACTAGCTGAGACTCGTTCTTTCTGTTTTCAGACGTGGCGTAATGACGCAAAGACGAACGGCTGCATGCTCGAATTTCCCGTGAAAATCCACCAGTACTGATTTAATTATAAAACATTATTACAAGCTCACCGTTGTGAATCAGGCTAAGATAAGGAGATTGTTTTGAAAACTGGCTGGTTTTGTACTTGCTCAAAAATTTATTTTAGATCATTTTTAACCCAAAAAAGTTACAGACTGCAGCTTTAAATAGTATTATTAACAGTATTATTATTAAAATAAATAAATAATAATTTTGGTGCCCCTATGGATGAGTGGCACCCCTAGCATTTCCCTATTCTGCCTATGCGGCGGGCTGGCCCTGGCCTTAGATGAAATCAACTGAAAAGACATTAAATCTCTCTTGTTACAAACCAGACTGACTTTATTTCTGTAATTCGTCTACAGTTTTTCTTGAGAATTAACTAGGTTAAATAATTAGGTTTAGATGCTAATGTTTTATTGAAAATCTTTGGTCACCATTATGGTGATCTGTGTTTGTTTAGTTGGCCAGTTTGACTCTTGACTTTTTATGTCAGTTTGTGATCTTTGTAGCAGTGTTTAACAAAACATAATTTGTTGCAAAAGAAGCCATAAAGAGAGATTATCAGATGACAGTTATTATAAAGAAAAATTATTGATTAATCTGATAACTGACTAAAAGTAGTAATTTCATATTAATATATTTTCACTAACACTATTTTGATGCCACAGATCAGACATTCTGAATTTAGATTTTTCACTACATTGTGGTAATTATGCCACAGTGCATGCTGGGAGCCATGAGTTTTATAATATGGTGGCTCCCAGCATGCATTGCGGTATGAAGCATGTCACCATTGTTGAGATTCGTGTGCTGATTCTTGATGTCTGTGTCTGAATAAAGCACCATTTGTTTAAAGAGGTATCTTTGTTTTTTTTTTTTTTAAATTAACTGAATTTTTGTTTATAACATTGACATATGGAAGTTAATTAATGCCAAATGTTTTTGAAATAAAAAAGCTTGTTGAATTGCACTAATTGAAAAAAAAAGTTTAACCACAAATTTAGTGGTTCAAATTCGACAGAAAATTCATCATTGGACATCCGGGAACTGCAGGAATAGCAGTAGAGCACTGACGCATGATCTCCATCTGCCTTACCAGCAGGTGCCGCTAGCGTCTGTAGATGAACACTAGACTAACGGGTAGAGAGAGTCATTCATTAACAAAAATGGATTTACAGATATGGACCAAACAAAAAGTATGTGTGATGATTATCAGAGCCAGTATATATGAGTAAAAGCTGATAAAAGACAATAAAGCTGTGTTTACATTTAATTAAATGTCTTAACGATTACTTTCCCTATAGCCTACACGAAAGCAGCTTTCTCTACTGCAATCGGGATTGTAACGTTGTTCCCTCTGATGCTATAGTACAGATCAAATATTACATTTGAAAGACAGGATATATTGCTCTCGGCTGTTTAGTTTCCTAAACTTTATATCGTCTGTGCTGCAGTACTGGGGTTTCCCTCATACAACATACTCCAGGATTATGTGCCCCACCGTGGGGACATATAAAACACTTAACATGGCTTAATGTACAAATACAGTGATATAAAAGACCAAACTCACACTATACTTCACATACACAAACCCCACTGCTGTCTGAATCTCTGAATCACACGACACACTGATGTTAGACATGATTCAACTCAAATGAAGAATCTGAAATCACAGAAAAAATGCTTGCATTATATATAATATATTATTTAATTAATACATTTAATATATTCAACAATAATTTAAACATCTGGAAAAGGTCATGTAAAACCTAATCTATTTCTCATCACAATATTTAATGTAATGGTTTTCTGCAATTAATGACTTACAACTTCAGTGACTCAACTCTGTTCCTCACAAAAAGCTCTCATATTTCAGTCGACTTTAGCATACAGACAAATGTATTACCTGGAAATTAATAAGCTGACCATTAAAACTGATATAAATTAATATTTGACCAGATCATCTCTCCCAATGATTAGCAGAAAAGAAATGCATCTTCATCAGAGTGTAAAATAATGTATCTGTAAATTATTTCTAAAACTATTCCTTTTTGAGGTGTAATATTTGAAACACTCTCCGTGAGACTTGGCTATACAGCATGGCACAGCGCGCGCCTCTCTGGTTAACATAATTGACAGTGATGATGAAACAAAGCATAAATCCATGGTTTTTTGGTGTATTTTATATAACCACAAAAATACCATATTTAAACTATGGATTTTGTAGCAAAACTATGGTTATTTTGTGCTTTCCATGGAATAACTACAATAACCACGTATTTTGGGTTTTATTCGTAGTAAAACCATGGTTAATTTTCAGAAAGGTACCTTATCCTTCAACGGTTTTCTTTCTTTATTATTTTTAACATTGTACATTAATACTGAAGACATCCAAATTATGAAAGAACAAATATGGAATTATGTAGTAAACTAAAAAAAAAAAAAAAAAAAAAGTGTTAAACAACATAGAATATGTTTTATATTTCAGATGGTGCAAATTAGCTACATTTAGCTTTGATGACAGCTTGGCACACTCATGGCATTTCCTCATCAGATTCACGAGGTAGTCATCAGCAATGGTTTTCAGTTACAGGTGTGTCTCGACAGGACTTGATTTGTGACATTTCTTGCCTTCTTAATGTGCTTTAGACTATCAGTTGTCTTGTGCAGAGCAAGGGTGGGCACAGAGTCAATAGCCCTATTAGTGCTACTACAACAAAGGGCTTTTCACACTGCGCTTAACCCCGGGTTGTCATCGTTCTAAACACCACTTTTAACCCCAATGTAATATAATGTTTAACACTTGTAATTTAAAAGCGGGGTTAGCACTGCTTTTTACCCGGGGTTATGAAACCCTGCTCAGGTGTTAACCCTGCTGTTACATCTCCCTATTAATGTTGTCTAGAGTATGTAAAAGTATGTAAATAATAAGTAATAAATTTAGATAAATATGGAAAATAATAAAATAAAAGAAACAAGTTCAGTTACTGATAACTTGCGTGGTGAGATGAATCAAGCAAAGACAGATTGTAATTAATGCTTTTTAGTATTTCATTATCGTAAAGATAATACACCCAGTGGTTTTTACAGGAAAACAGTAAATCAAGAAATAAATATTTACATATTTATTAATGTTTGGAGCAGACACAGCAGCAGCCAGATTGTCCCGCACATCTTCTCCCACTCTTGCTTCAGGGTTGTGGGGTTCATCATGGTCTTCCTCATCCTCTGGATCAATGATGTCCCCATTGAGAAGAGCAGCAATGAGGGACATGATGGACGGCAAAGACAGGCGAAGGTGTTCATGGTGGTCAGCTGCTTCATCAAAATAAATTATATAATCATTTCATTAATTCATGCATTAATTCATTGCTTGACTGTAAATTGAGATGTTTTCCCCTTGGGAAAACCCCTTTTGTCTAGTGTGTGTTCATGCATAGCTGTGACAAATGACAAAACAAATTGCATTTTGCTTGTTTTACTAAAACATAATTTTCAGTAAAAAAGTAATATAATTAAGTATTGGTCAGAATTTATCATTATTATTCTGTTGGGGTGTGCTAGCAATGCAATTCATTCTGGGGTAAGTAGTGATACTTACATTTTTCGAGTATAAAATCAACAGTCTTCTCCAAAGATGAGATCTTCGAGCAGCTCTCCGACATCTCCTCTGTGCAGACATTACTAACACTGAGGAAAACCGCACTAGGTAGGGTTGTGGAGTTACTGGTGCTGTGAGGTGTTAGTGCACCTGTCACTCATATCTTTTTATTGCAGAACTTATAATTGCATACAAGATCAGGGAAAATACCATGGTTGTATCTTTAACAATGAACAATAATAATGACAACAACAACAACAAAAACAAATATCATGGATTTGAATATATATATTTGAACATATATTTGAATAGTTCATCATAATGCATCAAAAATTTATTTATTTTTATTTTATTTATTTATTTGTTATTTATAAGCCTGAGGGATGAAACGAGAGTTAAATTCAACAAGAAAAAAAGGAAAACATAAAGGAGATTTAAGCCACTTTTGCTTGTGGATGAAAATTTTTGCATTTAAAATAAAGAAATTAACAACATATTCAAAAGATCACAGTTTGGGTTTTCGTAATAAAAAATAATATCTTTAAAGATAAAACTGTGCATCAGATTAGTAGAGTTAAAAATATAACAACTTAAATTAACCAAAATTAGAACATAACAATAATTAGAGTAACACCAATAGAATAATAATAAAAAAAACATGAACAACCAATACCATAGTTCAAAGCAGAAAAAGAAAAAGGAAAGGGGAAAAAAGAAAAAAAAACAGGGTCTTACACAAATTAATAAAAATTACACATTAAATACAGTAAAGAATTTGTAGGCCATGCAAATTGCACATTTTGAGAGCTTTTTTTGTTAAGCGAGAGTGAAATTGTAAGTAAATAATGTTTTACTTTTTATCTACAAAAATAGGTTTTTAATTCAAAAATTTACATTTATGAATATAAAATCTACATAGAAAGAGAATTAGGTTTATAATAAAGCAAACATTTGAATCCGCTTAAAAATAAATAAATAAATAAATAAATAAATAAAAATAACAGATTTAGGATTCATTAAAAAACCTTGTAAGGATAGTACTTGAAATAAAAGAACTAAAATCTTTCCAGAGCTGAAAAGTATAGTTGCACGACCAAAACAAATGAAAAAGGTTTTCAGCATCATCTGACAAAAAGGAACATTGAGTGTCAAAATCACATCCAATTTTTTTCTCAAGAAAATGACAGAGTAAATATTATGGAGT
This sequence comes from Ctenopharyngodon idella, assembly GCF_019924925.1. Classification (NCBI taxonomy): domain Eukaryota; kingdom Metazoa; phylum Chordata; class Actinopteri; order Cypriniformes; family Xenocyprididae; genus Ctenopharyngodon; species Ctenopharyngodon idella. Next base: position 15,552,087 of record NC_067222.1, on the reverse strand, counting down.
AATTTAATAGTTATTTCTTTTATTTTGTTAGTGAGGAAAAATCTTTGTTGAATGGACCATGTATTTTTCTAATTTAAATTATCAAAAAGGTTGTTCCAATATGAGACTGCAGGGGGGGCACAGACACTGTTCTCAAGAAATAAAGTTCTTATTTTATAATTACTTCCTTTTTTCCCCATGAAACATATTTCACCAATAGGTGTGTTGACAGGTTCAGGAAAGGGAACTGTTCCTAAAGATAGAGTGATATTTTTGAAAAGAATGCATATGCCAGATGGAATAGCATCCATAACAGCTGCAAACTCTTTAGGAGTTACAGGTATATTATATTCTAAAAGAAATTCTGCATACCTAAAAAGCAGACCATCCTTGTTAAAGAGCTGACTAACATGAAATATTCCGTTACTGAACCACTGATTATAGAACAAAGATTTATTCTTAAATAAAATATTCCTATTGTTCCATATGTAACACCGGTGGGGAGAAAAGTTATGTTTGTAAATAAGAGTCCGTGCCAGAAGAACCTTTTGGTGAAAGTTAGAGAGCTTGACAGGGAGTTTTTGGGTATCATAGTTACACATTAAGACAAATTTTGCAACACCAAAAATGGTCTCCCCACCATTCTTTCCAAGGCATCAGATTGATAGATTTTTTTATCTATGTATGTATATATATATATGTATATATATAATATATATATAATATATATATATTTTCAATTTTTGCGTTATACTTACTTAAACTTACTTCCCCCTATTTGTTGTAATTTGTCTTTTTATCTTTTTCCTTTTTGATATTGATCCTTGATACAACACTGTATGTTATGGTTCTTTGAATTAAAAAAAAATAACCCTTCCTCTCTAGCAGTATTCCTCGTGCCATTTACCGTTGCCCATTTAAGATGATGTGAATGAAAATGAGGCTGTGAGAGATAATTTTAGTTTTTATCATTAGTTCAATAAAATCCCACTTAAGTGTAAAAAAAAAAAAAAAAAGAATTAGCATATTCTTATTAATATTAGAATAGAGTTCTTATGCATGACAAATCACATTTAAAATAACTGAAGAAATATTAAACGTTAGAAAATTGTTATATTAAAAAAAAAAAAAAAATTATTTCCCTGGATCTGACAGGGTGGGCAAGCTGTCAATCATAGCTCCGCCCCTGTTACAGAATTGGGGAAAGTTGCAGCATATGAAAAAATATCATATAGACTATTTGGTTTAGGAGAAAGTGGGGTAAATGCTTGACACTTAATGAAGGTACAGGATAATGATCTGGTGGTGAGACACAAAATAAGAGTGCCATTAATATAACTTTTTCACATAATCATTTTACTTTTTTAATTAATTATTTATTTCTAATCTGCATGTTTTTTTGTTTGTGGTTGTTGTTTTACTGTTGGTAGCCATTTACTAAGTTGTGTTTGTGTGAAAAGAGAGACCGTTGAGTGATGATTATAAAATGATGTTTAACTTCTTTCACAAAAAAAAAAAAAAAAAAAAAAAAAAAAAATAACCTTTAACATTTATTAGCCTCCATTGAACATTTCTAATGGAAATGAATCAAAGTATCTTGTTTCTTCTACATTGATTCTTCACATGCTGGTTCAGTACGCACACACAAAGGGCTTCTTTACAGAACAGTTGTCATCATTCCAGTTGCCATCTGTTGCAAGACAGAAAAAAATAGTTGTTTTTATCATTTGTGTATTATAAAAAACTAAATAATGTTTATTAAGTTTATTTAGTATGCTAGACACAGAAATATTAGTATTTGATGTCTAGAAAACAATCAGCAACAATGTTTTGTGATGAATGTTCACAAAATATTTTTCATTGTGATGAAAATGTTTTTTCTAGCTTCTGGATATACAGTATGACATCTCAACATTGGTTATTTCATGAGCATTAACAGCAGTCACTTACTGCCATAGTTCATCTCAAGGCAGTGCTCTTTTCCAAGATAATTATTGGGATTTCCAGGCGACCATATTTGATAGATCATTTGGGTTCCATCACTCCAGAGCCAAACTCCCTCCTGTGAACAGAAGAGAAAAAACGACATTGTGTTTATGTCCACAGCTTACATAGCTTAATTTTAATTATCTAAAAGATGATTCCTCATGAACCGTAACCGTAACACTTTAAACATGTCAGAAATCTAAACAGAAATGAACAGAAATTATTTCACAGAAAGGGGTATCAGTAAAGAATATGTGAAAACTATGTAAGAAAGGGCTAAATCATTCAGTTATCTCTATCAGCCATACTATTTCACATCGAGTTTCACGATACAAACACTCAAGTATTACATCAGTGGTGCCCATCTCATGGTTGCCACTGCACTAAACTAACTATTCTGAGTGTTAAAAGGCCATTATATTCATAAGAATAATATGCATCTTAATTTAAATCTCCCTCTGTTAGCACAGCAGCCAATCAGCTCAGATGCTGCACTTTTCCATTGCATATCATACATAGTTTTATTATTGTTTATTATCATTGTTCGGGTGTTGTGCGTCTGTTCACAGTAAGTGTATTATATCTGATCTCTGTAGCGATCGCTTGTGTGTTATGCTTGACCTAGATGTCTATTCTATTTGCTGTCATAATGTGCGTCAGTTTATTATGGCCAATGATAAGAGATTATTGTGTCTTTAACATGATGTTATGCTGTATATATGTTACCTTTATTCATACTTGCTTATACTGATGTTGTTTTTGTATATTTTGTTTGTATTTGGGTGCAGTTTACTTGTCTAAGTGCTCGTTTTCGAGTTGTAAACAACTTATTACGCATGCGCGCAGAACATGTCCAGACCGAGCACCGCTGATACATAGAACAAATTAAGCTATTTACCATTTAACTTAATGTTTATGGCATACCTAATTTGTTTTTTCTTACAATTACTCTTTTTAATTCTGTATTTCACTAAATATTCATCATGTGTATTTCTGTTTAGAACATATAATGTTATTATCATGTATATATTTACTCTGTATTTTCTGTTTTATAGAAAAAACACACATACTGAATACACCCAACTAAGACAACTGTTCAACCTTTGCTAATAACTGAGTTGTTGTGGGGACAAATAAACAGGTCACTCCTATATTTCAACCATCTTTGACCAAGTCTCTTACCGGACACCCTGTGGCGGGTTTCAAACCAGCAATATACTCCAATGAGGATGTGCTACCAATAACTTAATCATTTTTTCACTGAGGACCAAAAATAAATAATAAAAACACGTCTATGTTTGTGCATTTTGAAAAATGTTACCTCAGCAGCATCACTGCCTCCGATCCAGGCACGTGTTGTGGCATGAGTTGTGCGTCTAACCAGGTTCTTTATGAAAATGTACTCCTCATGGCTGTGTACAGAAGCAAGGTTCCCATGATTGGCCAAACATAATTTCTGTAGAGGCGGAGACATGAGCAAACACAAAGAACATGTTATTTTAAATTAACATTCCAAAATCTGTGACATGCCTTCAGTTACCATCGAAATAATGTTTACTCACTGTGCTGTTTATTTTTTGTTTATTATTTTACCCGTGAAATATAAAATCTGCCATTTGAGGTGGGACTACTTTTCTAGAAAAGGTTCTGGTTATACTGTATATAGATTAGATATAACTTCACATGGATAAAGTTAAGTGATCCTCTCATCATAACATGAAGTGTGTTATGTCTGTATTTCCAGACCATTATGATGTTTCAGTATTATCACAGGGATGTATGTTCACATCCTGGAGCTCCATTGTAATTTCTTTACTGTCAACATATTTTTTGTTTTTAAACTGAGGAACAAGTTGAAATTACTTTCCTGTGATAACTGACAGGTGTCACGGATGTTTACAGAGTTAATCCAAGAATATTCTTATATGATTTGTATGTCATATTAGAAGCTGAATGTATCATACCTCGGCTCCAGCCCACGTGTAATGGGAATTGAAAAACTTGAAGCATCTGCATCCAAAGGCAGACCATCCTGCCTGACAGGCTGTTAAATGGAAGTTTTGTTTGTTATTATGTTATTACTGTTAATGACCTTTCATGTAATTAAATTAATAACTTTCATTTAAAGGTACACAATGTAACATTTGGCCCTTTACCGGTTAAAAAACAAAAAGTCATGCAACATTGTTTTGGTCGTGCTTTGGCTTCACATCAGTGGCGTGCACGGGGGGGTGGGGTGTGGTTTGAGCCCCTGCCCCTTTGATCGCGGAAGTGAAAGTGTCCTTTGCGGTCGCATTGCCCCCCCTCTGTTGTGTCCTCTTTTCTCTAGCAGACTCTCCTCTGTTCACTGTTTGTTTAAAATGGGCAATTCCCCAGAGGTTGGAGATTCAGCTGCTTCATCTCTTCCTTTCTTGCTCTTGTGACAGCTAACCTGTGCCACTCCCACACCAGACACACGTCAAAGCGGCTGGAGCAACTTTTCTCTATTTACGGATGTGACGAGACACGCACACACGAGTGATGTATGTCGGAAAACCATTCCAACAGGTCTAAGATATAAACACTTATAATAGACTTACCATAGTGAATCAGTGAATCACATTTTGTAAGAAGGACTGATGATGTATTGACTCATTTTAATTTTATTTATTTTGAACAAAAAAGCTACATAGTGTACCTTAAATAAACAAAGGATTTAAAATAGCTTCTAAGATGCTCTTTAAAACATTTTTAAAGCATGCTGGAGAACATGATCATCAGGTGTTACACACACTTGTTAAGGTGGAGAAATGCACAGGTTTTGGACTTTTTTACTGTACTATACATACACACTGACAAGAGAAGTAGAAGACAAGAGAAGACTTACCGCCACATTCTTTACCTCCAACAGGACGTGTTTCCACTTAAAAAGAAAGAAATACACATTTTTAAAACAGAACTGCTAGTAGCAGTAGTGCTACTACAACTACTAATAAATATACACTGCAAATTATAACAGGCATATTTTATTGTCAAAATAAATAATATAAAAAATCATTCATATGAATCAACTTTAGCTGATATAATGATCAGATAATTATCAATGATAATTATTGTTGTTTTATTGTCTTAATATTATCATAATAATTCAGAGACAAACTCAGGTGCACATACTGTATTAAATCATTCCATTACTGGATTCTGATCAGTCATTACAGAGTCCCAGATGTGCTTCAATTCATGTTGAAATAAGTTATGATGTGATGTGTGGAATAATGGTCTTACCTGAAGCATTCAAAGCTACCAGAAGACAGAGAGACAGATAGACAGTCCAGACCACCATTGTTTCTCAGAGAACACTGGAACTCTGCATAGATTTTAAAACAGAATTATACATAAATAATTTACAAAGTTTTGTATTTTTGTGACAAGAACCAGTTCAGTAGATCAATGTGTACAAACAATGTTTTTATATAGTTTGTACTTGGTGGATCACAGAGCCAGTGCAAAACGAGCATGTGTGGTTAAAAAGTAGTTTTTTTTTGTTGTTTTTTTAGAAAATGAGCAATAGTTTCGCTAGATAAGACCCTTATTCCTCTTCTGGGATTGTGTAGAGCCCTTTGAAACTGCATTTAAACCAACTTGGACCTTCAACAAGTTGAACCTCAGTGAAGTCCAATATATGGAGAAAAATCCTGGAATGTTTTCCTCAAAAAGTATAATTTCTTTTTGACTGAAGAAAGAAGGACATGAACATCTTGGATGACATGGGGGTGAGTAAATGATCAGGAAATTTTAATTCTGAAGTGAACTAATCCTTTAAGACAGGAGACGGCAATTAAGTTTGGCAGCGGGCCAAGAAAAAAAAAAATTAATAAAAAAATAATAATAAAAAATTGCCACTAGATGGCGGGCCAGAACATAGTCAAAGGATATTTTTTTTAGAATTTAGGCTAATTGATGAAAAATGCAACTAGAATTGCCTGTGACAGACTATTACTGTAATGTAGGGGAGCGGGACAACGGAGTTGGAGATCCACGTGCAGGCTTTAATCATAAGAAGAGCGTAGTCGTACAGGCAGTAGGTCAAACGCTAGCAAACAGTAACAAGAAGGCAAGGCAAAAGAGTAATCCAAACACAGGCAATGGTCAAGGCAGGCAGCAAACGATCATCAACAAGGAATCAGTCCAGGGTCAAAAACACACGCTAGGCTAGGCAGAACAAGGAACAGACAGAAATACACGTGAACAAGGCAGAAACAATACTCAGCAATGTGTGTGTGAGTGCAGCTTATAAAAGGTCACTGATGGGAAACAGGTGTGAGTGCATTATTGGTTCCTAGGTGGGGAATTGTGGGAAATGGAGTCCCACAATTCCCCAATGGAGACAGGGAACTCAGGGACGACCTCTGTGGTCGTGTCAAGGCAGACAGGAAACTCAGGGATGACCTCTGTGGTCGTGTCAAGACAGACAGGAAACTCAAGGACGACCACGAGGCTAGATTCTAGGACTGGGACAGACACTGGACTGGACTCATAGGTTGAAGTAGGCTCAGGAGTGAACCCATGGGCTGGCTCAGGAGTGAACCCATGGACTGGAGCGGGCTCTGGAGCGGATTCATGGACTGAAACAGTCTCTAGAGAGGATTCATGGACTGGAGCGGGCTCTGGAGCGGATTCATGGACTGGAGCGGATTCATGGACTGGAGCGGGCTCTGGAGCGGATTCATGGACTGGAGCGGATTCATGGACTGGAGCGGGCTCTGGAGCGGATTCATGGACTGGAGCGGGCTCTGGAGCGGATTCATGGACTGGAGCGGGCTCTGGAGCGGATTCATGGATTGGATTCGATGTGGCCATAATGGCCAGCGCTGCAGTCTCCGAAGATCTACTGAGACGTGACGAGTCTCTAGAAGATCTGCTGGAATGTGACGAAGCTCTGGAAGATCTGCTGAGAAATAACGAGGCTCTGGAAGACCTGCTGAGACATGACGAGGCTCTAGAAGATCTGCTGAGACCGTGACGAGGCTCAGGAATGGCTGCAAATACAGGAACAGAATCCGATGCAGCCATCACGTGAACAGGCTCTGGTGAGGAAATTACTGGATTTGGAAGTGCAGAGAGTATCAGGGTTGCGATAATCAAGGTGGAAGGCATAGAACTTTGCAACGATACAAGCTCCGCTGCCCTCCCCCAAAAAATTCTTTGGGTTCTTAAAGTTCTGTTTTCCCCACGGTGAAAGATGAACCACATAAAATTAGGGCATAGTCCAAAAAGTCTCTTAGACTGCAATTGAACTTCCCTTCAGGAAACCAGGATTTTATGGGCTCATTTAGTCCAAAACGGAAAATGTCTTTCAAAGCCACATCGTCAAATGGAACTTGAAACGATAACTCACAGAATTGGTGAACATATTCCTCAATGGATAAGTCTCTTTGCCGAAGGCATAGTAGCTGGGTGACTGGATCCATGGTTGGACTGGAAACGCTCATAAAAGCCGCTGGATCTTGGTATGGCTGAGTATTCTGTAATGTATGGAGCGGGACAACGGAGTTGGAGCTCAATGTGCAGGCTTTAATCATAAGAAGAGCGTAGTCGTACAGGCAGTAGGTCAAACACCAGCAAACAGTAACAAGAAGGCAAGGCAAAAGAGTAATCCAAACACAGGCAATGGACAAGGCAGGCAGCAAACGATCATCAACAAGGAATCAGTCCAGGGTCAAAAACACAGGCTAGGCTAGGCAGAACAAGGAACAGATGGAAATACACGGGAACAAGGCAGAAACAATACTCAGCAGTGTGTGAGTGTGTGTGTGTGTGTGTGTGTGTGTGTGTGTAGCTTATAAAGGGTTACTGATGTGAACGGGACATTTCAAGACTCACACCTGTAAGTAAATGTGGTTGTCAATCCCAGAAACTGACAGTGTGAACGTGGCCAAAATAATCTGGCTGCGGAAACGGGCCAGACATTGCTTTAAGGACTGTTCGCACACTTTGTGAAAATAGAAAAGGTTGTCCTGTTTTTTTTTTTTTTTTTTTTTTTTTTTTTTTTTCGCATTTTATTGCCTTATGTATGACAAGTGCACTACCTCAAGGTGGTTTTGTTCATGTGAAAATATACCTCATTGTCATGCTCTAGCCTTTATCTTTAGATAATTACAATTTTAAGGCCTGATTGTTGTGGTAGTTTTTTCCCTGGGGTATTGAGAATGGTATCAAATATCGATATTTTTTTTAAGGTATCAGATCAAAGTTAGAAATTCCAGTATTGAAATTATACATATGAAATTATACATATAATTCCTTAACACAGCATTGTCACGCACACAGAAGAGGGCAGATGAGGTGAGCAGCAAACAAACAGTGCTTTATTGGAGGTAGTATAGAATTGGGCAAAACATAAACAGGTAAGAGGAAACAGTCACTGAATGGCAGATGGTGAACTTAGCTGGTGGTAATACAGTCCATGTATTGAAGGTGCAGTGAAGACGGTGATGCAGGCTGAGTGGAGAATCAGGGAAACAACACAAGGAACAGAAGACAGGAGATAAATCAAGATCACTGGTAAGTAGCTAAAGTTACGGGTAGGGTCGTGGAGATTGTCGTACAAGTTGACGTACACTAGACGTAGTGATACATATCAACAATACCAGACAAGAGAGTGCAGGAGAAGAGAGTCTTTATAGAGTGTGTAGGTAATGATGGGCAGGTACAGGGAATCCATGTAATGAGATGATGAGCTGACTGGGTGCAGGTGTGGATCAGGAGGGATGCTGGGAAATGTAGTGCGGGGAAGGTGACTGAGCTGGTGGCTGACAAGCATGCATAGTAGGAATATTATTAGATACAAACATCTGGCTTGCACATATCCACATTGGGAGCTTAAGCAAAATTCTTAAAGCATCATTACATGCCAACTGGAGCTTTTTCATTTTAGCGTTACTATATTTACACAAGTAAGTGGTGAAAGAGAAGTACAGTAAGCTCTAAAAAAGAGCTATTTTAACATAATCTGTACACATATATAATTTACAAGCCATCATATTTGCCTGTCCATACATAGGGCTGTTTCTGTCAGGATTCTGAGAAGGAAGGACCCAGACGCAGAATGAGCAGGTGATATTTTTTAACAAAAGACAAAACACAAGACAGGTGAGGCAGGAACACAGTCCAAACATTAGGGCAGGAGAACAGGCTGGTCAGGGATGAGACAACTCCAGGCTCTATGCCAATGGTGGAAACTTGACAGCGGCTCAAGGAACCAGAGGCTTGGCATTGGTGAGATGAAACCAGCACTAGAGTGACTGCAGGACAGGAGAGTCAATGAGGGTGGAACAGGACGCAGGGCAGGAACCAACACAAGACACACACACACACGACAAGATTCAAAAGACAAAGAAATAAAACAATAGTTTTACAAACAATAGTTCCCTGCAACCTTGCAGGGAACTAAATCTAGCACTGACTGACAAGATCTGTGAGAAACAAAATGAACTCAACAAACCAGCAAAGACATGAGGGAAGGAAGCACAATATAAAGGGAGCAGAGCACATGAGGAACAGGTGAACACAATCAGGCCAACTAGAACTTGACAAGGACTAAACAATGGGGAGTGGTAACTGAAAACAAGGAGGCGGGACAAGAGGAGCACATGTCCAACACAAACAAAGACAAAGCCATGTGCTCAGGCACAAGACAAAACTTGGAAACATTGAACAGAGACAAAACGGACAAGACTGTCAGGGCGATAATTACCCTTGCAGTAATTTTGAGTGGCTCAATAGCGTGATGTGCTGTATTATCGGCATTTATTATTTATTTACTTATATGAATAGGTGTTACGATGTGGTCAGCGGGCATGAAAACAAGGACATATACACTAACAAATGAAACCAAAACTAAACAGAGCATTGAAACAGGAAGTGAAGTAAACAGAAAAGAATGTCAAAATAACGGTCCAAATAACAACATAAACCTGACAATAAGCTCATTAGGCTATTGTTATGTATAACAGTTAGTTCCAAACCTTGAATCTCACTTGACGAGAGGCTTTCTGCTGATATTTCTCCAGTATCAGCAATGCTTGTCTTTGTGTGTTCTAGAGAGACTGTCACTCAGTGCAGTTACATTGGGACTGTCTTTGAGCAAATCATCAAACCGTTCCTTCAATGAACGCGGATTCATTCAAAGATAGATGTTGATTATTTTAACTTTCATCTCTACTTTACAAGGGTCAGCTGACCAGTATTATTAACAGTTTCAATGGCATTGATTCACTGCACTGACCAACGCTGATGCCATTCATGGAAAATAATGTTAAACATTAAAAGTAGATGCATTGATCAACCAGCCAGGGACTGGAATCAACCGATTTTACGCATGCTCGGTTGGTCAGTCTCATGTCTTTCCAATTCTGAGCCAGTCCAGCAACACAGGCAATAACGTGTGGAGCTCTGCACATGATAATTCGCTAAATCGTGTGCACAATGTTCCCTCGTTTGAATGATTAACAGATTTACAACGCACATACTGTAGAACATTGTAATGTTTAATAACATTTTATGATCAAAAAGAATGAAAGATCCGCACATGAGAATGAAGTCAAAAAAGCTCCACCGAATTTATTGTCCAGAGGCCATAAAAAGTGCAAAAGTGAGAGGGGGTTCAATCTTCAACTGGCTGGCAGGAGCAGCCACTGACAGGTCACGTGACCTGTCAGTGGCTGGTGGCAGCTGCCACTCGGTCTGGTGGCTGGCAGAGTATAACGCATTCCCTATCACTCTCACTGCATGGAAATACACTTTTATTATTATGATTATAATCTTAAGACTCTATTCTTTTGTATGATTGACGTTTTAGGTGGGTTTATCCCAATTAAAGCAGTCAAATGACCGTGATCTCAACTGGTTGCTACTGACGCTCAGTCCAGCCAGCCACTGCTGAGATGCGAGTATAACGCATTCCCTATCACTCTCGCTGCATGGAAATACACAATTTTACTATTATGAATATAATCTTATGATTCTATTCTTTTTTTATTATTGACGTTTTATGTGGGTTTATTAAAAGCTTTATTAAAGCTAATTATTTTAAGGATCGTTTCTTGCATGATTTTCATAAATCTAAACAGTTTTGGGATCAGTTGAAACTCTTTAATAAATCTAATAAAAATGTAATTAAAAATATTCAACTGAATAATGATTCTATTTCTGATCCTTTACTTATTTCTCAAGCTTTTAATCAGTATTTTTCCTCTATCTGCGGTTCTCAGTGTTTCGACTTTAATAGTATTACCTGTTCTTTAAATCCCACTACTTATTTTGGTTCATTTTCCTTTAAAAAAAAAAAAATGCCTGTTGATGTTTACTATGCTATATGTGATCTAAATGCTAATAGTTCTGTGGGTCCTGATGGCTTGGAAGCCAATTTTGTTATATCTGCTGCTCATGTACTTATGTATCCTCTTGCTGATTTATTTAATTTGTCTTTGTCAACTTGTTCTGTTCCTTCTATATGGAAATGTGCTAGAGTTACTCCTTTGTTCAAAGGTGGTGAATCATCTGATATGAACAATTACCATCCAATTTCTATTATTTGTTCTTTTATGAAAATTTTGGAGAAACTTATGTTTAATCAATTATCATCCTATATGAGTTCACTGAATATTCTATCACCATTTCAGTCTGGTTTCAGACCAAATTATTCTACTACTATTGCTCTTTTAAAATTTACAAATGATGTGTTCTCATCATTTGACAAAGGCCAAGCTACTGGTGCTATTTTCATTGATCTTTCAAAGGCTTTTGATATGGTTAATCATTATCTTCTTGATAAATTGTCTTCTATTGGTTTAACTAGAAATGCCCTTCTTTGGTTTAATGCTTATTTGCATAACAGGCGTCAGTATGTTGCATTGCAAGGTTTTCAGTCCGATTGTTTGATTGTTGATAGAGGTGTTCTGCAAGGTTCCCCTTTGGGACCATTACTTTTTTCTATTTTTATTAATGAGCTATCTCAAATATGCTTAAATTGCTCTATACATCTCTATGCCGATTATACTGTTATTTACACCACTAATTCTGATTTGTTGCAAATCCAGAACTCTTTGCAATCTGATTTTAATTTGGTCCAAAAATGGTTTCATAATAATATGCTTATATTGAATAAGAAGAAGTCTTGCTGTATGTTATTTGGTATACGACGGTGTCGTTCGTTTCCTTTTGTTTTGAATATTACTTTTGACGATGGATTACTTATTGAAAATGTTGATTCATTTAAATATCTTGGTCTTTGGGTTGATCCTGAACTTACTTTTAAGCCTCATATTGATTATATTGTTAATAGAATATACAGTTGTTTGCATTTACTTTATCGTTTAATCAATTGTCTTAAATGCCAAGTTAGGAAAATAATTATTTCTCAGGTATTATTACCTCTTATAGATTATGCTGATATCATATATCAAAATACCTCTGATACTTAATTGAAGCCTCTTAACGTGGTTTATAATTCTTTGTGTAGATTTGTGTTAAGATGTCCATATCATACTCATCACTGTCATATGTATGAAATGCTTAATTGGTTACACCCTAAATTCAAGAAGACAATTTCATTGGCTTCTGTTTCTTTTTAAATGTGTTTATTTTGATTGTCCTTCATATCTGAAACAGTATCTGATTTTACGCATGCTCGGTCGGTCAGTCTCGTGTCTTTCCAATTCTGAGCCAGTCCAGCAACACATATAGATCCATATGGATCATCTTATTCACTAAGATATGAACAATTTCCTTTCTTTTTTGTCCCTCAGAATTTTTAGTAAAACCGGACGAAGGTCTTTTATGCATAAAGCCCCTTCTGATTGGAACAACTTCATTTTACTTCATTACTTCATTTTATTGCTTTAGGTCATTTCTATTTTCCCATCTTAAAATGGCTTGTGTATGTTTTTAAGTTCTTTTATGTTGATTAGATGATTGTGCATGTGTATCTACATGCTCATATATGATATGATTGTTGTAATTTTGTTGTGGGTGTCATTGCATTCCTTTTTTATTTACAATTTGTACAGTGTCCCAACTTTTTTGGAATCGGGTTTGTATAATAATTACAGTCAAACCAAAAAATATTCAGACACTAGATATAATTTTTGATATATTTTTACTAGTGGGTGCAGGACACTATAGTTCATTTATGTTAGTGAGGATAGCAAAATAAAGTAAACTGTGACAAATTATACCCAAAAATTCTTCATACAGTGGACTACCAGTAAAACTGATAAAAATTTGGAACCAAAAATTATGCGCGGAACCAAAAAGTGGCGTGCGAATCACCGTAAGCGCGTTCACCAGCGCGCTCCAAAAGTGTTAAGATTTGCACGAGCCATTCCTATGATAAAATGTGCGACCCATTTGGATTTTATTGAGGATAGTAAAACGCTACGGAGAAAGGCGAACATGATCTAAAACAGCCACTAAAATGACTGATGAAAAGAGGGAAAACATTATCCTTCAAGCTTTTTAAACTTCTCATGAAGACCACATGAGTTTTCTGACTGATCAGGGTGAAAGTACATCTACACTGACTGATAAGGCTTTCGACGCCCCAGACGGCTGCTTCACCACTGTAGGATTCAAAATCGTAAAAGCTACGATCGTAGTGCTACTGCAACACCTCATTGACATTAAGCAGAAGGAGGACTGCGAAGGTTGTGTGATAAATCATCCGAGCCAACTACAACATTCCTGCCTGTTTGAGCCCCCCACATACTTCTTCGACACACACTTTGACGAGCTGACCCACAGACTGTTTAAACCCAATCTCCGAACCATCATAGCCTATGCTCTACGTCGGTGTGGGTTAAAGTCTCATCCTCAGTGAATTCAAGGAGCTGCCGGAGCTGTTCTGCATGAATTAAAAGACGAGCCATTCATCACCGCTAAGCTACAAGAAATCAGGGACAAACTTCTGGACAAATCCTGCGAGAAAGTTGTCAGCGAGACCGTTGATCTCTGGGAGGGTTTCTCTGTTGTGAATGGAGAGTAAGCAAGGCGTCATCATCATGGGTGGTGTATGCCCCAAAAAGTTTATCATAGAATTTTTGTTTAAAGGTCATTACAAAAGGCAGCTGATCGGATTGCTGAAAAAGATCGTCGATGATGCATCCAACCCCGAGGTTGATGATGATGACGACGATGAACACACAAGTCTAAGAAATCTCAAGAAAAACACGTATCTTATAAGAGGTGTAGCTGATTCATGGGATGAATTGATAGACATTTGCATTGAAGGGACGGAGCCATACACCGTGACGATACAAAAAGTTTTGGATGTGATTTATGAAACAGGTAGCGGGTTCCGTACTGTCGACATCCTCTGTATCTGGACATATGTAATGGACATATGTGTCTCATTGCGTTCAAAACGCAACGTAGAAGCTTTTATCATTAACGATATTATCGAAACAACAGTCAACCATATCCTAGACCATGATTTTAAGGGTTGCAGAGATTTTCTTTTCTGGCTAGAGCACAACTAATGTATCTTTATGGCTAGACTACAGCTGTTCTCCTTATAACATTTGTCTCATTTTACTTAGTACGCGATACTATTTCATTTAATTCATTTATTACTTTTTACTTTGATCACGTTGTCATTATGTATCTTTCTGGCTAGACTACATCTTATGTCATTATATCGTTTTACTTAGTTTGTAACCCATTTCAATGTATTCTTTTATTCTTATTAGAGCATGCTGTCATTATGTAATCGCAATTCAATTTATTCTTTTATCACCTATGGTATGTTGTCATTATGTATCCTGTTTTTAATATTTTTAATAAAAGATTGAAGTGTTTGACTTATTTTTGCACTCGTGTTGAAACGACAACATGTCGGAGCTCATGAAAAAAGTTTATTACACACCGTCTAACCCTGGTTCTTTAGGTGGTAAAAATTGATTAAAAGACTCTGTCTTAAAGGATAGTGGAGTACGTCTAACCAATAAAGAGGTTTCGGAATGGTTAGCCGGGGAAGATGCATACACATTACACAGAACAGCCCCCATAAAATACAAACGTAATAGAGTCGTAGTATACGGAGTGGATACCCAGTTCCAAGCGGATCTCATGGACATGTCTGCCTATTCCAAGGATAATGATAATAATAAATATTTGCAAACGTGCATCGATGTATTTAGCAAGTACGCATGGGCTCGAGCGTTAAAGAATAAGAGTGGGGTTGAGGTGACTAAAGCGTTTGAGTCTATACTCGGAGATGGACGTGTGCCGCAGAAATTGCAGACGGACCAGGGGAAGGAATTTTTTAACAAACATTTTCAAGATGTGATGAAAAAGCATGACATTAATCATTTCACAACAGCTACTGATTTGAAAGCCAGCATCGTGGAACGATTTAATAGAACACTAAAAAGTAGAATGTGGCGATTTTTAACGGCTACGAATTCCCGACGTTACGTGGATGTTTTACAAGATATTATGCAGGGCTACAACACCAGTTATCATCGTAGTATTAGGATGAGACCGGTAGATGTCAACAAAGAAAATGAGGGTGTGGTGTTTCAAAATCTGTACGGAGATATAAAGAAGAATGGAAAAGCCATTTTTAAATATAAAGTCGGAGACGTTGTTCGAATTTCTAAAGTGAGAGGTCAGTTCACCAAAGGATATAAACAGAACTACACAGAAGAATTTTTCACAATATCCTCATGTATTCCGCGCCAGCCGCCTGTTTACAGACTGTCTGATTATGACGGGGAGGTCATCGACAGAGATTTTTATGAAAAAGAGTTACAAAAAATAATCGTGAGCAAAAACAAAGCATTTAAGGTGGAAAAGATTATAGGGGTAAAAAAACAGGGGAGATCTACGCTTGTCTTAGTGAAATGGTTAGGATGGCCGTCAAAACTTAATAGTTATGTTGACAAAAAAGCTCTGGTGGACTTGCAATCGCCTTAAAACATTTGAACGCATACAGGATTAGATCATTTGAGTAAACGGGGTACCATGGGCGACAACGGATTCTACGTTACGCTGCCGTGCAACGCTTCTTTGTCGATTTATCCAGAAAATCGTATCTCTAGTTACAGAACAAGGTTAGCGAGTCCTATCAACTTGAAAGGTAAATGGGAGGTCACACTCGTTGAAATTGAATATCCTAGAAGTTGGTATTCCTTTAATGATGATGATGGAATTTTCGCCCTAAACACCTCCCCCGCACCAGTCCCGAAACATACACAACCTAGACCTGACGTCACACCATTTAAAGAATTATCAGGGTTTTCTGTATCGAGGAAGGTACAAATAGACGGTGGGTACTACGCAAACGTTCGTGACGTGGCCCGTGCGATAACTAATGTTCTCGTACCGATGGCTGTATTGACTCACGATCCTTTAAAAAACAAAGTGTATCTGGTTGCGAGACCTAACGTCTCAGTAACCTTCTCTGGGAAACTCGCCACTATTTTAGGAATGAATCCGGATGATGCTATCGGCCGTTCGGCCTACCATAAAGATGCTAATTTTACGATGAGTCAAACTACATACGCTCCTCATCAAGCCGATATCAACGCGGGTTTCTATACTATGTATGTTTACACCGACATTATCCAATATCAATCGGTCGGTGATTCGTATGTCCCCCTTTTGAGATGTGTACATATAACGGGTGAAAACAACGACACCGTCAGTGTTAGATACGACAAACCGCATTACACATCGGTCAACAAGGAGCTCATCACAGATATTACCATCGAACTGAAGGACGACCAAAACCACGAAATACCATTTTCTTACGGCAAAGTCATCGTAAAACTACACTTTAAACCATCGGAACAATACATTTTTAAAAAATGACGTATTACAACCCCCACGGGATGGTATAGTATCCGACGTTGTCTCAAACGCGTTGTTTGATGGTCATGGCTCGTAAGAGAATGTCTAAACCACCGTGTATAAGGAGGCGTGGTCATTCGATAAAGAAGAAAACAAAGCCTAGATCCAAGAAACATTCAGTTGTGCGCAGAAAGCGTAAGAAGACTGTAAAGCGAAACGTATCGGTTAAAAGAACCATATTCTAACATGGCATTACTCCACCGCATGTCAGGAGAGTGCATCAAGTCTGAGTTGGACTTATTTACGCTTCCTCTAACGCAGACGGTGATTGAGAAAAACGGATATTTAGAAGTACCTCATTTATCGGCTATATCGGACACTTCACCTTTGGAGTTTTTTATAGCAGGGAATGGCAACGATTATGTTGACCTAAATAACACGCTACTGTATCTACGTCTTAAAATCACAAGACCTAATGGTGCCGATTTACCAGACGACGCCAAGGTCGGCCTGATAAATTACCCCGGAGCTACTATATTTTCACAAGTCGATGTGAGCCTGGGTGATCGTTTGATATCTCAGAGTTCGAGCACGTATCCTTATCGATGTATCTTCAAGAGTCTGATCAACTACAGTAAAGATGTGCTGGAATTGCTTTTCTCTGCCGGCTTGTTTTACAAAGACACAGCCGGTCATATGGACGCAACTGACCCCGGCGGACATAACCGGGGGCTGACAAAGAGGGCCTCCTACACAGCGAACAGCAGAGTGGTGGAACTGTTGGCTCCTATTCACAGTATTAAAATTGATGTTGAATGGTGTTGACATTAAACTGCGGATGATCAGAGCCAAAGACGAATTCTGTCTGATGTGGGACGGCGATGCAGCGTACAAATTAAATATTATGTCAGCGAGCCTATTTGTCAAGAAAGTCTCTGTATCACCCCCTGTGAGACTGGGGCATGCCCAGGCTTTGCTATCGACTACTGCAAAGTACCCGACAGACCGAGTTTGTCTAAAAAATTTCCTGTGTTTCAAATCAAGAAAATTTGTTTTTAGGAACACTACCAAAATCGATCGTTCTGGCTATGGTCAATAACGACGCATTCACAGGAGCCTACAATAAAAACCCTTTCGCGTTCAAACATTACAATTTGGAGTTCCTAGCAGTCTACGTCGACGGGCAGCAATTTCCCGCCAAGCCGCTACAACCGAATTTTGAATTGGGAGCGGTGGTACGAGAATTTTATCAGCTGGCTATGGCATCTGGAAGACATCTTAAAAACCAAGCGCTCTCTATCGACGGGCATGACTTTCTGAATGGATACACCCTTTCTGCCTTCAACCTCACTCCTGATGAAGAGTGCGGTCAGCACATATCGTTCATCAAGTCAGGCAACATCAGACTCGAGGGCCGCTTCAGACAGCCATTGCCACATACTATTAATTTATTAGTCTATGCTGTATTCGACAGTATCATTGAGGTCTCTAACCGCAGACAGGTCCTGGTCAATTACTATTGAAATGAACACTGTACAGCTCACCGGTATCATGGACAAAATTTCATGCAACGTTCATTTTCTCGGGGTGCTCCCGAGCGATCAATTACCTGAAACGCCATTAAGGAACTCACCATCCACCGCAATAATTAACACTCACCCCGCACTGCAGCCAGGTGAACACTGGTTGGCTGTTTATTTACATAGCGGCGGTACCGGGTATTTTTTTGACAGTTTTGGAAATCACCCTGACAGCGACTGCTTTCCAGGAGCCATCAAAAACTTTCTGCTAACCAACTCGTCTGAAGTAGTATATTCATCCAGACGTGTGCAGGATTTCACATCAGATACTTGCAGGCAACACTGTGTGTTTTTTCTGTATCATTTGATCAACGGATGTGGCTATAACGATGTGTTGAAGTTGTATAGTGACGATTATATTAAAAATGATAAAATGGTAGCGTACTTTGTGAAAAGATTAAAACCGAATGAGTGTAATGAAAAATTTTCATGTATTCAGTGCGTGCAAACGTGTAATACTCATATGAACCATGTTTGAGTTTTCAATTTGCATTGATTATAAAAAAAGACTTAAAACTGAAATCTTTTTATTGTGTTTTTATTTCAAATTTTAAGCAGACAGAACATATACACAACATTTCATGAATCAAATATTAACAAACAAAACATTTTAAAATTCTAACCATTGACTTCGATCGATAGACGGCGATTTGAACATGGGATCTTCTGAAGCAGTTGACCTACGCACTTTTTTTCTTTTTGTTTTTTTAGAAATCCTTTTACGTTCGGCTGTAACGATATCAGAAGGACTTTCATATTCTGCTGTAGCAGTATCAGGTCTCTTTAAAGAATTAATTGCCTGTCTAACATTATGATTCGGTACGGTAGAAAACGGGATGTTTAACTCTGCAAAGGCGTGAATAAACTCCGACCATCCTGGGGGTCTTCTGTCATTGCGCACCTTTTGTGGTGCTGTGACATTTCTTATCAAATCGACCATGTGCAGGTATGGCTTTTCCCCTGAACACAAACTCCCCCGACTCGTTCCATGCACTGTCCTTTAGCTTTAGACATTTTGTCTAATATGTACCGGCTGTTTTTCACGCTTCTTGACGGTACATTCTTCAGAACTTCACTCACAACGTCATCCGTACCTCCGTCGTCTTCAACAGCAGTGTGGGGTTGTTCGTCTTTACGGTCGGGTTCAGAATTGGGTAGCGACAACGTTAAAACGTTACTATCCCGATCGCCTTGTTTAACGATCGTCAAAAACCTGCTCAGGATGTTCGTGTAGAGTTTGGCTTTTTCATACTGATTCAAATCAGACCTGAGTAAGATTTTTCTTATGAATGTATCCAGATCGTTCTCTACAACCTGCTGAATATTTTCGCGAACATTCTCATTTTTCAGCTTTTCCAGTTGATGTTGTGGCACTAAATACATTTTCTCAGCATACTCCATCCTCTACCACGTCGAGATGATATTAAGCTGGAAATAAAGGATACTGCTATGCTAAGGAGCGGTAGAAGAAATCCTCCAGTCTGATTAAAGACTCGCTTCTTGGCAGATATACCAATTTTTTTATTGATGACAAATTTAATTTCCTTTTTTCTCCTTCTCAGTTTTTGGTACTGCTGTCGATTGATAGGAATCGTACCGTAGAGTATGTTAAGAGCCACTTCGCACAATGTTAAAAGGAGTTCATCGGACGCCGATTGTAAAATAAGGCGTCGTTGTTTAGGAGTCGCTTTATGTATCAGTTTCAGCAATGGTAGATGTTTACAAAGTCTTGCAGACATGACGACTGATCACGTTCTTCATTTTTTCTGGAGATAAACCACTTGATGGTTGGAAAGCAATCCTGTTCTGAGACAGAATTGCTCAGGAGTTTTTGCTTTATAGTCTATCATTAAATAACCGTAAGGTCGACTGGTAGCATCTTGATAGCACTCCATAAAGTATTTTGTGTTTCCAGGATACATTTGACATCCTAGTACCGCTACTTGATTAGCATCCCGGGGGTTTTTAAACAAAATCATATAATTTGTGTTCAAGCTGATGGTTCTACTGGATTTACCTTGGGGCGAATAAATTTTGCACAATATAAATAGCACTGAGATTACGATGATGTACAAATTGAGTGAAAACCTTTTCGACCTGATTGTTTCCACCCGCTTCGTTCATCAGGTCATCCAGAATCAGAAGATTTGTTTTGTTGACGGGTAATAAATCATCATCATTGAGACTCTGGGGTATTCCTTCCACAAAATTAATGTCATACATTTTAAGTAATTCATCATACAGAGGCTGCCAACAACTGTAAATGTATACAATGTTTTCAATTTTTTAGAAATCAAATTCATGCCATTTTCCAACAGACTTTTTACAAAATAACTTTTCCCCGAATTAGAAGGTCCACTAATTACCGCTGAAAATGGATGCTGAAGTCTGAAATCAAAATCAGAAGCATCCCGGACCCCCCTGTGCATCGTCGAATCAGTAGCCATAAGGAAGCGTGGTGAAATCGGGCAAAAATCTGCGTTTATTATACACCACCTTAAACCTTTTAATGACTGATTTGTTGTGCAGTGTGAGAGTCTTTTTATTTCTCACAATGTTTTCAGTATGGGCTAGGATGCATTGCGAACTGTCGCGTGACGTCACATAGTTGTTAACCAGACCAATAAGAATAGCTTGGGAATTTTTTGCGTTTAACGTTATACCTTTAGCCTTGCATGCATGCTTTACCTTTGGCTGTGCTATATCCGTAAGATTTCGGACCGCTAGAGCAAAATTCTGTAATATAATCTCTGTCATCTATTTCATTCGTCAGCTCCCCCAAATTATCTCCCAGAGGGGGGTCCCAGTCACCCTCCCTAGAGACAAAAATAACGCTGTCGGTGTCGGAGTATAACAAGCGGTCGCCGAGTTTCTCCATGAGTTCGTACAACTCAAGCCGTGCGTGCGCCGTTGTAAAAGCTCCTACAAACACGTTAATGTCACGAGTCTGGCGAACTTCCCCTTTTGGGGGTCTATGTTGGACAAGAGCCACGTTGTCTGAGACAAAAGTAAAATAAGTCAGAGTGTCGGTTCTGCCAAAAACAATTCTGGTGAAATCTTCAGGGTCGTTCACAAGCCCAGTTTGAGCTAACGATTCCCTCATAGAGAACCTTCCCCATAAGCTATTCAGCAATAGCTTATTGATAGCCCTCTGCGCGGGGTTGTGACTGATCTTTTCGGGATCAAGGCAAATACCCTCTTTTTCATAATATTCGTGTATATTACTCTTTGTCAGCATCAGTGACAACGTTTGGCGGGTAACCAGACGCGTGATTACGTCTTTACGTAATCACAAAATAATGTGTCTGACCGTTGCGGAAAATGCCAAACCTCATTGATTGTAGCAATAACGTAACCCTTCGCGATCGCTTTCAAAAGCTTGATACTGACCCAACACTCTGTGAGCGCTCTCTCTTCATCTGTGTGGGTACAGTCCGTTGTCTGGTTTTGAGCATGTGCACATTTACGGCATAACGGAAACATAAGTTTACCACCACATCTGTATGGGAGAACTGGGTGTAGCAATTTACGAGGTGGATAAACTCTGGCTTTGATAATACCATAATAATTTTCGATCGGTTCAAAATCTTTGAAAATAATTTGCGGGTGTCCGATCGGATAGCGCTTCCTAGCCTGACAGAACGGATATGAGCTGGTAAAATCTACGTAACTTATTCTCTCGCCCTCAACCGTTTTGTGATACAGTTTATAAGCGTTAGTACGGCCCCCAAACAGCGCCTCTCTCGGTTTCAGTCTCTCGGGCGTTGGATAAGTACTCATAAATTCCTTCACAGAAGGATCGGACCGCTTCATTTCCTCTGATTCACATTCCCAAAGAACCTCGATTTGCAAACCGTAGGTATTCTGTAGAATTTCGACCTTTTCGTCAAACTGTCTCCTGAGATCCCCATAAGGTACCAATGACATAGGATGTCGCTGATGGGGTTCAAAGCGGCACGAATGCCCATGATGGACGCAACCGTTAAACTCTAATCCATATCTCGACTCTCCCTCCTCGTAGAACCCGTCTAAAAAGTAACGACCGATTGACACCTCGCCATGGTTTACAGCGTGGTGAATGTCAACGTTTCGAGTCTTTTTTACATACTCGAGCCATTCGATCGACGCGTTCGAGTAAGTCTTACTCTGTCGGATGTAAGCGTCATTATGCGTCAGAGCTAACGTATCTTTCTCGAGATATTGGGTTTTGAAGACGGCCATGCAACACCCATGATGATGACGCCTTGCTTACTCTCCATTCACAACAGAGAAACCCTCCCAGAGATTAACGGTCTCGCTGACGACTTTCTCGCAGGATTTGTCCAGAAATTTGTCCCTGATTTCTTGTAGCTTAGCGGTGATGAATGGCTCGTCTTTTAATTCATGCAGAATAGCTCCGGCAGCTCCTTGAATTCGCTGAGGATGAGACTTTAACCCACACCGACGTAGCGCATAGGCTATGATGGTTCAGAGATTGGGTTTAAACAGTCTGCGGGTCAGCTCGTCAAAGTGTGTGTCGAAGAAGTATGTGGGGGGCTCAAACAGGCAGGAATGTTGTAGTTGGCTCGGATGATTTATCACACAACCTTCGCAATCCTCCTTCTGCTTAATGTCGATGAGGTGTTGCAGTAGCACTATGATCATAGCTTTTACGATTTTGAATCCTACAGCGGTGAAGCAGCCGTCTGGGGCGTCGAAAACCTTATCAGTCAGTGTAGATGTACTTTCACCCTGATCAGTCAGGAAACTCAGGTTGCGTTGTCCAAGCTCAGTGCAGAATTTATCTAACCATTGTTTATTGGTGTCAGATGTCCCGGGTTTGTCTGTCAGAATATGGTCAGTAGCATCGTCATCAGGGGGGTCAAATCCGTAGTCAAAAGAGACTCCGCAGCTGCAGATGTGAGCGAGCTCTGAAGTATCGTGTTGAGCCATGGCTTATAAAGCCATTCTGAGGATATGGGTGTGACTTGCTGTTGCTTATAAATGATTGTAGTGAATGGGCGGGGATGGCATAGCATACATGCTGCTGCGTGCGCATCTCATTGTGTTGAATAGCTGCACTCTAACTTTATTGTATCCATCACGCATTTCACACCACTTGAACATTTTGTTTATGATTGCGAAATGGGAACTCAACATAGCCAGATCACACCACTTGAACAAAAATCGCATCTCGTACATATCATGATGTTTACCATGCAGGATGACCCCGCTGCGGTCACTGAGCTTTGTCTTGTCTTTGCAGCAGAATATGTAGACGCACTCGTCCTGTTTCTTATTAGAGTGATCACCGACCACGCGATAGCGAACATTCGAAGTTATCCCATCCCAGTCAGTAATGTACAAAGGTTCTTCTCCACAGTCATTCAGATCTTTCCAGACACGACTGTAAAATAAAGTCCAGTCTTTAACAGGAAATATTAGACAGGGGTCTTCTCCAGGTATAAATTCCCCGGTACTGTCGGCAGTGTAGAGCGTAACAACTTGGGACTCCTTATTGAATATGTAACCAAATACGCGGTTGCTATTCATTACAAATTCTGCTCTCACACAATCCTTACTGTCATGGAGAAACTTTGTCAAATAGACATAGCCGTGTGGTTTTCTCGGAGCCAAAGTCAGGCTTTCTGTCATCTCTTCTTCATCCCATTCTGTCTCGGGGGTTTTAGGTGAGTTTAAACTAGCCATGTTTCACACTTCTTTTCTGCAGAATACATTGCTGTCTTTTTATATATATAGAGTATGAGCTGGAATGCGGATGCTACCCCACATCTGTCCAACACAAGCGTGACCCTCAGCCTTTTAAATTACCCTCAGGACTTCCAATTTGTATGGTCAAAGTTCAAAAATTATAAATTCTTTCCACACTACAAATGACCCGCAGGTCAACAACATAGGTATTTCAAAAATGCCGGGAATCAATAGACATATTCATAACCCATGTCAAAGGTCAACCTTGGGGGAGGGGAAATATCCCGAGTGCTAATATCAAAGGTCATAAAGTTCATAAGGTCACGTCATAAAGGTCAAAAGGTCATCCATCAAATTTTCACAGGTGCCGTAGAATATTTACTACTTACTTTCATTAAGACTAATTCTCAGGTACATATAGATAAGGACATTGGGTTTTTTCCTTGCCTTAGGTGTGCGGCATGTAGGAACGTTCGTAGACGATGTTTTTCTTTTCAGAGTAGTATAACGAATCGTATGTATAAGATTAAACAATTTGTGACATGTGCTTCTACTAATGTAATATATCTGTTGACATGTCCATGCGAGAAACAATATATAGGCAAGACGAACAGAAAAGTTAGGACACATATCATTGAACATATGAGTGCAATCAGAAGAAATGACCAGAAATCTCCAGTTGCCAGTCATTTTAATGATATGTCGCATTCAGTTTCGGATCTAGATTTTGTGGTAATTGAGCACATTACATTGTCGCGCAGAGGTGGTAATATAGAGCGGAAACTTTTACAGAGAGAGTGCAAATGGATTTTTGATCTTAAATGCTTACATCCTTTAGGTATGAACGAAGAACTGATTCTCAATTGTTTTTTCTAAATTTTTATTTTTCTTTGGTAATTTTATACATACATACATCTTTGCTTCAAAATCATGTCGTGATTATGTATTTCAGTTATCAATCATGTGGATGTGTATTTTTCTATTTGTACGTTTTTCGAGATCATGTATTTCAATTTGCAATTGTGATCTTCATATGTAGTATTTTTTGGTGAGAATTAAGTATTACAATGTATATTGATAGGATATTTCGAAAATATGAAAAGTAATAGCCTATATATTTTTTTGAGAAATGTTTTTTTAAAAGTGTTGTATAACTTTGATTATGAGTATATCTATTTACCTTTATGGCGTTCATTGGAGGTCCTGTTTTCTATAATGATTACAGTAATAAGCTTATTAAATGGATACAGGTGTATGCTTGGAATCATGCATATACGCATACAAAGTGCAAAACGTTTTCGGGACCAACCCTTCATGAACGTTTTGCACTTTGCACTTGCACTTGCACTTTTGCACATTTTATGGCCTCTGGACAATAAATTCGGTGGAGCTTTATTGACTTCATTCTCGTGTGCTGATCTTTCATTCTTTTTGATCTTGGATTTATCTTTTGATCTACGCACCACCAGAAACTGTATGTATAAGCATTGATTTGGACTGTGATCTGGCACTACGCTTTTCCGTTTAATAACATTTTATGAAAATTAAATTTAGCATTGAAGAAAAGTAGTTCCCATTCAGTCGGTCACGTTCGACGTACGTCGGACAGACCGACGAATAGGAATCTCGCTAGAGAGGCCAATCTACTTCGAGTGTAACTACAACGAGCCAATGCACATTGGCATGCAATCATATGCATCAGCTGCTCGCCTCGCAGCGCAGGTATATAACGAGCAGCAGGTGCGTTGCATCTTCAGCTTTTCGCTTCGGAGCCGAACGGTGTTTGTTCCTGTTCTCTGCAAGCAAGTGTCTGCTAGAAGACGAGTCAAGCTTTTTGGTTGAACTTCTCTTTTTTTTTTTCGAGTGCGGGCGAACAGCACAGCAGCGGGGTCGAAGTCCTCTCTTTATTTTCTGTTTTTTGTTTCGTTTGCCGTTATAGAGCAAATAGCTGTTTTGACAGCGTCAGAAGGCTGTTCTCACGGCCGGTACGGTGCGCTTCGAGTGCTGAAAGCCGTTTTTACGGCTGGTAAGAGTGAGCGCCTTCAAAGAGAGAAAGAGCACACGACAGGCTGCACACAATCCCTGTCTGTGTTGCGGCGGCCGTTCCCCTGCGTGCTTCAGCACTCTAAAAGAGTAAAGTCCCTAAAAGAGCTTACACAAATAGAGCTTGCGTCTTTTTAAAGATGACATTCTATTTGTGTGTTTCTGGATGCGGTCGTTTCCTGTCCTCACTGACGGCCACGATCACTGTTTCACATGTCTGGGCGCGTGCTGAAACGATGCTCGTGGGTGGTTCATGTTTTCGTATGAGAACATGATCACGTCGACACGCCGGTCGTGACTCTTCTTTCTCCGGGAAGCTTGAGTCCCCTCTGTTGTTGGCCAGCTGCCGCTTGTGTGTAAAAGCACAGCCGCGGGTCTGCCCGACACTCTGGGAGACCGCGGAGATCAGCGAGAGCAAACCTCTCGCTCCTCTGCGTGTCGTGTGCCGTCGAGCTGTCGGGCTGCAGCGCGGGTTGTCACGGCAACCCAGCGCTCGCTCGGCACTCTAGATGCGCGGTCTCCTTGCCTAATCTCCATTGTAGCGCACTCTCTGGTGCACCAGAAGAGGTCTACTTTGGTGAAATGGCTTGGGTGTCTTGAGGTTGAGGGGTTCCTTCGGGGAACCAACCCCCTAGGGCCCCTCCCTCTAGCGCATTACATGCTGTGCAGCTTCTGGATTGGATTGCTGGTCCTCTTCATAGGGGAACCTAGCATTCCATTTAGGGCTCCAGCTGAGGGTCAGATGTCGATTGCAGCATTGGAGAGAGGGCTGTTATGCTCTGGAAATGAGGGTGACGCTGCCCACTGTAATGGTGTGTGCTTATGCTGACTCAGATTCAGAGTTTACAGCCATGCTTTCCCGGGTGTTCCGGATGTGCATGAAAAACTTGGCAGTATGGAGCTATATTGGTGCCATAAATATGGAATGCCAAAAGTGCCAAAATCTGCATAAGTTTTTACTCTCTCACTACCCTTATGGGTGGGGTGGCTGTTCACAGACCACACCCACCCTGCATGTGAGGCCAAGGCACTCTTTATGCATGAGGGTAGTTCTGAGCCGGGGTTGAGCTGCGCTTGTTGACTAACCGTGATCAAAGTCACGGCGCAGGCCTTCGGCCAGACGATGTCCACCTCAGTGGTCCAGAAGCGCCCCCCTGGCTTACCTTGCTGAGGTGCAAGAGGTCGTCAAGCTAAACGCTTTCTCGACACTCCCATCTCACAAGGTGGCCTTTTCGGTGACACTGTCGGGGACTGAGCCCAGCAGTTCTCCTCAGTTAGTGGCAGACCGGGGAGCCTCCCCCGACAAACCATTGAGTTCCTCGTGGGCCCTCAGTCTGCTCGTCGCCAAGGGTGTCGTCCCCTGCAGAATAAAAAAAAAAACTCCGGCCCAGTCTGCTCTACTGTGTCCGCTGCAGGAAGATGACACCTCCCGTCTCTGCTACTGTTTAAGTGGTTAGTGAAAAATCACCCCTGAGACGGGTGACCCAGAGACGGGTGGGGCTGCTCTCCCCCCCCCCCGGAGGAGGGCCGGGTGGTAAATCCTGTTGGTTGGGTTTGTTTCTGTTCTCCCGCCGGTCCAACAGCCAGCGGTACCCAAATTTTCAAAAAGAGAGCAGTTCCTCCATCTCTGGGTCTGAAGAGGGCTCGGAGAGCAGTGGGAGGAGAAAAGCCTCACCACTCTCATCCCCCTCTTCCTTCGCCAGAGGGCAGCAGCGTGCAGTCGAGAAGGCAGCAAAGCCTCTCCTGCGCCCCCTGCCCAACCGTGGAACCAGGTAGGTGTTGCACAGCACACTCTGACCCCGCTTCGGGCCGCCTCGCAGAGA
This sequence comes from Ctenopharyngodon idella, assembly GCF_019924925.1. Classification (NCBI taxonomy): domain Eukaryota; kingdom Metazoa; phylum Chordata; class Actinopteri; order Cypriniformes; family Xenocyprididae; genus Ctenopharyngodon; species Ctenopharyngodon idella. The sequence goes on along the minus strand of NC_067222.1, from coordinate 15,524,156 downwards.
GAGCCTCCCGAGCTGCGTCCCTGTGTTCCACCTCGCTGCCTCACTGCGGGTACGCCTGCGGTCCCTTTGATCCCGCCTGTACGGTCTCTGTGAGCCTGGTTAGCGCTCCCCAGTCCGTCTCGCTGGCTCATTCGGACCATCGGGCTCGGCTATGCGATTCAGTTCGCCCGGCGTCCCCCCAAGTTCAGGGGTGTCCACCTCACTGCAGTGAAGGCTGTCGATGCCCGTGTCTTGCGTGCGGAGATCGCGGTCCTACTGGCGAAGGACGCGATAGAGCCGGTCCCTCCAGCCGATATGAGGTCAGGGTTCTACAGTCCCTACTTCATTGTACCCAAGAAAAGCGGTGGGTTACGACCGATCCTGGATCTGCGAGTTTTGAATCGGAGCCTTCACAAGCTACCGTTCAAAATGCCCACGCAGAAATGCATTTTCGAGTGCATCCGTCCCCAGGATTGGTTTGCAGCGATCGACCTGAAGGACGTGTACTTTCATGTTCGATTCTTCCGCGACACAGGCCATTCCGGCGTTTTTGCGTTCGAAGGTCGAGCATATCAGTACAGAGTCTTACCCTTCGGGCTGGCCCTGTCTCCCCGCGTCTTCACGAAGGTCGTGGAGGGAGCCCTTGTTCCCATGAGAGAACAGGGTGTTCGCATCCTTAACTATCTCGACGACTGGCTCATTCTGGCACAGTCCCGGGATCAGTGGTGTGAACACAGGGTTTTGGTGCTCAGACACCTCAGCCAGTTGGGTCTTCAGGTCAACTGGGAAAAGAGCGAACTCGCCCCGGTGCAGAGGATCTCTTTTCTCGGTATGGAGTTGGATTCGGTCGAACAGATAGCACGCCTCACAGAGGAACGTGCTCAGTCGGTGTTGAACTGCCTGAATACGTTCAACGGCAGGACAGCGGTTCCACTGAAATTTTTTCAGAGGCTCCTGGGGCATATGGCAGCCGCAGCGGCAGTAACCCCGCTCGGTCTGCTTCATATGAGACCGCTTCAACACTGGCTCCACGGCCGGGTCCCGAGATGGGCGTGGCAACGCGGCACGTTCCGGGTGGCAATCACTCAGGAGTACCGCCAAACCTTCAGCCCGTGGTCGGACCCCTTGTTTCTTCGGGCTGGAGTACCCCTAGAGAAGGTGTCCCGGCATGCTGTGGTATTCACAGATGCCTCTGCCACAGGCTGGGGTGCCACGTACAACGGGCATGCAGTGTCAGGGGTTGGACGGGCCCCCATCTGCATTGGCACATCAACTGCCTCGAGTTGCTAGCGGTACGCCTTGCCCTGAGTCGCCTCAAAGGGCCGCTACGGGGCAAGCATCTACTGGTCCGGACGGACAACACTGCGACCGTTGCGTACATCAACCGTCAAGGTGGTCTACGCTCCCGTCGCATGTCGCAACTCTCCCGCCATCTCCTCCTCTGGAGTCAGAAGCATCTGAGGTCGCTTCGTGCCATTCATATTCCCGGTGTGCTCAACCGTGTGGCCGACGAGCTATCACAAGCTGCGCGGCCAGGAGAGCGGCGACTCCACCCCCAGGTGGTCCAGCTGATTTGGAGAGAGTTCGGAGAGGCTCAGGTAGACCTGTTTGCCTCACCAGAAACCTCCCATTGCCGGTTGTTTTACTCCCTGTCCGGGGAACACTCGGAACAGACGCACTGGCGCTCAGCTGGCCCCGGGGCCTTCGCAAATATGCGTTTCCCCCAGTGAGCCTACTTGCACAGACCCTGTGCAAAGTCAGGGAGGACGAGGAGCAGGTTCTGCTAGTTGCGCCCTATTGGCCCAACCGGACCTGGTTCCCAGAACTCTCACTCCTCGCGACAGCCCCTCCCTGGCCCATTCCTCTGAGGAAGGACCTTCTTTCTCAGAGACGGGGCACTCTCTGGCACCCGCGTCCAGACCTCTGGAAACTCCATGTCTGGTCCCTGGACGGGATGCGGAGGTTCTAGGTGACTTACCCCCCGAGGTACTTAACACCATCACTTCGGCACGTGCTCCGTCTACGAGACGGGCTTACGCCTTGAAGTGGAACCTGTTCGTCGAGTGGTGTTCTTCTCGTCGAGAGGACCCCCGAAGATGCTCGATCGGTGTCGTGCTTTCCTTCTTGCAGCAGGGGTTGGAGCGTAGGCTGTCCCCCTCCACCCTCAAAGTCCATACTGCTGCTATCTCCGCATATCATGACCACATAGATGGCAAATCTGTTGGTCAGCACGACCTGGTCGTCAGGTTCCTTAGGGGTGCGAGGCGGTTAAATCCTCCTCGTCCTCCCTCCATACCCTCTTGGGACCTTGCTCTGGTGCTGAGAGCACTTCAGATTGCTCCCTTTGAGCCCTTGCAATCAGCAGACTTAAAGATTCTGTCTATGAAGACTTTGCTGCTGGTTGCATTGGCCTCCATCAAGAGGGTAGGGGACCTGCAGTCTTTTTCGGTCGACGAATCGTGCCTGGAGTTCGGGCCGGGTGACGGCCATGTGGTACTGAGACCCCGGCCTGGCTATGTGCCCAAGGTTCCTACCACTCCCTTCAGGGACCAGGTAGTGAGCCTGCAAGCGCTGCCCTCGGAGGAGGCAGACCCAGCCCTGGCTTTGCTCTGTCCAGTTCGCGCTTTGCGACTGTACATAGACAGAACTCAAAGCTTCAGGACCTCAGACCAGCTCTTTGTCTGTTATGGAGGCCAGCAGAAGGGAAAGGCTGTCTCCAAGCAGAGGATGGCCCACTGGATAGTGGATGCCATCGCCCTGGCTTACCAAGCTCAGGGCGTGCCCTGCCCGCTCAGGTTGCATGCGCACTCCACGAGAGGCGTCGCATCTTCCTGGGCGCTGGCTCGTGGCGCCTCGCTAACAGACATCTGTAGAGCTGCGGGCTGGGCGACACCTAACACGTTCGCTAGGTTCTATAGCCTTCGTGTCGAGCCGGTCTCCTCCCGTGTTCTCACCTCAGGTCAGAGGCACGGAGAGGCCCCGGCTTAGTGTCGGCTTGCTGCGCTTACATGTGCTTTTTTCTCCAGAGAGTCCCTACAAGGCAGACCCTGTTGAGTCCTCCGATCTCCCTTCGGCAGCCGACGTGGCGGAGCGTCTGGCGCTAGGCCTATACTCCGTTGTATCCTTGAGAACCGGGTTTAGGCTGGGTACCATATGTGTGACCCTACTGGGATCCCATATGTCTAGTTCCACGGTTGCTCCTAAACGAAGCCCGTGTCTTTCCCTCTGGGAGAACCCACCTCTCATCGAGTTGGAGTCACCCCAGTTCTTCCATATGTAGTACAGCCTACGGGTTAGTCCATATGTACTTCTCCACTTAACTCCTTCGGGAAGGATGTGGCTTCCGCAGCGTTCCTTTCCCAGCGGAAGGGTACGCTTTCCCAGCGTTATCCAATAGTTTCACTGAATGGGTTTTGGGGAACAGCAGTGATTGACACTCTCTGTGTTAGCCCTGTCCCACCGTCCGTAGGCAAGGGGGTTCAGGTGGCTTACAACAGAGCGCTGGAAGAGGGCAGCCCCTGTGGCGCTTTGGTAGGGATTCCTATTCGTCGGTCTGTCCGACGTACGTCGAACGTGACCGACTGAATGGGAACGTCTCGGTTACAAAGGTAACCCTCGTTCCCTGAAGGAGGGAACGGAGACGTACGTCCCGTCGCCACAGTTGCTGTACCCCGCTGATGCTGCCGCCTATCCGGTTCGGCTCCTCAGCGAAAACCTGAAGATGCAACGCACCTGCTGCTCGTTATATACCCGCGCTGCGAGGCGAGCAGCTGATGCATATGATTGCATGCCAATGTGCATTGGCTCGTTGTAGTTACACTCGAAGTAGATTGGCCTCTCTAGCGAGATTCCTATTCGTCGGTCTGTCCGACGTACGTCTCCGTTCCCTCCTTCAGGGAACGAGGGTTACCTTTGTAACCGAGACGATTTTTGTTATGCTGTCAATAATAGTTCTTATAGAAAGAAAATCAGAATTTGCAAAAATCAGCATTGGCAGGTCACACTTACAAAAAAAAAAAAAGAAGTCTGCTTCTCAATCAAAATGTAAGAAGTACAAAACTCTGTAAAAAATGTAACAAATATTTTAAATTGTCTCTAATCAAGCAAATTTGTACTTTATATGCACTCACAGTTCTCGTGTTACTGCGTCACTCCAGCAGCTAATGCAATCCATGGGAAAAAGCAATACGAAGAAAAAAAACTCTTAAACTGAAACACGGGTCAAAGTTCACAAAAACAGTGATTACATCCTTTAACCGACTTAAGCCCTGATAAACTTCCATTGAGGTAACCTTATCGAACATGACTGAACACACACGTCTACGTGCAACAGCCTCAACACCCGTCAAAAATAAAAGTCTTCCAAAAATAATCACTTTTCAAAATGACTTAATCACGTTCTGGGCTCATCTGCTTGCATCATCGATAAGGTGTATCCTCCAACATTAGCTACTGTCTAATGCATTAAACATGCTAAGCGCTTCCGCATTGAGCATTTTGGAATCATTAATTCGTCTAACAACATAAAACATAAGCAACATTCTGAATAACCAAAAAAAAGAAAAAAAAAAAAAAAAAAAAACTAAGCTCTGTTCTGGGAATGTTCCAACAGAACTAACATTCCCAGAACATCCCATAAATCAAAAATTATTAAATGGGTTTTAGTCAGCTAAAAGTGAAATAAATGTAAATGTAAAAAAAAGTCAAACCTCAGGAAATCTGTGTTCCAAACAGCAAACTGAGTGTTTCTGCTGGATAGTATATAAGAGAAGTGTCTTGTTTTCTTGAATTCTTTTGATGTATTCTTTTGCCACTACGTTGTGGGCTTAAATAAGTGTACTCATGTTACGTAAGATGCATGTCAGCCAATCAGAAAGGATCGCCCATATGAAAAAAACCTGTTTCATATACAGCAACCATATATCTTCCTTACTTAAACTGGCCAGAATTACCTTATGCGTTTCATGTAAGTCCAATACATGTCATATACAAAATCAGACCGATTATGGCCACTTTGATACTAAAAATCACACATCCAACTTGTAGGGGATTTTTAGGTCATATATGAATACTTTAAAAGTCTTATATGAGTTTTACATGACAACAGTATGCAATGGTGTATGGTTTTAGTAGAAAATGTGTATGAATATCAGTTATTTCCTATACAAATCATTTAAAGTTCTTAGATTGAATCATATGCTAGCCATATAGGATTTATTTAAATTTTGCATAATTTGTTTATATGAATTTTTATAGATTTTATGTTTTTAATAGGGAAATTGTGTGCCTGTTCTTCAAGCTTTATATGTTTCCACCTAATTCTTCATATTACAACAATAATATTATTATATCTCTACATATAATTATCTTATATGATTTCAGTCAATATTACAATATCCCTACATATACAAATCATATATGATTTCAGTCAATTACTTGCACAAATTTGCATCAGAAATACTTTTATTTCAACACAATCAAAGAGACACAATCAAATTATACTGCACAAGAGTAACTTAGAATTCCAACTTGATATCAAATTGAACTTTGATAAGACAAAATGCACACAAACACAAAAAAACAACAAAAAAAACAACAACACAACAACAAAATACCTCGAACACACTTCTCATGGCTATCAATCATCAAAGAGCATTAAGGTTTCCGGATGTTTTTGTGTTTTCTTCTTCTCTCTAATTTCAGTAAGTTTGGCACTTATGGCTGAACCAATGCTGGTGGGCACCACATGAGGAAACTTTTTGCAACGTTGCTCCTGTGAGACAAACAAATAATGGCAAAACATTGCTGTTAGACAAATCAACAGCAGCATGGGGTGGTCTAGTGTTTGGGGATCTGGGTTTCCAAATGGAACCAGAAAGTTGTGAGTTTGACAGGAATTGCCACTATTGTGGCCCTGAGCAAGACACTTAAAGGATTAGTTCACTTTGAAATGAAAACTAGCCCAAGCTTTACTCACTCTCAAGACATCCTAGGTGTATATGACTTTCTTCTTTCTGATGAACACAATCTGAGAAATATTAATAAGTTATTCTGCCACATCTGAGCTTTACAATAGCAGTGAACGGGATCAACGAGTATGAGCTGAAGAAAGTGTCTCCATCCACATCTATCCATCATAAACATATTTCACACAGCTCTGGGGGGTTAATAAAGGCCTTCTGAAGTAAAGTGATGTATTTGTGTAAAAAATATTCATATTTAAACAAGTTATAAAGTAAAATATCTAGCTTCCACCTTCCATATTCAGTGTACAAAGAAAGTGTAAAACTCTTGCAGTTCTCAAAGCTTACGCCACATCCTACTCCTTCCCTGTTCAACTTACGGAAAGTGTAACTGACGTGACGCAAGTTTAGAAAATACTCCCTCAACTCTACCGAAATTCGTTTATGTCTGCGCGAATCATTTCACACCAGACTGCTTTGTGAACCAATGTCAATACAAAGGGACAATACAAAACAGAGGTTGTGCTAAAAAGTTGTTATTCAAGGATAGATCAGTAAACTGTTTATGATCCAGCTTACAGTCTCCAGAGTGATACTGGATACCGCAGTAATAAATGTGAGAGCACTTTATTACAGTTCATCTGAGTTTATTTACGGATATAAAGTCTACCAGTTTATTATTTGTTTACTGTTAGTTGTAACACTTGTTTCCGTGTAATTCACTGTGTATGTTGATGATAATGCAGTTTGAAGTGCAAAGACAGTAAAAACTAAGTAAACCACCAAACAGTTTGATAGCTGGCTGCTGATTCACCACAACAGTAAAATAACTAATTTCTCAATTTTTTGATTTCCTCCTCCAATTCTTTCAGCTTCTTCTGAGTCTCTGTCAAGGTTGTGCTTGATACTCATCAACAGTCATTCATTTCTATGTGGTTTGGGAATCCTTTTCCTTTAGGTCTGTCAAGGAACAAGAAACAAGAGATGGAAATGATACTTTAAGGGTCCACAATTATGCATGTGTTAGGCACAAACACACTATTTAATTAATGATTAACTTAACATATAGGCTAGTAAGGGCATATTAGCCATAATTTAAAATTTATTAAACATTTGAAGGATCCAAAAAAGATAGATGTGAGATCTGTCTGTATTTAACTAATTCTGGTCTGATGCGATACTGTAGTAGACGGTTGCATGGTTATAATTTTATCTCTAATGTTATCAATCTTGCAAGTAAAGAAGTTCATAAAGTTATTACAGCTGTGCTGTTTTGAAACATCTGGGGTTAATTATTGAGCTTTATTTCTCATTATTTTAGCCACTGTATCAAATAAATACCTAGGGTTGTGTTTGTTTTCTTCTAAGAGGATCTGCCAATATGCCAAGTAGATGATTTGCAGATGATTTGCAGCCTTGGCTAAATGAAGTATACAGTACATGTGACGTGATAATGATCTGAGATGTTGTCGCTCTGCTGCAGAATTTCAACAACAACAACATCAATTCCATGTGACAATATTAGATCTAAAGTATGATTACAACAATGAGTGGGTCCTGACACGTGTTGTCTAACTCCAATAGAGTTTAGAATGTCTCTAAATGCCAATCCCAATGCGTCTTTTTCATTATCTACATGGATATTAAAATCACCAACAATTACAACTTTATCTGCAGCCAGTACTAACTTGGATAGAAAATCAGCAAATCCTTTGATAAAGTCTGTATGGTGTCCTGATGGCCTGTCTACAGTAGCAAGCACAAATGTCAAATGGGACTTATCACTTACACTAGATAGTGTTACATAAAGCAGTGGTGCCCAACCACCTTCCTGGAGGCCCCTCAACAGTGCACATTTTGCAAGTCTCCTTTGTCTGACACACCCATTTTAGGTCTTGAAGTCGCTATAATGAGCTGATGACCTGAATCAGGTGTGTTTAATTGAGGAAACATGCAAAATGTGCAGTACTGGGGGGTCTCTGGGAATGTGGTTGGGAACCACTGACATAAAGAACCATCACTTCAAAAGAATTATATTTGAATCTCCTCTGAGTAATACTGAAGATATTACTATAAATTACAGAAACACCTCCCCCTTTGCCTTTCAGATGAGGCTTGTGTTTGTAACACTAATATTGGGGTTTGGACTTATTTAAAGTAATGTAATCGTCTGGTTTTAGCCAGGTTTCTGCCAAACACAGCACATCTAGGTTACAATCTATAATCATATAATTTACAGTAAGTGCTTTTGAAAAAAGGGATCATATATTCAGCAACCCGAACTTTATCATTGTTCATCTGTATTACAGTGCATGCACAATAATTATGCAAGTTTATATTTTGATTTTTTTTTTTTTTTTTTTACAAGCACATTTTACCAATTCCAAACCACATTAATCTTAATAACTACTATTAATTTTGTATTTAATCATTTATAAGTGATATATAATTGTTAAGGAAAGCTGGAAGTAAAAAACGCCTTATATTCAGGTGTGCATAATTATTAAGTAGGTTTAATTTTACAGGTAAAATGGGCTAAAAATGAGATTCAACTCACACTAAAAAGTCAAAAATTATTAAATGCTCATGAGAAGGACGCAATAGTAATGCAATACTAGAAATTGCTAAATTAAGGTGTTACACATTGCTTATCTTTATTCCAGCTGCTCTCTTTCTGCTGGTTGTGTAAAGCTGTGGTGAAATACTTGGCTTTCATAACCGATAATTATGAAATTATTCCTGATGCAAGAAGAATCAACAGAAAATAAAATTGGACAATAACAATAAGTTGTTGATAAAATGAGTAATGAGTTTAATCAATCATTTCTTGAAGTACAAAAAATTAAGTAAAAGTGAAAACAAACGAGACAGATCTGTGAAAAACAATGAAGAACAGGTTAAAATTAATTTCAGATTCAAGTGTTCTGGCCTCTTCTTCAGCTCCTGAACGATTGAAAGGTTTTTCTCCAGTGTGAGTTTTCTGGTCTCTTCTTCAGAATGAGAAGACAGATGTGATTTCAGAACTGAGAAGCTCTTCCCGCATTGATCACAGGTGTAAGGTTTCTCTCCGCTGTGGATCCTCGTGTGATTCTTCAGCTTTGATTTACATTAAATGTTTTTTGACAGATTTTTAGCTTCTGTTTTTTCTCTCTTGTTAACATCCATCAGGTCTAAAAGAAACATTAAATCATGTGAGATTTCAAATGAGAGACAAACATGAAATAAAAAGTGAAGCTCAAAGTCAAGATCACTGATGAGTTCAATAGTCATTTTAATCCCATCAAATCTGCTCGACAACTGCTGTGTCACGATTATGATCTATTTTAATGTCATGAAGATGATTTGTGTTATAAATCACTAGTTTGGTCATGAAACTCTAGATGGAGCAGGCTTGACATGTAATCTGTAAGATATCACATCGTTTCCTACATGATGATGTGGTTTCTCCACTGCATGGATCTTCATGTGTATCTTCAGGTGACTTTTAATAGTGAAACTCTTTCCACACTGATCACACGTGTGCAGCTTCTCTCTGCTGTGGATCCTCTCATGTGTTTTCAGTGTTCCTGACTGACTGAATCTCTTGTCACAGTGTGAACACTTGTAAGGTTTTTCTCCAGTGTGAATTCTCTGGTGCACTTTTAAACTGCTCAATGTCTTCCCACACTCAAATCACATGTACTCTCTCACACCAGTGTGAATTTTCTGATGTTATTTTAAATTACACAGCAGTGAAAAACTCCACACACAGAACATGAATGTGGCTTCTCCTTCGTCTGAACTCTCAGGTGTGTCTTCAGGTGTGATGCCCTAAGAAATGTTTTACAACACTGATCACATGTGAACGGCTTCTCTACTGTGTGAACTCTCATGTGACGCTCAAGATTCTTTCCACAGGTGAAAGATTTCTTGGCTCTTGTTTTCTTTAAAAATGTCTTTTTAGTCTTTGAGCGACTCCAATGTTTTTCTCCAGGTTTGACATGATGTTTCTCCTCCACTTCACTCAGTTCTTCGCTCTCCTCACTCTCTTCCATCAGGTCTGAAATGAGAGGGGGGAAAAAAATTAAATTTCAGTACATTTAAAAAATTCAAAGTAGGGATGCACAATGTATATACCATCTATGATAATATGTAATTGTTGTTTTAACTATGTTCAATCTGACAGTATCAAGTCTCTTACTTTGCAAAAATCAAACAAAAACGCACCTAGAAAGTCTACACTGTGTTATGTAGCCTTTTCACTTTACGTTAAATTGCATTAAGAGAGTCTGCTCTCACTGCATGACTTACGCTGCGTTCCAGGCAGGTTTTTGAGCCCGTAAGTCACAACTTCAAACCACGACTCATGACTTTGTAGCGTTCCAGGCAAGTCATGCCAAACTGCCTGAGCTCAAGGAATTGTGGTAGCTAGATGTAAACAAACCAGCATGGTGGACGTACGGGGCTTATGCTCATTTACAATCATTTCTATTGTTTCAGACACATAACATTGTAATACATAATCGTGTGTTCTATTATTATTAATTTGATTGCAACGTTATATTGTCCTAAAGTCTATTTCTCACTGTGTACCACTTGCATAAACACCACATCCGTAGGGGCTGCCATTGCTGTTTCGCTGGCTATGTTACGTCAGAGCGCGGAACGAGTATATCGATCTAGTACGGGTTCACAGGTGGGAAGTCACGGGTATGACTGCCGTTCCAGTGCACTTTCATGGGTAGAAGGTTGGAAAAACAGGGGTTACGGGTTGCCTGGAACGTGGTATTCCTCTATTAAAATTCAGTAAAAATGCCCCTGTATTTAGTATTTGTCTTTTAAATTTATATCATATGATATAGTTAGGCAATCACACAAAGAGAGTCGTGTTTTCCCCAAATTTCAGCATGATTGCAAATGCACTATTGCTTTTATACAACACAACATTACTTACATTTGACTTGCATTTTAGACACAAAATTGCCTGTTTTGCTCCATTTCGGGTGAATGAATGATTCAATGACTGAAATGATCAGCCATTTGAACGTATCAGTTGAATTAATGACTCAATAATTCGCTCATTAACAGTGACTTGACGGCACCTACTGGTGGTTTTAGTTTCATACTTAAAGTATTGTTTCAAATTTAAAATCATTTCATATATCATCAACGTTTTATTTTTTAAAACATCAAAACATAAACGGTCTGAGTAAATACATCTAAATGCCACTTCAGATGCAGCTTCTGTGTTTCTCTGCAGTGCAAAGACGGGTTTTGTTGATACTGATTTCATTTGATTGGTAACAACCCTGTAGTATCTTATTCTAATTGAATTTATTGATAAAATGTAACATCAATAGTGGAAGGAGCTTCACTAACAGTGTGATTGATGTGGGAGGAGCTTCACTGATGATATGATAGATGTGGGAGGAGGTGATCCCTCCTATCGTAAAGTAACTGATGCTAATTCACATTCTTTTTACAGGCAGATATCTAGAAATATAGAAACGATTATAAATAATGTAATGTGAATTCTTGCAAATATAAATAAGGGTGAGAAAAACAGTTGAACGCATGAATACAGAAATAAATGTACTTGCAGGTGGGCCTGAAAGGTGGCCTAATGAGTTAATTCTGCTGCAATTATCACAATAATACTTGACCAATAAAAATAAATTGTGTTTCAAAACGCCTGTACGGTCGTCATGAAAATGCTTGACAAAACAATGTTCCTTAGGGCTTTTAGCTTAAAATTGTGCAGATTTGGAAAAATATTGATAGACTCTAATGCATTTACGTCAGATTTCTATAGAGAAGTATAATATTTATTCAAATTTTTTTTACCCAAAATGCATCAATGTAATCATTATGAGAGCTGGTTACTCTGATGCACTGTGTTTTCAATTCATACTGGCAGCCTGAGGGTGCTCTATGCACATTCAGTCCACAAATGGCACTTGTGATGAACAGGGATTGTGATAAAGCGAGAACCACCACTCACTTGGGGACGAAGTGAATGTCTGTAAAAGATGTTAAAAATGATTGCTCAGCCCGCAATAGCACTTTTGTGCAAGTGTGATTTATTTACAGTGCCAAAAATATACACAGTCCAACGGTGAAATATATATATACAGGTGCATAACAACGATGGAAAAAAGAGGGGAAAAAACAAAAACCCAAAGTACCAAAAAAACAACAAACAGCAAAATAAAGAGGAAATAATCCAAGCAAAAATATATACAGGTAAGTATCCACAATATACAGGTGATTGGAGGTTCGTTCGAGGCACCGCAGTTGCACTCTCACTTCGACTCGGTAAAACAAGCAATTAGTTTGAGTCTGGCCTGCTCTTATATAGGCCAGACTCCACCCCGCCCCTACCATGGGACTCCTCAAACCAGGTATGTATAGCAGGTATAAACTCATTACTTAACCCATTTCCACTCATTCCTATACATTTAATTAACATTAAACACAAACTCCACACATAAACCACAAATAAAAACATTCATTACAAAAATAATACATTTAACACTTTTACATTACACTTACATTACACTTACACTTTTACAAAATAATACATTTAACACTAATTTTATCACACATAAAACATGGGTACCCCTATTAACACTACACACCATTAAAATGTATATAAATTAATATTTGACCAAAATATTCTCTCCCAATGATTAGCAGAAAAGAAATGTGACTTCATCAGAGTGTAAAATAATGTATCTGTAAATTATTTCTAAAACTATTCCTTTTTGAGGTGTAATATTTCGCATTGTTCCCATGAAACACTTTCTGTGAGACTTGGCTATACAGCATGGCACAGCGCGCGCCTCTCTGGTTAACATAATTGACAGTGATGATGAAACAAAGCATAAATCCACCGTTTTTTGGTGTATTTTATATAACCACAAAAATACCATAGTTAAACTATGGATTTTGTAGCAAAACTGTGGTTACATCATAGTTTCACCCCTGTTACAGAATTGGGGAAAGTTGCAGCATATGAAAAAATATCATATAGACTACTTGGTTTAGGAGAAAGTAAATACTTGACATTTATTGAATAATGATCTGGTGGTGAGACACAAAATAAGAATGCTATTAATATATTTGGTGACTAACTTTTTCACATTTTAATTTTACTTGTTTGCATTAATGAAATTAAAAATTGGATGTGCCAAAACTTCCTTTAGTTAAACAAAGACAAAACTGAAGTCATTGCGTTTGGAAACAAAGATGAAGTTCTCAAAGTGAACACATACCTTCACTCTAGAGGTCAAACAACTAAAAATCAAGTCAGGAATCTTGGTGTGATTCTGGAGTCAGACCTGAGTTTCAGTAGCCATGTAAAGACAATAACTAAATCAGCATATTATCATCTCAAAAATATTGCAAGAACTGGATGCTTTGTCTCCAGTCAAGACTTAGAGAAACTTGTTCATGCTTTCATTACCAGCAGGGTGGATTATTGTAATGGACTCCTCACTGGCCTTCCCAAAAACACCATAAGACAGCTGCAGCTCGTACAGAACGCTGTTGCCAGGATTCTGAGCAGAACCAGAAAATATGAACACATCACACCAGTCCTCAGGTCCTAAAGCACTGGCTTCCAGGTGCATTTAGAATTGATTTTAAAGTACTGTTACTTGTTTATGAATCACTCAATGGCCTAGGACCTCAATACATTGCAGATATGCTCATAGAATTTAGACCTAACAGATCATTCAGATCATCAGGATCAAGTCACTTAGAAATACCAAGGGTTCACTCAAAGCAAGGAGAGTCTGCTTTTAGCTGTTACGCCAGCCGCAGCTGAACCAGCTTCCAGAAGAGATCAGATGTGCTCCAACAGTATTCACATTCAAATCCAGACTCAAAACACTTCTGTTTAGCTGTGCATTTACTGATTGAGCACTGTGCTATGTCCGAACTGATTGCACTTTTTTTTTATATGTATCATATTTTTATTCTTTTAATTTTTTCTTGTTTTTATTTCAAATTTTAATTGCATTTTATATCAATCTTTTATGTATCATCTTTTTATTTCTGACTGTTTTAATGCATTTTAAATCTTGCTGTCTGGTTGAAAGAGCTGGGAGAATTAGGAAGTAATTCTGTGGAGTGATACCCAAATTATAAAATTGTTTAACAGGTGTCACTGAGTTATTTACTTATTATTCACAAAAAACAATCACACAAGATTAACATTTTTTCTAACATTTATTAGCCTCCATTAAACATTTCTAATGGAATGTAAATGAGTCAAAGTAGATTGTTTCTTCTACATTGATTTTTTTCACATGCTGGTTCAGTACGCACACACAAAGGGCTTCTTGTAAATACAGTTGTCATCATTCCAGTTGCCATCTGTTGCAAGACAGAAAAAATAGTTGTTTTTAATCATTTGTGTATTCTGAAAAAATAAAACTAAATGTTTATTAAGTTTATTTAGTATGGTAGACAGAAAAAATAGTATTTGATGTCAGCAACAATGTTTTGCAATAAATATTCACAAAACATTTTTCATTGTGATGATATTTTTATTTTGTAGCTTCTGGAAATACAATATGATATCTGCTAATCTTCTGATGTATGGTCTAACACAATTCAGATTGATGGAACATTTATCATGTTATTTCATGAGCATTAACAGAAGTTACTTACTGCCATAGTTCATCTCAAGGCAGTGCTCTTTTCCAAGATAATTACTGGGATTTCCAGGCGACCATATTTGATAGATCATTTTGGTTCCATCACTCCAGAGCCAAACTCCCTCCTGTGAACAGAAGAGAAAAAAAAAACGACATTGTGTTTATGTCCACAGCTTACATAGCTTAATTTTAATTATCTAAAAGATGATTCCTCATGAACCGTAACACTTTAAACATGTCAGAAATCTAAACAGAAATGAACAGAAATTATTTCACAGAAAGGGGTATCAGTAAAGAATATGTGAAAATATTTAAGAAAGGGCTAAATTGCTCAACTATCTCTATTTCACATCAAGTTTCACAATACAAACACTCGAGCATGACATAATCATGGTGAGTGGTTCAGTGGTGCCCATCTCTTGGCTGCCAATGCACTAAACCAGTGGTTCCCAAACCTGTCCTGAAGGACCCCCAGCACTGCACATTTTGTATGTCTCCCTTATCTGACACACCTACTTCAGGTCTTGCAGTCTCTACTAATGAGCTGATGAGCTGAATCAGGTGTGTTAGATGAGAGAGACATCCAGTACTCCAGGACAGGTTCTAAACTATTCTGAGTGTTAAAAAAGGCCATTATATTCATAAGAATAATATGCCTTTTGATTTAAATCTCTCTCTGTTTTACCGAGATTGATTGACACGCAGCATCCAGCACAGCAGCCAATCAGCGCTCACAGCGCGCAAAGCTGAAAGCGACTCCACCGGAGCGCTGACGCGGATGCTGAACTTTTCCGTTGCATGTAGTTTTATTCATTGTTCGGGTGTTGTGCATTGGGGGAATGCACAATACTCAACTCCTTTTGTGTTTATTATACTTGTAAAACGAGTTTAACAGACTGCTAATCTCAACAAATTCACTAACACTTCACAAAAAGGTTCATTAGTTAACATTAGTTAACTACATTAATTAACTAATAATGAACTGCATTTCTACAGCATTCATTAATCTTTAACGTTAATTTCAACATTTACAATATGAACAGCTGTATTTTTATTAACTAACATTAACAAATGCGTTGTTCATTCATAAAGAAGTCACTGTTTCTGAAAGAATGATTCAGTGATACAGTTTTTTTTTTTTTTTTTTTGGCATTTTTTGCCTTTATTATGATAGGACAGTGATTAGACAGGAAGCGAAGTGGGAGAAGGGGGGGACGGGATCGGGAAAGGACCACGAGCCGGACTGGAACGCGGGTCGCCCGAAGCGCATTGGCGCTACATGTCGGCGCGCTGCCCATGAGGCCATCGGCGCCGACAGTGATACAGTTTTAACAGTAATTTATTGCCACCTAGTGGCGTAACAATGCAATTGATATATTAGCCTATTTGAAGCACTTTCAAAAGGTGATTTATTCTGTTTTGATCGGTAACGTAGACATCAACATTTATCTGAATAATAAACTTTTGTATACTTCTGTGATAATTGGAATATTTGTAACAGAAATAATGATACTGTGTGTTTGACAAGATTGTTTGATAAGCTGTTTATATCTATCTATACACAACAACTGCTCTCTAGATCAACGGCAGCACGAACGCAGATTTGAATGTCGCGATTTTTTTTTTGTCAAAGGTTTAATATAGCCTACAAGGGCGAATCGTTGTCATTTAGGAATGCATTGACGCATAACTGTGCGTTCACACCGCCGCTGGCGAGAGCATCAAAATTCGTCCTGGCTGCCCTGCCAACAACGCTGTACAGTACATACTGTGCATACAAACCGTCGCCGGCGGGAGGGTCAAAGTAAATGACAAGTTGTGGCAACCAATCAGAATCCTCTCAAGCGAGGACCTCTACATTCCGATTGGTTGCCGCTGAACATAGCTCATTACCATAAAGTTGACCTGACTTCAACTCTCCTTGACGCTCTCAACATCCAAGACACGCCGTGCCACTCTCGCCACTCTCGGTGGTGTGAACACATGGTAAGAGTAGCGCGAGGGCTTTTCAGTAGTGATGTGACATTTGACACCGAGGCTTCAAAGCTTGTATCAAAAAAACGAAACATCTCACAGTGAAGCACTGTATCGGAGCTTTATTCGTTTTGCCATAACCACGTGATCGGTGAAGTCCGAAGCTTCGTTTTTGCACACAACCACGTGACTGCTTCGTATTCTGATTCACATAACGTGAACCCTTGCGCAGATGTGAAGTGTCATTTGCTTTTCAGCAAAAGAATATGTCATTATACGAATAAATATTTACATGTGTTCAGTTTGTATGTATTCTCAGTTCATACTTCATTCTATGACAATAATTTATTTTAATAATATATGCCCAAGCTTGCCTATTTTTCCCCCCAAAATTTATTCAGACTCATTAATTCAAATTGTGTAAGTAAAATGACACGTGAAAGACTTTTTTTATGTATAGTAATAATAATTTACATTGTTTTATACGCTTTTCATAGCACAAACTGATTTATTACATGAAACAGTCCAAAAATAGCTGGGTCGTCTGGGTTAGATATGTGTTAAGTTAGATGTTACGCTTTCTCCAATGGTAAAAGATACAGCAGAGATTGTATATAATAGGGAGATGAGAGGGTCTGTATCTCTTACCATTGGAGAAAGCGTAACGGCTAACTTAATCATGTGCGGCACCTCTCAGCTTATCGTGTAATGGCAGTGACATCAGTCGCAACCCTGATAGCACACGTACATCTCGGAGACGTCTATTTGATGTGTGTTTTTACGTCTGGAAGACGTATTTTTTTGAGTGTTTGCTCATCTTCAATACGTCCATAGGACATTTCCTGTCAGATGTCAAATAGACGTTTAGAAGATGTCTTTAAGATGTTTATGATTTAGAATGTATGTAAAACTGACATCTTCAAGACGTCTATCAGATGTTTGTAAACAGCAGATGCTTTCCAGATTAAGTGATCTTTAACAGACGTCTTGCAGACGTATGTGTGCTATCTGGGAACATTCCCTAGTCTGCCTTCTCTTGAAAAAAAACATTTTTATCAAGCTGAAATCTACATATAGTTCCCAACAAAAGTATTGTTTAGCGTAAAACATTCTGAAGATTAGCAAACAGGCTGTCGATTAATTAAATGATTAGCTATTTCCCCACAAAAGCTGTTTACGCTATTTTGGCTAAAGGTTGCAGGCTTGCCTTCCAGTGGCTTTGGATACAGACCCTCTCAACTCCCTATAATATACAATCTCTGGTGTGACCACGATGATATCAAGACAGTTTTGCTATCGCAATACCACGATATTGATAATACCGTTACATCCCTAAAATATTCATCATGTGTATTTCTGTTTAGAACATATAATGTTATTATCATGTATATATTTACTCTGTATTTTCTGTTTTATACACACATACTGAATACACCCAACTAAAACAACTGTTCAACCTTTGCTAAAAGTTGTTGTGGGGACAAATAAACGGGTCACTCCTATATTTCAACCATCTTTGACCAAGTCTCTTACCGGACACCCTGTGGCGGGTTTTAAACCAGCAATATGTTCCAATGAGGATGTGTTAACAAATTCCTTATAAATTTTTTCACTGAGGACCAAAAATAAATAATAAAAACACGTCTATGTTTGTGCATTTTGAAAAATGTTTTTGAGTATTAATGTAAATGTAATTATAAATGCCCAGTAGCACAGAAAGTATGATCAAAAAATAATTGCTTACCTCAGCGGCATCACTGCCTCCGATCCAGGCACGTGTTGTGGCATGAGTTGCCTGTCTAACCAGCTTCTGTATAAACATGTACTCCTCATGGCTGTGTACAGAAGCAAGGTTCCCATTATAGTACAAACAGTATTTCTGTAGAGGCGGAGACATGAGCAAACACAAAGAACATGTTATTTTAAATTAACATTCCAAAATCTGTGACATTCCTTCAGTTACCGTCGAAATAATGTTTACTCACTGTGCTGTTTATTTTTGGTTTATTATTTTACCCGTGAAATATAAAATCTGCCATTTGAGGTGGGACTACTTTTCTAGAAAAGGTTCTGGTTATACTGTATATAGATTAGATATAACTTCACATAGATAAAGTTAAGTGATCCTCTCATGATAACATGAAGTGTGTTATGTCTGTATTTCTAAACCATTATGATGTTTCAGTATTATCACAGGGATGTATGTTCACATCCTGGAGCTCCATTGTAATTTCTTTACTGTCAACATATTTTTTGTTTTTAAACTGAGGAACAAGTTGAAATTACTTTCCTGTGATAACTGACAGGTGTCATAGATGTTTACAGAGTTAATCCAAGAATATTCTTATATGATTTGTATGTCATATTAGAAGCTGAATGTATCATACCTCGGCTCCAGCCCACGTGTAATGGGAACTGAAAAACCTGAAGCATCTGCATCCAAAGGCAGACCATCCTTCCTTACAGACTGTTAAATGGAAGTTTTGTTTGTTATTATGTTATTACTGTTAATGACCTTTCATGTAATTAAATTAATAACTTTCATTTAAAGGTACACTATGTAACTTTTTGCCCTTTACCGGTTAAAAAACAAAAAGGCATGCAACATTGTTTTGGTCGTGCTTTGGCTTCGCATGACTGTGGAGATGAAGGCGACGCTTCACAAAAGATGCTGTACAGTGAACTCTGTTAGAGAGCTACATATGGCAGTTTATCTGGTCCTGTAATAAAATACCTCACTCATCGGTTGAGTAATAAAAACTCCATCATCACCACATCACTTTTACAACATTTCAGATCCCTCAGTTCTCGCCAGCTCCTAAAGCCGAGCTAATGTTGGTTCTTGTTTTATTACAAGCTCTGTTGTGTCCTCTTTTCTCTAGCAGACTCTCCTCTGTTCAGTGTTTGTTTAAAACAGGCGATTTCCCAGAGGTTGGAGATTCAGCTGCTTCATCTCTTCCTTTCTTGCTCTTGTGACAGCTAACCTGTGCCACTCCCACACCAGACACGTGTCAAAGCGGCCGGAGCAACTTTTCTCTGTTTACGGATGTGACGAAACATGCACAGGTGAGCGATGTATGTCAGAAAACTGTTTAGACAGGTCTAAAATATAAACACTTATAATAGACTTACCATAGTGAATCAGTGAATCACGTTTTGTAAGAAGGATTGATGATGTATTGACTCGTTATTTAAATTTTGTTTATTTTGAACAAAAAAGCTACATAGTGTACCTTAAATAAACAAAGGATTTAAAATAGCTTCTAAGATGCTCTTTAAAACATTTTTAAAGCACACTGGAGAACATGATCATCAGGTGTTACACACACTTGTTAAGGTGGAGAAATGCACTGTTTTTTTTTTTGTTTTTTGTTTTTTACTGTACTATACATACACACTGACAAGAGAAGTAGAAGACAAGAGAAGACTTACCGCCACAATGTTTACTTTCAACAGGACGGGTTTCCACTTAAAAAGAAAGAAATACACATTTTTAAAACAGAACTGCTAGTAGCAGTAGTGCTACTACTAATAATAATACATATACACTGCAAATTAACAGGCATATTTTATTGTCAAAATTAATAATATAAAAAAAAAACATTCATATGAATCAACAACTTTAGCTGATATAATGATCAGATAATTATCAATGATAATTATTGTTGTTTTATTGTCTGAATATTATCATAATAATTCAGAGACAAACTCAGGTGCACATACTGTATTAGATCATTTCTGCTTCTGATCAGTCGTTACAGAGTCCCAGATGTGCTTCAATTCATGTTAAAATAACAGTTATGATGTGAGACGTGGAATAATAGTTTTACCTGAAGCATTCAAAGCGACCAGAAGACAGAGAGACAGGTAGACAGTCCAGACCGCCATCGTTTCTCAAAGAACACTGGAACTCTGCATAGATTTTAAAACACAATTATACATAAATAATTACAAAGTTTTGTATTTTTGTGACAAGAACCAGTAGATCAATGTGTACAAACAATGTTTTTATATAGTACTTGGTGGATCACAGAGCCAGTGCAAGACGAGCATGTGTGGTTAAAAAGTTTTTGGAGGTGAGTAAAATATCAGGAAATTATGAAGTGAACTAATCCTTTAAGGATTGTTCGCACACTTTGTATAAATTATTTATTTTTTTTTTTTACTTGAAAATAGAAAAGGTTGTACTTTTGTTTTTGCATTTTATTGCCTTATGTATGACAAGTGCACTACCTCAAGGTGGTTTTGTTCATGTAAAAATATACCTCATTGTCATGTTCTAGCCTTGTTATATATTTATCTTTTGATAATCACAATTTTAAGGCCTGATTGTTGTGGCAGTTTTTTCCCCTGTGGTATTGAGAATGGTATCAAATATCAATATTAGTACCGTAGGTATCGTATCGTAAAGTTAGAAATTCCAGTATTGACAACACATGAAGTTATACATATAATTCCTTAACACAGCATTGTCACGCACACAGAAGAGGGCAGATGAGGTGAGCAGCAAACAAACAGTGCTTTATTGGAGGTATTATAGAACTGGGCAAAACATAAACAGGTAAGAGGAAACAGTCACTGAATGGCAGATGGTGAACTTGGCTGGTGGTAATACAGTCCATGTATTGCAGTGAAGACGGTGATGCAGGCTGAGTGGAGAATCCAGGGAAACGACACAAGGAACAGAAGACAGGAGATAAATCAGGAATCCATGTAATGAGATGATGAGCTGACTGGGTGCAGGTGTGGATCAGGAGGGATGCTGGGAAATGTAGTGCGGGGAAGGTGACTGAGCTGGTGGCTGACAAGCATGCATAGTAGGAATATTATTAGATACAAACATCTGGCTTGCACATATCCACATTGGGAGCTTAAGCAAAATTCTTAAAGCATCATTACATGCCAACTGGAGCTTTTTCATTTTAGTGTTACTATATTTACACCACAAGTAAGTGGTGAAAGAGAAGTACAGTAAGCTCTAAAAAGTGTTATTTGAACATCATCTGTACACATATACACTACCAGTCAAAAGTTTGGAAACATTACTATTTTTAATGTTTTTGAACAAAGTCTCTTATGCTCATTAAGGCTGCATTTATTTCATAATAAATACAGAAAAAACAATAATATTGTGAAATATTATTACAATTTAAAACAATGGTTTTCTATTTTAATATACTTTAAAATATAATTTATTTCTGTGATGCAAAGCTGAATTTTCAGTGTATTGTTACAAAAGATTTCTATTTTAAATAAATGCTGATATTTTTTAACTTTTTATTCATCAAAGAATCCTGAAAAAGTATCACTGTCACGATCACCAGTGAGAGTGCCCATCATTGCCACCAGAGGGCACTCCACCCTGGACTACACACATCATTTGGACTCCATTTCCCATCTACCCTCATACCTTGGACTGATCACCCTGCACCTGCTACCCATTATATAATCACTCACTCACACACACACACACACATTAAAGACACTTGCATCCACACCTTCATGCGAAGTCTTGTTTAGCCCTATCTGACATTTCTGAGCATTTCCCCTGGATTTTGTATTCTTGTGTTTGACCTTGGACTGTTACGCGTTTCTGATTCTCTGCTGCCTGCCTTGACCCTTGCCTGTTCCTGGATTGTGTATGTTTTCTGCCTGCCCTGATCTCTGCCTGCCTTGGGAATCTGATTGTTTGCTGCCTACCCAGATCACTGCCTGTCACTGTTTCTGCCACTGGCTCATCCTTACTATTATTGTGTCTGTCAACTTAAATTCAATAAAAGCTGCAGATGGATCCTCACTCTGTTGACCTAATCATTACAATCACAGGTTATAAAATAATATTAAGCAGCACAACGGTTTCCAACATTGATAATAAATCAGCATATTACAATGATTTCTGAAGGATCATGTGACACTGAAGACTGGAGTAATGATGCTGAAAATTCATCTTTGCATCACAGAAATAAATTATATTTTAAAGTATATTAAAATAGAAAACCATAATTTTAAATTGTAATAATATTTCACAATATAATTTTTTCTGTATTTATTATTAAATAAATGCAGCCTTAATGAGCATAAGAGACTTTATTAAACATTAAAAATAGTAATGTTTCCAAACTTTTGACCGGTAGTGTATAATTTACAAGCCAACATATTTGCCTGTCCATACATAGAATCCTGACAGAGACAGCCCTAAGAAGGAAGGACCCAGACGCAGAATGAGCAGGGGGGTGATATTTTTAACAAAAGACAAAACACAAGACAGGTGAGAACACGGTCCAAACATTAGGGCAGGAGAACAGGCTGGTCAGGAATGAGACAACTCCAGGCTCTATGCCAACGGTGGAAACTTAACAGCGGCTCAAGGAACCGTTTGAATGATTAACAGATTTACAATGCACATACTGTAGAACATTGTAATGTTTAATAACATTTTATGAAAATTAAATTTTGCATTGAAGAAAAGTAGATTTTTGTTATGCTGTCAATAAAAGTTCTTAGAAAGAAAGAAACAGTCCTCCAAAACCCTATAGGTCGTTTTTCAAGCACCTTATTACGACCTATATTTACGTTTTAAAGTCATGCGCCCTCTAGCCGGCGTAAAAATAATTACAGTGTCGTGTTACGTCTGTCGTCATGAAATGACGTACGACTGTCGTTACCAATCAAAATGTGGGATCATTTAAATGCAATGTGTGGAGTTTTTACACCATTTCAATTTAGCAAAACTGATTTTTTTTTTTATTATTATTATTAACGACTACACCCATCCCATCCCTAAACCTACCCTTAGTGATTTATAGTGGATACACTCTTTATGAGCACATACGTTCCCTGGGATCGAACCCACGATTGCATGATCACATGATTGCATATTGCAATGTTCTGCCAATTGAGCTACGCGAAGCCCGAAAACTGACACAGATAAAAGGGAACAATGCATTAAAATAAAAGTGTCCTGTTGTCGACAGGGGCGCAACTTTAGTAAACGCGCCTCTGGTCGTATTTCGGGAAAGTGACAAACGACCTATATGGTCGTATTGGTTGGAGAACATGTTGGAAAGAAAATCAGAATTGGCAAAAATCAGCGCTGGCAGGTCACACTTACAAAAAAAAAAAAAAAATTTGTAATCGGCCTAAATAATTGTAATAGGTGCATCTAATTAATCCATAACTCTGCTTCTCAATCAAAACGTAAGAAGTACAAAAGTCTGTAAAAAATGTAACAAATATTTTCAATTGTCTCTAATCAAGCAAATTTGTACTTTATATGCACTAACAGTTCTCGTGTTACTGCGTCACTCCAGCAGCTAATGCAATCCACGGGAAAAAGCAATACGAAGAAAAAAAAACCTCTTAAACTGAAACACGGGTCAAAGTTCACAAAAACAGTGATTACATCCTTTAACCGACTTAAGCCCCGATAATCTTCCATTGAGGTAACCTTCTCGAACATGACTGAACACACACGTCTACGTGCAACAGCCTCAACACCCGTCAAAAATAAAAGTCTTCCAAAAATAATCACTTTTCAAAATGACTTAATCACATTCTGGGCTCATCTGCTTGCATCATCGATAAGGTGTATCCTCCAACATTAGCTACTGTCTAATGCATTAAACATGTTAAGCGCTTCCGCATTGAGCATTTTAGAATCATTAATTCACCGAACAACATAAAACATAGGCTACATTCTGAATAACAAAAAAAAACAAAAAAAACTAAGCTCTGTTCTGGGAATGTTCCAACAGAACTAACATTCCCAGAATGCCCCATGAATCAAAAATTATTAAATGGGTTTTAGTTGGCTAAAAGTGAAATAAATGTAAATGTAGAAAAGTCAAACCTCAGGAAATCTGTGTTCCGAACAGCAAACTGAGTGTTTCTGCTGGATAGTATATAAGAGATGTGTCTTGTTTTCTTGAATTCTTTTGATGTGTTCTTTTTCCACTACATTGTGGGCTTAAATAAGTGTACTCATGTTACGTAAGATGCATGTCAGCCAATCAGAAAGGATCTATATGTTACTGAGATGTCTGATCTCTCTAAATCACATGACTCTCAGAAAAAACACCACAGAAGTAATACCACAATTGTTCGAAGCCATGTTTTTCATCTTTCAGTTGTCTGTTTTAATTAATCATTATCTAATGATTTGCAACAGTATCATTATGTAATGATTTTACTTGTTGAGGCGTATGACTATTAACTAATTGTTAAGTAATAAGTAATATTAGTAGGGTTGTCAACAATAATCATAACCACAATGATATATTACTTAATAATGAGCTGGAAGCTGAAATACATGTCTTTGACCCATTAACACATTAATGTCCACTATCAGTACATGTTGTTAAGGAATTAATACCTGATGACACTTTCAATTAATAGCAATTCACATTTTACTTAATTCATTAATCACCAAAAGGGCCAGATATACTAAATAAATTAGCATGAGAATGCAATTCCAAAAAATTGGAAAGTTTTGCGCTGGTGAAAGCTGTTAGTACATCTGTTACAGACCACGGATCCTACTCCCACCCACGCCGGTCCTGCTTGGCCATGTTGATTCTCAGTTAATATCAGCAGAAAACAAGTTAGAAAGCTGATTCTGATCATGCAAGTGTGAATCTTTTACTCCAGATTCATGCATTAAACACAAAGACATCATTCAGTTATTTCTCATTTTGAGTCGCACTAAACAAGCCATTGATCAGGACATGGACAGTCTCTTTAACAAATAAAAATCTGAAGGTAAATGTGAGTTTTTAACACCTCCAGGAGATTTTGATAACATGATAATTAAACTTTTATGGTATTCTTAGTTGACTGTGGCATTGACACTTACAACGTCAATATGCAAAGGTGTTGCTATAAAACAGCCCCACTTCCTGTTTGGTACATGCCCTTGCTAGTAATTTCATTTGACGGTTTTCATGAGGACAGTCTTGAAACTTTAGTAAAAATGATAAATGGCAAGTGAATCAGATTAAAACTGCACAAGGTTCAAAAGAAGAGGTGCAAATGGTCAGATTTCAGATTCATTTGTGGTTCCATAAAGTAAATGTTCACATGAATGTCGGCCACTGAAATAATGCTGATGCATAAAGTTAATCTAAATTGTGTTTCTCATCTGATGAGGCTACACTAAGGCTTTTGGTTTTATGTAGGACAAACTAAGGTCTCAGAAGAAGGTACAAAAGCTGTCAATAAAGCAGTCGTAGCACCATTTAAGCACTAATCTTCATCTTTTATCTCATCTCTGCTGGTGGTTTCAAGACATTCTCTTCAGCCCCTGTATCCTCTCGATAAACTCTGTGGTTAGTTACAAAAAAAAGTTCAGGAACCTAACTTTCACAACTTTTGCTCATCTCATGCTGTTCTACAAAAAAAGAGGAAGTCAAATACATTTGTTTCTACATTAACACCACTTTAAGTATTGCAGGTACTTTCCAAGCAGATTTCAAGCATCTTTATATGGCTTTAACGTAAAAGCAAGCAAATAACATTTCTTTGCAACAGGTAAATAGCAATATTAATATCAATATCAAAAACACAAATCAGCCAGAGAAAAAATGTTCTGAAAGTGATTCTGACAATATTGTTTCTTTGTGTTTTATCGTTATAGTTGTGGTGTGAACTACTATACTTTAATAGTTAGAATGATTTTTAAAACTATATCTTTATCAATATCTTTATAGTCATCGTTCATGGTGTGAATGGGCCTTAATACTGTTATTTCTCACAATATGACATGGATAAAATAACATAAAATCAAACACTAATGACACTCATCTTTATCAACCACTACAGCTAAATAACTATAGCAGCATAATATATCCATACGAATCTAAATACAGTTTGATTTTCTAATGACTACATTCGCTGTGATAAAGTAATTTTATCATTAACATGTTACAGTTTTTATATGTGCAGAAACTGACAATGATTATAAAACTTTCAAAAATAAAAAGCACCAAAGCTTTCATTTTTCCAGTGTCAAACTGTATTCATGTCTATATTATTATGAATAGATTTAAAATGTCTCACATGGTTCATTATAGGCTCAATGTAAAGTATTCAGCAGTATCTGTTCCAGTGTATTTTATCTATGTAAAGTAACTAACAGATTTGATCTGTCAAAGATGTCAAAGAGTAGAAATAAAATGGCAGCAGCAACACTTGAGATCGGTTCCCATGAATTCCCCTCACAGATCTCAAACTTTAACTTTTGACTTCACAATCAGTAACAGCTTTCACTCCAATCATTGAAACAATCACACAAACACACAAAAGCACACAAAATCACTCAGGTCTGAATTAATTCCAATAGGATCTGGCTGCAAACATGCACAATTGACTCTCAGACATTAAGTCTCATCTTCACGCATGCGCAGTAGCCTACAGACATGCAATCACGCATTTATGCATGTGCACCTCCAGATGGCATCATTCGTTAACAATTCTATCTAGCGCTTCATTGCTAACAGCTGAAATAGACTTCATGCAAGAGATTAGTGAGCAACTGATATAAACTGTCTTAAGTTTTTCATATTCACTGTTAAACCTTGCTGTAAAAAAACTGCCAAATTCTTACAATAACATACCATTTTCCATTAAAACAGTAATATACCACAGCAAACAGTGCATTCTGGGTAATATTTGTCATTTTCGAGAAAGTAGCCTCCAGGAATATACTGTGAATTAACAGAGCTCAAAGTCAACCCTCAGAGGCTGTGTCCCAAATCACACCCTATACCCTCATTCACTATTCCCTACATTAGTTTACTAATATAGTCCACTTGATAGAGTGAATGAAAAGAAGTTAATTAATCCAGACACTGATGAACACCTGCTCTTAACAAGCAGAATCACTGAAAGACAGAGAAACAACAACAGAAAAAAGAGAAACATAAGAACTACAACTGATTTACAGCCACAGCCTTTTGACCCTTTCACACTGAGTGTGAAACCAGTTTACAAATACAAACATGTTTCTTTCATACCTGTACAGAGGTTCTTGCTGGGAATTAACAGGTTTAAATGTTTTATTAAAAATAAAAATGTTTGTATTTACCATTATGGTGATCACTGTTTGCTTTAGTTGACAGCTATACCCTTGACCCTAACATTAGTTTTTCTGATTGCTGTAATTATGTGTTAATTATGTAAGCAAGCCAGAGGCAACAGCGGCAAGGAACCCAAACTCCATCAGGTTACAAAAATGGAGAAAAAAACCTTGAGAGAAAGACAGTCTTGTCTGTCTTGTCTTTGTTTAGTCTTTCTTTGTTTGTCTTGTGCCTGAACACTTGGCTCTGTTTCTGTTTGTGTTGGCCATGTGCTCCACTGGTCCTGCCTCCTTGTTTCTCGTTACCACAGCCCCTGGTTTAGTCCTCATTAGTGTGATTGCGTCCACCTTATCCTTGTGCTGTTCCCTTTATATATTGCCTCTTTCCCTCATGTCATTGCTGGTTTATTGCGTTCATTGCAGGGTTTTTATGTTACTGCTGTTTTCCTTGCTCTAGTCTTAGTCTTGTTAGTTATCTTTATTTCAGTCCTAAGTTATAGCCCTGGTGAATTCAAGTATTACTTTGTTCTCTTTGTGTTTTGTTTTGTTAATGTGAGTCTTGTGTTGTTTCCCTAACCTGACCTGCATCCTGAGAATTCCTGGCCACTGACGATCTGCCTGGCAGCTAGATTGGTGCTACTTCTAAGAGATCATTCAAGCTTCTGGTTCCTTGGGTTCCTGCCTGTTCGTCTTCAACATCTCCCATCTGGTGCTGCCAATTAAGTCCTGAATCCTGTGGTCTCCCTGGACTGATTTCAGTTATTATCCTTCCTGCCTGTCATTGTCATCTGCCCTGTTGTTTGAACTTTGTTATACGTCATTCTCCTGGTTGCGCCTTGTCTAGAGTCCTGTTTAATAAATCTCCTTTAACTGTTATTCTGCACCTGGGTCCTCTCTTGCAGTTCTGTGTCAAAGCTAATGCCATGCTTCCTTATAATTTCTCTCAAGGGTAGCATGTACAGGGTGAAAAGCAACAGTCCTAGAACTGAGCCTTGCGGTACTCCATACTGGACAGATATGACATCTCTTCATTTAATACTACAAACTGATAACGGTCAGATAAGTGTGATTTGAACCATGCCAATGCAATTCTACTAAGGTCAACATAATTTCCGAGTCTATTCAAAAGAATGTTGTGGTCAACAGTTTCAAATGCAGCACTAAGATTCAGTAACTCTAATAGAGAGATACAACCACGATCTGATGATAAGAGCAGATCATTTGTATTTCTAATGAGAGCCGTCTCAGTACTATGATATGGTCTAAATCCTGACTGGAAAAAAAGGAAAAAAGGAAAGCAGTGGTTCCCAACCACTTTCCTGGAGGCCCCTCAACAGTGCACATTTTGCAAGTCTCCTTTGTCTGACACACCCATTTTAGGTCTTGAAGTCGCTATAATGAGCTGATGACCTGAATCAGGTGTGTTTAATTGAGGAAACATGCAAAATGTGCAGTACTGGGGGCCTCTGGGAATGTGGTTGGGAATCACTGACATAAAGCACCATCACTTCAAAAGAATTATATTTGAAACTAGACTTTTGAGTAATACTGAAGATATTACTATAAATTACAGCAACGCCTCCCCCTTTGCCCTTTAGATGAGGCTCGTGTTTGTAACACTAATCTTGGTGTAACGCGCTGGTTGTATAAATATCACACGACGAAGAAGATAATTCACAAGGAAGTCTTTACTTGATAATCCAAAGGGAGAATACAGAATCCAGGCAGGAACACAACACAACACAAGTGGATACGAGACCCGACAAAGACACACCAACAGAACTGAACTAATATACACAGACGATTAACTAAAATGACTAACAGCTGTGATGATGAGATTAGTGTCCATGGTGACAGATTGTGGCGGAACAAAGGAGCACATGACAGATGAAAACAAACAAACTAAACATGACGGTGACCGTGACACTTGGGGTTTAGACTCATTTAAAGTAATGTAATCGTCTGGTTTTAGCCAGGTTTCTGCCAAACACAGCACATCTAGGTTACAATCTATAATCATATCATTTACAAAGAGTGATTTTGAAGAAAGGGATCGTATATTCAGCAACCCGAATTTTATCATTTGTTCCTCTGTATTACAGTGCATGCACAATAATTATGCAAGTTGATATTTTTACAAGCACATTTTACCAATTCCAAACCACATTAATCTTAATAACTACTATTAATTTTGTATTTAATCATTTATAAGTGATATATAACTGTTAAGGAAAGCTGGAAGTAAAAAACGCCTTATATTCAGGTGTGCATAATTATTAAGTAGGTTTAATTTTAAAGGTAAAATGGGCCATAAAAAGAGATTAATCTCATACTGAAAAGTCAAAAATTATTAAATGCTCATGAGAAGGACGCAATACTAATGCAATATTAGATATTGCTAAATTAAGGTGTGACCAATGGACAGCAACAGTGAAACCGTTACATATCGCTTATCTTTATTCCAGCTGCTCTCTTTCTGCTGGTTGTGTAAAGCTGTGGTGAAATGTGTAATCATTACAGTTTATTTAGTAAAGATTGTGTGTTGTTTAAAGTTCATAGTAATTGTTATGACTTCATGAAGCCTCGTGGTGTGAATGAACATCAAACTAACTAGAACAAACTCTTTGACATGTATATATGATACTGGATATCAAGGGTGAAACTGTTAATAATGTTGACAGACAGTAATTTCATTCGTTTGTCAGTCATGTGTGGGTTGAACTATTATTTATTAAACAAATGTTAGTCAGCCAGTAAAACAAAATGTTATTTTTTAAATCACGTGAGTTTGCGGCTTTTTGTTTAAGGCAAGAGAAAGCGAGGGCACATGAAGCACAGTTCATGAAGATAGAAACAAACCCAAGAATTTATAATTTCTGTGAGTTTAACATTAACATTATAATGTGCTTTTTTTAATCTAATTTCTACATTTTATTAAATGCTGCATGAACTAAACTAATTTCAGAGATCTGTATAGGTCATTATGCAAAAACATCTGCAACATTTTAATTGAAAGGTTAGTTTACATGGTTATAAAAACAATAACCTAAAAATAACCATTAGGGAACATTCTGTATGAGCTATGTTCATGTTATTTAAAAATAACTACCCTGCAACGTTCTGGGAACATTATTTTATGGTTGCAAAAATAAAATTTAAAAATAACTATTAGGGAACGTTCTGTATAAAATACGTTTAGTTTATTTAAAAACAACTTTCCTCCAACATTCTGGGAACATTATTTTATTTAATAAAGAACATTCCTAGAACATTATTATTTAGTTCCCCAAAAAATTAACCAAACCAAACATAATACTTGGCTTTCATAACTGATAATAATGAAATTATTCCTGATGCAAGAAGAATCAGCAGAAAATAAAATTGGACAATAACAATAAGTTGTTGATAAAATGAGTAATGAGTTTAATCAATTATTAATCAAGTTTAATCAATTATTTCTTAAAGCACAAAAAGTAAGTAAAAGTGATTCATGTTCAGGGATTCATTCAGATTCATGTCTCTGTTAAAAGTGTTCTGGTCTCTTCTTCATCTCCCTGAACGATTGAAAGGTTTTTCTCTAGTGTGAGTTTTCTGGTCTCTTCTTCAGAATGAGAAGACAGATGTGATTTCAGAACGGAGGCCCGAGTGAAACTCTTCCCGCATTGATCACAGGTGTAAGGTTTCTCTCCGCTGTGGATCCTCGTGTGAATCTTCAGCCTTGATTTACATGTGAATCTTTTTTTACACTGAGGGCAGGTGACAAATTTTTTGCCTTCTGTTTTTCCTTTCTTGTTCATGTCCATCAGGTCTAGAAGAAACATTAAATCATGTGAGATTTCAAATGAGAGACAAACATGAAATGAAAAGTGAAGCTCAAATTCAAGATCACTGATGAGTTCAATAGTCATTTTAATCCCATCAAATCTGCTCGACAACTGCTGTGTCACGATTATGATCTATTTTAATGTCATGAAGATGATTTGTGTTATA
This sequence comes from Ctenopharyngodon idella, assembly GCF_019924925.1. Lineage (NCBI taxonomy): Eukaryota > Metazoa > Chordata > Actinopteri > Cypriniformes > Xenocyprididae > Ctenopharyngodon > Ctenopharyngodon idella. The sequence continues at coordinate 15,492,537 of NC_067222.1, read as the reverse complement.
AATCACTAGTTTGGTCATGAAACTCTAGATAGAGCAGGCTTGACATGTAATCTGTAATCAATCACAATTTCCTACACAACACAAGCTGATTGGCTGCTGCTGTTTCCACAGCCAATGAGATGCTTGCTCAATATTTAAATAATTTGGTTCAGTGTTTGCTGTAAGCTGGTTAACTAAAAAAGATCTCTGAAGAAAAAATCATTGCTTTATTAGCAGGTAATTATACTGGAGGCCAGTGTGAATGTCAGTTCACTTGGGTTTTTATAGGCCTATGCATGCTTTAATTTGTTATTCTCAACCTGTAATCTAGTGAGCATCAGCATGTTCTTCAGTATCATGATGAATGAATGAGGAATGAAGAATAAACTCCAACCTCTTTGTTCTTCAGTATCACAATGTTTCATTCTGCAGGTTCTGGATCACTGGATCTCTCTGTCCTCTCCTTCCAGATGCTTTCTGGTAGTTCTGACAAAAACAAACACGTTTCATTTTACAACAGACATGATGTGAGATGAATAATAAATATGTCAGAAGCAAAAAGACTAATCACATGTAAAGTAAATAAATAAAATGAATGACACTGATCATGTAACTCAAGATCTTCAAATCATGCTAGATAAGTCAAGTCACCTTTATTTATATAGCGCTTTTTACAATGTAGATTGTGTCAAAGCAGCTTTACATTGATAACTGGTACATTATTTGGCTGCACAGCAGCTCTTAAAAGAATAGTGTCAATGCAGGCAGATCAAAGCACTGTTGAATATCAAATGTCAAGTCAAATGTCAAGTGTCCCCAACTAAGCAAGCCAAAGGCGACAGCGGCAAGGAACCCAAACTCCATCAGGTGACATTAGGTGGCAGACAAGTGGCAAATAGGTGTTTAAATGGAGAAAAAAACCTTGGGAGAAACCAGGCTTAGTCGGGGGGCCAGTTCTCCTCTGGCCAACAGTGCTTTGTTACGATTCAGGTAGCTATCATAAATCCGACAGGATCGCAACATTCAAAGTATTTATTCCAGTTCCATCCAATTGAGGATCGTATTCATCACGGCGGTATAGACGGTTTGTTGAGGAACTGTGTCGTGGCTGTCGTGTCGATGAGGCCCTCACAGTGGATGATCTAGTTGACTCAATCTCTGCTGACACTTCAGGGCTGCGTTGTGGTCGTGTCAAGGCGCAGGTCCTTGGTCTCACCTGGATACGGCCCGGATCTGGTTGACTACGGTGAACCTCGGGATAACCAGAAAGACTAATATTAGCGTAGATGCCATTCTTCTTCTGATGTAACGAGTACATCTGGTGTTATAGGAAGTGTTCCCGGTTCCGGCTGACCTAATTTATGCAGCCTAATAATCCTTTAACGGATTTGAAAATATAAATTGATAATGTGTTATGTGTATGCCAGGTTAAAGAAATGCGTTTTTAGTCTAGATTTAAACTGACAGAGTGTGTCTGCTTCCTGAACAATGCTAGGAAGATTGTTCCAGAGTTTAGGTGCCAAATAGGAGAAGGATCTACCGCCTGCGGTTGATTTTGATATTCTAGGTATTATCAGCTGGCCTGAATTCTGAGATCGCAATAGACGTGAAGGACTATAATGAATTAGGAGCTCGCTCAGGTACTGGGGAGCTAAACCATTTAGTGCTTTGTAAGTAATTAGCAAGATTTTAAAATCTATACGATGTTTAACAGGAAGCCAATGCAGTGTTGGCAGAACTGGGCTAATATGGTCATACTTCCTAGTTCTAGTAAGAACTCTAGCTGCTGCATTTTGTACGAGCTGTAATTTATTTATCAGGCGAGCAGAACAACCACCCAGTGTAGCGTTACAGTAATCTAGCCTTGAGGTCATGAACGCATGAACTAACTGTTCTGCATTTGTCATTGAGAGCATATGTCGTAGTTTAGATATATTTTTAAGATGGAAGAATGCGGTTTTACAGATGCTAGTAACATGGCCTTCAAATGAAAGATTGGTATCAAAGAGCACACCCAGGTTCCTAAGTGACGACGAAGACTTAATAGAACAGCCATCAAGTGTTAGACAGTATTCTAGGTTATTACGTGAAGACGTTTTTGGTCCAAAAATTAGAATCTCTGTTTTTTTCTGAATTTAGTAGTAGGAAATTACTGGTCATCCAATTTTTTATATCAGCTATGCATTCTGTTAATTTTGTGAATTGGTAAGTTTCGTCAGGGCGTGAAGAAATATAGAGCTGAGTATCATCAGAGTAACAGTGAAAACTAACGCCATGCTTCCTAATGATATCTCCCAAGGGTAGCATGTACAGAGTGAACAGCAACGGTCCTAGTACTGAGCCTTGCGGTACTCCATATTGAACTTGTGATCGATATGACATCTCTTCGTTTACTACTACAAACTGATAACGGTCAGATAAGTATGATTTGAACCATGACAATGCAATTCCACTAATGCCAACATAATTTTCGAGTCTATTTAAAAGAATATTGTGATCAATAGTGTCAAATGCAGCACTAAGATCCAGTAACACTAATAGAGAGATACAACCACGATCTGATGATAAGAGCAAATCATTAGTAACTCTAATGAGAGCAGTCTCAGTACTATGGTACGGTCTAAATCCTGACTGGAAATCCTCACAGATACTATTTCTTTCTAAAAAGGAACATAGTTGTGATGATACTGCCTTTTCTAGTATTTTTGACAGAAAAGTGAGATTTGAGATCGGCCTGCAATTGACTAATTCTCTAGGATCAAGTTGTGGTTTTTTAATAAGAGGTTTAATAATAGCCAGCTTAAAAGTTTTTGGTACGTGTCCTAGTGATAAAGATGAATTGACGATATTAAGAAGAGGATCTATGACCTCTGGAAGCGTCTCTTACAATAGCTTAGTCGGTATAGGGTCTAACATACATGTTGTTGATTTTGATGATTTAAGTTTAAGTTTAGACAATTCTTCCTCTCCTAAAGCAGTAAATGAATTCAATTTTTCCTCGGGGACACTACAATGCACTATCTGACGCGATACTGTAATAGACGGTTGCATGGTTATAATTTTTTCTCTAATATTATCAATCTTGCAAGTAAAGAAGTTCATAAAGTCATTACTGCTGTGCTCTTTGGAAACATCAGAAGTTGAAGCTTTATTTCTTGTTAATTTAGCCACTGTATCAAATAAATACCTGTTTATTTTCTTCTAAAAGTTTTGAAAAATAAGCAGATCTAGCAGATTTTAAGGCCTTTCTGTACTCAATCATTCTCTCTCTCCACGAAATGCGAAATACTTCTAGTTTTAGATACTTCTAGATAACAGATCATCAGGTTTTGTCGAAGCCTCAGCAACACTCAGCAACTTTTCTGAAATTATTTCTGATGATCAAAACAAACTTAAATTAACTAGAGCTACAACAACTACTTGATTAAATAGATTATGAAAATAATCAACAACCAAACAGATTAAAGATTAATCATGTACAGTAGTGGCCAAAAGTGGAGTATTTGCACAATATTTGCTTTTAATAGCAGGTGGAAACAGGGCCACAGACGCTACTAGACCATGTTGTGATTTGACAGCTCTGTTTTCGATTTATTTATCAGTTAATTAAATCGCGCAGTTTATCTGCATCATGGAAATTATAGCCTTAACCTTAAGCTAGGGTCACACTTAAAGATCTTTAAAGACTTATAAGATTTTCAAAATGTGAGAGACCACAAATATGACGATAAGAAATCATAGTTTTAACCGTTTTCTTCCTCTGGTGTGTGGAGTGCCGAGATGTGACCAGGAAAGCACACCACACACTAACAGAGTCCCGCCTGTGAACTAGAAGTCTTCTCGGGTCCTAAAGTCTGTACCCGACCCGAATCACTTCTTACCCGAACCCGACGTGCATAAATTATTTTTTTTTTAAAAGAATAAACCTGATCCGAGTCCGACCCGACAACTTTAACCCGACTGGATCCGAATGTAAACGGCATTGACGTGTCCACAGCCTGCAGCCCGCAGTCAGTCAGGAAAAACCCTGGTGTCCTGCCTGCTGCTTCATTACTTTCATGTCTCAAAAATGCACTTGACGTGAACGCGTATGCGTTTTTTCGCCGCAGCATTGGGGGAATTGGTGATCCTCTGCCCATCTTGACTTCTGAGAGACACTGCCACTCTGAGAGACTCTTTTTATACCCAATCATGTTGCCAACTGACCTAATAAGTTGCAAATTGGTCCTCCAGCTGTACATTTAACTTTTCCAGCCTCTTGTTGCTACCTGTCCCAACTTTTTTGGAATGTGTAGCTCTCATGAAATCCAAAATGAGCCAATATTTGGCATGACATTTCAAAATGTCTCACTTTCAACATTTGATATGTTATCTATATTCTATTGTGAATGAAATATAAGTTTATGAGATTTGTAAATTATTGCATTCCTTTTTTATTCACAATTTGTACAGTGTCCCAACTTTTTTGGAATCGGGTTTGTAATAATGATATTGGTCTATTAGAACATTTAACCATCTGCAGACCCCTTTATATACGTACTTTCCATATTCATTTCAAAACTTGAAATTTACTGACTGGAACACAGACCCATCTCCAAACACGCACACTAACTTCTATTCACTGTAGTTCTCAGTGCTTTAGAAATGATAAACATAATTTCAGATGTCTGACACTGCCAGGGCGCCATCTAGTGGCTGCCAAAACCTCACTGAACACACACACTGACCCCAATGTAACTCTGCTGGAGCTGAACAGGATTGCTAGAGTCTGGAGGATCAGATGAGGCTGCTATCTTCCAGGCTGGTCATAGCTGGTCTAGCAGGCTGGTTTTGAGGGGTTTTGACCACTCTTTTTGTTTAACTGGTCAGGCTGTGACCACTGACCAGCTGACCAACCAGCTGAACACCAGCTAGGCCAGACCAAAAACAAACCAAGACCTGCTAACCGTCTCAGGCTGGTTTTAGTGTTTTTTTTTTTTTTTTTCTCACACAATCACAAGACAATGAAACAATTATTTCACTCAACTCTCATGAAGAAATCCAAAACGTCCTTTGAAATATTCGTGTTAAAATAGTTTGCTAAAAAATACTTTACTTACTTTACTTTATTTATTTATAAAGGGACCATGTACAATTTTTAACAAATGTTTCCATTCCATGCATTGTACTGGATTTAGCTAAAAGCTAATTTTCACCCGCAGTCCCCTGGCAGGTCAACATAAACAATAAAATAACACACACTACATACAATAAACCATACATACACATACTATCAGGACCAAAAAAAAAAAAAAAAAATCAATTCAAAGTCAATTTAACAGCAACCATGTCAATGTTTACAAAGTTGATACGATTTTAAAAAAAGATTTTAACTTCAATTTAAAAAGACCAATAGATTTACACCCACAACCTTTGTAAAAAAAAAAAAAAAAAAAAAATTATATATATATATGATTCATCAGACCAGGCCACCTTCTTCTATTGCTCCGTGGTCCAGTTCTGATGCTCACGTGTCCACTGTTGGCTCTTTCGGCGGTGGACAGGGGTCAGCATGGGCACCCTGACTGGTCTGCGGCTATGCAGCCCCATACGCAACAATCTGTGATGCACTGTGTATTCTGACACCTTTCTATCAGAACCAGCATTAACTCCTTGAGCAATTTGAGCTACAGTAGCTCGTCTGTTGGATCGGACCACACGGGCCAGCCTTCGCTCCCCACGTGCATCAGTGAGCCTTGTCCGCCCATGACCCTGTCGCCGGTTCACCACTGTTCCTTCCTTGGAGCACTTTTGATAGATACTGACCACTGCAGACCGGGAACACCCCACAAGAGCTGCAGTTTTGGAGATGCTCTGGCCCAGTCGTCTAGCCATCACAATTTGACCCTTGTCAAACTCGCTCAAATCCTTACGCTTGTCCATTTTTCCTGCTTCTAACACATCAACTTTGAGGACAAAATGTTCACTTTCTGCCTAATATATCCACCCACTAACAGTTGCTGTGATGAAGAGATAATCAGTGTTATTCACTTCACCTGTCAGTGCTCATAATGTTATGATTGAGATATATATATATATATATATATATATATATATATACACACACACACACACACACACTAGAACTTACAATTGACTGGATAACCTCTTTTGCTGTCACGCCTTTTCATTTGTTTCATGGTAAGTTTCCCTCTGTTCTTCCCTCTGATCATCCGTTCAATCTTCTTCAGTAGTTCTTGTACCTGACTGTCTGATTTACTCTTGTTATTGAAACAGTGAAACTTTCCTTCACATTTAGTCACCAGTCCCTGGAGATCTGCATGATCTTTGCTTTGTAGATATTCCTCAATTGTCAATGGCTCATCCATTTCCTCCAGTTCATCTCCACGTGTGAAAAGGACCATCACATATTTCTGAACTTCAGGACCAAATAAACTTTTAATATGATCCAGAATCTCTTCCTCATTTTTCACGTGTTGCTCTAGAGGAACGGTGAGCAGAACTGCACTGAGACCTGCTGAACATCGTTTGACCAGCTGATCTTTCATCATCTCCAGCTGCTCTTCAGACAGATCTGGATCCAGTGGATCTGGGGAAATAATCACATGCACCTGCTTCTCTCCAATCTGTGTTTTGCCCTCACAAACTTCAGACTCATGCTTCTTAATTTTAAAGCTCTTGTCCCCCACTATAGTGTTTCCAGATGAGCTTGCCCCAGAACCAAATCTGCCCATCAGAAGAATCCGGATCTCTGGATCATCTGGACTGGAGCAGATCTCTGACATCTCTGAATTAAAAACATGGAATAAGATCAGAATCAGGTCAGGGCAAGTTATCATTCTCCTCACTGCAGGAAAATGATACAGCCAGTGAAATACAAACACCTGAACCTTCAATTAAATTGCTAACAGTGATTGTATATTAATCGCCTAAATTATTACATTATTAGCTAACTGCAGTCTCCAAATTGTAATGTTGACATGCATTCTCTGTAAAGCTGCTTTGAAACGATATGTATTGTGAAAAGCGCTATACAAATAAATGTGAATTGAATTGAATTGAACTTTATGGAGTCTTGCAATAACCAGTAACCTTTGGACCATCTTTTGCTATTGCCAAATGTATTAGTTTTTCTTAAATTATTTTTATGGTTTAGTTCAAACCTTAAATTTTGATTTTGATAGAAATATGTTCCAAAGACAAACACATTTGTATAAAGTAAATAGATTATTTAGACCATGTCATATTTAATCAATACATTTTCCTTTCATAAAAGACAATGTTAATGTTTTAACAATTTGTGTATGATTTTGTTGTTGTTTTTAGTTTATAAATTATGAATAAAGACAACTTTAAAGGCCTCTAAAATATGAATCATATTTTCAGTTAGATATACAAATGAAAAGAAAAAACACAACAATTTCTGTAGTCAGTAAAGCTGTGTCCTGCACACCAACAGTCTGTAAATACCAATTAACAAAAAATATTGTTTATTCTCATTTTTAGGGGGAGTGTTATTTGCTTTTACCCAAAATAGGTTTAAATCGAATCGACAGATTGAATTTCCCAGTGTTAACACCGCACGGTGTTCAAATGGGAGCCACCAACAAGGTGTAAGAAGTAACACTGAAGCAGGGTTAGAATTAATTAGATACTTGAGTGATTAATTGAGTGATGATTGATAGATTGTTGAAAACACCTGATGATAACGAGCAGGAAAGAGAAACACCAGGGGCCCGTTTCAGAAAGGAGGTTAAGTGAAAACTCTGAGTATGTTAACCCTGAAATGAGGGAAACTCTGGGTTTTCTGCTGCAGAAATGGAGATATATCAAACCCGAGTAAGCAGGGTAAGTCAAGCCCATTTCTGAAAGGGAGGTAACCTATACCTGAACCTAACGTGGTCAGGAGCAGGTTTTCTTTGGTAAACCCAGAGTTTCTTTCAGTCTCCTCCCTCTTTTTAAAACGCAAACGATGTTTAAATACTTTATTCATTCATTCACGCTGCAAAAATGCTTTTCTTACTGAGTATTTTTGTCTTATTTCAAGTACAAATATCTAAAAATTCTTAAAGTCATCATGAAATCAAAATTGACCGTATTTACTTTGTTTATATTACTAGTATTGTGGTGAACAATTAATCCGTACAAGTTAATACACAGAAAAAAAGTTGTTTGTCGTGGTAATCTTTAATCAAAATCTGAAAATGGCGTTCCTTCTCTGATGACATCAGTTTGACAGCTTGGGTTGAAAACGCTTAAACCACTCCCCTCCAACCGTTAGTCTGATATGAGCGAGAGATGGAGAGGAGGAGCGGAGAACCCTGCTCTCTATTCAATATTCCCTTTCACTTGGAAATACGTCACAACACTGGAGAAAAGTCGTTTACAACTTCCATTTCTAGGGGACTTTAAATCTAGATGCAATAATATAAGATATTTAGTTTTGTTTCCTGGGGTGAATCTAAATTAAGTGCATTTTACTTAAGTAAAATTATCTGCCAGTGTGGTAATAAAAATGATCAAAAAATGAAGTGTGTGATTCACTAACATCAGTGGTGTAGGCAGTCGCGCGTAAGGCGTGTAGAATTACCTTGTGACGCGATTGACACAGGTTTGAATCCGCCTTTTGATGAGCTCACTCTTCTCCCTTTTCCCATCACATATCACATCAGAAAGATGTTTTCAACAAAAATGAAGAAAATGTTCTAAAAGTGGAAGTAAAGTGCCTAACAAGAGTTTAATAATGATAAAAGTAGACCTATTTATAATTTTTATAAATAATTTACACTGTTTTTATTGCATTCTGTTAATTTACAACAATACTGAGGCAAATAGTATGTATCTGCCAGTATAAAGTATAAATAGCATCTAATTACTATTTACTTATTGCAAAGAACTGCTACTTTCACATGGTAAATGGAATATATCACTATTTTCAATTGTGTAAATAGAATCTAGAAGAAAAGTAGAAGAAAGTATGCTATTTCTTACCCCATTGGCAGATAATTTGCAAAATAAGAAAAATTCACTTAAATTTTTATTATTTTTTAGGCTTTTTTTTTTTCTTTTTGTGGATACCATGAAAATGAATATTAGTTCAATAACTTACCGTTCTGCCAGTTTTCACCTCTGATATTATAACAGTGATAAGAATTAAACTTGTATTGACTCTGAAGTATGCGGACATCTTTTTGTCAGGTGCTGTTGCCATGGTGAATCGTAATATCGGAGCTCCATTGATCATGGCTTTTCATAGTCGTGGTGCACGTGCTTAACTCAGAGTTAACATACTCAGAGTCGATTGAACTAACTGAATTCAGCTGTTCTGAAACAGAAAACTACATCAAGCATTCATGCACAAACTGAGTACTGGCAAGAACTTTCCACTAAATTATGGCACGTTGCATGTTTTCAGCATAAATGAACCTGAGAAATGTAGATCTTCTTTTAAGTGAATTTTACATAAAAGGTTGCAATTTTAAATGACCCCATATATAAATATCATTACTAATTTAGTACAATTTTTAAAATACCATAAATGCCCCTCAAAACTGCACAACTGTAGAGTAAAAACATTAATAAAAAAGTGATATTACAAGCGATTAAAAAACTGACATGACCTTAAAGGTACAATATGTAATATTTTTGCAGTAAAATATCCAAAAACCACTAGGCCAGTGTTATATATTTTGTTCACTTGAGTACTTACAATATCCCAAATCTTTGCAACTATTTGTAAATCATGAGAAAATTGCAATTTTAACCAAGGCTGCGGGACGTGTGAGGAGTCGCCTGTCAATTGCGTCATACCCGCGTTACCCTCGGTTTCCGGGTTTATTTTGTAGAAACCATGGAAACACCAAAGACGTTTTTTAATAGACAATGGAACAACTGTTTTGATATATTTATAGACAGAAAACTAATTGTTGTTATATAGCTCAACACGTTTAGTCTTATTGTTTAAATCTAATTTTCTTGATGTTTTGCGAGTACCATGCTTTACCACGCCTCAGAGAAGAACACTATTTTGTCAAGTAGCTAACATAGTATAATCAGATGCAGCTTTATTTTTAGTAACAGTAATACAGAATTTATACCATCATACAACACGATTTATCAACACAAGCCATCCAGTATTTAACATGATATTCTAAAATCGATCTATCTTTCTGCAGTGTGTCTCAAACAAGTGTCTCACAGCAGCCACCGAGCGAACAGACAGAGTAACGTTATAACATCATTTTCGGCACACTCAAATATATATGATAAACAGAGCTGTGTTACCTCATACTCATGACCGGAAAAGCAGAAGTGGCGCCGGCGACTGTGTCATAATAAAAGTTCCGCTGCTCGTGAGGCGTGTGTTGCGCAATCGCTCCAGCGGCCTTGTTCAGCTCCCACAACACTCGGTCCTGCTCTGCTTCATACTACAGTAACGTTAATAATCGCATCCATGAACATGATTTTTTCCCGAGTCCTATCCCTATTCTTTTCCACCGGCCGTTGAGGTAAACATGTCCCACATGTCCCAAGATTCCGCGCTCAAACTTGGCGCCATCAAGATACGCCTTTGTTTTGAATAGACCTCTAGCGGACAGAAATCCTACAAATTGTACCTTTAAGCGAACAGCTGTTTGCATAACGTTTAAGGAAAAAAAAAAAAATTGTGAACTTAGCATTTATTAGTGAACGTTACTACTAGGCCTTTTACACAATTAGATAAACCATTCATTCAGTACATCACATCAATTTACCTCTTTCTTTATCGTTTACTTCCTCTTCTTTTTCATCCCTGCATCAGAGGGCTTCAGTCTTTTTGACATATCTAAACGACTATAGGCCCTAATGTTAATTTATCATGGATCATGTGAATTCAGTCATCCGTCACAATCATGTAACTTCCCCCATGTCTACACTTACTCAGCGGGGAAGATTGGTGCGACTGGGATATTCGGGTGAATAAGTTAAGTTTTTATGGTGCTTTTTAAAATATTTCGAATTAATTGTATTTAAAGCTGCAGTCCGTAAGTTTTGCCTCTTTGTCGCCATCTCTGTTTGAAACCTGCAATTGCAGTTATTTGTGGAATTATCATCTTTATGTAGGTTGTGCATCGGCACGGCTCCTCAGCGCAGATGAATCTAATGTTTGCTGTCAGTCACCATACCGGTGGATACTGTACTTCAGAATCACAGATTCTACGACTTGGAAGTATGACCAAAATAAAAATTTTCACATGAAAATGTCATCTGAGGAAGTAAGTAACAAATCTGCCACTTTTGTTCTGACAAACAGAGAAAAAAACATAACGTTAATGTTAACATCAGCATTGCGTGACTATGTGTATTTAGTGTGTATTAGTGTTACCTGTAGATTTCAATTTCTGTAGCCACTCTGCAGTCCGAAACCTTTTGCTTTTGACTACAGGTGAATCTCCAGTTGTCACTGATGATTGTCATTTGGACCTTTCAGGATTACAATCCGCCTTCAAAATGATATGTTTAATTATTTCAACTGCTGTGAGAGAAGGCTATAAATGATCCACTACCAGCAGCATCCTCACAAATAGCCTACTAGCTGAGACTCGTTCTTTCTGTTTTCAGACGTGGCGTAATGACGCAAAGACGAACGGCTGCATGCTCGAATTTCCAGTGAAAATCCACCAGTACTGATTTAATTATAAAACATTATTACAAGCTCACCGTTGTGAATCAGGCTAAGATAAGGAGATTGTTTTGAAAACTGGCTGGTTTTGTACTTGCTCAAAAATTTATTTTGGATCATTTTTAACCTAAAAAAGTTACAGACTGCAGCTTTAAATAGTATTATTAACAGTATTATTATTAAAATAAATAAATAATAATTTTGGTGCCCCTATGGATGAGTGGCACCCCTAGCATTTCCCTATTCTGCCTATGCGGCGGGCTGGCCCTGGCCTTAGATGAAATCAACTGAAAAGACATTAAATCTCTCTTGTTACAAACCAGACTGACTTTATTTCTGTAATTCGTCTACAGTTTTTCTTGAGAATTAACTAGGTTAAATAATTAGGTTTAGATGGTTGGTCACCATTATGGTGATCTGTGTTTTCTTTAGTTGGCCAGTTTGACTCTTGACTTTTTATGTCAGTTTGTGATCTTTGTAGCAGTGTTTAACAAAACATAATTTGTTGCAAAAGAAGCCATAAAGAGAGATTATCAGATGACAGTTATTATAAAGAAAAATTATTGATTAATCTGATAACTGACTAAAAGTAGTAATTTCATATTAATATATTTTCACTAACACTATTTTGATGCCACAGATCAGACATTCTGAATTTAGATTTTTCACTACATTGTGGTAATTATGCCACAGTGCATGCTGGGAGCCATGAGTTTTATAATATGGTGGCTCCCAGCATGCATTGCGGTATGAAGCATGTCACCATTGTTGAGATTCGTGTGCTGATTCTTGATGTCTGTGTCTGAATAAAGCACCATTTGTTTAAAGAGGTATCTTTGTTTTTTGTTTTTTTTTAAATTAACTGAATTTTTGTTTATAACATTGACATATGGAAGTTAATTAATGCCAAATGTTTTTGAAATAAAAAAGCTTGTTGAATTGCACTAATTGAAAAAAAAGTTTAACCACAAATTTAGTGGTTCAAATTCGACAGAAAATTCATCATTGGACATCCGGGAACTGCAGGAATAGCAGTAGAGCACTGACGCATGATCTCCATCTGCCTTACCAGCAGGTGCCGCTAGCGTTTGTAGATGAACACTAGACTAACGGGTAGAGAGAGTCATTCATTAACAAAAATGGATTTACAGATATGGACCAAACAAAAAGTATGTGTGATGATTATCAGAGCCAGTATATATGAGTAAAAGCTGATAAAAGACAATAAAGCTGTGTTTACATTTAATTAAATGTCTTAACGATTACTTTCCCTATAGCCTACACGAAAGCAGCTTTCTCTACTGCAATCGGGATTATAACGTTGTTCCCTCTGATGCTATAGTACAGATCAAATATTACATTTGGAAGACAGGATATATTGCTCTCGGCTGTTTAGACTTTAGCATACAGACAAATGTATTGCCTGGAAATTACAGTTTTTCTCGATTGCTTAAACACTATAACCAGGCTTTTGAACTAAAATTTCAAAATCATAACGCCATTTATCAAAAAGCACACCCATTTCCCTAAACTATAAACACTATTCCCCTTTTTGACACATGAATCAGATTTGTTGAACTGTCACTGCAAAACTCTACACACAAATCCCTTCATTTCTCATTGCCTACACCATGTTGTCATTTAGAAAGCACTAGCATTCAATATTGTTCACTCAAGTCAGCATAGCTTGAGCTCAGTTAGCACACAGTTACCCACGTGGAAACACTAAGAGTCAAAATTTATCACACACCAATCAGAACCTTCAATAAAAGAGCTCGAGATAGTTGATTCAGTTTTGGAACAATGGATCCAGAGAGACGTGATTGAAAAGGTCGAGGACACCAGAGAGGAGGAGGATAAGGGTGAGCAAGAGCAGTAAGGAGTGGAGGAAGAGGTGAAGGAAGAGGAAGAAGAGGACGACGAGGAGTCGAGGATGAGGGCTAAGGAGACAAGGAGTCTCAGATGAAATTCGTGCCACTAGTTGACCATGTCCTTGTTCATGGTATGACTACGAGGGAGGCTGGGCAATGAGTTCAGCAAAAATTCAGTTGCTTCACCGTCGCCTCGATCATAAAAATCTTCAGGGAGGAAAATAGGTAGCTGTACCTCAGTGTACTCTACAGTTACTTTTGAGTGCTGTACTCTGTTACAACGCATACATGTACTGTAGCTGTTGCACTATACTACTGTAATGAAAAGAGATGCATCAAATTGCCTCACATATAAATACAGAGTTTCTGTCTGCTTCCATTTTGTAAAAAGCTTGTGTTACAGTTACAGTGATCAGTACTTCTATCTCTGTAGGACACAGAGACGATGGAATGGAAGAAGTCTGACTAAACATTTCAGTTGGTGGATCAGGCATGCAAGAGGATTTTACCCCTGCTGCATGCACACACAAAAAAATTGGTTCTTCAGCGGTTCTTTGGGCTGGTTGAAGTGCTATATAGCACTTAAAATGGTTCCCCTATGATTACGAGCCAATGAACCACTTTTAGTGCTATTTGGCCATGGCTGGGGCCAATATAGCCTTGACAAGATTCTCTGGCCTGTCCCAGACCAAAGATGGGATGTTGGGGCAGAATATGTTTTGTTGTTTGGTGTACATTACAGGAACAAAAAAATGTACAAATGTATACACTTGTTGTCTTCATCATGTGAAATGTTTCTTGAAGGGGAGAACCACAAGCAACATAACTTATTACTGGCTTTTGTTTTTGGTTTTCGTAGTATTGTTTTGAATTTATCTCACCAGTGTAAGACTATGTTGTAGTGTGTGTGTTTTTGAGGGCTTGTGTGTGATGTCTGACAACAAAGTTAGGTTTTTCAGCAAGATTGAATGGTTTTGAGTGGAGAGCTTTATTTTGACCTGAAAATAGGAAGTTTGGGGAATTGTGTGAGAAGTTATGGTTTTGTGTTTAGAGTTTCAAGAAAAGGAGGCATAATTTCAAGAAATGTGTTTAAGCAATGAAGAAAAACTGTAATACTGAAGACATCCAAATTATGAAAGAACAAATATGGAATTATGTAGTAAACTAAAAAAAAAAAAAAAAAGTGTTAAACAACATAGAATATGTTTTATATTTCAGATGGTGCAAATTAGCTACATTTAGCTTTGATGACAGCTTGGCACACTCATGGCATTTCCTCATCAGATTCACGAGGTAGTCATCAGCAATGGTTTTCAGTTACAGGTGTGTCTCGACAGGACTTGATTTGTGACATTTCTTGCCTTCTTAATGTGCTTTAGACTATCAGTTGTCTTGTGCAGAGCAAGGGTGGGCACAGAGTCAATAGCCCTATTAGTGCTACTACAACAAAGGGCTTTTCACACTGCGCTTAACCCCGGGTTGTCATCGTTCTAAACACCACTTTTAACCCCAGGTAATATAATGTTTAACACTTGTAATTTAAAAGCGGGGTTAGCACTGCTTTTTACCCGGGGTTATGAAACCCTGCTCAGGTGTTAACCCTGCTGTTACATCTCCCTATTAATGTTGTCTAGAGTATGTAAAAGTATGTAAATAATAATTAATACATTTAGATAAATAAAGAAAATAATAAAATAAAAGAAACAAGTTCAGTTAATGATAACTTGTGTGGTGAGATGAATCAAGCAAAGACAGATTGTAATTAATGCTTTTTAGTATTTCATTATCATAAAGATAATACACCCAGTGGTTTTTACAGGAAAACAGTGTTACGACACTGTCTTTTCCTTCGTCACCTGGTGGTGGCAGTGTGGCGCCTGGATGTGACGTAAATGTCAAATTGGATAATTTATGGGTGGAGAGTATAAATATCTGGCTGATCTACTCAACGGTACTTCCTCTGGTAGAACGTGTTTCTCCAGAGAAGTCATTTGCTCCAACTTGTTTTCATTTTGTTCTTCCCAACCTTTCTTACCCATTGGATTCTTATTTTCTTTTGTTTATTTAATTCCCTAGACATTGTGCTATTTTGTTTGGAACAGATTATTTTGTAATAAACAACATGGCAATTTAAAGAACTCATTTGTTTGTGTGATCCTCTTTATGTGGCGGTCAAGAACGAGCTGGCCGTGACAACAGTAAATCAAGAAATAAATATTTACAGACATGTTGAATAATGATGATTGACATGATAGCTAACCAATCGTGAACCTAAGAATTATGACAATCAAGAATGAAATAAAGGAGCAAGAGAAACAACCAAAATACACCACAGACGTAACACCCCCACCCTTAAAAACAAACATCTATACCTAATATAAGAACCAAACTGTTACCAAATAACTCATACCTCATTAAACCCGGGATAGAGCATCTGCCACCACATATCCACACCTTTTTTATATTTTATTTCCAGGTTATAATTTTGGATGATGAGGGACCATTTCATCAACCTCTGGTTCTAGTTATTCATGCATAGGAGAAAAGTCAGTGGGTTATGATCTCTGTAGACAACTACAGGAAGAGTAGAGGAACCAACATATACTTCGATATGTTGAAGTACCAACATTCTCTATTGTTGAATAGTTATGTTGGCTTTTATTGAACTTTTTAGAGAAGTAGCAAATAGGATGATCCCGTCCTTATCCTCCTGTAAAAGTACAGCACCAGCTCCTACTTCACTTACACTGACCTCCAACTTGAACGCCATGGAAAAGTCTGGGTCAGGTAACACTGGCTCGCTACACAACAAAATTTTAATGTTATCAAATGCTGTCTGACAATCAGATGACCATACAAAAGCTTTCGAAGGGGTAAGTAGAGCGGTTAACAGAACAGCCACTGAAGAAAAATTCTGGCAAAAACACTGATAATAACCAGCCATACCCAGAAACCTACACAACTCGCGTCTGGTTTTTGGCCCTGGAAATTCAATTATTGCTGTAATTTTTGCTGTAACTGGTCATACTTGTCCTTGTCCTACTTGTTTACCTAAATAGGTCACAGTTGCTTTTGTTGCTTTTCAGTTGCCAATCTCACATTTTTTTAAGGTCAAGGATGCTTTCTCTAGACACTTAAACACAGTTTCTAGCAACGATACATGTTCAGACCAACTCTGTGAGTAAACAATCAAATCATCAAGAAAGGCACTACAGTTGGGAACATCAGCAAGCACTAAATTGACCAACTTTTGGTGTTTTTTAATGGGCTGTATATTACTTACTTTAATGTCATGTTGTAGCACATTTGTTAGTGTGGGAGCATCGCCTAAGATGGAAGAAAATTTGTTAAGCAGCTCAACAACATCCTGCCCTTGATCAGTACTAAGATGAGCTATAAAATTTGACAAATTCACAAGAGTTTCAGAGTTTGATAGCCTGGCAGATAATAATGGTGTATCAGACTCCAAAAAAACCCTCCAGGTCAAGCGTCCTCCATAACTCAAACTTTGATAAACCAAAAGTAGAGAAAAACTTTGTTACATTTTTAACAACTGCTTTGGCTGTAATTTTGCGCAGAGGAATAGCCTCTGGGTACCTGGTAGTGGTGCACATGATCGTAAGAATCTGGTTACCAGATTTTGACTTTGGTAAAGGCCCCACACAGTCAACTATAATGTGTTCGAAAGGTTCGCCCAACATGGGGATTGGTTTTTCACGAGTTACTGTTAACCACCAAAAATAGAAAGTAAGATCATTTTGTTATTTCTAATACAGGGAACAAATGACATTGTGCTGTTAAAATGACTGCTTTTGTATGATGTTTGTGCATTTTTGTAGGATGTGAAATGTCCTCAGACTGGTGTGAGAAGTGAGAATGGAGAGCCACAGCAGATCCTGGAAATGGTTCAGTGTAATGGATGAGACCCTCCATCACTCCTGCCCTTACTGCCTCATCTGGCCCAAATGTTGCTGTGGTCTCTTCATCCTCAGTGAGTCCAGAGCCAGCGAGAGTATCTAGACAAAGACCAAAGGACATTGAGGATGTGATTTTGGTACAGTTTGTCCTGATGGTTTCTGTTCATACAATGGAGCTTCAAAAGCATCATCAAATAATGTCATGAATCTTCTGGAAGTCAGGCTTTTTGAATCATCTTGCGGCACGTATGTATCTAATACAAAAGAAACAACTCTAGTTGATTAGCAATGTATTTGTTTGTGTTAAATAATAGGCGATCTGGCACTGGGATGAGTTGTTTTTGAAATCATGTTAAGTGTTCTCTTGATGCTCGTGCACACTGAGCAGTCTTCACACGGACATGTGCTTCAATCTATCACTTAACGCTGTTGCGGAGACTCCCTGCTCTTGATACACAATCACTGATGAATATCTTTAGTTTTATTGAGAAAAAAAATAAAATCAATTATAGGGTGGATTAGAACCCAGAACCTCTTGCATGCTAAACAAAAGTTCTACCACTAGTCCATCATGACAATCAAATATTATTAGTTTCTACCTATTTATTGACTAATGTAAATACTCTAGATCAGGGGTGTGGAACGTTGATCCTGGAGGGCCAATTGTCCTGCAGAGTTTAGCTCCAACCCTGAAAAAAAAACACTGACCTGCCTGTAACTTTAGTAATCCTGAAGACCTTGATTAGCTTCAGATGTGTTTAATTAGGGTTGGAGCTAAACTCTGCAGGAAAATGGCCCTCTAGGATCAACGTTCCCCACTCCTGCTCTATATGTAAGGATGAAACTATCATATTAAACATGAGGTCTATGTCAATACATTTTGTGCATTTATTATTGTAATAATACAATTATAATACACCCCCACCCCGCCACACACATTCCTGTCCCACCCACTTTTTAAAAACAAAGTTACGCCACCATTGGTCACCATTATGGTGATCTGTGTTTTCTTTAGTTGGCCAGTTTGACTCTTGACTTTTTAGCCTCATTCAGACTGCCAGTCCAAATCTGATTTTTGCGCATATCCGATTGAAATCCGATCAGATTTAGCAAGTCTGAACGTCCAAAAACCACATTAAATGCAATTTTTACAAATCCGTTTCGAGCCACATTCATATGTGGTTTGGAATCCTATTCAAATCGCATTTCTGGAAATCCGTTTCAGTCTGACCGCTCTGATCGGATTTTATGTGGTTTATGTGACTTTGTCATGCAAAGTAAAACGTAAACTTCAGATGTTGTTATAGGAAACATGCTGAAAGTCGCTGCAGAAACAAGGCTGTGTTGTTGCAAAGTGCCGGACGAGCAGAAATTAGCAATAGGCTAACTGAGACATGTTTTGAAACCGGGGGAGACGACAGCACTAAATAAAGCCGCTCATACCAGCCTCCTATGTTTCTGCCGTTGCCTCATCATAACGCAGTAGTCCAGCGCCGACGGCTACACATTGTCATGATTTAAATAAGACAACATCTGTATTGCAAACCCCTCCATGTTGCGGTTGTTGTTGTTGTTTTTGGGGTATACCTACGAACGCAACGTCATTGCTATAGAAAACAATGCAGATATTCTGGAAAATGAAAAAGCGCCACGGACACACAAATCAGATCTGAACACTTGTGATACACAGTGTGGACAATAACATTTTTAGATCAGATTCCAATCGGATACACAAGTAATCAGATTTTGAATTGATAGTCTGAACGAGGATTTTATGTCAGTTTGTGATCTTTGTAACGGTGTTTAACAAAAACACATAATTTGTTGCAAATTAAGCCATAAACAGAGATTATCAGATGATAGTTATTGTAAAGAAAAATGATTTACTACTCTGATAACTGACCAAAAGTAGCTATTTCATATTAATATATTTTCACTAACACTATTTTGATGCCACAGATCAGACATTCTGAATTTAGATTCTTCACTACACTGTGGTAATTTTAGACACAAAGAGACATACAGAATCGGCATATGAATCTCAACAATGGTGATGTACTTCATGCCTGCCAGTCTTTATTTAGATTCAGAGGCATAGATCTGGACAGAGGTGAAGTATGGTGAGTATTGTGCTGAAAGCACGTTGAATGGTGACTTAGCTGAATGGCAATGAATTGTCTCTTTTGCAGGTGAGCCAGACTAGATGACGGATGAAGACAGGTGGATGGTAGCAGACAGAAAACGGGTCACAGGTAGGAATCTCTGGTGAGCATAACTGGCTGGGTCATGGAGCTTGACATGGACGAGGTGAGGATGGTGACTGCTTATATAGGGAGTGCTGATGAGTGTTAACAAGGGTTTGCAGGTGCCGGTGATTGATGAGTGAGTGCAGGTGTAGAACAGGAGGAATGCTGGGAGTTGTAGTGCGGAGAAGGTGACTGAGCTGGTGACTGTGACAATGCCACAGTGCATGCTGGGAGTCATGAGTTTTATAATATGGTGGCTCCCAGCATGCATTGCGGTATGAAGCATGTCACCATTGTTGAGATTTCTGTGCTGATTCTTGATGTCTGTGTCTGAATGATGCACCATTTGTTTAAAGATTTTTTTTTTTTTTTTTCCAAATTAACTGTATTTTTGTTTATAACATTGACATGTATGGGAGTTAATTAATGCCAAATGTTTTTTGAATAAAAAAAAAAATGCTTGTTGAATTGCAGTAATTGGAAAAAAAAAAAAAAAGTTTAATCACAAATTCAGTGGTTCAAATTCGACACAAAATTCACCATTGGACAGGAATAGCAGTATAGCACCGATGCATGAAATCCATCTGCTGTTCATCTGCCTTACCAGCAGGTGCCGCTAGCGGCTGTAGACCTAGCGTCATTCATGAACAAAAATGGATTTACAGATATGGACCAAACAAAAAGTATGTGTGATGATCATCAGGGCCAGTATGCATGTGTAAAAGCTGATAAAAGACAATAAAGCTGTGTTTACATTTAATTAAATGTCTTAATTACTTTCCCTATAGCCTACACGAAAGCAGCTTTCTCTACCGCAATCGGGATTGTAATGTTATTCCCCCTGATGCTATAGTACAGATCAAATTTTACATTTGGAAGACATATATTGCTCTCGGTTGTTTAGTTTCCTAAACTTTATATCGTCTGTGCTGCAGTACTGGGGTTTCCCTCATACGACATACTCCAGGATTATGTGCCCTGCAATGGGTTTAACATGGCATAATGTACTAATACAGTGATATAAAAGACCAAACTTACTCTATACTTCACATACACAAACCCCACTGCTGTCTGAATCTCTGAATCACACAACACACTGATGATTCAACTCAAATTAAGAATCTGAAATCACAGAAGAAATGCTTCAATGTTTATAATATATTCTATATAATTCTAATTTTTAAAATTTTATTATTAATATATTTAATTAATGAATTTAATATATTCATCAATAATTTAAACATCCGGAAAAGGTCATGTAAAACCTAATCTATTTCTCATCAATATTTAAAGTAATGGTTTTCTGCAAATAATCAGTGACTCAACTCTGTTCCTCACAAAAAGCTCTCATATTCAGTCGGCCTTAGCATACAGAAAAATGTATTACCTGGAAATTAATAAGCAGACCATTAAAATTTCTATAAATTAATATTTGACCAGATCATCTGTCCCAATGATTAGCAGAAAAGAAATGCATCTTTATCAGAGTGTAAAAATAATGTATCTGCAAATTATTTATAAAACTATGGTTATTTTGTGGTTACCACGGAATAACCACAATAACCATGTTTTTTTAGTTTTATTCATAGTAAAATGAGAGTAAAAAAACATGCACAGACAAATTCAAATGAAACCCTGCAGCTCGTGACGACACATTGATGTCCTAAGACACGAAACGATTGGTTTGTGCGAGAAACCGAACAGTATTTATATCATTTTTTACCTCTAATACACCACTATGTCCAACTGCCTTGAGCATGTGCACAGCATCCAGTGCGTGAGGTGTGTACCAGGGACCATTTCCCTGGTCGTCCTCTTTCAAAATCAGAAAGCACAGCTCTTTCACTAAACCTCTGAAGACTTTCGGTTGTTGTGCAGCACAGAGGTCTTCTGTGATCCGTGGCTCCTTCATGAGAGAAGGGTACAAAAAAAATGGGATATGTATTTAACAATGGGAAGTGTATTTAACAATACTTTGTGTAGTCAGGATGTAGCATAGCATGTATAATAAAGTTTTGACATTCTGTTTTTCTCATGTTTATATATTGGAGGTATAAATCATGTCACTAATGTAATCAATCATGTTCAGTTTAAATTTTTAAAAAGGCAAGCAATTAAATTCACACTGCACTAAACCTGGGTTATCGTCATTCTGAACACCACTTTTAAACTTGGGTAAAGTAACGCTCCACGCTTGTATATTTACACGCTTTTGACAGTCACAGAACACTGTGCATTGTATATATATAGTAAATGCAGGGTTTGAAAGAAAAAAAACAACAAATGCTAACAGAAAATGCAACAATTGCAGCATAGAAAATACTGTTTAATTTTTTTATAGTCTGAAATGTCCATTCAGGATAAACTTGACAGTGAAGTTGACTATATGTAATATGAGGATGTGTAATGCCTGAGCATTTATGTAAACATATTGTGCGCTTCGTTCATCCAATCAGTGACACTGACACTGCCGATAAGGACATTAACCCAGGGTTTAGTAATGTACAGTGTGAAACGCTGTGTATGAATACTCAGAATTAACTGTTAACCTCAGGTAAATGATGATCAGTGTGAAACGTGAATCAATATAACCCAGGATTCTGTTTACCCGGGGTTTACATTCACCCAGGGTTAACTATTTCAAGTGTGAAAAGCCCTCATTTTTGTTTTCATTCTAATGAAAAGAGAAGTTCATACAACTTTTAACTTTCCCTTCTTATTCTTACCATGAACTTAACATTAACATGATCCCACAGTCAACAGAGCTGGCCAACTGTTGTGGATGGAACATTCTGAAACAACAGAATACAGAAAGTTATTCCTGAAAAGATGTGACAGATATAACACACCATCTGTATAAGTAGTTTATGTGTTTATGAAAGCCTTATAAAACTAACCATGTTTTTGATCAGCTTCCACTGTCCTGGGGTGATTCTGCTTGTCAATTTACTGCATTGCAAAATCAAAACAGAAAAACTTAAATGTATAACCATTAACCATAAAAATTGCATAAGAGAGAAAAGTTTTGTTGTTCTAAAGTCAAAATTACCATTTACTGCATTGCAAGAGCAACATTTTAAATTCAGAATATAAAAGAAACATTGACAACAGCCTTTTTGGTGTGAATTTAAAGGTGTGCATTCAAGGTGTGCACCAACAACAAAGTAAAATCACAAACCATTAATACATAACCACGCAACGTGAGAAACTTCTGAAGGTGTAAAATTTCAAAAGACGCGAAAAAGCGACTTCATCGCAAAGCCCATTTACAAAAAGATTAGAGTCATGTTAACTGTTCGATCGATTAAATACACAACAAATAAACTTGATCGATTAAAAACAAAACACAAAGAAACTTACACCACTGCATCCGACGCTTTGCATTGCACTTGGTGATGTAAGGCTTAGATGCAGCTGCTCGGCCATGGAAACCTATTCCATGAAGCTCTCTATGCACTGTTCTTGAGCTAATCTGAAGGCCACACGAAGGTCTGTAGATATTGACTCTGCATAAATTTGGCGACTTCTGCGCACTGTGCGCCTCAGCATGCGATGACCCCCGCTCTGTGATTTTACGTGGCATACCACTTCATGACTGAGTTGCTGTTGTTCCCAATTGCTTCCACTTTGTTATGACACCACTAACAGTTGACCGTGGAATATTTAGTAGTGAGGAAATTTCACGAATGGACTTATTGCACAGGTGGCAACCTATCACGGTACCACGCTTGAATTCACTGAGCTCCTGAGAGCGACCCATTCTTTCACAAATGTTTGTAGAAGCAGTCTGCATGCCTAGGTGCTTGATTTTATACACCTGTGGCCATGGAAGTGATTGGAACACCTGAATTCAATTATTTGGAGGGGTGTCCCAATACTTTTGGCAATACAGTGTATTTCCACACCTGAAATGTATAGTTGCACGACCAAAACAAATGAAGAAGTGTTTCAGTATCATTCTGACAAAAGGAACATTTAGTGTCAAAATTACATCCAAATTTTTTCTTAAGAAAATGTTTGACAGAGTAAATATTATGGAGTAATTTAAAAGTTATTTATTTTACTTTGTTAGTGAGGAAAAATCTTTGTTGCATGGACCGTATATTTTTCCAATTTAAATTATCAAAAAGGTTGTTCCAATATGAGACCGCAGGAGATATTATATTCTAAAAGAAATTCCATATTGCAGTTGTTAAAGAGCTGACTAACATGAAATATTCTGTTACTGAACCTCTGATTATAGAACAAAGATTTATTCTATAAAATATTTCTATTGTTCCATATGTAACACCGGTGGGGAGAAAAGTTATGCTTGTAAATGAGAGTCCATGCCAGAAGAACCTGTTGGTTAAACTCATAACTTGAATTTTGGGGACATGTTTGTTAATTTTTATGGCATTTTTGCCACAAGCTCCCATTAATGTCAAACCCTGGTGTGCGTCAATTGAGTTTATAAACTGATAATAGAATAATCCCGCTTTGAGAAAGGAAACTTAATAAAAACAATTTAATAAGAAGGTTTGTAGCCTAATACACTTACAATTTACAGTAAAATTCATTATTTAAGTGATCACTATTGTTGTGCTATGATATTGTAATATTTACCATTATCAGAGGAGAATAGAAAAGTTTATGAAAGTGTCACTTCAAAATACAATAGCAAAATATATAAATATGTATAATATTTTTATGTTACATTAATCACTTTACTTGGACCCATTGTGCGAGCTGTCTCTTTAATCCCGCGTGGTTTATATGTTGTTGCTGATTGGGTTGACATTTTTGACACACCCACCAAACAAGAGAAAACATATTTTAAACCCGTTGCACATCGTTTCCAGGAAACATGTCATTCAACCCGGAAACCGTAGCAAAACGTTGCGCACCGGTTTGAGCTTGAACGTGCCCCTGGATTCCGCGGCGAAAAGTAAAGGTAGGAGGAGGAGCACAGCGAGGGGGCGAGGCGTGAGAGGACGCGCAGGATGTTTGCGCTTCAGAGTTGCAAACAGCCTTCATATTTTAAATAATGAAACTAATGTAAATGATAACGTTATATGAATCGGAAAGCCTATTTTCAGATGTTGTTACTGTAATCTACCTAATCAGAAAAATTATTTATTAGGAAGATTTTACTGGGGCGCGTGCCCCAGTAAAAAGGGTCTAGCGACGCCCCTGGTGTGAAAAGAGAGAGACCGTGGAGTGATAATTAAAAAATGATGTTTAACAGGTGTAATTGAGTAATTAACTTATCATTCACAAAAATAAATAAATAAAAATAAAAATCAAACAAAGACAATTAACCTTTTTAACACATTTATTAGCCTCCATTAAACATTTCCAATGGAAAGTAAATGAATCAAAGTAGCTTGTTTCTTCTACACTGATTCTTCACATGCTGGTTCAGTACGCACACTGTGACATGCCTTCAGTTACCATCGAAATAATGTTTACTCACTGTGCTGTTTATTTTTTGTTTATTATTTTACCTGTGAAATCTAAAATCTGCCATTTGAGGTGGGACGGCTTTTCTAGAAAAGGTTCTGGTTATACTGTATATAGATTAGATATAACTTCACATAGATAAAGTTAAGTGATCCTCTCATCATAACATGAAGTGTGTTATGTCTGTATTTCCAGACCATTATGATGTTTCAGTATTATCACAGGGATGTATGTTCACATCCTGGAGCTCCATTGTAATTTCTTTACTGTCAACATATTTTTTGTTTTTAAACTGAGGAACAAGTTGAAATTACTGTCCTGTGATAACTGACAGGTGTCACAGATGTTTACAGAGTTAATCCAAAAATATTCTTATATCATTTTTATGTCATATTAGAAGCTGAATGTATCATACCTCGGCTTCAATCCATCTTTTATGGTAATTGAAAAACTTGAAGCATCTGCATCCAAAGGCAGTCCATCCTGACTGACAGGCTGTTAAATAAAAGTTTTGTTTGTTATTATGTTGTTACCTTTAATGACCTTTCATGTAATTAAATTAATACCTTTCATTTAAATTTTACACTAACTTTTAACTTTTGGCCCTTTACCGATTAAAAAACAAAAAGGCATGCAAGATTGTTTTGGTCGTGCTTTGGCTTCGCATGACTGTGGAGATGAAGGCGACGCTTCACAAAAGATGCTGTACAGTGAACTCTGTTAGAGAGCTACATATGGCAGTCTATCTGGTCCTGTAATTAAATACCTCACTCATCGGTCGAGTAATTAAAAACTCCTTTATCACCGCGTCGCTTTTACAACATTTCAAATCCCTCAGTTCTCGCCAGCTCCTAAAGCCGAGCTAATGTTGGTTCTTGTTTTATTACGAGCTCTGCTGCGTTCTCTTTTCTCTAGCAGACTCTCCTCTGTTTGGTGTTTGTTTAAAACGGGTGATTCTCCAGAGGTTGGAGATTCAGCTGCTCCATCTCTTCCTTTCTTGCTCTTGTGACAGCTAACCTGTGCCACTCCCACACCAGACACACGTCAAAGCGGCCGGAGCAACTTTTCTCTATTTACGGATGTGACGGGACACGCACGGGCAAGTGATGTATGTCGGAAAACTATTCTGACAGGTCTAAAATATAAACACTTATAATAGACTTACCATAGTGAATCACATTTTGTAAGAAGGACTGATGATGTATTGACTCATTATTTTAATTTTATTTATTTTGAACAAAAAAGCTACATAGTGTACCTTAAATAAACAAAGGATTTATTTTTTCTTTTAACCCTTTCGCACGTAAATTTAAAATATTCTGGCTGAGCCCCCAGCGTGAGTTTTTTAAGGCAATGTTATTTAGAACGTATCACTTTATTGTTTCCATGGTGATGCGTCATTGCTTGTCACATAACACACAGCAGCGCTGTATGACTGATGATCTGCTTTTATTTCATTTTTCCTTTTTTATTCAAAATATTCACAAATTTGTTAACTATAGCATGAAATATCTGATCTTCTGATTGTCAAATATGTGCAAGTGGATGTGTTTTGCTGTTTAAACACCTTTATAACGATCGCGTTAGTTGAGCTGCATGCGCAATGGGCGCCGCCATGTTAGTTTGTGCCGCACAGAGAATCGGATCTGTTGGATTTACAACACGTGAATTCATCCACTTTTTCCGAAATACATGAAAGTAAGTGAGTAGGTGAAATAGGGAAGAATAGAGTAAGCTTTAAAGTTGCTTTCACAATGTGTATCTGATATGAATAAAACATGTCGTCTTATTATGGAAAGGGTTGTTATTTCCGCTTCTATAGGCATCATTGTGTATTTTACAAACTCTAAATGTATTGTTTTGTTAGTACTCATGTGTATTTAAATGTCTGAAACCTAAAATAAACATTATTTGGTTGAAAACACTGCATATATGTGATATATGAAAGCGCTGCGCGCGTCCGTCTCTGGTTAGCGCGCAAGCACATTTGAATTTGGCAGCTGATCACGTGATGCGCTGAACATTCTAATCACACCGGTGTGATCGTACGCTCCTGGGACCAGCCTAGACTGATCACACCGGTGTGATCTTGTGCGTCAAAGGGTTAAAAAAAGAACTATCATGATGTGAAAAGAAAGACATTTAAGATTTTACACTCTTCCTAGTCACTAATCAAATAAGTCTTTTTTTTTATTTTTACATTAATCATGCAAACCTGTTTTTCAGTCAAATTTTCTTGCTTCCAAGATGTTCTTTAGAACAGTTTTTAAAGCATACTGGAGAACATGATCATCAGGTGTTACACACACTTGTTAAGGTGGAGAAAAACACTGGTTTTGGACTTTTTTTTTTTTTTTTTTTGACTTTTGTATACATACACACTGAGTAGAAGACAAGAGAAGCCTTACTGCCACAAATTGTACTTGTATTTTCAACAGGACGCGTTTCCACTTAAAAAAAAAAGAAAAAAAAAAGAAAGAAATACACAATTTTAAAACAGAACTGCTAGTAGCAGTAGTGCTACTACTACTACTAATAAATATATACTGCAAATTAACAGGCATATTTGGTGTTGTATATTATTGTCAAAATTAATAATATAAATACATTCATAAGAATCAACAACTTTAGCTGATATAATGATATAATTATTGTTGTTTTATTGTCTCAATATTACCATAATTCAGAGACAAACTCAGGTGCACATACTGTATTAGATCATTTCTGCTTCTGATCAGTCGTTACAGAGTCCCAGATGTGCTTCAATTCATGTTAAAATAACAGTTATGATGTGAGACGTGGAATAATAGTTTTACCTGAAGCATTCAAAGCTACTAGAAGACAGAGAGACAGGTAGACAGTCCACAATGCCATTGTTTCTCAGAGAAAACTGGAACTTTGCATTTTAAAACACAATTATACATAAATAATTATTACAATTAATTTTGTATTTTTGTGACATGAACCAGTTCAGTAGATCAATGTCAATGTCTGGACGTTGTGTTGTGGAGCCCTGATTTCTCTTTTTATACAGTGGAGGAGAGCTTGTTTATCAGCACCTGCTCATGTTCTCACTTCCTGTACAAACAATGTTTTTAAATACAGTAGTCAACATTTGAAGTGGATCAAAAAAGTTAATCAAAGTTGTCCTAAGAACTAAGCTGTCCTAAGAAGAAGGTTTTAGGACTATGATGAAAGTTTTTGATCCACTATAGCTTGTACTTGACCCTCTTCTGTTATACATTTATACATTTAATCATTTAGCAGACGCTTTTATCCAAAGCGACTTACAAGTGAGGAATACAACAAGCGAGTCATCATGAAGAGTCAATAAACACAAGAAGTGCTCACCATACAAGTTTCAGACATTGCTCAGAGTAGGATAAGCTAGAATAGGGAGGGATTAAAGGAAATGAAAGAATAGTTGTTGTTTTTTAAGATGAGGTTAAGTGCTCATGAAAGAGATGAGTCTTTCGAATATTCACTGTAAAAAAAAATGACCATGATTTTTAAAGTAAAATACTGTAAAAATGTTATGGGGAAAAACAGTTAATTGGTTCACAGAAAGTTTCTGTACTATATACGGTGAATAACTGTAATAGATCGAACAGTACAATTAATGTAATTTTTTAAAATGTCATGTGTGTTACCATGATGGTGTTCAGTGTTTGTGTGAATGACACTGTGTGCACCCTCTATATATTGGTATTATCCTTCTCAGCTTGTGATGAGCTTTGATTCATCATGTGACTCTCATCACCACTGTGTTATTGGTGGTTGTCAGTGTATTACAAAGGTACAAAACAGATATTAGTACTTCAGTAGGTTAGTAAATTAACATTGTATCAGTTAATGATATACATTTATTTTTTTACTGTAAATTTAACATATTTTTTTTACAGTGTGTAAAAACCTAAAACGTTGCTTTCGTATTTTTTGCGGTAAAGTTCTGGCAACCACAGCTGCCGTTTTTTTTACCATAAAATTTATGGGGATTTTTTTTTACAGTGTTGCCAGGGATTCTGCATTCCGGATAAAGGCGGGGAGATCGTTCCACCAGCAAGGAACAGTGAACAAAAAAGAGGCGTGACGTGGGCCCTTTTGGGCTCCTTAAAGACAAGACGTGCTGCAGCGTTCTGAATCATTTGTAGAGGTTTGATTGCGTATGATGGCAGTCCAGCCAGAAGAACATTGCAGTAATCAAGCCTAGAAATGACCAGGACCTGGACGAGGAGTTGTGTTGCATGTTCTGTTAGACTGGCTGAGCCAGTCCGTTTTGTTGCCAGCGACACAGCCAATAACGTGTGTATGGAGACCCGCACATGATAATTCACTAAATCGTGTGCACAATGTTCCCTCGTTTGAATGATTAACAGATTTACAACACACATACTATAGAAAATTGTCATGTTTAATAGCATTTTATTATGAAAATTAATTTTTGCATTGAAGAAAAGTACATTTTTGTTATGTTGTCAATAATAGTTCTAAGAAAGAAAATCAGAATTGGCAAAAATTAGCATTGGCAGGTCACACGGCCAAGATAATTGCAATCTGTGCATCTAATTAATCCATAAATCTGCTTCTCAATCAAACCTAAGAAATACAAAACTCTGGAAAAAATGTAGCAAATTCTGGTTCGAATCTGTCTTTTTGACGAGCTCGCATTTATTTTCAATAAAAATGAAAATAATGCTCTAAAAGTGGAAATAAATTGTGAACGAGTGTTTAATAATATTAAAAGTATTTATTGGGTAGGGTTTGGAGAAGGTGTTGGGTGGGTTTTTATTCTCCCAATAAGGCAGTGTGCATTTTTAATAAATATAATCATGTACACTCAATGACATTACTGCATCCAGTTAATGTACAAAAATACTGAGGTGCAAATCTGCCAATATAAAGTATAGATAGCATCTAATTACTATTTACTCTTATTGCAAAGAACTGATGCTTTTACATGGTGTAAATAGAATATATCGCTATTTTCACCTAGTGTAAATAGCATATCGCTAAGAAAATGCCACTATTGTCACTTAGTGTAAATAGAATATATCTGTTGCTAAGAAAATATGTGTAAACACTGTAAATAGCATCTATTGTTATTTGCACTTAGTGCAAATAGCCGCTGCCCAAAAATAATCACTTTTCAAAATGACTTAATCACGTTCTGGGCTGATCTGCTTGCATGATCGATGAGGTGTATCCTCCAACATTAGCTACTGTCTAATGCATTAAAACACGTTAAGCACTTCCGCATTAAGCATTTAAGAATCATTAATTTGCAGAAAAACATAAAACATACATTCTGAATAACCAAAAGAAAAAGAAAAAAAAAAATCTAAGCTCTATTCTGAGAATGTTCCAACAAAACTAATATTCCCAGCAGGGCTCTGAACCGGTTCAAGGAACGAAAACGAAAACCGGAAACGAACGAAATTTTGACCGGAACGTAACCAGAAACGGAAACGAAATCAAATTTAATGATATATTGAGATGATATAATGTCACCAACCGTCAAGCATTAGGCCTACATTCAAGTGAAAATGAATGTCAAGTATGCTAATATGCAGCTTGTTGTGCGTTTTGAAACCAGCGAAAATTGCAGGATATGTAGAACATGAGTTCACACAACCTCACATCACGCACATGCAGCGCTTCTGTGAACACAGAAAACAGAATAAAACTATAGGCCTACATAACACATATACAATAAAAGGGAATATTTAGGCCTATAGGCTACGCGATATTTCACTATATAATTAGGTTAACAGATTAACAAAACGAAAGTGGTTCATTGTGGTGCACTCCAAAGATCTAGGAAAGGAAACTGCTTGTTTTCGTTATTTAAGTGTCTTTCGTAAATGTATGAGTTATGTCTTGCTTTTACCTGTATGACCATAAATTACGGAGTGCAGTTTACTGTCTTAGAAGGGGAAAAAAAATTCCAGTGGTCGCGCCGGCGCCTCACGCGTGCGCACACAAATTCTTGCATTGCTTACTTGATATCGCAGCCTGTTAAATAATTAAAATAAAATACAATCAACCAAACAAACATATAAAACGCTACACTGCTCAATTCAAGTCTGTAACACAATCTGCCGTTTACCACCCGTGACCACCGCCTGACTGTGCTGTTATGTGAAGGATGATGTCGATAATGCGAGTGA
This sequence comes from Ctenopharyngodon idella, assembly GCF_019924925.1. Taxonomy (NCBI): domain Eukaryota; kingdom Metazoa; phylum Chordata; class Actinopteri; order Cypriniformes; family Xenocyprididae; genus Ctenopharyngodon; species Ctenopharyngodon idella. The sequence continues at coordinate 15,461,253 of NC_067222.1, read as the reverse complement.
AGTACAAAGCTTACAGTAAATAATAGTTTAGCATTCGTCTTGAAAATAGAAACCGTGCCGAATGTGAAAGGTAGGCTTCAGATTCACTTTAAATTAATTCGTTTAGCATCTTATTTAGTTTTATTTCTAATAAATAAACCTGTTTCTCGCCTTGAATGTAGGCTAGCAATAGAAGCTGGAATGACGTTAAAAAATAAAAGAGATTTTTTTTTAAAAAAAACATTTGTACAAAACAAAATTTGTAAACATTTTATTTTATTTACCGATAAATTACATTATTTCTGAATGTAATAATAAAATGCGATGTATACGCGACATATCTTTTTTCCTCTCAGGAATAGCGTCGGTATTTTTAACCATGCAGCAAACATTTTAAAATATCTTGAAAAATACTTTATAAACCGATTTGAACAGAATCTTGTTATAAAAGATAATTGTAGGCCTATTGGCTAAGACGGCAAATACTCTCTTTGCTTTTTAATAAATAAAATGCTGTACGTATTAATAATAATAATAATAATAATAGCTAATAAGTAGGCTACATGCAAAAAAAAAAAAAAAGTAAAAATAACGTTATTAACCGTTATTTTTTCTAAACAAACCGGTTTCGGTGCGTTAATAATACAGAAGGAACGCTGGAACAGAAACGTTAAAATACCGATTCTGCTCGGAGTGAAACGATTAAAAATTTTTTTTTCGTTTTTAAGCCCTGATTCCCAGAAAGTCCTATGAATCAAAAATGATTAAATGGGTTTTAGTCGGCTAAAAGTGAAATAAATGTAAATGTAAAAAAAAGTCAAACCTCAGGAAATTTGTGTTCCGAACAGCAAACTGAGTGTTTCTGCTGGATAGTATATAAGAGATGTGTCTTGTTTTCCTGAATTCTTTTGATGTGTTCTTTTTCCACTACATTGTGGGCTTAAATAAGTGTACTCATGTTACATAAGATGCACATCAGCCAATCAGAAAGGATCTCAGAAAAAAGACCACAGAAGGAATTACCACAATTGTTCAAAGTCATTTATTTCATCATCTTTCAGCTGTCTGCTTTAATTAATCATCTAATGATTTGCAAAGGTATCATTATGTAATGATTTTACTTGTTGGGGCAAATGACCATTAACTAATTGTTAATATAAAATATAATAATATTATATGCCGGTCTTGTTTGGCCATGTTGATTCTCAGTTAATATCAGCAGAAAACAAGTTAGAAAGCTGATTCTGATCATGCAAGTGTGAATCTTTTACTCCAGATTCATGCATTAAACACAAAGACATCATTCAGTTATTTCTCATTTTGAGTCACACTAAACAAGCCATTGATCAGGACATGGACAGTCTCTTTAACAAATAAAGATCTGAAGGTAAATGTGGCTTGAACCAATTGCAAACATGACATGCAGTTTTTAACACCTCCAGGAGATTTTGATAACATGATAATTAAACTTTTATGGTATTCTTAGTTGACTGTGGAATGACACTTACAACGTCAATATGCAAAGGTGTTGCTATAAAACAGCCCCACTTCATGTTTAGTACATGCCCTTGCTAGTAATTTCATTTGAGGGTTTTCATGAGGACAGTCTTGAAACTTTAGTAAAAATGATAAATGGCAAGTGAATCAGATTAAAACTGCACAAAGTTCAAAAGAAGAGGTGCAAATGATCAGATTTCAGATTCATTTGTGGTTCCATAAAGTAAATGTTCACATGAATGTCGGCCACTGAAATAATGCTGATGCATAAAGTTCATCTAAATTGTATTTCTCATCTGATGAGGCTACAAACTGAGGTCTCAGAAGAAGGTACAAAAGCTGTCAATGAAGCAGCTGCGGCACCATTTAAGCACTAATATTTAGGCTACCTTCAACTCTCTAAAATTTGCTGGGTTATTTTTTTTACTCATGTTCTGTCTTCTTCTAGCACTCTTGCTCTTATTCAGTGTAGTCTTCATCTATCTCATCTCCACTGATGGTTTCAACACATTCTCTTCAGCCCCTGTATCCTCTTGATAAGCTCTGTGGTTGGTTACAAAACATTAAGTTCAGGAACTTTCACAACTTTTGCTCATCTCATGCTGTTCTACAAAAAAGAGGAAGTCAAATACATTTGTTTCTACATTAACACCATTTTAAGGATTGCAAGTACTTTCCAAGCAGCATTCAAGCATCTTTATATGGCTTTAACTTAAAAGGAAGCAAATAACATTTCTTTGCAACATGTAAATAGCAATATTAATATCAATATCAAAAACACTCATCAGCCATAGAAAAAAATGTTCTGAAAATTATTCCAACAATATCGTTTCTTTGTGTCTTTATCGTTATAGTTGTGGCGTGAACTCTGCTATACTTTAATGGAATGATTTTTAAAATCTTTATTGTTATCTTTATAGTTATCGTTCATGGTGTGAACGGGCCTTAATACTGTTATTTCTCACAATGTGACATGGATAAAACATCAATAACATAAAAACAAACACTAATGACACTCATCTTTATCAACCACTACAGCTAAATAACTATAGCAGCATAATATATTCATATGAATCTAAATATAGTTTGATTTTCTAATGATTACATTCACTGTGATAAAGTAATTTGATCATTAACATGTTACAGTTTTTATATGTGCAGAAACTGACAATGATTATAAAACTTTCAAAAATAAAAAGCACTGAAGCTTTTGTGTTTCCAGTGTCAAACTGTATTCATATCTATATTAATATGAACAGATTTAAAATGTATCACATGGTTCAATATAGGCTCAATGTAAAGTATTCAGCAGTATCTGTTCCAGTGTATTTTATCTATGTAAAGTAATTAACAGATTTGATCTGTCAAAGATGTCAAAGAGTAGAAATAAAATGGCAGCAGCAACACTTGAGATCGGTTCCTATCAATTCCCCTCACAGATCTCAAACTTTGACTTTTGACTTCACAATCAGTAACAGTTTTCACTCCAATCATTGAAACAATCACACAAACACACAAAAGCACACAAAATCACTCAGGTCTGAAATAATTCCACTAGGATCTGGCTGCAAACATGCACAATTGACTCTCAGACATTAAGTCTCATCTTCACGCATGCGCAGTAGCCTACAGACATGCAGTCACACATTTATGCATGTGCACCTCCAGATGGCATCATGCGTTAACAATGCTAACAGCTGAAATAGACTTCATGCAAGAGATTAGTGAGCAACTTATATAAACTGTCTTAAGTTTTTCATATTCACTGTTAAACCTTGCTGTAAAAAACTGCCAAATTCTGACAATAACATACCATTTTCCATTAAAACAGTAATATACCATAGCAAACAATGCATTCTGGGTAATATTTGTCATTTTCGAGCAAGTAGCCTCCAGGAATATACTGTAAATTAACAGAGCTCAAAGTTATCCCTCAGAGGCTGTGTCCCAAAACACACCTTATACTCTCTAATGAGAGCCATTTCAGTACTATGATATGGTCTAAATCCTGACTGGAAATCCTTGCAGATATCCTATTTCTTTCTAAAAAAACAAAAAAACAAAGGACCATAGTTGTGAGGATATTGCCTTTTCAGTAGACGGTTGCATGATTATAATTTTCTCTCATATTATCAATCTTGCAAGTAAAGTTCATAAAGTCATTACAGCTGTGCTGTTTTGAAACATCTGGGGTTAATTATTAAGCTTTATTTCTCATTATTTTAGCCACTGTATCAAATAAATTCCTAGGGTTGTGTTTGTTTTCTTCTAAGAGGGTCGAAAAATAAGCAGATCTAGCAGTTTTTATGGCCTTTCTGTAAGCAATAGTCATGTCTTTCTACAAAATGTAAAAAACCTTTTGTTTTCTTCCAGCTGCACTCCATTTTTCTGGCTGCTCTCTTGAGGGGCTAGTTGTGCCACAGTGTTGGACTATTTTATTTTCTTTAAGTGCAAAGGAGCAACTGTGTCTAAAGTGCTGGAAAGGAGAGAGTCAATAGTTTCTCTTGCAAAATCGAGGTCTTCTAAGCTGTCTGGTATGCTGAGGAGATGAAACTGATCAGGAAGATTATTATAAAGCAGTATTTAGCGGTAGAAGTGATAGTCCTACTATATTTGTAACAGGGACTAGGATTTGCAGCCTTGGCTAAATGTAGTATACACAAGACTAGATAATTATATGAGACAGGGGCGGACTGGCCATCGGGAGTACCGGGAGTTTTCCCAGTGGGCCGCTGGATAATATGGCCTGGCCCGTTGCAAAGTAAATATTTATGAAGAATGAAGTATAGTAAATTTACGTAGTCTATATCCTTCCGTCGGCCCAGACAATCATTCGCGCGGGCGCAGCCCACTTGATGCAAAAACTCTAAGTGCTCGTCAATTTCAAAATGTTTGAGATATCCAATCAAATCAAAGGAGGCGGGATTTACTCTCCGAAGAAACCAAGCAGCGCTGCACTTTTTAATGCTTGAAGAATGCGAGCCGAGGTAAGATAAGCAGCTGAACATGACGAGACAATATACAGCAATATTTGCCTACTGTTTACGATTTAAAAAAAAAAAAATGCTAACTACTTGATGCTAACTACTGCTAACTACTTCTGGCCTTTTTGAATTTTTCAAATTTTAATGCCATTTACGTTATTCATCACACACACAAAGAAACATTAGACTAATGTAGCAGTTTTCAGCATATCAGATAAGAGTGAATGTTTGTGTAGCCTATCTGTGGTCAGGATTTCTTCAGTAATTTCACAATCATTTGAAAATGATTCATAAAACTCAAAATATCATTCTCAATCTTACACTAAAACATGTAAAACCGGCAACTTTCATATTCAAGTAGCCTATGCCATGTTAGGAAAATATAATTTGTTAGTTAGTTTACATGCATTATTTTACACACTGGCGATCAAAAGTTTGAATTAAGACTTAATGTTTTTGAAAGAGGAAGGCTGAATTTATTTGATCAAAAATACAGTAAAAAAAAAATATTATAAAATATTAATAAAATTTAAAATAGATGTTTTCTATGTGAATTTATTGTAAAATATAATTTATTCCTGTGATCACAACTGAGTTTTCAGCATCATTACTCCAGTCTTCAGTCATGTGATCCTTCAGAAATCATTCTAATATGCTGTATTTTTACACTCTTTTCCACAACTGGACCTCTATTCCATAAAATGACAGTTGTCAAACCCCTGAAAGGACAAATACTAGAAAGGCACCATGAATCAGTCCAAATTCTGCACTACATTCTAAGTCTTCTAGATCATACCAGAGCATTGTTATATATGGACTGATATTAAACTTCCCTGTATGGAAAAGAGATTTGAAATTTTTTCAAAATGATTTACTATTTGTCATGTGCACCAAGACAAATTATAACGTAAAGAAGTATGCCAGTCATTCATTAATGTTAATGATAAGCATTTCAATAATAAAAAAAAAAAAATAGCATTTATAGCATATCTGTACAAATAGCATTTATATTTTTATTTTAGTAAGTGGTGTAAAAAAAATTGGTAGGTTTTATGGTGAGGTGTTGCGGACTGTGTGATGGGCCGCTTTGTGCCGGAAAGTCCAGGGCCACTTTTTTGCCCCAGTCCACCTCTGACCTGAGATTTCATCGATCTGCTGCAGAATTTCAACGGCATCAATGTCGATTCCATGTGACAATATTAGATCTAAAGTATGATTATGACAATGAGTGGGTCCTGACACGTGTTGTCTAACTCCAATAGAGTTTATAATGTCTGAAAATGCCAATCCCAGTGAATGTTTTTCATTATCTACATGGATGTTAAAATCACCAACAATTACAACTTTATCTGCAGCCAGTACTAACTTGGATAGAAAATCAGCAAATTCTTTGATAAAGTCTGTATGGTGTCCTGATGGCCTGTCTACAGTAGCAAGCACAAATGTCAAATGGGACTTATCACTTACACTAGATAGTGTTACATAAAGCAGTGGTTCCCAACCACTTTCCTGGAGGCCCCTCAACAGTGCACATTTTGCAAGTCTCCTTTGTCTGACACACCCATTTCAGGTCTTGAAGTCGCTATAATGAGCTGATGACCTGAATCAGGTGTGTTTAATTGAGGAAACATGCAAAATGTGCAGTACTGGGGGGTCTCTGGGAATGTGGTTGGGAACCACTGACATAAAGCACCATCACTTCAAAAGAATTATATTTGAAACTAGACTTTTGAGTAATACTGAAGATATTACTATAAATTACAGAAACACCGTGTTTGTAACACTAATATTGGGGTTTGGACTTATTTAAAGTAATGTAATCGTCTGGTTTTAGCCAGGTTTCTGCCAAACAGCACATCTAGGTTACAATCTATAATCATATAATTTACAAAGAGTGATTTTGAAGAAAGGGATCGTATATTCAGCAACCCGAATTTTATCATTTGTTCCTCTGTATTACAGTGCATGCATAATAATTATGCAAGTTGATATTTTTACAAGCACATTTTACCAATTCCAAACCACATTAATCTTAATAACTACTATTAATTTTGTATTTAATCATTTATAAGTGATATATAATTGTTAAGGAAAGCTAGAAGTAAAAAAACGCCTTATATTCAGGTGTGCATAATTATTAAGTAGGTTTAATTTTACAGGTAAAATGGGCCATAAAAAGAGATTCAACTCATACTGAAATGTCAAAAATTATTAAATGCTCATGAGAAGGACGCAATACTAATGCAATACTAGAAATTGCTAAATTAAGGTGTGACCAATGGACAGCAACAGTGAAAAAAAACTGCTACACATCGCTTATCTTTATTCCAGCTGTTCTCTTTTTGCTGGTTGTGTAATGCTGTGGTGAAATGAGTAATCATTACAGTTTATTTAGTAAAGAATGTGTGTTGTTTAAATTTCATAGTAATTGTTCTGGCCTCATGAAGGCTCATGGTGTGAATGAACATCAAACTAACTAGAACAAACTCTTTGACATGTATATATGATACTGGATATCAAGGGTGAAACTGTTAATAATGTTGACAGACAGTAATTTCATTCGTCAGTCATGTGTGGGGTGACCTATTATTTATTAAACAAATATTAGTCAGCCAGTAAAACAAAATGTTAATTTTTAAATTCCGTGAGTTTGCGGCTTTCTGTTTAAGACAAGAGAAAGCGAGGGCACATGAAGCACAGTTCATGAAGATAGAAACAAACCCAAGAATTTATAATTTCTGTGAGTTTCTGTCATGTTTTCGCCCACTGCTGTTTCCTTCCACTCCCCACCAGAGGTCTACTGTTCACCATTAAGACTTTCATTGCACATACGCAGTCACTTCACTCTGGACTACATTTCCCACAATTCCCCAGCTAGGCACTAATCACACACTCACACCTGTTTCCCATCAGTGACTCTTTATAAGCTGCACTCAGACACACACACATTGCTGAGTATTGTTTAGCTTTTGATTGGGCCTTGTATTCGACCTTGTCTCCATGTTCCTTGTTCCTTGCCTTGCCTGTGTTTTTGACCCTGGACTGATTCCTTGTTGATGATTATTTGCTGCCTGCCTTGACCTTTGCCTGTTTTTGGACTACTCTTTGCCTTGCTTCCTCTGATCCTGTTTGCTGGTGTTTGACCTCCTGTCTGTTTAACTATGCTCTCTTTTAACAAAGCTTGCATTTTGGATCTACCACCCTGTCGTCTCAATTCCCATTGTTACAGTTTCACATTAACATTATAATGTGCTTTTTTTAATCTAATTGCTAAATTTGATTAAATGCTGCATAAACGAAACTAATTTCAGAGCTCTGTATAGGTCATTATACAAAAACATCTGCAACGTTTTAATTGAAAGGTTAGTTTACATGGTAATAAAAACAATAACCTAAATATAGCTGCAAGCAGCGATGACGGGCCCAAGCCCGGTGGCACCGACACCCCGGTGGCTTCAGGGCAACTGTGCACTGTGGGCAAAAGGCATTTAAAATGGGTAAACATAAAAGGACTATGTCAAAGTCATTTGAATACACCACATTTACTGGGTAGGGGAGGAGGGGGGGTTTGGACAGAGAGAGAGTCTATGTCTGTGTGTGTGTGTGTGTGTGTGTGTGTGTGTGTGTGTGTGTGTGTGTGTGTGAAAAATCCACATTCAAACCAAAATATCTGACTTCCTGTTGGTCGGAGCTAATGACTGTAAATTAAATATGTGCCGATTCAGGCTGCGGCCCCTTTAAATTCTCATGCTCCCCGCCCCCGAGCTCTCGACTGCCTTAAACAGCATAAACAAAGTTCACACAGCTAATATAACCCTCAAAATGGATCTTTACAAAGTGTTCGTCATGCAGCATGTCTAATCGCGTAAGTATGGTATTTATTTGGATGTTTACATTTGATTCTGAATGAGTTTGAGGCTATGCTCCGTGGCTAACGGCTAATGCTACACTGTTGGAGAGATTTATAAAGAATGAAGTTGTGTTTATGAATTATACAGACTGCAAGTGTTTAAAAAAAGAAAATATCGACAGTCTTGTCTCCGTGAATACAGTAAGAAACGATGGTAACTTTAACCATATTTAACAGTACATTAGCAACATGCTAACGAAACATTTAGAAAGAAAATTTACAAATATCACTAAAAATATCATGATATCATGGATCATGTCAGTTATTATTGCTCCATCTGCCATTTTTCGCTGTTGTCCTTGCTTACCTAGTCTGATGATTCAGCTGTGCACATCCAGACGTTAATACTGGCTTGTCGAATGCCTTGAACATGGGCTGGCATATGCAAATATTGGGGCGTACATATTAATGATCCCGACTGTTACATAACAGTCGGTGTTATGTTGAGATTCGTCTGTTCTTCGGAGGTCTTTTAAACAAATGAGATTTACATAAGAAGGAGGAAACAATGGTGTTTGAGACTCACTGTATGTCATTTCCATGTACTGAACTCTTGTTATTTAACTATGCCGAGGTAAATTAAATTTTTAATTCTAGGGCACCTTTAATGAGAAAAATATGTGTACCGAGTTTGGTGACTGTAGGTTAAACTAACCCCCCACTTTTGTCAAAAGATGGCGCTATAGAAGCCCTCCTCCCCGCCTGTTTCTATGGTTTTGCCCATGTCTACTGGTTGACATCTCTGACGTTTGTATCGAGTTTCATGCAATTCGAAGCATGCTTAGCGTCTCAAAAGCATCCAAAACGAATATTAAAGTTTGATGTGTTGCCATGGCAACAATGTTTGAGATATCACGATTCTTTTTACAGGTCTATATCTGCTGTGTATTGACATTACACTGATGAAGTTTGAAACAAATCGGGTAAAAAAAAAAAAAGAGCGTGATCTCAAAGCATTTTGAAAGTGACACACTTCCTGCTGCCAATTGGTGGCGCTATAACTTTGACTCACAATAGTCACATCCATGTGATCAGCCTACTATAACGAGCACACAGGTGAAGTTTCATAAAAATCATTCAATATATGCAGACATTATAACACATTTCCTGCTTCCCTTTTCTCGCCATAAATCCGTTGCCTCGCCACAGCCAAACCATTCGAGATATCAAAAATCCGCTTGCAATTTAGCATTCTCAATCCTTCAAGCTGACCTGATGGTGGTGATTGGATTAATCGCCTAGGAGGAGTATATCAAATTCCAGAGCATGTGTTTTCCAAACAACCCATAATAGTCGACTTCCTGTTGGGGTGGCGTATAACTTAGAGCATGAAAGTTGTTCGGCCCGATGAGGTCTATGTGTGTACCGAGTTTCATACAAATACGTGCAAGCGTGTTTGATATATGGACCAAGTTTTTAGACACCGTTCAAGGGGGCGCTGTCGAGCCCTCCTACCACGCCCGGGTACCAGCTTCTGCTCAGCCCTGATGGCCGACGATTCCCATGTGTGTGCAAAGTTTCAAGAGTTTTTGAGCATGTTAAGGGCCCCAAAAATGCCTGAATATTCGAAAAAAAATAATTATCCTAAAGAAAACAATGGGGCCTTCGCCTTCGGCTTGGGCCCTGAAAATAACCATTAGGGAACATTCTGTATGAGCTATGTTTATGTTATTTAAAATAACTACCCTGCAACATTCTGGGAACATTATTTTATGGTTGCAAAAATAAAATTTAAAAATAACTATTAGGGAACGTTCTGTATAAAATACGTTTAGGTTATTTAAAAACAACCTTCCTCCAATATTCTGGGAACATTATTTTATTTAATAAAGAACATTCCTAGAACATCATATTTAATTCCCCAAAAAATTAACCAAACAATACTTGGCTTTCATAACCAATAATTATAAAATTGATGACAAACTGATGAGTTCAATAGTCATTTTAATCCCATCAAATCTGCTCGACAACTGCTGTGTCACGATTATGATCTATTTTAATGTCATGAAGATGATTTGTGTTATAAATCACTAGTTTGGTCATGAAACTCTAGATGGAGCAGGCTTGACATGTAATCTGTAAGCAATCACATTACATACATGACACAAGCTGATTGGCTGCTGCTGTTTCCACAGCCAATGAGATGCTTGCTCAATATTTAAATAATTTGGTTCAGTGTTTGCTGTAAGCTGGTTAACGAAAAAAAGATCTCTGAGGTAAAAATCATTGCTTTATTAGCAGGTAATTATACTGGAGGCCAGTGTGAATGTCAGTTCACTTGGGTTTTTATAGGCCTATGCGTGCTTTAATTTGTTATTCTCAACCTGTAAATCTGGTGAGCATCAGCATGTTCTTCAGTATCATGATGAATGAATGAGGAATGAAGAATAAACACCAACCTCTTTGTTCTTCAGTATCACAATGTTTCATTCTGCAGGTTCTGGATCACCGGATCTCTCTGTCCTCTCCTTCCAGATGCTTTCTGGTAGTTCTGACAAAAACAAACACGTTTCATTTCCAACAGACATGATGTGAGATGAATAAGAAATATGTCATAAATATGTGCACCAAGTACAAAGACTAATCACATTTAAAATAAATAAATAAAATGAATGACACTGATCATGTAACTCAAGATCTTCAAATCATGCTAGATAACAATCATCAGGTTTTGTCGAAGCCTCAGCAACACTCAACTTTTCTTAAATTATTTCTGATGATCAAAACAAACTGAAATTAACTAGAGCTACAACAACTACTTGATGAAATAGATTATGAAAATAATCAACAACCAAACAGATTAATCATGTACAGTAGTGGCCAAAAGTGAAGTATTTGCACAATATTTGCTTTAAATTAAACTTATGTTTTATTAAACAATCAAAATATGAGAATATTAAGTCATATTGGGAAGAAGAATAAACTAAAGTATTAAAATGACAAAATTATTTGGCAAGAAAGGCAAACTCCAGCATATTATTAAAAATGTTAAGTCATTATAAGGAGAATTCATCTTATTATGAGATGTTACTGTGAGCCATTATTATGGAAAAGCATCTCATTTTTAAGATACTATTTCAAGTAAATGATGATATCCCAGAAATGGCTGCTGACATCTCGCTCTGAAGAAACCTGATTCTGTGCAGTGATGATCATGAGATTGATCCACAGCATCAAAATCTCAATCACATAAACCACATAAAGATGAACCACTTATCATGATTTCAGATTGTGGTGATGTGGTTTCTCCACTGTATGGATCTTCATGTGTATCTTCAGGTGACTTTTAATAGTGAAACTCTTTCCACACTGATCACACGTGTGCGGCTTCTCTCTGCTGTGGATCCTCTCATGTGTTTTCAGTGTTCCTGACTGACTGAATCTCTTGTCACAGCGTGAACACTTGTAAGGTTTTTCTCCAGTGTGAATCCTCTGGTGCACTTTTAAACTGTTCGATGAAATAAAAATCTTCTCACACTCAAAGCACATGTGAGCTCTCACACCAGTATGTTTTTTCTGATGTACTTTTAAATTACTCCGCACTGAAAAACTCGTTCCACATGTAACAGATGTTATCAATGTATTAATTTCACACAAAATCTCTCCATCTCAGTTATTTTATATTTACATAATTATTTTGTATTTTGGAAATTCTTTTTATATTGATTTCTGTTATTTGAGCTGTTTTCTATGCTTATACATTCATTTTCTTCAGTGTTTGTTGTAATTGTTAAATAATGGTACGTGGCCCCTTTAAGAAATGAGTTCCGGTTGCTTTCCTTCAGTTCGCGGTAAGCGCGGCTGGGGAAAGGTGAGTTCTGCTTAAGCTCTGTCTAAAAAGTTTTAAATGAGTTATTAAATGACAAGAAACTATCTATTTTTGTGTTAAAATTGAAGTCTAAACTTATTGAAAGGTTCTGGAACATGATGTATTCGTTTTGAGTGTTTGTTAACCAAGATCTGTGGCTAAAATTATCTGTTTTGACTGGCAGGTCAATGCCAAAAGGCCACGGATTGACTTTTGATTGAATTTTCCTTTTTATTCTCTCAGGTATGTTTTTTATCCATGTTTCTGTTAATATTGTTGTCTTGAATTCATATAAAATGTTTTATAGTGAGAAAAATATTAATGTTAAATCTAAATATTGTTGATCTGATCATATGCAGTTCATCTGAAAATTGTAATATAACGTGCAGTTCGCGGTAAGCGCAGCTGGGGAAAGGTCAATGCCAAAAGGCCACGGATTGACTTTTGAATGAATTTTCCTTTTTATTCTCTCGAAATAAAAAACATGTGGTCTGAGGAATTTCTGTTCTCCGGTCTCTTAAATAAACATCACAACGCAGAGTGAAGGTGCAGACCGGTCACACACACGCACAGAACACGAATGTGCTTCTCCTTCGTATGAACTCTCAGGTGTGTCTTCAGGTTTGATGCACTGAGAAATGTTTGTCCACATTGATCACATGTGAACGGCTTCTCTCCAGTGTGAACTCTCATGTGAATCTCAAAATTACCTTTGCATGAGAATCTCTTTTCACACTGTTCACACATGTACGGCTTCTCTCTGGTGTGGATTTTCATGTGTTGAATAACAAGTGTTTTTTTGTGTGAAGCTCTTCCCGTACTGATCACATGCGTACGGCTTCTCTCCAGTATGAACTCTCATGTGAGTCACAAGACAGCGTTTGCTTTTGAAACTCTTCCCACAATGATCACATGCGTATCCTTTGAAGCTGCACTGAAACTAATTTTGACCTTCAACCGTTTGGAGTCCATTGAAGTCCAAATGAAATTAAATGATACATGTGAAAAAAATGTATTTACTTACCGCTTGTAGTACAAAATGGGTTCAAGTGTACTGTAAGTGGTATCTAAATACATGTTTTTAAATACAGAGATAGTACATTAAAAGCACATTTTAGTTCATCTTTCATGGTATCTCAAAATAGCACAGTTGAGTACACTTAAATGTTCTTAATATTATCTTAAGTACTAAAGAGGAATTTTTAGCAGGGCTGGACAATTAATCGAAAAGTTATCAAAACCGAAATTCAGAACCTCTAACCAACGTAATTTTCTGATGTCAGTTATTTCGTTTTTTTTTTTTTAATCCTGTTAATGCTTTCCCCTTAAAAACATACTACCATGTGTGTAGTCACGTGACTCCGCCCCGTCCAGTCAGCGGCATGGAAGCAACATGGAGGCAAGTGCCGAGTCAACACACACAGTCGGCGCAGGAGCGGTAATTTTTAGTATATTAACAAATATAGTATATAACATATTACAGAATTAGTGCAAAAAAATAGAGCACTTTAAGTACATTAGGGTACTTTATTCCACCTGGGTGACTTAACATTTAATTTACAGCAGATCTGAAGACATCAGCATGAGAAATGGGGTGAAAACATAAACTATTGGCATGTAATAATTAGTCTTTAGGATATATGTTAATATAAGGCACGATGAAGCACAGCTCAGGTTTGTTTATATTCACCTTATTCCGCCCACTTTTAATACTTCGCTCTTCCGCATTTTATCATCCGACTTCCGCTAAACAGACGCGGCACATCCGGTAGCTAGTTCAGTCGTTAGAAGATTGTTTATAGCTGGCTATTACTTTAGCAAAATGACAAAGTTAATCCCGTAAATGTTTTAAATTGGGAGCACGGAGAAACATCATACGAAGATCAGATGGTCTTATATTGTCCCATCCATCGTCGTTGTTAACATGGGTAGACGATATGAAGAAGTGGCCAGAGGTAACCTATGGGGACATTTTCAACTACTTTGTCCTGTGAGGGTGATTTCGTCTTTTTAAAAGCAAATGTGCACCCCAGCCAGTCGAGCAGTCCAAACCACTCTGCGTGGGTGCTAGTTAGTAACCAGACATCAGTGGAGACTACTGGATGTTCGTGCATCACTGGTTTGAGAAGGTCATGTAGCCACGCAGCCTCAATATTATGGAAGGTAAGACTATCACACACACTATTATTATTATTAACGTTTTGTTAACATAAGTGTGTTATAAATGTATACATTTAAGAATATTAACATGTGTTTGTGACATATACACAGCTGCTGAACTGATGACCATCTGCAGGCTAAGTTTCTTGTCAAATCTCTTACTTGAGTAAGGTAAGTGAATGGTGTCCAGGGTAGGGTTGCACCAGCTGACGGTAAGCTTTCTTAAGAGTAATTTAAGAGTTTTTGCTCTCGGTCAGGATATTCATGAGGTAGTCAGTCAGATCACGGCCAGCCAAGTACAGATTTACTGCTAACAGTCTTTTATTCTGTCACAGCGTGTTGCAAATCAAGTAAGACGCAGGATGTAAGTGCAAGCAGTTTTAAGTTTATTTTAACAAAGAACTCAGGATACATAAAAAAGCAGGAAAGAACAACCTCCTAAACGCAACAATAACAGATAGCTGAACTCAACTAAACACAGGGCTTAAACACACAGTGAACTGAGGATCTAATTAACAAGACACAGCGGGACACACCTGAACTGAAACTCTAATCAAATGAGACACCATGGAAACAAACAGGCAAAGGACAGAATTAACAGTACAAGAAAACCAGTGTAGACTCAAACAATGAACAGAAACACAGAGCCAAAACAAACTCTAAACATTGGATATTTACAGTAGCTTTGTTCATGTCATATTTATAGTCATCAATTTCGTTTATGCGTAGTTTGCAGTGTCGAATTTTAATCAATCACACACATTTCTGATGAGCTTAGGAATTCAATGTCCAATCAGAGGCGTTTTGATTCATCGCAGCGCAAATGCTGGTGTCATGAAGGTTGCACGCGCTTACTGACTGAATTCTGAATCTGAACTCGTGAATTCTCTCTTATCATCATAAACAACAAAATGCAGAAAAGATGTACTTAAGAGATTCATTTTGCTGTATATGTAACCCCTCTACCCAGGTCCTACTTGCCCCGCTCTGCGCGGGCCTCAAACCTGGGTTTCTGGCATGGGAGTCGGACGCTCTAACAAGGAGGGTAAAGGCTGCAACCTCTAGAGTCAGTCGCTAAAGCATCACTTGAGATCAGAGGAGTGAGGTTTACTCGCACAGCGACTACTAGCTGGCCTCAGATACACTCACCCCCCTAAACCTCACTCCCATCTGGGTCACGGCACCAATGTGACAGTGTGTGTTGGATGGAGTAATTTGCAGTGAGATCAGGAGGATGGTCACTCATAGTTTTACTGGGCCTGAGACAAGACTGGAACAAACAGCACCAAAAGGCTGATCAGCATACAGTGCATCGATGTTGCATGAACAGTCAGCAGCACGAGATATGTGGCTCTGCTGATTACACATTTTTACAAAATGATTGTGAACATATAGTGGACAATTCTAAATAAAACATACATTAAATAAAATAAAATATAAAACACTTTCTCTCATTAAATCACATAAATACAGAAACAATGAACTCAAGTGACCAATATTTTACATATTTTGTATAAAAAGAAATAAAGAGAGAAGAATGCAGCCCTAAAATGGCGCAGGTACACACTTCAGCACATGCAAGCGCATAGAGCACATGTGCTAATAGCTAACACTCAAATAGGGCTAATATTATTTTAACACAGAACATGAGAAAACCGAATAAAACACATACCTGGGAAAAACAGCACCAAAAAGGCTGATCAGCATACAGCGCATTGATGTTGCATGAGAAGTCTTAAATGAAATAAACAGAAGTTCGGAGTTCACAAGCAGGCCAGTTAACTAGTTATGGCCGATTTCGAAACACTGCTTCATGAAGCTCTGAAGCTTTATGAATCTTTTGTTTCGAATCAGTGATTTGGAGCGTGTATCAAACTGCCAAAGTCACATGATTTCAGTAAGTTTCGGAAAACAGTCCGAAATTTCAATGGTTCACCATGGGGCCCCTACCCATTCTGCACCAAACAAACAAGTCAACCTAGCAATTCAAAATCTTTGTCTGCAATTTAATAATGACCTATTACATTTGCAGTTGCTTTTGACCACTAGGTATCAGTATTTAGTCAGAGACCTCCCATGGATGTAGCACTAGCAGATGATTTATTATGCAAATGTAAATGTAATAGAAAAATACAGTAATCAAATATTCATATTCATACATTCTTAAACAAAACCAATTGTTTAGTCAAAAGTTCAAGAAGGTCCATATTTTAAAGCTCTTTCTAACTTGTACTCGGCTTTAAAATAACATAGTTCTTGTAATTGTTAACTATAGCATTTGTAACAATAAGGATATAATTACAGGTAAGACCATTTTTTCTTTCTTTCTTTTTATAACATTTGTTATGAAAAATAGCAACACAGTTAGAAACTATAGCTACAACATGCCACAGTTGTAATATAAATCTTTAGTGAAAAATCTACTCCTTAATATCTATTATAACAACTAGTCAAAATTTGCCACAATAAATATAATAGAATAAATTCTAGTAAATGTGGTCTTCATGAGAAGTTTAAAAAGCTTGAAGGATGATGTTTTCCCTCTTTTCATCAATAATTTTAGTGGCTGTTTTAGATCATGTTCGACTTTCTCCGTAGCGTTTTACTAATTGTAAAATGATGTTTAACAGGTGTAACCGAGTAATTAACTTATCATTCACAAAAAACAAAAAAAAAACAAAAAAAAAATCAAACAAACATAATTCATTCATTTATTAGCCTCCATTAAACATTTCTAATGGAAAGTAAATGAGTCAAAGTAGCTTGTTTCTTCTACACTGATTTTTCACATGCTGGTTCAGTACGCACACACAAAGGGCTTATTTTCATAACAGTTCACATCATTCCAGTTGCCATCTGTTGAAAGACATAAAAAAAAAAAAAATAGTTGTTTTTATCATTTGTGTATTATGAAAAAAACTAAATGTTTATTAACATGGTAGACACAGAACAATCAGCAACAATGTTTTTGTGATGAATGTTCACAAAACATTTTTAATTGTGATGAAAAAGTTATTTTCTATCTTCTGGATATACAGTATGACATGAAGCAGTATCTGCTAATCTTCTGATGTATGGTCTAACACAATTCAGATTGATGGATCATTTATCATGTTATTTCATGAGCATTAACAGAAGTTACTTACTGACAGAGTTCATCTCAATGCAGTCCTCATTTGTACTGTAACTGGGTTGTCCAGGCGACCATAGTTGATAGCCAAAACTGGATCCATCACTCCAGAACCAATTTCCCCACTGTGAACAGAAGAGAAAAAACAGCATTGTGTTTATGTCCACAGCTTTACATGGCTTCGTTTTATCTTTATTTATCTAAAAGATGATTCCTCATGAACCGTAACCCCAATTTAAACATGTCAGAAATCTAAACAGAAATGATGAACAAATTATTTCACAGAAAGGGTATCAGTAAAGAATATGTGAAAACTATGTAAGAAAGGGTTAAATCATTCAGTTATCTCTATCAGCCATACTATTTCACATCGAGTTTCACGATACAAACACTTGAGTATTACATCATCATGGTGAGCGGTGCCTCTCATGGCTGCCAATGCGCTAAACTAACTGTTCTGAGGACCAAAATAAATAATAAAAACACATCTATGTTCATGCGTTTTGAAAAATGTATTAAATGAGTTTTAATGTAAATGTAATGGTAAATGCCCAGTAGCACAGAAAGTATGATGAAAAAAATGATTGCTTACACGAATAGCATCATGGCCTCCGATCCAGGTAGGTGTTGATGCATGAGTTGTCTGTCTAACCAGCTTCTGTATAAACATGTACTCCTCATGGCTGTGTACAGAAGCAAGGTTCCCATTATAGTACAAACACATATACTGTAGAGGCGGAGACATGAGCAAACACAAAGAACATGTTATTTTAAATTAATATTCCAAAATCTGTGACATGCCTTCAGTTACCATCGAAATAATGTTTACTCACTGTGCTGTTTATTTTTTGTTTATTATTTTACCTGTGAAATATAAAATCTGCCATTTGAGGTGGGACTGCTTTTCTAGAAAAGGTTCTGGTTATACTGTATATAGATTAGATATAACTTCACATAGATAAAGTTAAGTGATCCTCATGAAAACATGAAGTGTGTTATGTCTGTATTTCCAAACCATTATGATGTTTCAGTATTATCACAGGGATGTATGTTCACATCCTGGAGCTCCATTGTAATTTCTTTACTGTTAACATATATTGTTTTTAAACTGAGGAACAAGTTGTAATTATTATCCTGTGATAACTGACAGGTGTCACAGATGTTTACAGAGTTAATCCAAGAATATTCTTTTCATTTTTATGTCATATTAGAAGCTAAATGTATCATACCTCAGCATTAGTCCATATGTATTGGTAATTGAAAAACTTGTAGCATCTGCATCCAAAGGCAGACCATCCTGCCTTACAGACTGTTAAATGGAAGTTTTGTTTGTTATTATGTTTTAACCGTTAATGACCTTTCATGTAATTAAATTAATAACTTTCATTTAAAGGTACACTATGTAACTTTTGGCCCTTTACCGATTAAAAAACAAAAAGGCATGCAACATTGTTTTGGTCGTGCTTTGGCTTCGCATGACTGTGGAGATGAAGGCGACGCTTCACAAAAGATGCTGTACAGTGAACTCTGTTAGAGAGCTACATATGGCAGTCTATCTGGTCCTGTAATTAAATACCTCACTCATCGGTTGAGTAATTAAAAACTCCTTTATCACCGCGTCGCTTTTACAACATTTCAAATCTCTCAGTTCTCGCCAGCTCCTAAAGCCGAGCTAATGTTGGTTCTTGTTTTATTACAAGCTCTGTTGTGTCCTCTTTTCTATAGCAGACTCTCCTCTGTTCAGTGTTTGTTTCAAACGGGCGATTCCCCAGAGGTTGGAGATTCAGCTGCTCCATCTCTTCCTTTCTTGCTCTTGTGACAGCTAACCTCTCCCACTCCCACACCAGACATGCATCAAAGCGGCCGGAGCAACTTTTCTCTATTTATGGATGTGACGAGTGATGTATGTCAGTAAACTGTTCTGACAGGTCTAAAATATAAACACTTATAATAGACTTACCATAGTGAATCAGTGAATCACGTTTTGTAAGAAGGATTGATGATGTATTGACTCATTATTTAAATTTTATTTATTAAAAAAGCTACATAGTGTACCTTAAATAAACAAAGGATTTATTTTTTCTTTTAAAAAAAGAAATATCATGATGTGAAAAGAAAGACATTTAAGATTTTACACTCTTACTAGTCACTAATCAAATAAGTCTTTTTAATTTTATTTTATTTTTTTTTTAATCATGCAAACCTGTTTTTCAGTCAAATTTTCTTGCTTCAAAGATGTTCTTTAGAACATTTTTAAAGCACACTGGAGAACATGATCATCAGGTGTTACATACACTTGTTATGGTGGAGAAATGCACTGGTTTTGGACTCTTGTGGACTTTTGTACTAGACATAAACACTGACAAGAGTAGAAGACAAGAGAAGCCTTACCGCCACAAATTGTATTTTTATTTTCAACAGGACGTGATTCCACTTAAAAAGAAAGAAATACACATTTTTAAAACAGAACTGCTAGTAGCAGTAGTGCTACAACAAATACTAATAATAAATACAGTTGCAAGAAAAAGTATGTGAACCACTTGCAGAATCTGTGAAAATGTGAATAATTTTAACAAAATAAAGGAGATAATACAAAATACATGTTATTTTTTATTTAGTACTAAGATATTTTACATAAAAGATGTTTACATATAATCCACAAGACAAAAAAAAATAGCTGAATTTATTAAAATAACCCCATTCATAAGTTTGTGAACCACTGATTATTAATACTGTGTGTGATGGGTGATCTGGGTACCTGGATGATCTACAACTGTTTTTTTGTTTTTTGTTTTTTTGTTGTTGTTGTTTTGTGATGGTTGTTCATGAGTCCCTTGTTTATTCTGATCAGTTAAACTGAGCTCTGTTCTTCAGAAAAATCCTCCAGGTCCTGCAGGTTCTTCAGTTTTCCAGCATTTTTTGCATATTTGAACCCTTTCCAGCAGTGACTGAATGATTTTGAGATCCATCTTTTCACACTGAGGACAACTGAGGGACTCAAACACAACTATTAAAAAAGGTTCAAATATTCACTGATGCTCCAGAAGGAAACACGATGCATTAATAGACAGGGGGTGAAAACATTTGGAATTTGAAGATCAAGGTAAATTGTATTTAATCTTTTTTCCGGGAGACATGCAAGTATCTTCTGTTGCTTCTGAAGGGCAGTACTAAATGAAAAAAAATTTATATTTAAAGTCCCCCTGTAGTAATTTTTTCCCCCTTTAAACTCATCATTGATCACCAAAATGACGTTTTAAAAAAAAAAATTCAAGTGAAAAAAATTTCTTCATGCCTTAAAATAGCTTGTACACCCTTGCTCATTTAATATACACGGATCTATGAATATGCAAATTAGCCCCGCCTCCACTCGCTCAGCTGATTTAAAAAAACATTCAGATGAAATCCTGCAGGCGCCCGTGTCTTCTCCGTACATGAAACAAATGCACATCCTTGAATGAGCGCGAACTTCCATCATATGTACTTGAACTTATCAGGTAGGCTAAAATTTATAATGGACTGAATAGCTCTCTCTGAACTTGATGTGCGATTCCACACTGACAGAACATGCACACGAATCACGGTCACACGCTCAGAGCAGTATTGTTTTAGCTATGTTTTATAGTATTAAAATATTTTGAAGGACAAAAACATGAACTTTATTGGCTTTAGCCTACTTCAAGTCAGCCGTCACTTTACACGCGAGCCCCTATGCGCTCGTACACTTGGCACAGCCCTTGCGACGGTTCTGTCATTCATTAATATGTATTAATATGATTAGCCTTTTGCTTGACTACGTTATCAAACAGCTAATAATGTGTTGCTAATGTTACACACACCGTTCCTGTTCTTCATGTCAGAGTCAGACAGCTGCCTTCTAACAATCAGTATCCTTACAAACGCTTTGAACAACTCAGAACGTCGGTGGAGAAAGGCTTATAGTTCATCATAACATCGCAATAGACTCGCTATATTGATAAATCTATACAATTTTTCATATCAACAGAAAATTTACTGGGATAACCTGGCTTCTCTTGAGACGTTCCAGCTTCAGAGCAGTCATAGTTAATGATATGCTAAAGCCTGCCGGCACGTTGTTGTGATTGGTTACAAGGTAGTCTGTGACATCACAAACACCACCGATTTCAAACCGCGGGTTTTTGGTTTACTGCTGTTTCAAACATAAAATACTCAGCAATGGTGCTGACTTATGAATTTGCACATGGTTTGTCTTAAAGCATATTAAAAATACTACATAGACATATAAACAACAATAAAAACTTGATTTTCACCACGGGGGGGAAAGGGTTCAAATATGCAAAAAATGCTGGAAAACTGAAGAATCTGCAGGACCTGGAGGATTTTTCTGAAGAACAGAGCTCAGTTTAACTGATCAGAACAAACAAGAGACTCATGAACAACCATCACACAACAAAAAAACAGTCGTAGATCATCCAGGTAACCACACACAGTGTTAAGAATCAATGGTTCACAAACTTTTGAACTGGGTTATTTTAATAAATTCAGCTATTTTTTGTCTTGTGGATTATATGTAAACATCTTTTATGTAAAATATATTACTCAGGAGAGTACTAAATAAAAAATAACATGCATTTTGTATTCTCTCCTTTATTTTGTTAAAATTATTCACATTTTCACAGATTTTGCAAGTGGTTCACGTACTTTTTCTTGCAACTGTATTTACTGCAAATTAACAGGCATATTTGGTGTTGTATATTATTGTCAAAATAATATAAATACGTTCATAAGAATCAATAACTTTAGCTGATATGATATAATTATTGTTTTTTATTGTCTTAATATTATCATAATTCAGAGACAAACTCAGGTGCACATACTGTATTAGATCATTTCTGCTTCTGATCAGTCGTTACAGAGTCCCAGATGTGCTTCAATTCATGTTAAAATAACAGTTATGATGTGAAATGATGTGGAATAATGGTCTTACCTGAAGCATTCAAAGCTACTAGAAGACAGAGAGACAGGTAGACAGTCCACAACGCCATTGTTTCTCAAAGAACACTGGAACTCTGCATTTTAAAACACAATTATACATAAATAATTATTACAATTAATTTAGTATTTTTGTGACATGAACCAGTTCAGTAGATCAATGTCAATGTCTGGACGTTGTGTTGTGGAGCCCTGATTTCTCTTTTTATACAGTGGAGGAGAGCTTGTTTATCAGCACCTGCTCATGTTCTCACTTCCTGTACAAACAATGTTTTTAAATACAGTAGTCAACATTTGAAGTGGATCAAAAAAGTTAATCAAAGTTGTCCTAAGAACTAAGCTGTCCTAAGAAGGTTTTAGGACTATGATGAAAGTTTTTGATCCACTTCAAATGTTGACTATAGTTTGTACTTGACCCTCTTCTGTTATACATTTATACATTTATTCATTTGGCAGACGCTTTTATCCAAAGCGACTTAGAAGTGAGGAATACAACAAGCGAGTCATCATGAAGAGTCAATAAACACAAGAAGTGCTCACCATACAAGTTTCAGACATTGCTCAGAGTAGGATAAGCTAGAATAGGGAGGGATTAAAGGAAATGAAAGAATAGTTGTTGTTTTTTTAAGATGAGGTTAAGTGCTCATGAAAGAGATGAGTTTTCAGCTGTCTTTTGAATATTCACTGTAAAAAAAAAAAAAATGACCATGCTTTTTACAATAAAATACTGTAAAAAATGCTATGGGAAAAACAGTTAATTGGTTCACAGAAAGTTTCTATACTATATACGGTGAATAACTGTAATAGATCGAACAGTACAATTAATGTAATTTTTTTAAATGTCATGTGTGTTACCATGATGGTGTTCAGTGTTTGTGTGAATGACACTGTGTGCACCCTCTATATATTGGTATTATCTTTCTCAGCTTGTGATGAGCTTTGATTCATCATGTGACTCTCATCACCACTGTGTTATTGGTGGTTGTCAGTGTATTACAAAGGTACAAAACAGATATTAGTACTTCAGTAGGTTGGTAAATTAACATTGTATCAGTTAATGATATACATTTATTTTTTTACTGTAAATTTAACTTTTTTTTTTACAGTGTGTAAAATAAATAATTATGAACTAATTATTACAGCATATACCTTTAAATTATATGGTTTTGAACTGTAAAATAGACAGTAAACAAAGTACTGTCGGGTAAAACCTAAAACGTTGCTTTCGTATTTTTTGCGGTAAAGTTCTGGCAACCACAGCTGCCATTTTTTTACCATAAAATTTAAGGGGATTTTTTTTTACAGTGTTGCCAGGGATTCTGCATTCCGGATAAAGGCGGGGAGATCGTTCCACCAGCAAGGAACAGTGAACAAAAAAGAGGCGTGACGTGGGCCCTTTTGGGCTCCTTAAAGACAAGACGTGCTGCAGCGTTCTGAATCATTTGTAGAGGTTTGATTGCGTATGATGGCAGTCCAGCCAGAAGAACATTGCAGTAATCAAGCCTAGAAATGACCAGGACCTGGACGAGGAGTTGTGTTGCATGTTCTGTTAGACTGGCTGAGCCAGTCCGTTTTGTTGCCAGCGACACAGCCAATAACGTATGTATGGAGACCCGCACATGATAATTCACTAAATCGTGTGCACAATGTTCCCTCGTTTGAATGATTAACAGATTTACAACACACATACTGTAGAAAATTGTCATGTTTAATAGCATTTTATTATGAAAATTCAATTTTGCATTGAAGAAAAGTAGATTTTTGTTATGTTGTCAATAATAGTTCTAAGAAAGAAAATCAGAATTGGCAAATATTAGCATTGGCAGGTCACACGGCCAAGATTTGCAATCAGTGCATCTAATTAATCCATAAATCTGCTTCTCAATCAAACCTGAGAAATACAAAACTCTGGAAAAAATGTAGCAAATTCTGGTTCGAATCTGTCTTTTTGACGAGCTCGCATTTATTTTCAATAAAAATGAAAATAATGTTCTAAAAGTGGAAATAAATTGTGAAAGAGTGTTTAATAATATTAAAAGTATTTATTGGGTAGGGTTTGGAGAAGGTGTTGGGTGGGTTTTTATTCTCCCAATAAGGCAGTGTGCATTTTTAATAAATATAATCATGTACACTCAATGACATTACTGCATCCAGTTAATGTACAAAAATACTGAGGTGCAAATCTGCCAATATAAAGTATAGATAGCATCTAATTACTATTTACTCTTATTGCAAAGAACTGATGCTTTTACATGGTGTAAATAGAATATATCGCTATTTTCACCTAGTGTAAATAGCATATCGCTAAGAAAATGCCACTATTGTCACTTAGTGTAAATAGAATATATCTGTTGCTAAGAAAATATGTGTAAACACTGTAAATAGCATCTATTGTTATTTGCACTTAGTGCAAATAGCCGCTGCCCAAAAATAATCACTTTTCAAAATGACTTAATCACGTTCTGGGCTGATCTGCTTGCATGATCGATGAGGTGTATCCTCCAACATTAGCTACTGTCTAATGCATTAAAACACGTTAAGCACTTCCGCATTGAGCATTTTAGAGTCATTAATTGGCCTAACAACATAAAACATAAGCAACATTCTGAATAACCAAAAATAAATAAATAAATACAAATATAAGCTCTGTTCTGGGAATGTTCCAACAGAACTAAAATTCCCAGAACGTCCCATGAATCAAAAATGATTAAATGGATTTTAGTCGGCTAAAAGTGAAATAAATGTAAATGTAGAAAAGTCAAACCTCAGGAAATCTGTGTTCCGAACAGCAAACTGAGTGTTTCTGCTGGATAGTTTATAAGAGATGTGTCTTGTTTTCTTGATCTCTTTTGATGTATTCTTTTTCCACTACATTGTGGGCTTAAATAAGTGTACTCATGTTACATAAGAGGCGTGTCAGCCAATCAGAAAGGATCTATATGTTACTGAGATATCTGATCTCTCTAAATCACATGACTCTCAGAAAAAAAAGACCACAGAAGTAATTACCACAGTTGTTCAAAGCCATGTATTTCATGTTTCAGTTGTCTGTTTTAATCATTATCTAATGATTTGCAACAGTATCATTATGTAATGATTTTACTTGTTGAGGCATATGACTATTAACTAATTGTTAATATAAAATATAATAATATTATATGCCGGTCTTGTTTGGCCATGTTGATTCTCAGTTGATATCAGCAGAAAACAAGTTAGAAAGCTGATTCTGATCATGCAAGTGTGAATCTTTTACTCCAGATTCATGCATTAAACACAAAGACATCATTCAGTTATTTCTCATTTTGAGTCGCACTAAACAAGCCATTGATCAGGACATGGACAGTCTCTTTAACAAATAAAGATCTGAAGGTAAATGTGGCTTGAACCAATTGCAAACATGACATGCAGTTTTTAACACCTCCAGGAGATTTTGATAACATGATAATTAAACTTTTATGGTATTCTTAGTTGACTGTGGAATGACACTTACAACGTCAATATGCAAAGGTGTTGCTATAAAACAGCCCCACTTCCTGTTTGGTACATGTCCTTGCTAGTAATTTCATTTGAGGGTTTTCATGAGGACAGTCTTAAAACTTTAGTAAAAATGATAAATGGCAAGTGAATCAGATTAAAACTGCACAAAGTTCAAAAGAAGAGGTGCAAATGATCAGATTTCAGATTCATTTGTGGTTCCATAAAGTAAATGTTCACATGAATGTCGGTCACTGAAATAATGCTGATGCATAAAGTTCATCTAAATTGTATTTCTCATCTGATGAGGCTACACTAAGGCTTTTGGTTTTATGTAGGACAAACTGAGGTCTCAGAAGAAGGTACACAAGCTGTCAATGAAGCAGCTGCGGCACCATTTAAGCACTAATATGTACCTTCAACTCTCTAAAATTTGCTGGGTTATTTTTTTTTTACTCATGTTCTGTCTTCTTCTAGCACTCTTGCTCTTCTTCAGTCTTCGTCTATCTCATCTCCACTGATGGTTTCAACACATTCTCTTCAGCCCCTGTATCCTCTTGATAAGCTCTGTGGTTGGTTACAAAACATTAAGTTCAGGAACCTAACTTTCACAACTTTTGCTCATCTCATGCTGTTCTACAAAAAAGAGAAAGTTAAATACATTTGTTTCTACATTAACACCACTTTAAGTATTGCAAGTAATTTCATAGAAAAAAATTGTTCTGAAAGTGATTCCGACAATATAGTTTCTTTGTGTTTTATCGTTAGTTGTGGTGTGAACTACAATAATTTAATAGAATGATTTTTAAAACTATATCTTTATCGTTATCGTTCATGGTGTCAACGGGCCTTAAAGTCCCCCTGTAGTCAATTGTTTTATCCCTTAAAACTCATATTTGATCACCAAAATTACATATTTTAAAAAAAAATTAAAGTGAAAAAAATTTCTTCATGCCTTAAAAAAACTTCAATGTAGCTCTACACCCTTGCCTCATTTAATATACACGGATCAATGAATATGCAAATTAGCCCCGCCTCCACTCACTCACGCCAGCTCGGAGAGTCTACTGTTGATGCAGTGACGACGAGGCAATTTGTTGTTTGTGTTGTGGCTACATGAAATAAATGCGCATCCTTGAATGAGCGCAGATTTCCAGCGTATTTGCTTGAACTCATCAGGTAGGCTAATATCTATGGTTTGATCCATTCCAGAGGCGGCCAAAATCAGAATTTATAATGGACTGAATAGCTCTCTCAGAACTTGACGTGCGATTCCACACTGACTGAATATGAATCGCGGTCACGCACACACTCAGAGCAATATTGTTTTAGCTATGTATTATGAACTTCATTGGCTTTACTTCAAGTCAGCTGTCACTTTACTTTAGCACGAGCCCCTATGCGCTCGTACACTTGGCACAGCCCTTGCGACGGTTCTGTCATTAATTAATATGTATTAATATGATTAGCCTTTTGCTTGACTACGTTATCAAACAGCTAATAATGTGTTGCTAATGTTACACACACCGTTCCTGTTCTTCATGTCAGAGTCAGACAGCTGCCTTCTAACAATCAGTATCCTTACAAAAGCTTTGAACAACTCAGAACGTCGGTGGAGAAAGGCTTATAGTTCATCATAACATCGTAATAGACTCGCTATATTGATAAATCTATACAATTTTTCATATCAACAGAAAATTTACCTGGATAACCTGGCTTCTCTTGAGACGTTCCAGCTTCAGAGCAGTCATAGTTAATGATATGCTAAAGCCTGCCTGCCTGTCATTGTCATCTGCCCTGCTGTTTGAACTTTGTTATACGTCATTCTCCTGGTTGTGCCTTGTCTAGAGTCCTTGTTAATAAATCTCCTTTAATTGTTATTCTGCACCTGGGTCCTCTCTTCTGTGGCAAAGCGAATGCCGTGCTTCCTAATAATTTCTCTCAAGGGTAGCATGGGTGAAAAGCAATGGTCCTAGAACTGAGCCTTGCGGTACTCCATACTGGACATACTGGATCGATATGACATCTCTTCGTTTACTACTACAAACTGATAATGGTCAGATACAGTAAGTATGATTTGAACCATGCCAATGCAATTCCACTAAGGTCAGCATAATTTTCAAGTCTATTCAAAAAAATTTTGTGGTCAACAGTTCAAATGCAGCACTAAGATTTAGTAACTCTAATAGAGAGATACAACCACGATCTGATGATAAGAGCAAATCATTTGTAACGCTAATGAGAGCCGTCTCAGTACTATGATATGGTCTAAATCCTGACTGGAAGTCCTTGCAGATACCATTTCTTTCTAAAAAAAAAAAAAAAAAAAGGAACATAGTTGTGAGGATACTGCCTTTTCTAATATCTTTGACAAAAAAGGTTGTAAAAAGGTAATTGACAAATTTTTCCTTTTCAGTAGATGGCTTCATGATTATAATTTTCTCTAATATTATCAATCTTGCAAGTAAAGAAGTTCATAAAGTCATAACAGCTGTGCTGTTTTGAAACGCCTGGGGTTAATTATTAAGCTTTATTTCTCATTATTTTAGCCACTGTATCAAAGAGGGCTGAAAAATAAGCAGATCTAGCAGTTTTTAAGGTCTTTCTGTAAGCAATAGTCCTGTCTTTCCACAAAATGTGAAAAACCTTTTGTTTTCTTCCAGCTGCACTCCATTTTTCTGGCTGCTCTCTTGAGGGACTTAGTGTGCTTGTTGTGCCACAGCATTGGACTATTTTATTTTATTTTCTTTAAGTGCAAAGGAGCAACTGTATCTAAAGTGCTGGAAAGGAGAGAGTCAATGAGAGAGTCAGTAGTTTCTCTTGCAAAATCGAGGTCTTCTAAGCTATCTGGTATGCTGAGGAGATGAAACTGATCAGGAAGATTATTATAAAGCAGTATTTAGTGGTAGAAGTGATAGTTCTACTATATTTGTAACAGGGACTAGGATTTGCAGACTTGGCTAAATGTAGTATACACAAGACTAGATAATTATCTGAGACAAGGGCGGACTGGCCATCGGGAGTACCGGGAGTTTTCTCAGTGGGCCGCTGGACAATGTGGGCCGGCCCGTTGCAAAGTAAATATTTATGAAGAATGAAGTATAGTAAATTTACGTAATCTATATCCTTCCGTCGGCCCAGACGATCATTCGCACAGGCGCGGCCCACTTGATGCAAAAAAAAGTGCTCGTCAATGTCAAAATGTTTGAGATATCCAACCAAATCGAAGGAGGCGGGATTTACTGTCCAAAGAAACCAAGCAGCACTGCAATTTTTAATGCTTCGAGAATGCGAGCCAAGGTAAGATAAGCAGCTGAACATGACGAGACAATACACAGCAATATATGCCTACTGTTTACGATTTAAAAAAATACTGTTAAACGACGGACATTAATTTCCAGGGATGCTAACTACTTCTGGCCTTTTTGAATTTTTCATATTTTAATGCCATTTACGTTATTCGTCACACACACAAAGAAACATTAGGCTAATGTAGCAGTTTTCAGCATATCAGTGGTCAGTCTGTGGTCAGGATTTCTTTAGTAATTTCACAATCATTTGAAAATGATTCATAAAACTCAAAATATCATTCTCAATCTTACACTAAAACATGCAAAACCAGCAACTTTCATATTCAAGTAGCCTATGCCATGTTAGTAAAGTGTCTAAAATAAAAATATAATTTGCTAGTTAGTTTACATGCATTATTTTACACACTGGCAATCAAAAGTTTGAATTAAGACTTAATGTTTTTAAAAGAGGAAGGCTGAATTTATTTTATCAAAGCTACAGTAAAAAAACATTATAAAATATTAATAAAATTTCAAATAGATGTTTTCTATGTGAATTTATTGTAAAATATAATTTATTCCTGTGATCACAGCTGAGTTTTCAGCATCATTACTCCAGTCTTCAGTCATGTGATCCTTCAGAAATCATTCTAATATGCTGTATTTTTCATAAACATAAGAATTTTTACACTCTTTTCCACAACTGGACCTCTATTCCATAAAATGACAGTTGTCAAACCCCTGAAAGAACAAATACTAGAAAGGCACCATGAATCAGTCCAAATTCTGCACTACATTCTAAGTCTTATAGATCATACCAGAGCATTGTTATATATGGACTGATATTAAACTTCCCTGCATGGAAAAGAGATTTGAAATTTTTTCAAAATGATTTACTATTTGCCATGTGCACCAAGACAAATTATAACGTAAAGAAGTATGCCAGTCATTCATTAATGTTAATGATAAGCATTTCAATAAAAAACATTTATAGCATTTATATTTCTGTACAAATAGCATTTATATTTTTATGTTAGTAAGTGGTGTAAAAAAATTGGTAGGTTTTATGGTGAGGTGTTGCAACCGTGTGATGGGCCGCTTTGTGTCGGAAAGTCCAGGGCCACTTTTTTGCCCCAGTCCACCCCTGATCTGAGATGTCATCGATCTGCTGCAGAATTTCAAGAATTTTTGCCTTTCAGACGAGGCTCGTGTTTGTAACACTAATCTTGGGGTTTGGACTCATTTAAAGTAACGTAATCATCTGGTTTTAGCCAGGTTTCTGCCAAACACAGCACATCTAGGTTATAATCTATAATCATATCATTTACAAAGAGTGATTTTGAAGAAAGGGATCATATATTCAGCAACCTTAACTTTATCATTTGTTTCTCTCTATTACAGTGCATGCACAATAATTATGCAAGTTGATACAAGCACATTTTACCAATTCCAAACCACATTAATCTTAATAACTACTATTAATTTTGTATTTAATCACTTATAAGTGATATATAACTGTTACGGAAAACTGGAAGTAATATTATATTCAGGTGTGCATAATTATAAAGTAGGTTTCATTTTACAGGTAAAATGGGCCATAAAAAGAGATTCAACTCATGCTGAAATGTCAAAAATTATTAAATGCTCATGAGAAGGACGCAATAGTAATGCAGTACTAGAAATTGCTAAATTAAGGTGTGACCAACGGACAACAACAGTGAAACTGTTACACATCGCTTATCTTTATTCCAGCTGCTCTCTTTCTGCTGGTTGTGTAAAGCTGTGGTGAAATGAGTAATCATTACAGTTTATTTAGTAAAGAATGTGTGTTGTTCAAAGTTCATAGTCATTGTTCTGACCTCATGAAGGCTCATGGTGTGAATGAACATCAAACTGATACTGGATATCAAGGGTGAAACTGTTAATAATGTTGACAGACAGTAATCTCATTCATTTGTCAGTCATGTGTGGGGTGAACTATTATTTATTAAACAAATGTTAGTCAGCCAGTAAAACAAAATGTGAATTTTTAAATTCCGTGAGTTGGCGGCTTTCTGTTTAAGACAAGAGAAAGCGAGGGCACATGAAGCTTCATGAAGCGCAGTTCATGAAGATAGAAACAAACCCAAGGATTTATCATTTCTGTGAGTTTCACATTAACATTATAATGTTTTTTTTTAATCTAATTTCTACATTTTATTAAATGCTGCATGAACTAAACTAATTTCAGAGCTTTGTATAGGTCATTATGCAAAAACATCTGCAACGTTTTAATTGAAAGGTTAGTTTACATGGTTATAAAAACAATAACCTAAAAATAACCATTAGGGAACATTCTGTATGAGCTATGTTTATGTTATTTAAAAATAACTACCCTGCAACGTTCTGGGAACAGTATTTTATGGTTGCAAAAATAAAATTTAAAAATAACTATTAGGGAACATTCTGTATAAAATATGTTTAGATTATTTAAAAACAACCTTCCTCCAACATTCTGGGAACATTATTTTATTTAATAAAGAACATTCCTAGAACATTATTATTTAGTTCCCCAAAAAATTAACCAAACAATACTCGGCTTTCATAACCGATAATTATGTAATTAATCCTGATGCAAGAAGAATCAGCAGAAAATAAAATTGGACAATAACAATAAGTTGTTGATAAAATGAGTAATGAGTTTAATCAATTATTAATCAAGTTTAATCAATCATTTCTTAAAGCACAAAAAGTAAGTAAAAGTGATTCATGTTCAGGGCTTCATTCAGATTCATGTCTCTGTTAAAAGTGTTCTGGTCTCTTCTTCATCTCCCTGAACGATTGAAAGGTTTTTCTCCAGTGTGAGTTTTCTGGTCTCTTCTTCAGAATAAGGCAGATGTGATTTCAGAACAGTGAAACTCTTCCCACATTGATCACGGGTGTAAGGTTTCTCTCCGCTGTGGATCCTCGTGTGAATCTTCAGCTTTGATCTACATGTGAAGTGTTTTTTACACTGAGGGCAGGTGACAGATTTTTTGCCTTCTGTTTTTTCTTTCTTGTTCATGTCCATCAGGTCTAGAAGAAACATTAAATCATGTGAGATTTCAAATGAGAGACAAACGTGAAATAAAAAGTGAAGCCCAAAGTCAAGATCACTGATGAGTTCAATAGTCATTTTAATCCCATCAAATCTGCTCGACAACTGCTGTGTCACGATTATGATCTATTTTAATGTCATGAAAATGATTTGTGTTGTAAATCACTAGTTTGGTCATGAAACTCTAGATGGCGCAGGCTTGACATGTAATCTGTAAGCAATCACATCATTTCCTACACAACACAAGCTGATTGGCTGCTGCTGTTTCCACAGCCAATGAGATGCTTGCTCAATATTTAAATAATTTGGTTCAGTGTTTGCTGTAAGCTGGTTAACGAAAAAAGATCTCTGAAGAAAAAATCATTGCTTTATTAGCAGGTAATTATACTGGAGCCCAGTGTGAATGTCAGTTCACTTGGGTTTTTATAGGCCTATGCGTGTTTTAATTTGTTATTCTCAACCTGTAATCTGGTGATCATCAGCATGTTCTTCAGTATCATGATGAATGAATGAGGAATGAAGAATAAACTCCAACCTCTTTGTTCTTCAGTATCACAATGTTTCATTCTGCAGGTTCTGGATCACTGGATCTCTCTGTCCTCTCCTTCCAGATGCTTTCTGGTAGTTCTGACAAAAACAAACAAGTGTCATTTCCAACAGACATGATGAGAGATGAACAGTAAATATGTCAGAAGCAAAAAGACTAATCACATGTAAAATAAATAAATAAAATGAATGACACTGATCATGTAACTCAAGATCTTCAAATCATGCTAGATAACAGATCATCAGGTTTTGTCGAAGCCTCAGAAACACAACTTTTCTTAAATTATTTCTGATGATCAAAACAAACTTAAATTAACTAGAGCTACAACAACTACTTGATGAAATAGATTATGAAAATAATCAACAACCAAACAGATTAAAGATTAATCATGTACTGTAGTGGCCAAAAGTGGAGTATTTGCACAATATTTGCTTTTAATAGCAGGTGGAAACAGGGCCACAGACGCTACTAGACCATGTTGTGATTTGACAGCTCTGTTTTCGATTTATTTATCAGTTAATTAAATAGCGCATTTTATCTGCATCATGGAAATCATGGCCTTAACCTTAAGCTAGGGTCACACTTAAAGATCTTTAAAGACTTATAAGATTTTCAAAATGTAAGAGACCACAGACATGACGATAAGAAATCATAGTTTTAACCGTTTTCTTCCTCTGGTGTGTGGAGTGCCGAGATGTGACCAGGAAAGCACACCACAACTAACAGAGTCCCGCCTGTGAACTAGAAGTCTTCTCGGGTCCTAAAGTCTGTACCCGACCCGAATCGACCCAAATCACTTCTTACCCCAACCCGACGTGCATAAATTATTTTTTTAAAAGAAAAACCTGACCCAAGACAGACACGATAAAATTAGACCCGAGTCCGACTTGACAACTTTTACCCATTTTCGAACCCGACTGGATCCGAATGTAAACGGCATTGACGTGTCCACAGCCTGCAGCCCGCAGTCAGTCAGGAAAAACCCTGGTGTCCTGCTGACTGATTTAGCTGCTGCTTCATTGCTTTCATGTCTCAAAAATGCACTTGACATGAACACGTATGTGCTCAAGTGCTGAAATGTCAATCACTCATCACTGTAAACTCATGAAGCCCTATAACTTTTGTCGTTATTTGCCTGACCATAAGATGATTAAAGTTCATTTTAAGCCTTTTTAAAAAATTTAAACTGAACAAGATTGATTACATTAGTGACAGGGTATGATTTATACCTCCAATATATAAACATGAGAAAAACAGAATGTCAAAACTTTATTATACATGCTATGCTACATCCTGACTAATACACAAAGTATTGTTAAATACACTTCCCATTTGATTTTGTTTTTTGTTTTTTTTGTTTTTTGATTTTTAAAGATTTAATTTGTCATGTACCTGCTGTGCAATAATTTGTTCAATTTACTCTAATTGTTTTAGATCAAAGTACAGCTAGTATATGATGCTTTTGCTACTTGGAGGGGAAATACATTTTATTAAAATCAAATAACATTTGTGTTTTGTTTTTAGGTTTAATGGATCTGAATTTTCCTAATTCATGTAATCTAGTGTACAACTGTGTAATGTGTATTATGTACTATGGAAAAATGGTTCATTCATCATGAAATGCTTGAGTAAAATATAAATTTTATGTCAAATAAATAAATGTATTAATTTTAGTGTTTAAACTTTGTTTAATTTATATTCAGTTAATCATTTAAGACAAAACAACTTTTAACTTTAAAAAATATTTAAAAGGTTACAAGGGGGTTTAATACACACATGTACATTATATATATATATATATCCTTATGACGTTTGTGTGCGTACATATATGAAGCTCTATCTATCTATCTATCTATCTATCTGTCTATCATTTCAGTTAAAATATTTGACATTAACATGATTTTAAACTTTAAACCGCTCCAAATGGAGCAGTATGGAGCGAGAAATGACTCAATAATAATTCACGCAAAAAACATGATGCACATATGCATAGCCAATTTCACATGCGTGAAACCTAATTTACGTGCACAAAAAACAATTCACGTTTGCAAAATAAAATTATTTATTCATAAAATACAATTCACAAATGCAAAACACAATTCATAGATATACAACTGTGCACAAAAGTTTCGAATGTTTGAAACTCACGAGTTTATCCTCACATTCGCATGTGAATCAACTTGGATTTGTCTTGTTTGAAGTTTTTGTTGAGAGTCTTGATAGAGCGTTGCTTCCTCCATGAATGCCAGTCTGCAATAGCTCTATAAAACTCGCCAGTGGCACCTCTCCTAGATTTGCTCTGAATCGCGGGGTCAGACAGGGATGCCCAATCTCTCCGTATTTATTTCTGATAGCTACACAGCTTCTAAATTTACATATTAGGAAAAGCCCTTTAAAAGCAATCACCATTGCTGACACCGAAGTGATAATAAGTCAGTTAGCTGATGATACTGCCTTGTTTCTGAAGGATGTCTCTCAAGTAGCTATAGCATTAGAAACTCTCAAGCCCTTTTCCAAAGCCTCGGGCCTTCAGCTCAATATCAATAAATGTGTTGCTTCCAGTGGGTAAATGCTTGGTGTCCTCAGTCTGCAACATTCCTATAAGTGAAAGTGTCACCTATTTGGGGATTAAAACTATTAAAGATAATAATACTAGGTGCCACTCCAATTTTACTCCAATTATTGATAAGACACATAAAGTATTGAATAATTGGTTGCAGAGAGATCTATCGCTCAGAGGCAGAGTTCTGCTCATTAAAGCAGAAGGCATTTCTCGTTTATCGTATACTGCCCAGTCATTAAGTGTCGACAAACACACATGTAAATTAATTGACAGTATGTTGACTAAATATTTAAGGAAAAACAAAGTTCATTACATTAAGAAATCAGTCATATTAAATTCATATGATAAAGGTGGCCTAAATTCGATTGACTTTGGCTCTCTAAATAACACTTTTAAAATAAACTGGCTCAGACAATATTTCCGAAACCCATCGTCTGTCTGGAATGTAATACCCCGATATATTTTCTCTCACTTGGGTGGCATTGAATTCCTTTTAATGTGCAACTATAAAATTTAAAAACTTCCAATTAAGCTCTCTAAATTTTATCAACAAGCACTTGCTGCTTGGAGTCTTATCTACAAACACAACTTTTCTCCCCAAAAGTTTTTTTTTATCTGGAATAATGGAAATATCTTGTGTAGGAATAAATCTTTATTTTTTCACAATAGGTTTAGGAGTGGGCTGATATTAGCCAATTATTCAATAATGATGGGACCTCAAAATACAATGGGATCTCAAAATACAAAATACTTATTACACTAGAAGAATTCGATGTGGTTACCAAGGCTATACCTGCTGAAGTAGGAATGCTTTTTAAAAATAATACCTGTTTGTGGTCTCTCACATTTTGAAAATCTTTAAAGATCTTTAAGTGTGACCCGAGCTTAAGGTTAAGGCCATGATTTCCATGATGCAGATAAAATGTGCGATTTAATTAATTGATAAATAAATCAAAAACAGAGCTGTCAAATCACAACATGGTCTAGTCTGTGGCCCTGTTTCCACCTGGTATTATATCTGCAGTATCTGTATGCCCTCCAAGACCTGAAAATACTCCAGTTGGCATGATTTGCTTTTCTGTGTTAAAGTCTAACAATTATAAAATTAGATCTTTATTTTTAAAAGAGAATATTTCTACTCCTCCTGTTATTTTTTATTGGAATAATCTATTTCATTATGTGATATCCCTTTTAAATCTGTGTATAAATTGGGGAAGACTATGAATTATTTTGTATGAATTTTCCTTAACCTTATTTGTAAGAAGCAACTACTGGTGCAGTGACAAAACTTGAGTCCAATTTACTGTCTGCATCGTACACGCCCGTCGGCCAATGCCACAAAAAAACACAAGATTCACTGAACGTTCGTTGTGTTTTGAGGATGGTGCAGTACTCCGGTAAAGAGACTCTTCAGATGGATCTGGACAGCAAGGAAGAATTCACCTTTTCCAGATGGAGGCTTCGTGAAACACTGAAGCAGTTGAAGCAAATGTTCGGTAATGTGTCGAGGCTTCAAAACAATCTGACACCGTCTCCACAGTGACCCCTAGTGGTCAGAACAGTGCAAATGCAACAAAACTCAGGCCAAACTATGGAGTGAATTTTGTGTCAATAATAATTCATGCAAAGAATATGATTCACACATGCGTGAAACCTAATTCACGTGCACAAAAAAAAAAAAAACAATTCACGTGCGCGAAAAAAAATTACATTTACAAAAAGCAATTCACGTGCGCAAAATAAAATGATATATTCATAAAATATATACAACTGTGCACAAAATTTTAGAATGTTTGAATGTTCCTCAGATTCGCGTGTGAATCAACTTGGATTTGTGTGTATGTATTTCTGAGAGCTGCCACTGCATCTGATCATTCGTACACTTCAGCCAATCAGACTGAAGCTTATTAATCGACCAATCATTATCACGTGAGGCAGAGATTGTATAATAGAGGGTATGCATCGACTTCACTTTCCCGCCGGAACGCGCTCCCTCAGCTGGACTGAGTGGCAAAAGAACCTGCTTCATGACTGGATTTAATAGAGGAAACTGCGAAAATGCAAGTAAATCAAACAATTACACTAAAGGTTGGGCTCGAAAGTGTTTCTTACAACTTGTCAAATAAATGGCAATTACCATGCAGCCAGGAATCGTGTTTTACTGACATTTATATGTGCCTGATTTTGACGCCGGGGAAACGCGTAAAGCAAATCTGCCTGTGAACACTTTATATAACTACAATATAGGTAGGTTTAAATCAGAGTAATCACTTTTATCAATGTTATATATATTGTCATATTGTCCAGCCCTAAAACTCGTATAGTTTTTGTCAGTGTTTATTTAAAAACACCCAATTATGCAGAATATAAGATGGTAAATATTTCATTGATGATTTGTCAACACAATATATAACAATACAATATATACGGTATGATTTTACCTCAAAATCCAACAATTTGACACAAAATGATAACTGCAAAACATGTTTCTTTGCCTGGAGTCCAGTTGTTTCTGTGAATTGCAGTAAACCCTTTTTTCTGTAGCTTTCGGCACTCTTTAAATATATACCTCAGATTTTGTGTCAAAGCTATTTGTAGTCAATCGCAAAGAAGCAAATAGGTCACTGTAATTCACAGAAACAGCTGGACTCCAGGCAGAGAAACATGTTTTGCAGTAATCATTTTGTGTCAAAATGTTGGATTTTGAGGTAAAATCATACCGTATATATTGTCAATATTCAACGTTTTATGTTTACACCAAAACATTATGCATTTGTAACTGCAGGTTATTCATTTGACACCTCAGATCTGTATTAAACTGTTGGTGTAAATGCATCTAAATGCCACTTCAGATGCAGCTTCTGTTTCCTCTATTGCAAAGATGAATTTTGTTGGGACTTATTTAATTTGATTGGTGACATCACAGTCCTACTTGTGTCTTATTATAAATGATTTTGATTACATTTATGAAATTGACAGAAAAAAGATTATGCATGTATAATTAGGTTTAAAGAATGGATTTATAAAGGTAAAAATGAAAATAAACATATTGGGGAAAAAAATAATTTCTGTTACCTGCTATGCATTATTAATGTTCTTGTTTTATGTCAGAATTAAAAGATGCATCATTTGCTACAGTTGATTAAAACATTTTATTAATTTGAAAGTTTCTGAATCCTTTGGAAATAAAATCTGTATAAAATGACCATGATAAATTATATTGTACCTGTTACATATGAAGATCATGAACTGGCAATCTTAAGTATGAAGGAGCACAACATTCAGTACTGGAACCATTCTACTGGAACCACAGTTCCACTGCATGACCGGTCAGGGATGATTGTAGTGTTTCAGTCAGAGTCCTCTTTTCTTTTGAAGTAGATGATTGTTTATGGCCAAATGGGAAATATAAGTGCAATACATCAGGTGAAAAATTCACGTATAGATGTGTTCAATCCAGTCATCTCTGTCTGTCAGGAAATATCAGAGTTTGGTCTGATATTTAAAGCAGTCAGCACCAGGACAAGAGGTGATGGTGAAATAATTGAAAAGAGTTTACTGAGTAATCTTAGTTGCATAATGTTAATTGCATCTCTGATCAGTATGCCTTCATAATTTATATTAGTTAACACATTATAATAAGGTTTCATTTGTTAACATTTTTTAAAGTGTTACCAATTATTGCTTCACAACATCTTCCTGTGAAATTAAAACCTTGAGATGACAATACAGCACAAAACATATAAGTAAATGAATATTGTATATATTAAGATATTAATACATAACATGTAAAAGCATAAAGAAGCTAAATGAATTAAGATGTGTGTGACTGATATCCTGATGTCAAGCTAACAATGTTTAATCCTGAAAAATGCAGAGAAACAATAAGTGTAATAATTTAACAATGTACACAAATGTCAAGAACAAATATGGTCATCACTAAACAATGAGTGCTCATAAAATTTGGCCTAGTTACTATTTAAACAATATGAAAGCTGAGGCCAGTGCTGAGTGGGAGCTATAGGGTGGACACTGACCACAGATGATTGATTTGCAACTCTGTACCCGCAGCTAAAATACAACAAAACAAGCATAATTTCCTCTTCATTTTGGACAAAATCTGATTACAACAGCAGTTGCTTATATCTGTTAATAATTAATAAACTATAGCTTCAACTGATCTCTAACTCTAAATTTACTTCAGTAAACATAGTTGAAACGATCAAACTGTACATACCTCTCTACAAGACTGATAATGATTGGTCAATTAATAAGCTTTAATCTGATTGGCTGAAGAGTACGAACGATCAGATGCAGGGGAGTCTCAGAAACACACACACACATTGGCTTGCTTAGTTGGGGACACTTGACATTTGACTTGACATTTGATATTCAACAGTGCTTTGATCTGCCTGCATTGACACTATTCTTTAAGAGCTGCTGTGCAGCCAAATAATGTACCAGTTATCAATGTAAAGCTGCTTTGACACAATCTACATTGTAAAAAGCGCTATATAAATAAAGGTGACTTGACTTGACTTGACATCCAAGTTGATTCACACGTGAATGTGAGGATAAACTCATGAGTTTCAAACATTCGAAACTTTTGTGCACAGTTGTATATCTATGAATTGTTTTTTGCGTGTGTGAAGTGTATTTTATGAAAATATATAATTTTTTGAAAATTTTTAATTTTTTTCGTGCACGTGAATTAGGTTTCACGCATGTGAAATTGGCTACGCATGTGTGAATCATGTTTTTTGTGTGAATTATTATTGAGGCATTTCTCGGGTCTGCAGCTGGATACTATTGGAGAGTTACGGCTGCAGCCAGCCCCTACTGCATATAATACGTGACATATTTGCTTTCTGTTATTATCTACCATTACAGCTAAAGGATTACTGCTAGCGACTAGCTTAGGTCTCTCTCAGCCTGAAGTAAGATGACAAAACGAACGCGTCACCCTTGTGGTCGCGAAAATAAGGTGAATAACAAAAATAAATAAATACAAAATAAGGTGAATAACACGCGAGAGCTACAACCTGTCACTACAAAGCCAGAGTAATCGAGCAAGCGCTTCAATCAACGATTAACCAATGGTAAGCAAGACCAACCCACCTAATTATCATACATGACAGAGAAATGTAAGAATAAATATGAAAATAGATTTAAATAAATAAATGTTAAAATAAATACATCTAGAAAAAAATAGTTATTGGAATAAATAAATATAAAAAATAAATGAATGAATGCATAAATAAGTATAAAATGGAAAAAATAAATAAAAGAATCAATAAATAAAATTAGAAATAATTAAAACAAAAGCAGAAAATAAATTAAGGGGGAAAAATCATTTTATTAAAAATGAATCATATTTCATCAAGTTGTTTATTCATTTATTTATTTTTCTATTATCACATTTATTTGCTTATTGATTTATTAATTCATTTTATTCATTTATTCATTTTTAATTTCTGCAGGTTTGGTCCTCCATACAAGTCCTGGATTCTGAAAAGTAAAGGTAGGAGGAGGAGCTCAGCGAGGGGGCGAGGCGTGAGAGGATGCACTGGATGTTTTCGCTTCAGCGTTGCAAACAGCCTTCATATTTTAAATAATTAAACTAATGTAAATGATAACGTTATATGAATCAGAAAGCCTATTTTCAGACGTTTACTGTAATCTACCTAATCAGAAAAATTATTTATCAGGAACATTTTCTGGGGCACGTGCGATACCCCTGGTGTGAAAAGAGTGGGTGATAATTATAATTATAATGATGTTTAACAGGTGTAACTGAGTAATTAACTTATCATTCACAAATAAATAAATAAAAATAAAAATCAAACAAACAAAATTAACCTTTTTAACACATTTATTAGCCTCCATTGAACATTTCTAATGGAAATGAATCAAAGTAGCTTGCTTCTTCTACATTGATTTTTCACATGCTGGTTCAGTACACACACACATAGGGCTTCTTTTCATCACAGTTCTCATTATTCCAGTTGCCATTTGCTGAAAGACAGAAAAAATATAGTTGTTTTTATCATTTGTGTATTATGAAAAAACTAAATAATGTTTATTTAGTATGGTAGACACAGAAATATTA
This sequence comes from Ctenopharyngodon idella, assembly GCF_019924925.1. Classification (NCBI taxonomy): domain Eukaryota; kingdom Metazoa; phylum Chordata; class Actinopteri; order Cypriniformes; family Xenocyprididae; genus Ctenopharyngodon; species Ctenopharyngodon idella. Next base: position 15,419,752 of record NC_067222.1, on the reverse strand, counting down.
GTATTTGATGTCTAGAAAACAATCAGCAACAATGTTTTGTGATGAAACATTTTTAACTGTGATGAAAAAGTTATTTTCTATCTTCTGGATATACAGTATGACATGAAGCAGTATCTGCTAATCTTCTGATGTATGGTCTAACACAATTCAGATTGATGGATCATTTATCATGTTATTTCATGAGCATTAACAGAAGTTACTTACTGACAGAGTTCATCTCAACACAGCGCTCATATCCATGGTTATTGGGTTCTCCAGGCGACCATAGTTGATAGTTCATTTGGGATCCATCACTCCAGAACCAATAAATATACTGTGTACAGAAGAGAAAAAACAGCATTGTGTTTATGTCCACAGCTTTACATGGCTTTGTTTTATCTTTATTTATCTAAAAGATGATTCCTCATGAACCCTAACCCCACTTTAAACATGTCAGAAATCTAAACAGAAATGAACAGAAATTATTTCACAAAAAGGGTATCAGTAAAGAATATGTGAAAACTATGTAAGAAAGGGCTAAATCATTCAGTTATCTCTATCAGCCATACTATTTCACATCGAGTTTCACGATACAAACACTCGAGTATTACATCATCATGGTGAGCGGTGTCTCTTATGGCTGCTAATGCACTAAACTAACTGTTCTGAGGACCAACAATAAATAATAAAAACACATCTATGTTCATGCGTTTTGAAAAATGTATTAAATGAGTTTTAATGTAATGGTAAATGCCTAGTAGCACAGAAAGTATGATGAAAAAAAAAATTGCATACCTGAGAAACTTTATGGCCTCCAATCCAGGTACGTGTTGATGCATGAGTTGTGCGTCTAACCAGGTTCTTTATGAAAATGTACTCCTCATGGCTGTGTACAGAAGCAAGGTTCCCATTTTTGTACAAACACATATCCTGTAGAGGCAGAGACATGAGCAAACACAAAGAACATGTTATTTTAAATGAATCTGCCAAAATCTGTGACATGCCTTCAGTTACCATCGAAATAATGTTTACTCACTGTGCTGTTTATTTAGGGCCCAAGCCACTAAGGTGCAGGGCCCTATTGTTTTTCTGAGGATTATTATTATTATTAGGGCCAAAGCCAAAGGCTGAAGGCCCTATTGTTTTCTTTAGGATTATTAGGGCCCAAGCCACTAAGTCGCAGGGCCCTATTGTTTTTATAAGGATTATTATTATTATTAGGGCCAAAGCCAAAGGCTGAAGGCCCTATTGTTTTCTTTAGGATTATTATTAGGGCCAAAGCCAAAAGCTGAAGGCGCTATTGTTTTCTCTAGGATTATTAGGGCCCAAGCCACTAAGGCACAGGGCCCTATTGTTTTTATAAGGATTATTATTTTTTTTTTTTTATTTTTTTTTTTTTTTGTCCGTCATCCGGGGCTTTTTGGGGGCCTTAACATGCTCAAAAACTCTTGAAAATTGGCACAAACATTGGAATCTGCGGCCATTAGGACGCCGCAGAGGCATGGCAGGGGGGCTCGACAGCGCCCCCTTGAATGAAGTCCGAAAACTTGGTCCATATATCAAACACCCTTGCATATATTAGTATGAAACTCGGTACACATATAGACCTCATCAGGCCTAACAACTTTCATGCTCTAAGTTATACGCCACCCCAACCGGAAGTCGACTATTACGGGTTTTTTTGAAAAACGCATGCTCCGGAATTTGATATACTCCTCCTAGGCGATTAATCCGAACACCACCAAACTCGGTCAGCATGAAGTCAAGACACTGAGGATGTAAAATTGCCAGTGGACTTTTGATATCTCGAACGCTTTGGCCGTGGCAAGGCAACGAATTTATGGTGAGAAAAGGGAATCAGGAAGTGTGTTATAACTTATGCATACATTGATTGATTTTTATGGCAGCATGTCAAACTTTAATAATATTCTTTAGTGTTTTTGAGGCTTTTAACATGCTTCAAATTGCATGAAACTCGACACACACATCAATGTTGTCGACCAGTAGACATGGACAAAGCCTTAGAAATGGGCGTGGTGGAGGGGCTCAGTAGCGCCACCTTTTGACAAAAGTGGGGGGGGTTATTTTTACCTACACTCACCAAACTCGGTACACATATATACATTCATTAGCTCCGACCAACAGGAAGTCAGCTATTTTGGTTTGAATGTGGATTTAAAAAAAAAAAAAAAAAAAAAAAGGGATTTTATACTACTTCTCCTACAGGGTTTAATACAATCTACAGCAAACTTTTTTAACTTGGTGCTAAGACATTGAAGTTGTTTAATTGCAAACGGATGTTGTATATCTCAAACGGTTTGGCCGTGGCAAGGGAACGAACTTATGGCAAGAAAAGGGAAACAGAAAGAGTTCTTCTGCATATTTTAATTGATTTTGATGGAAATTTGGCTGTGTGTTCGTTGTACAAGGCTGATCACATGGATGTGACTATTGTGAGTCAAAGTTATAGCGCCACCAACTGGCAGCAGGAAGTGTGTCACTTTCAACGTACTTTGAGATCACTTATTGAAATCACTTATTTTTACCCGATTTGCTTCAAACTTCATCAGAATAATGTAAAAACATGGCAGATGTAGACCTTTGAAAAGAATCGTGATATCTCAAACACTGTTGCCTTGGCAAAGCATCAAACTTTAATATTCATTTTAATTTCTTTTGAGACTCTTAGCATGCTTCAAATTGCATGAAACTCGACACATATCAGGATTATCCAGATTATCCAGTAGACATGGGCAAAGCCTTAGAAACGGGAGGGGAGGAGGGGCTTTATAGTATATATATAAGTATATATACCTTAAAGTGCAGTAAATGTGGAGTGAATTTGACATAGTCCTTTGATGTTTAACCATTTTAAATGCCTATTGCCCACTGTGCAGAGTTGCCCTGAAGCCACAGGGGTGGCGGTGCCACCGGGCTTGGGCCCGCCATCGCTGCTTGCAGCTATATTTTTTTTTAAATTTTTTTTTATTCAACCTTCCAGGGCTTTTTGGGGGCCTTAACGTGCTCAAAAACTCTTGAAAATTGGCACACACATTGGAATCTGCGGCCATTAGGACGCCGCAGAGGCTGGGACCTGGGCGTGGCATGGGGGCTCTACAGCGCCCCCTTGAATGGGATCCCAAAACTTGGCCATATATCAAACACGCTTGCATGTATTAGTATGAAACTCAGTACACATAAAGACCTCATCGGGCTTAACAACTTTCGTGCTCTAAGTTATACGGTAGCTCAACAGGAAGTCAGCTATTATGGGTTGTTTGAAAAACGCATGCTCTGGAATTTGATATACTCCTCCTAGACGATTAATCCGATCACCACCAAACTCGTTCAGCATGAAGTCAAGACATTGATGATGAAAAATTGCCAGCGGATTTTTGATATCTCAAACGGTTTGGCTGTGGCGAGGCAACAAATTTATGGCGAGAAAAGGTAAACAGGAAATGTGTTATAATATCTGCATACATTGATTGATTTTGATCAAACGTCAGCTGTGTGTTCGTTGTACAAGGCTGATCACGTGGATGTGACTATTGTGAGTCAAAGTTATAGCGCCACCAACTGGCAGCAGGAAGTGTGTCACTTTCAACTTGCTTTGAGATCACCCTCTTATTTTTACCCGATTTGCTTTAAACTTTATCAGAATAATGTCAAAACATGGCAGATGTAGACCTTTGAAAAGAATTGTAATATCTCAAACACCGTTACCATCAAACTTTAATATTTGTTTTGGAAGCTTTTGAGACTCTTAACATGCTTCAAATTGCATGAAACTCAATACACACATCAGAGATGTCAACCAGTAGACATGGGCAAAACCGTAGAAACGGGCGGGAAGCTGGGCCTCTATAGCGCCACCTTTTGACAAAAGTGGGGGGGTTATTTTTACCTACAGTCACCAAACTCAATACACATATTGTTCTCATTAAGGCGAACAACTTTCTAATTTACAGTCATTAGCTCCGACCAACAGGAAGTCAGATATTTTGGTTTGAATGTGGATTTTTCACACTCCCTCTCTCTCTCTCTGTCCAACCCCCCTCCCCCCTCAGTCTCTCTCTCTCTCTCTCTCTCTCTCTCTCTCTCTCTCTCTCTCTCTGTGTGTGTGTGTGGGTCTCTGTCTGTGTGTGTGTGTGTGTGTGTGTGTGTGTGTGTGAGATCATATGGGCACCAACTGCTGCAGTAAATGTGGTGTATTCAAATGGATTTGAAATAGTCCTTTTATGTTTAACTGTTTTAAATGCCTATTGCCCGCCGTGCACAGTTGCCGTGAAGCCACCCGGGTGGCTGTGCCACCGGGCTTGGGCCCGCCATCGCTGATTGCAGCTATATTTATTATTCTTTTCCAAACATTATCGCATTTTTGAGGGCCTAAACATGCTCGAAAACTCACAAAACTTTGCACACGCGTCAGGACTGGCGAAAATTGACATCTGATATAGGTTTCAGAAATGGGTGGGGCAAAATGGCTCGATAGCAGCACCCATAAAACTTCAACGGTGTGCGCCTCGGGCTACGTTCGACGTACATGTATGAAATTCGGTACATATGTGTACTGTCCCATTACCTACGAAAAAGTCTCTTGGAGCTAAGTCCTAAACACAACAGGAAGTCCGCTATTTTGAATTTCCTGTGCGATTTTTTTTGCAGTTTTTGCCATTTTCAGGCCTTGTATTTTAACGAACTCCTCCTACAGTTTTAATCCAGTCATCTTCAAATTTGGTTTGTGTAATAATAAGGTATGTGCGACGCTAAATTGCGAAGATCTTGAGTTTTCGTAAAAGGGCGTGTCCCTGGCAGCCTGACAAAGTTTGATGTTTCGCTATGAAACAGGAAGTTGCTGTAACTAAGGCAAACAATATCGGATCTGCCCCAAACTTCACACACTTGATAAAAGTCCTGTCCTGAACACATGTCCATGCCCATATTCAGTTATAGTCATAGCGCCACCTGCTGGCAACAGGAAGTGACATGTTTAACACTGTTATGGACTCCTGACAGCATATTAAAATGTGCCAGCAAGTTCTTAACAGTCTAGCAACATGCTAGAAATATGTTAGCAAAACACTTAGCTAAGTGCTAAAGCATGCTATTAATACAGTGAAAGAGGAAGTTGCTGTAACTCTGGCATGCAATGTCCAATCTACCCCAAACTTCACACATTTGATAAGATTCCTTCCCTGAACACATCTACATGACAATATTCGGTTATAGTAATAGCGCCACCTACTGGCAACAGGAAGTGACGTTTTTAACAATATGATGCGCTATTAGCAACATACTAAAATATGCAATTGAGTACTAAACATGCTAGAAATATTCTAAATCATGCTGGCAACACCTAGCTGAATGCTAAAGCATGCTATTATTGTCATGAAACAGGAAGTTGTTGTAACTCAAGCATACAGTGTCTGATCAGCACCAAACTTCACATGTGTGATAAGAGTCCTGGCCTAAAGACATCTATTTGCCAATATTCAGTTAGTCATAGCGCCACCTGCTGGCAACAGGAAATGGCATGCTTTACACTGTAATTCACTCCCTAAAAACACATTTCGATATGCCACTAAGTAGCAAACATACCAGAAACATGTTAAAACATGCAACACTTGGCTAAGTGCTAACGTTTGCAATTAACGCCACGAAACAGGAAGTTGATGTAACTCAGGCATACGATGTCCGATCTGCTCCAGACTTCACCTGTTCAATAATATTCCTGGCCTGGACACATCAACATGGCAATATTCAGTTACGCTCAAAGCGCCACCTGTTGGCAGCAGGAATTCTGGCCCTTTCAAATGACTTTTCCATAATTCTCCTGTATTTACTCGCTTACATGCATGTCACCCACTGTTCACTGTTTTCCTGAGGCCAACGGGTGGCGGTAAGCCTAGGTGCGAGGGCCCTTTCATCGCTGCTTGCAGCTTTAATTAGGGCCCGAGCACCAATGGTGTGAGGACCCTATTGGAATTGCTCCGTTTATTATTATTCTTCTCCAAAGTGAATTGCTTTTTTGAGGGCCTAAATGTGCTCGAAAACTCATGAAACTTTGCACACGTGTCAAAAGTGGTGAAAATTTACGTCTGTTATGGGTTGCAGAATTAGGCGTGGCAAAATGGCTCGATAGCACCACCTAACGAAGTGCCCCTCGTGCTACATTTCACGTAGATTTTGAAATTCGGTACACACATTTAACAGCCCAATACCTACAAAAAAGTCTCTTGGAGCAAAATCTGAAACCGAACAGGAAGTCAGATATTTTGAATTAACTTGCCATTTTTTGCCATTTCCAGATGTTGTACTTTAATGAACTCCTCCTAGAGCTTTAATCAGATCAATGTCATATTTGGTCCGTCTAATCTAAAGACCTTTGCGACGTTAAATTGCGAAGATCTTGACTTTTCGCTGAAGGGTGTCTTTGTGGCGGCCATGAAAGAGGAAGCTGTTGTAACTCAGGCATACTATGTCCGATCTGCCCCAAACTTCACATGTGTGATAAGAGTCCTGGCCTAAAGACATCTATATGACAATATTCAGTTAGTCATAGCGCCACCTGCTGGCAACAGGAAATGACATGCTTTACACTGTAATTCACTACCAGAAACACATTTCAATATGCTACAAAGTACCAAACATGCTAGAAACATGTTAAAACATGCAACACTTGGCAAGTGTTAATGTATGCGATTAATGCCATGAAACAGGAAGTTGTTGTAACTCAGGCATACAATGTCCCATCTGCTCCAAACTTCACACTATATCGCAATATTCGGTTACGGTCAAAGCACCACCTGTTGGCAGCAGGAAGTGTGGCACTTTGAAATGACTTGGCCATAATTCTCCTGTATTTACTCACTTACATGCATGTCGCCCACTGTTCACTGTTTTCCTGAGGCCAACGGGTGGCAGTGAGCCCGGATGCGAGGGCCCTTTCATCGCTGCTTGCAGCTTTTATTTTTATTATTTTACCCGTGAAATACAAAATCTGCCATTTGAGGTGGGACTACTTTTCTAGAAAAGGTTCTGGTTATACTGTATATAGATTAGATATAACTTCACATAAAAGTAAAGTAAAAGTTTAAAGTTTTTAAGTGATCCTCTAATGATAACATGAAATGTGTTATATCTGTATTTTCAAACAATTATGATGTTTCAGTATTATCACAGGGATGTATGTTCACATCCTGGAGCTCCACTGTAATTTCTTTACTGTCAACATATATTGTTTTTAAACTGAGGAACAAGTTGAAAGTACTTTCCTATGATAACTGACAGGTGTCATAGATGTTTACAGAGCTTAAACCAAAAATATTCTTATATGATTTGTATGCCATATCAGAAGCTGAATGTATCATACCTCGGCTACAGACCATGTTTCACGCTCATTGAAAAACTTGAAGCATCTGCATCCAAAGGCAGACCATCCTGTCTCACAGGCTGTTAAATGGAAGTTTTGTTTGTTATTATGTTGTTACCTTTAATGACCTTTCATGAAATTAAATTAATAACTTTCATTTAAAGGTACACTATGTAACTTTTGGCCCTTTACCGGTTAAAAAACAAAAAGGCATGCAACATTGTTTTGGTTGTGCTTTGGCTTCACATGACTGTGGAGATGAAGGTGACGCTTCACAAAAGATGCTGTACAGTGAACTCTGTTAGAGAGCTACATATGGCAGTCTATCTGGTCCTGTAATTAAATACCTCAAAAATTCCTTAATCACCGTGTCGCTTGAGCTCTGTTGTGTTCTCTTTTCTCTAGCAGACTCTCCTCTCTATTCTGTTCAGTGTTTGTTTAAAACGGCGATTCTCCAGAGGTTGGAGATTCAACTGCTCCTGTTAGAAAGGCCGAGAGTGACTCAGCAGAAGGTGCGAGGGCGCTGTGTGTATGCAACGTGTGCGTTGATAAACAAATGTAAGTTGCCTGCTTAATCAATAGTTCATAAAGTTCATTAGTTAAGGAGTAGGTGCAGCATTAGTACAATGTTTCCTGTTTATAACAAACGAGTATTTATCAATATTGAAGCCATTATCGCGTGCTGTCGAGTGCCCATGAATGTGTTGATTTTGTTCAATATTACTTGCCATTCGTAAGATGTATCTTGTAACCAGTGTTTGATATCTATGTGTGGATGTATTATCATCACATTTGTTGCTGATATATCTGCTATTTATAGTTGTGTCGTGATGTTTCTGATTACATGCTGCTCGTTTGAATAACTTCACGATTAGTTTCGTTTTGAGTGTTTTGCCGTTTTTGTATTGTATAATAATTTATTGCTTGTATGTTGATTTCTTTACTACATTCTAGATTTAAATTGAACTTCTTTGAGAGATTTGTGACTGTTAATTGAAGTAATGTAGTGTAATAATACTCAAGACGTTTGTTAATATATATATATTTATTTCCTTTGTAGACCACATCCAAATTTATACACACAAAAGCCTGTAAAACCTGTGTACTGCTGTGTTGTGTACCACCCAAACTGTCAACATTAAACCTCTTTTCATGGAACTGATCTGATTCAGTGTGTTCTAACCATCACCTAATACAGTCCGACCTTTTTAAAACCTGCTATCGAACAGCTCCATCTCTTCCTTTCTTGCTCAAGTAACAGCTAAGCTGTGCCACTCCCACACCAGACACGCGTCGAATCGACTGGAGCAACTTTTCTCTATTTGCGGACATGCACAGGCGAGTGATGTATGTCGGAAAACTGTTCTGACAGGTTTAAAATTTAAACACTTATAATAGACTTACCATAGTGAACCAGTGAATCATGTTTTTTAAGAAGGATTGATGATGTACAGACTCATTATTTAAATTTTGTTTTGAACAAAAAAGCTACATAGTGTACCTTAAATAAACCAAGGATTTAAAATTGCTTCCAAGATGCTCTTTAGAACATTTTTAAAGCATGCTGGAGAATATGATCATCAGGTGTTACACACACTTGTTAAGGTGGAGAAATGCACTGTTTTTTTTTTGTTTGTTTTTTTTACTGTACTATACATACACACTGACAAGAGATGTAGAAGACGAGAAGACTTACTGCCACAATGTTTACTTTCAACAGGACGTGTTTCCACTTAAAAAGAAAGAAATACACATTTTTAAAACAGAACTGCTAGCAGTAGTGCTACTACAACTACTAATAAATACTAATAAATATATACTGCAAATTAACAGGCATATTTGGTGTTGTATATTATTGTCAAAATTAATAATATAATATCATTCATAAGAATCAACAACTTTAGCTGATATAATGATATAATTGTTGTTGTTTTATTGACTTAATATCATCATAATAATTCAGAGACAAACTCAGGTGCACATACTGTATTAGATCATTTCTGATTCTGATCAGTCGTTACAGAGTCCCAGATGTGCTTCAATTCATGTTAAAATAACAGTTATGATGTGAGACGTGGAATAATAGTTTTACCTGAAGCATTCAAAGCTACCAGAAGACAGAGAGACAGGTAGACAGTCCAGACCGCCATCGTTTCTCAAAGAACACAGGAACTCTGCATTTTAAAACACAATTATACATAAATAATTATTACAAAGATTTGTATTTTTGTGACAAGAACCAGTAGATCAATGTGTACAAACAATGTTTTTATATAGTTTGTACTTGGTGGATCACAGAGCCAGTGCAAGACAAGCATTTGTGGTTAAAGAAATTTTTTTTTGTTTTTTAGGAAATGAGCAATCGTTTTGCAGGATAAAACACTTATTCCTCATCTGGGATCATGTAGAGCCCTTTGAAACTGCATTTAAACTGCAATTTGGACCTTCAAGTCCACTATATGGAAAAAAATCCTGGAATGTTTTCCTCAAAAACTATAATTTCTTTTCAACTGAAGAAAGAAGGACATGAACATCTTGGATGACGAGGGGGTGAGTAAATTATCAGGAAATTTTCATTCTGAAGTGAACTAAACCTGTTCGCACACTTTGTAAAAAAAAAAAAAAAAAATTTACTTGAAAATAGAAAATGTTGTACTGTTTTTTTTGTTTCTTTGTTTGTTTGTTTTTGCAGTTTGTCATACTTTCATAAGGCAATAATCTCAGAAGCTTTTGAACAAGTGCACTACCTCAAGGTGGTGTAAAAATATACCTTATTGTCATGTTCGAGCCTTGTTATATTTATCTTTTGATAATTACAATTTTAAGGCCTGATTGTTGTGGCAGTTTTTTCCCTGTGGTATTGAGAATGGTATTGAATATCAATATTAGTATCAAAGTTTGAAATTCCAGTATTGTGACAACATGAAATTATACATATAATTCCTTAACACAGCATTGTCACGCACACAGAAGAGGGCAGATGAGGTGAGCAGCAAACAAACAGTGCTTTATTGGAGGTATTATAGAACTGGGCAAAACATAAACAGGTAAGAGGAAACAGTCACTGAATGGCAGATGGTGAACTTGGCTGGTGGTAGTACAGTCCATGTATTGCAGTGAAGACGGTGATGCAGGCTGAGTGGAGAATCAGGGAAACAACACAAGGAACAGAAGACAGGAGATAAATCAGGATCACTGTTAAGTAGTTATGGCCGATTTCGAAACACTGCTTCATGAAGCTCCGAATCTTTATGAATCTTTTGTTTCGAATCAGTGATTCAGGGCGGGTATCAAACTGCCAAAGTCACGTGATTTCAGTAAACGAGGCTTCATTACGTCATAACTGTACGTTTCAAAACAAAATTTCAATGGTTCACCGGTAGAGGGCGATGATAAAGTGAAAGTGAAAGTGAAAAGAGAACTATTGAACAAGTGTCTGTGGGCTTTACCTGATCTCTGATCAGTTTTATACATTTGTAGATGTTTTAATTAGACATCAGAATAATTAAAATGAATGATGGTGGTTATTAATCTATTATTGGCCTGTTTAGCTTGAGCCATGGAACAGAGAAACAAGCCCTGATAATTGATAAAAGAACACATATTATACAGACAATCTATATTTAGTCTTATTAGATTATTAGTTAATTGCATTTGATAGATTTTACTTTTAATAAAACGTTTGCAGTACATTTGTAAAAGGTGTTTTCATGCATGTTTGGCCTGAGTTTTGTTGCATTTGCACTGTTCTGACCACTAGGGGTCACTGTGGAGACGGTGTGAGATTGTTTCGAAGCCTCGACACATTACGACACATTTGCTTCAACTGCTTCAGTGTTTCACGAAGTCTCGATCTGCCCATCACTAGCTAGAGTAACAGGTAGGGTCGTGAAGATTATCATACAAGTTGATGTACACTAAACATACTGATACACATTGACAGGACCAGACAAGGGAGTGCAGAAGAGAGTCTTTATAGAGAGTGCCGCATAGAGACAAGCATGCATAGTAGGAATATTATTAGATACAAACATCTGGCTTGTACTTGTCCACATTGGGAGCTTAAGCAAAATTCTTAAAGCATCATTACATGCCAACTGGAGCTTTTTCTTTTTAGCGTTACTATATTTACACCACAAGTAAGTGGTGAAAGAGAAGTAAAGAGTTATTTTAACATCATCTGTACACATATATAATTTACAAGCCAACATATTTGCCTGTCCATACATAGGGCTGTTTCTGTCAGGATTCTGAGAAGGAAGGACCCAGACGCAGGTGATATTTTTTAACAAAAGACAAAACACAAAACAGGTGAGAATACAGTCAAAACATTAGGGCAGGAGAACAGGCTGGTCAGGAATGAGACAACTCCAGGCTCTATGCCAACGGTGGAAACTTGACAGCGGCTCAAGGAACCAGAGGCTTGGCATTGGTGAGATGAAACCAGCACTAGAGTGACTGCAGGACAGGAGAGTCAATGAGGGTGGAACAGGACGCAGGGCAGGAACCAACACAAGACACACACACACATAACAAGACTCAAAAAGACAAAGAAATAAAACAAGACTACAACCTTGCAGGTGTAACTGGTCTCTTTTTCCTCCTTGCGTTGTGTTTCAATAAAGCTCGTTCTTCAAATTATAGTGCCCCAATCAATTTATTTACTGAGAAAACAGAAGTAACAGAGTGAGTTCATATAGGCCCATTCCAGCATATACGACGACTCGTGCTGGCGCGCTGGCCTTACACACACAAACTGATAAGTGCAATAGAGGGCGCACACAGTAAAAAGAACCAGCCAGCCAATAGGAAGCCCTGTTATCCCTTATTCTGTCCAATGATCTTCCAGTGTGATTATTTAACTTCTTATTATTTATATTCAGCAAGTGGAGACACACAATGTATATGTACAACTCTGTTACACAGGGAACTAAATCTAGCACTGACTGACAAGATCTGTGAGAAACGCATGCACACAATGAACTCAACAAACCAGCAAAAACACGAGGGAAGGAAGCACAATATAAAGGGAGCAGAGCACATGAGGAACAGGTGAACACAATCAGGCCAACGAGAACTCGACCTTTGCGGTAATTTTGAGTGGCTCAATAGCGTGATATGCTGTATTATCTGCATTTATTATTTATATACTTATTTATTACTATATAATAAGTGTTACGATGTGGCATGAAAAAAAAACTAAACAGAGCATTGAAACAGGAAATGAAGTAAACAGAAAAGAGTGTCAAAATAACAGAACATAAACCTGACAATAAGCTCATTAGGCTATTGTTATGTATAACAGTTAGTTCCAAACCTTGAATCTCACTTGACGAGAGGCTTTCTGCTGATATTTCTCCAGTATCAGCAATGCTTGTCTTTGTGTGTTCTAGAGAGACTGTCACTCAGTGCAGTTACATTGGGACTGTCTTTGAGCAAATAATCAAACCGTTCCTTCAACTAACGCGGATTCAAAGATAATAACATTGAATACATTCACACAGGGAATAATGTATGGAGCCCCGCACATGATCATTCGCTAAATCGTGTGCACAATGTTCCCTCGTTTGAATAATTAACAGATTTACAACACACATACTGTAGAACATTGTAATGTTTAATAACATTTTATAAAAATTAAATTTTGCATTGAAGAAAAGTAGATTTTTGTTATGCTGTCAATAATAGTTCTTAGAAAGAAAATCATAATTGGCAAAAATCAGCGCTGGCAGATCACACTTACAAAAAAACATCGCAATCGGCCAAGATAATTGCAATCTGTGCATCTAATTAATCCATAACTGCTTCTAAATCAAAACGTAAGAAGTACAAAAGTCTGTAAAAAATGTAACAAATATTTTCAATTGTCTCTAATCAAGCAAATTTGTACTTTATATGCACTCACAGTTCTCGTGTTACTGCGTCACTCCAGCAGCTAATGCAATCCACGGGAAAAAGCAATACGAAGAAAAAAAAACTCTTAAACTGAAACACGGGTCAAAGTTCACAAAAACAGTGATTACATCCTTTAACCGACTTAAGCCCCGATAATCTTCCATTGAGGTAACCTTCTCGAACATGACTCAACACACACTTCTACGTGCAACAGCCTCAACACCCGTCAAAAATAAAAGTCTTCCAAAAATAATCACTTTTCAAAATGACTTAATCACATTCTGGGCTCATCTGTTTGCATCATCGATAAGGTGTAACCTCCAACATTAGCTACTGTCTAATGCATTAAACATGTTAAGCGCTTCCGCATTGAGCATTTTAGAATCATTAATTCAGCGAACAACATAAAACATAAGCAACATTATGAATAACCAAAAAAAAAAAAAAAAAAAAACTAAGCTCTTTTCTGGGAATGTTCCAACAGAACTAACATTCCCAGAATGCCCCACGAATCAAAAATGACTAAATGGGTTTTAGTTGGCTAAAAGTGAAATAAATGTAAATGTAGAAAAGTCAAACCTCAGGAAATCTGTGTTCCGAACAGCAAACTGAGTGTTTCTGCTGGATAGTATATAAGAGATGTGTCTTGTTTTCTTGAACTCTTTTGATGTATTCTTTTTCCACTACATTGTGGGCTTAAATAAGTGTACTCATGTTACGTAAGATGCACGTCAGCCAATCAGAAAGGATCTATATGTTACTGAGATGTCTGATCTCTCTAAATCACATGACTCTCAGAAAAAAGACCACAGAAGTAATACCACAATTGTTCGAAGCCATGTTTTTCATCTTTCAGTTGTCTAATTATGTAATGATTTTACTTGTTGAGGCGTATGACTATTAACTAATTGTTAAGTAATAAGTAATATTAGTAGGGTTGTCAACCATAATCATAACCACAATGATAAATTACTTAATAATGAGCTGGAAGCTGAAATACATGTCTTTGACCCATTAACACATTAATGTCCACTATCAGTACATGTTGTTAAGGAATTTATACCTGATGACACTTTTAATAATTAGCAATTCACATTTTACTTAATTCATTAATCACCTATAGGGCCAGATATACTAAACAGGGTAAATTAGCATGAAAATGCAATTCCAAAAACTGGAAAGTTTTGCGCTGGTGAAAGCTGTTAGTACATCTGTTACAGACCACAGATCCTACTCCCACCCACACCAGTCCCATTTGGGATGTTGATTCTCAGTTGATATCAGCAGAAAACAAGTTAGAAAGCTGATTCTAATCATGCAAGTGTGAATCTTTTACTCCAGATTCATGCATTAAACACAAAGACATCATTCAGTTATTTCTCATTTTGAGTCACACTAAACAAGCCATTGATCAGGACATGGACAGTCTCTTTAACAAATAAAGATCTGAAGGTAAATGTGGCTTGAACTAATTGCAAACATGACATGCAGTCAACTCTCTAAAATTTGTTGGGTTATTATTTTTTTTACCCATGTTCTGTCTTCTTTTAGCACTCACTGTAGTCTTCGTCTATCTCATCTCCGCTGGTGATTTCAACACGTTTTCTTCACCCCGTGTATCCTCTTGATAAGCTCTGGTTACAAAACATTAAGTTCAGGAACCTAACTTTCACAACTTTTGCTCATCTCACGCTGAGTCAAGTCAAATACATTTGTTTCTACATTAACACCATTTTAAGGATTGCAGGTACTTTCTAAGCAGCATTAAAACATCTTTATATGGTTTTAACTTAAAAGCAAGCAAATAACATTTGTTTGCAACAGGTAAATAGCACATGAACTCACGCCATAGCGACGGCTTACACTCGACGCAGAAGTATAAATCAGCCATAATCTACTAGTCATAATGATTTCAGGAGAGTCCAGAATAAATCGAAATGTAACATTTATTTGTCAGGTTAAAATGTATCATGCCAATTACACAAATAACCAATTAGAAGCCAATTCAGAAATCATAAATACATAGCATCAGTTGCTCAAAGATGACTCTAAGACTAAGAATTGCATATACACACAGTGTTGGATTAGTGTTTTTAAGACACTCACCCATCACTGCATGGGGGTTTCTGGCTACAGAAGATCCCACATGGCTGCTTTGCACTTTCCCTTAAATACCCAGACCAGAACAAAAGGACTGTAAATATTTACTACACCAACACCTGTTCTGGGGGGAGAGGAGTGGTTTATCAGATATCATGAAGAGACACCACCCAAAAGGAGGACAGAATTCTCCTTAGTTTTCAATTTTCCTCATAATACCAGTGACTGCTGTGAAATTGAGACCATTTTACCAATCGCACTGAGACATTTAAAATGATACCAAACATGAAAGGAAAAAAAATTGATACACAAGATACATAGAATATTTGGAGAACTTTCAGTGACTTGAATCAGGAGGAAAGGAAGGAGGATGTGTGTGTGTGTGTGTGTGTGTGTGTGTTGTGTTGTATACTGTAGATGTGTGAGGAGAGTTTTGGGCAAGGCGTTGTCCTGCCATTTCTTTGAGATCTTTTCTCCAGATGAGTTTTGCTTTATTGCAGGGCGCTTGATCTCAGCTTTTGTCGTAGCAGGAAAATCAAGTCTTACAACATATGAATTTAAATATAGTTTGTTTTTCTAATGACTACATCCACTGTGATAAAGTAATTTTATCATTAACATGTTACAGTTTTTTATGATTATAAAACTTTCAAAAATTAAAAGCACCAAAGCTTTCATGTTTGCAGTGTCAAACTGTATTCATATCTATATTATTATGAATAGATTTAAAATGTCTCACATGGTTCAGTATAGGCTCAATGTAAAGTATTTAGCAATATCTGTTCCAGTGTATTTTATCTATAAAACGTTTTTTTCATAAACTTTTCAAAAAACCAGATTTGATCTGTCAAAGTGTCACAGTTCCCTTCGTTCCCGGACTCCATTACCCATCATCCTCCTTGTTTCATCACCTGCACTCACTTCCTCGTCATCTCCCCATCATCACTCATCACCTGCACCTGGACTTCATCATCTGCACACCCTTTATAATGGACTCACTCCCTGCACTCCTTGTCTGATCTAATGTTAAGCTATGTGTGTTTTGGTTGTTTTCTCTCCTTCGTTTGATTAAATACCGTGTTTGTTGAAGTCCGTGAACGCCTCTTCTCTTCCACAACCTAACACCATAACACAAAGATGTCAAAGAGTAGAAATAAAATGGCAGCAGCAACACTTGAGATCGATTCCCATCAATTCCCCTCACAGATCTCAAACTTTGACTTTTGACTTCACAATCAGTAACAGTTTTCACTCCAATCATTGAAACAATCACACAAACACACAAAAGCACACAAAATCGCTCAGGTGTGAATTAATTACAATAGGATCTGGCTGCAAACTGTTGACTCTCAGACATTAAGCCTCATCTTCACGCATGCGCAGTAGCCTACAGACATGCAGTCACGCATTTATGCATGTGCACCTCCAGATGACATCAGTCGTTAACATAGTTATCTATCGTGTCATTGCTAATTGCTTAACTAGACTTCATGCAATAGATTAGTGAGCAACTTATATAAACTGTCTTAAGTTTTTCATATTCACTGTTAAACTTTGCTGTAAAAAACTGCCAAATTCTGACAGTAACATACAATTTTCCATTAAAACAGTAATATACCATAGAAAACAATGCATTCTGGTAATATTTGTCATTTTTCCTCCAGGAATATACTGTGAATTAACAGAGCTCAAAGTTGACCCTCAGAGGCTGTGTCCCAAATCACACCCTATACCCTCATTCACTATTCCCTACATTAGTTTACTAATATATTCCACTTGATAAGAGTGAATGACAAGAAGTGAGTTAATCCAGACACTGATGAACACCTGCTCTTAACAAGCAGAATCACTGAAAGACAGAGAAACAAGAACAGAAAAAAGAGAAACATAAGAACTACAACTGATTTACAGCCACAGCCTTTTGACCCTTTCACACTGAGTGTGAAACCAGTTTACAAACATGTTTCTTTCATACCTGTACAGAAGTTCTTGCGGGAATTAACAGGTTTTGATGTCTTATTAAATATAAAAATGTTTGTATTTACCATTATGGTGATCTGTGTTTGCTTTAGTTGAGAGCTAGACCATTGACCCTAACATTAGTTTTTCTGATTGCTGTAATTATGTGTTAATTATGTAAGCAAGCCAGAGGCAACAACGGCAAGGAACCCAAACTCCTTCAGGTGACAAAAATGGAGAACAAAAAAACCTTGAGAGAAAGACAGTCTTGTCTGTCTTGTCTTTGTTTAGTCTTTCTTTGTTTGTCTTGTGCCTGAACACTTGGCTCTGTCTCTGTTTGTGTTGGCCATGTGCTCCACTGGTCCTGCCTCCTTGTTTCTCGTTACCACACCCCCTGATTTAGTCCTCGTTAGTGTGATTGTGTCCACCTTATCCTTGTGCTGTTCCCTTTATATATTGCCTCTTTCCCTCATGTCATTGCTGGTTTATTGCGTTCATTCTAGTCTTAGTCTTGTTAGTTATCTTTTGTAATGTCTTTAGCGATATTACAAGTATTTAATCAATTAGCTCAAATCATGGGTGAAATATATATATATATATATAATAAAATCATAAAGCCTTATGATTAATTATGATATATATATCAACCCAAGAGAGAATTATGCACATAGGCCTATATTGTGAATTAATTACAACGGATTATAATCAATTACATATATGATTAGTTCTATTTTAATAGTTGTTTAGAAAAACTATCCTAGTTTGTTCAGCAAACCATTAGTTTTCTCACAGACTATTATGACAGAAATTTTATTCTCTGGCCACGATAATAAATTCCTATTATAGCATCAAAGCGTAAAGCAATGTTGCAGAAGTGAAAGGTAGAAGTGACTTGGTTTTCTGAATGAGCAGCAGAAACAATCAAGCATGAATATAATGTATTTAATATATGAAACTACGAATACATAGGCTAAATATACACTAAGAATACACATATATGGAAAACAAAAGTAAAGCCAAGAAAACTGAGGTGATCAAAGGAGTGGCAAATTACAAACAGTTAACCTTTGAGCGCCAGCAAGGAAACTCAGTTTACACAAATCTTAAAAGGTTGTTACTTGCATGAGTTCAGTGTGCTGTAGTTCGTAGAGTTTCAACGCGCTTGGCTTGGAGCGATTGGTCATTTTCAGGAGGGTGTTCTCCGGTGGGTTTTTCAAACAAGGTTATAACTGAAGAGTAAAATAACTGGAAAGGAAAGAAAAGAGTCCATCTCCTAGGTGATGGAGGATGACGGCGGCTTGACAAAAGTAAAACTTGTGCCAAGAAGATAGTCGTCCCGAAGGAGGAGAGCGCATGATGGAAGCGCGGTCGCCGAGACGTCCGGGAGAGACATGCACGAGATGGCGAGGGACAATTTTAGAGAATCGAGAGACAAAGCAAAACTGTTTGTGCTTGTCTTTTATGGACAAACAAGCCAACATGCCTCCTTGGTTGAAACAGCCAATGGTAAGTGTGCAATCTTGGCGGGCAAACTTTTTCTTTGTCTTGTCTTGCGGCTCGATTTGCATAATTTATGAAGTGTTAGATCAGAGTACATTTTTCTTCAAAGTACCATTAAAAATAGAACAATGCATTTTACAGTAATGTGACATACATTGTTGAATAAGGCATAAAGAGAGCTTTACAAAGAAACCAAACTTGTCAGGTGGCAAAAACATAAAAGTGGAGATACAGTTTATACTCTGATTTTATCGTTTAGAATGATACTAACGCAACTACAGTCATAACTAAGCTTATACATATAAGCACTTGACAGACAGCGACGGGTACACTTTGGCACAGTCGTATTTTGTACATACATTCTTAATGCGTGTTTGTGTGTGTCTCTGTGTGTGTGCGTGGTGTGTATTGGGTTTTGGCAGGTCTGGAATGTGCGGCATGGCCCTTAACTCATATGGGTGATTCTTTTGAAGTCCCCAGAGCTAGGGACTGGGGTTCTCTGGTTAGCTTCTGATAGGGCCACAAAGATGCCAAAGTCCCAGTCTCTCCTAGACCAGCCGGAGCCGATTCGTGATTTACATGCACAGTTCAAGAGGCTAAAAGCATTCTGAAAATTCCAAATTTGGTTGGCTAAGACTGATTTTGTACAGGCATTACACTATATTTCAGTCCTAAGTTATAGCCCTGGTGAATTCAAGTCTTGTTTTGTTCGCTTTGTGTTTTGTTTTGTTAATGTGAGTATTGTGTTGTTTCCCTAACCTGACCTGCATCCTGAGAATTCCTGGCCACTGATGATCTGTCTGGCAGCTAGATTGGTGCTGCTTCTAGGAGATCATTCAAGCTTCTGGTTCCTTGGGTTCCTGCCTGTTCATCTTCATCATCTCCCATCTGGTGCTGCCAATTAAGTCCTTAATCCTGTGGTCTTCCTGGACTGATTTCAGTTATTATCCGTCCTGCCTGTCATTGTCATATGCCCTGCTGAACTTTGTTATACGTCATTCTCCTGGTTGTGGTAGAGTCCTGTTTAAGAAATCTCCTTTAACTGTTATTCTGCACCTGGGTCCTCTCTAGGGAAGCACCGATCCAATATTCAGATCGGATATCGGTTCCGATACTGCCATTTTTGATACGGCCAGATGGGATCGATCCAAATCCAACATTGTGCGTGTACTATGCTGTGTTATTGTTAAGCTCCACAAAAGGCACAAAAACATTAAAAAGCGCCATAAAGTTTTCGTGCACTATATTCCAAGTGTTCTGAAGCCATTCCATAGTTTCATTTGAGGTACAGATAAATATTTAAGTCTTTAAATTAAAGTTCTCGTAAATGCCTCCCTCTGCTGCAGCTGTCAGTCATTCTCCATTCAGCATTCAAACTGCGTGTCGCGTTCGGTTACGACAGTCAACACAATGAAACTCCCTCCAAGATGATTCAGTGTTCCTATTATAAAACTTCATCTGTAGACAAAGATGCTGGTAATACAATACGCATCGATAATCTTCACTTTGTACTTTGAACTTTTCAATGTGGAGCGCTGCTGCTGCACGCTGTGACTCCATGATGCTCATTCTGAACACGGGATGCGCATAAGCGCTTTGTGCCGCTCTGTATGCGAGCCGTTCATATTATAATACTTCTGTGCAATGAAAAATTGTTAATAGAATTTTTTGTTCTGTTCTATCTATCATATGTTGCTGCCTCATTAAAAAAAAAAAATCTGCCATACATTTAAAAGAAATGTCTTTCAATTTTATAGTAGCCTATATTTATAAATAAATATATTTAGTTTATGTCATGTATGTCATGTATTTCATGAAAAACAAGCCATGAGTCATGGATGAAGGAGTCAGCTGGACTCCTGTTTATTTTGAATGTCTACCAAGTTAGTAAAGCTATTGGTTTATTTACAGTTGTTGCACTGATGCACAATTATTTAATAAATAATTCACTACATTTGTGTCTGTTTGCTATTTTGTTTTACAAAGTTAGGAAAGTGTTTAAGTCAATCCTGATACCTTGCACAAAAGAATGATCCCAGTTTCTTCCACACAGCGAGGCATACAGTTTTTTATTATTACATGAATATAGGTATAGGAATCGGTATCAGAAGCAAAAAAGGCAGATCGGTGCATCCCTAGTCCTCTCTTGCAGTTCTGTGACAAAGCTAATGTCATGCTTCCTAATAATTTTTCTCAAGGGTGGCATATACAGGGTGAAAAGCAGCGGTCCAAGAATTGAGCCTTGCGGTACTCCATACTGGACATACTGGATTGATATGACATTTATGTCTTTTCATTTACTACTACAAACTGATAACGGTCAGAAAAGTATGATTTGAACCATTCCAATGCAATTCCACTAAGGTCAACGTAATGTCTGAGTCTTGTAGGATTACAAATTTAAGAAGATCTGCTGATCCTACATCCTGACATAACCTCACATGAAATATTAAGGTGAAGTATATTGTATTTAACATTTTGAGGTAAAGATAATGACAATTTAAGGAGATCAAGGCAAGCAGCCCAGGTGTCTGTAACATTAACCTTTTGTCTTCATGCACTTCCTGACCATTTGGCAAGACAAGCTCAAGATACAGCGGTGCCTTTGTCTCTATGATAATGTAAAGGTATGGGCGATACTGTCAGACTGAGTGGATTAGCACCTATGCATTTGAATGATACCGTTATGCTGATTAGATCATGGCTGGGAAATGTAGGGAATGGGCTGATTCCTGCACTGCATTTGCATGCTTTGTTTAGATTGTCTCCACCTCTACTCTATGTATCCCTCCCCCTTGAATGTATATAAACTACAATGTACACTGCCTTAGTTAGACTTGGATGACTACAGCGACGCACAGCGCGTTTCTCAATAAAGAGTAACTTCTGCTTGAAAGATATCCCAACGTCTCCTGGTCTCTGCTTTGACGAGGAAAAAGTTTCCTACAGTTTTGGTGCCGTGACCCGGATAGAGCTTCTCACCTCAATCCTGATTGAAACTTCAAGCACAACAAAGATCTGATCCAAAAGAAGATCCAAGCTGAATTTGAATTTTCCTGTACACCCAAAGGTTGGTGAGTGATACTCTATCCAAAAGAACCATTAAGACCAGTACAAAGTTGTTATCCTCTGCGCTGTCAGAGAAGAGTTAACAGACAGCTGTAGGGTTTGGTTAACTAAGTTATCCTCTAAAAATGTTCTTTTAGAGATTAAGTTTATCCTCTGTTCAGGCAGGGAAGATTAGCATTACGTGCTAATATTGGTATCCTCTGTTCAGGCAGGGAAGATTGGCATCACGTGCTAATATTGGTTTATCCTCTGTAAAGTTAGGGAAGTTTTATCCTCTGCTTTATAAGGGAAGGTTGTTTATCCTCTGTTTAATCAGGGAAGGTGGTGTGTTAACAGAATAGTCATCCTCTACTTTGCTAGAGAAGAAGGTTCATCCTCTGTTAATTCAGGGAAGGTTACAACTGTTACAGTGTGTAAGCAAGTTGGTTCTACTCTGCTCACCAGAGAAGGTTGAATACATTACGATGTGTATTAACTAGATTAACCTCTGCTCTGTCAGGGAAGTGTTGAAGTGTATTAGTAGAACGCTAGACTAATTCCAACAACTGAGAAAGGTAGACCAGCTACCTCTTTATGGACAGATAGTGAGTTCAAATCATTGTTAGGAAAGCACATGGACTCAATAGTGACTGAGTCAGTCAGACTGGATTTGACAAAGAAATTTGGGATTCATCCAGAAAAAGTTTGGTCTATTGAAGAATGCAAAAAGGTACTTGGTGCTTGTATTTGGAAGAAAAATATGAAGGGCATTATCTGCTGCCACAGAGAATTTACTCTATCCATTGTGTAATGGGTTGAGAAAATGTAATTTATATTAATATGTGTATACATTTCCTCATGTTTTCTTTTTTTTTTTTTTTCTTTCCAAAATGAGAACTTTTGTGTTAAGGTAAAACATCTTTGTGGCACTACGCCGCCATACCACTAGATGGCGCATTGCGCACATATGAAAGACGCGAGAGATTGACTTCCCCCTGTTCGGCGCGCTTAGTAATAAACTGACTGCCGCTGTGGAAAGATGTAACTTCTGTTCTCTCGTGTTTTTAACAGGTATGAATATATTTCACTAAAAGGTTAATTTCATTGTACTTGTGTGAATCGACAGGGGTGATACAAAGAGTTTGAGTAAGTTTGGAAGTGTATCTAATCTAAAAAAAGTGTTTTGGAAGCGTTTTAGAATTACGTTTCTGAGTGTATGTTGTATTCTCGTTTCTATCGCCATTTTGAGTGTTCAGCACGTGTATTTTTTCAGTTGTGTGCATGTGCATGAGTTAAGAAGAATAAGAGATGAATTCTATCAAACTAATATATCAAGTGTAATGAAATCTAAAGTATTTTATTCTGAAATCTGGTCTTGAAGACCTTTTGGTATCTTGATTAATGTTTTGTTGTGCATTTTTGACACTCTTTGGTACTGTCATTGTAAAGTATCTGATTATTATCATAAATCTATGTAAGATTCTAAATGCATATAATGCATACCGGCATATAAACTTATATGTATGTTTTCATATATAAATATATACAATATCATGTACAAAGGTATATTTTGCATACACTTATCTAGTGTTTTAATGGATTTGTTGTTTGTTTAATTGTATTCCACCAAATGCACTTTGAGAGTGTTGTAGTTTTGAAACGTTGAATCTTTTTCAGAAGTTAAAGGATTTAAAGAGAAATTATTGCAGTAATAAACTGACTGCCGCTGTGGAAAGACGTAACTTCTGTTCTCTCGTGTTTTTAACAGAGTTTATTCACCGATCCACAGTGCACACTGCCTGTGTATCATTTGCTGCCGGCACAGATATCCCCTAGGTCTGAGGCCGGTAACAATTGCACAAGAACAAATCCAACGTATTGCTAAGTTAGAAAAGCAGAACAAACAGTTGCACGCTCGAGTGTCTCGTCTCACGCAGAAGTTGGGCCTTAACAAAGCCTCAACCAAATGTGACTCAAAAGACCAACAGTCAGATGAAAGCTATCCTGACTTACAGTCTTTCTGTAGACTAGAGGGCAATAGCAATACTGGATTCATGGATAAAAATGTAAATGCAGTTGAAGTGTGTGGAGCGAGACAAAAGGCTCAGAGTAGGGTAAAAGGGGTTGACACCGTTACATCTGTAACCCCCATACTGCAGTTACAAGCAGTCAGTACTACTCTAGGTCCTGAAGACATAGAAAGACTTGCTGAGAGTTTGCCATCAGTGCAGAGAAATTTTTCTGAGTTTAGGACAGAGTTGTCCAGGAAAATGAAGCTCTATGATATGTCCCTAGCTGAAGTCACCCAGCTAATGTCACAAATCCTGAAAGAGTCAGAATTCAGTGATTTTGAAAGTGCTGTAAATAATTCTGAGTTTCAGCATTCCAGCAAAGGTGAACTGAGAGAAGGAGTTCTGAGAGTGTTACAGAACCTTGTTGGACCAAAGGTGGACTGGTCAAAGATCACTAGTTGTGTACAGAAGAAGGATGAAACTGTAAGTGAGTACACTGAAAGATTTTGTCAGTCAGCTGCAGCATACAGTGGAATAGCTGACACTCCAGAGAAGGTGTTAGAGGATAATGGACCACTGGTCTGCATTTGGACTTGCTCATTGTGCCACAGCGTTGGACTATTTGCTTTTATTTTCTTTAAGTGCAAAGGAGCAACTGTGTCTTAAGTGCTGAAAAAGAGAGAGTCAATAGTTTCTGTTGCAACATCAAGTTCTTCTAAGCTATCTGGTATGCTGAGGAGATGAAACTGATCAGGAAGATTATTTATAAAGCAATCTATAATGGTAGCAGTGATAGTTCTACTATATTTGTAAGAGGGACTCAGATTTGCAGCCTTGGCTAAATGTAGTATACACGAGACTAGATAATTATCTGAGATGTCATCGATCTGCTGTAGAATTTGGCATCAATATCGATTCCATGTGACAATATTAGATCTAAAGTATGATTATGACAATGAGTGGGTCCTGACACGTGTTGTCTAACTCCAATAGAGTTTAGAATGTCTGAAAATGCAAATCCCAGTGAATGTTTTTCATTATCTACATGGATATTAAAATCACCAACAATTACAACTTTATCTGCAGCCAGTACTAACTCCGATAGAAAATCAGCAAATTCTTTGATAAAGTCTGTATGGTGTCCTGATGGCCTGTCTACAGTAGCAAGCACAAATGTCAAATGGGACTTATCACTTACACTAGATAGTGTTACATAAAGCAGTGGTTCCCAACCACGTTCCTGGAGGCCCCTCAACAGTGCACATTTTGCAAGTCTCCTTTGTCTGACACACCCATTTCAGGTCTTGAAGTCGCTATAATGAGCTGATGACCTGAATCAGGTGTGTTTAATTGAGGAAACATGCAAAATGTGCAGTACTGGGGGGTCTCTGGGAATGTGGTTGGGAACCACTGACATAAAGCACCATCAATTCAAAAGAATTATATTTGAAACTAGACTTTTGAGTAATACTGAAGATATTACTATAAATTACAGCAACGCCTCCCCCTTTGCCTTTCAGATGAGGCTCGTGATCTTGGGGTTTAGACTCATTTAAAGTAATGTAAGTCTGGTTTTAGCCAGGTTTCTGCCAAACACAGCACATCTAGGTTATAATCTATAATCATATAATTTACAATAAGTGATTTTGAAGAAAGGGATCGTATATATTCAGCAACCCGACCTTTATCATTTGTTCCTCTGTATTACAGTGCATGCACAATAATTATGCAAGTTGATATTTTTACAAGCACATTTTACCAATTCCAAACCACATTAATCTTAATAACTACTATTAATTTTGTATTTAATCATTTATAAGTAAAACAAAATAAAAATGCCTTATTTTCAGGTGTGCATAATTATTAAGTAGGTTTAATTTTACAGTTAAAATGGGCCATAAAAAGAGATTCAACTCACACTTAAAAAAAGTCAAAAATTATTAAATGCTCATGAGAAGGACGCAATACCAATGCAATACTAGAAATTGCTAAATTAAGGTGTGACCAATGGACAGCAACAGTGAATCTGTTACAGGTCGCTTATCTTTATTCCAGCTGCTCTCTTTCTGCTGGTTGTGTAAAGCTGTGGTGAAATGAGTAATCATTTCAGTTTATTTAGTAAAGATTGTGTGTTGTTTAAAGTTCATAGTCATTGTTCTGACTTCATGAAGATCATCAAACTGAATGAACATCAAACTGACTAGAACAAACTCTTTGACATGTATATATGATACTGGATATCAAGGGTGAAACTGTTAATAATGTTGACAGACAGTAATTTCATTCGTTTGTCAGTCATGTGTGGGTTGAACTATTATTTATTAAACAAATGTTAGTCAGCCAGTAAAACAAAATGTGAATTTTTAAATTCCGTGAGTTGGCGGCTTTCTGTTTAAGACAAGAGAAAGCGAGGGCACATGAAGCACAGTTCATGAAGATAGAAACAAACCCAAGAATTTACCATTTCTGTGAGTTTCACATTAACATTACAATGTGCTTTTTTTTTTTTTTTTTTTTTTTTTTTTTATCTAATTGCTACATTTTATTAAATGCTGCATAAACTAATTTCAGAGCTCTGTATAGGTCATCATACAAAAACATCTACAACGTTTTAATTGAAAGGTTAGTTTACATGGTTATAAAAACAATAACCTAAAAATAACCATAAGGAAACATCCTGTATGAGCTATGTTCATGTTATTTAAAAATAACTACCCTGCAATGTTCTGGGAACATTATTTTATGGTTGCAAAAATAAAATTTAAAAATAACTATTAGGGAACGTTATATTTAGGCTATTCAAACACCTTCCTCCAACATTCTGGGAACATTATTTTATTTAATAAACAATATAATTATAAAATTATTCCTGATGCAATAAGAATCAGCAGAAAATAAAATTGGACAATAGCAATAAGCTGTTGATAAAATGAGTAATGAGTTTAATCAATTATTAATCAAGTTTAATCAATCATTTCTTAAAGCACAAAAAGTAAGTAAAAGTGATTCATGTTCAGGGATTCATTCAGATTCATGTCTCTGTTAAAAGTGTTCTGGTCTCTTCTTCATCTCCCTGAACGATTGAAAGGTTTTTCTCTAGTGTGAGTTTTCTGGTCTCTTCTTCAGAATGAGAAGACAGATGTGATTTCAGAACGGAGAAACTCTTCCCACATTGATCACAGGTGTAAGGTTTCTCTCCGCGGTGGATCCTCGTGTGAATCTTCGGCCTTGATTTACATGTGAAATGTTTTTTTGACAAATTTTTTAGCTTCTGTTTTTCTTTTCTTGTTCATGTCCATCAGGTCTAAAAGAAACATTAAATCATTAAATTTCCATGACCTATAATGAAAAGGCCGCTGTTATGCTGAGCACTGAGAAGACAAAAATCAGCCACAGACAGTATTTTAAATCCATCCATTTGCAAGCTTTATTTACTTGTGCACAGACGTTTTTAGTACAAAACTAAGTTAAATACACTACTTTTTTTGTGCTTTTACCCATTAAATGCACATTGATATTATTCTGTTTATGGTTTCAGGGGTTAAACGCTCTAGAGGATTTTCTGTTTGTCATCAAGTTCACCATTCAGTCTTTTAATTTCTTCACATTTAGTTTTTGCTGACCGTGCTACACACGACCAATTTGAAAATTCTGTGCGACTGCCACTAGGGGGTGAAATGCAACAATCGTATCCTAATGTCCTGTGCAGTGAAAAGAAGGCTTACAGTGTGCTTTTTATTTTTTTTTATTTTTTTTTACCGTGTCCTAAACTATGGAGCCCGGCACGTCACCTATAGGAGAAAAAAAAAACAATCCGTGCCGACGGTTTTGCAATCCGTTCCCTCGGTTTAACAAACCGTGCCCAAGGATTAATAAACCGTACCCACGAAATTCAAACCCGTGCGCTCAGATTTTGCAAACCGTACCCTCGGTTTTTAAATCCGTTCCCACAAATTCATAATCCGTGCGCACGCTTTCGCAAATCTTCTTCTGTTTATTTTAGAAGAAGAACAGCAAACTCCCCCAGGTGAAAAAATACTATAGTAAATACTATAGTGTTTTTGAACCATACTATAGTAAATTGTAGTATACTGTATAATATAGTATTTACAACACTTCATTAATGAATGCTACAGCATATTGTAGTTAGTATTAACTATTGAACTGATAAACTGTTATAAATACTGTAGTATACTTTAGTTTTTACTACAGTAAACTGTAGTGTATATTGTAGTATAATATAGCTACCCTAAAGTTGTAGAAAACGTAGTAGTACAATATTGGGTAAATTAATTTGTTTATATGACTATTGTTATATTATCACAGCAACTATAGAATTACCACAATAAATTAATTTAAGTATTTTATGGTTCAAAAACACTATACTATAATACTATAGTATTTTTTTTTCACCTGGGCCAGGTACGTGTTAACGAATCTTATTGTTTTATTGTGTATTATTCATCAAATTATAGTAACTGCAGTGATTCTCTATCAACAGGAAGCGGAATACAACGATTTAATAAGAAGTCAAAATCTTGTTTATTTGTGATAATCTTAGCACTTTATTATTATTGCCTAATAAACCTGGCATTGTGTATTATGACTGACTTTTAATTTCTTTGTTCCTCTTTTCTTCTTCTAAATGCATGTAGCCTAAACGCAACAATAGGCCTAGACTAATAAAAATAATAACAACAACTATTATTACTATTTTGTATTTATTTTTTAAATGTATTTTTTATCAATTATTTTTAATTGATGACTATAAATGAGTGCACTTAAGACAGTATGTTTATCATAAAATGATTAATGAATGCCTTATAAAAATAAAAAAAAACACTTTTTACAGTTTTAGAAATGTTTGTGTAGGCTATTCATTCTTAACATGAAGGCTTGTTTTGGTGATTTTATTATAAGCTTTTTGCCCAAAATGGACTTTACAAGATAAAAATAATGGAAATTCTCAAATGAATTCTGAATGGAAGTTCAGGAAATTCTCCATTTTGTAAAATAGTTTATTTATTTACAATATGCATCCCGCACCTAAATAGGTGGCTGGTTGAATGCCGGCAAAGATTGGAGGCGGGGCCACAAATCCGTGAGTACAGTTTTTACAAACCCGTGGGAACGGATTTGCGAAAGCGTGCGCACGGATTATGAATTTGTGGGAACGGATTTAAAAACCGAGGGTACGATTTGCAAAATCTGAGCGCACGGATTGGAAATTCGTGGGTACGGTTTATTAATCCTTGGGCACGGTTTGTTAAACCGAGGGAACAGTTTAAGAATTCGTCAGCACGGTTTATAAACTGAGGGAACGGATTGTTTTTTGTTTTTTTTTTCTCCTATAGGTGACGTGCCGGGCTCCGTACTAACCAGATGTGACAAAGCTACAAGACGACAAAATCAATCATAAATCACTGCCAATGATAACAGTGTGTTGGCGGACTCTGTTCGCAGCTAAACACGAAAACCAACAGAATTAAACTAAACAAAATTAAACCATAAAACATTATTCAAAATACATACTCAGCAATCTTTGTCATGAAATACACTTGTTTGAGCTTTGCATAATACTAAAATGGTTTGAGCTTTGAATATCATTTTGCATGATATTTTTCACTAGATAAGACCCTTATTCCTCTTCTGGTATCGTTTAAAGCCCTTTGAAGCTGCACTGAAACTGTAATTTTGACCTTCAAGGAAGGGAAGGGAATAAAATGCCACTGAAAAATAGCCTAATATGTAAAACGCTTGAAACAACACAATAAAAAAAATGGTAGAAAAATTACATTTTGATAAGGAAACTCAAATTTAAAGTGACAAACAAAATTCCCTGATATTCCATGACTGGAATAGACCTTTTAAAATTCCATGAAATTCCAGAAATTCCATGACCCGTGGGAACCCTGAGTTTCATTCTGCAGGTTCTGGATCACTGGATCTCTCTGTCCTCTCCTTCCAGATGCTTTCTGGTAGTTCTGCATAAAAACAAACAAGACATGATGTGAGATGAATAATAAATATTTCAGACCCTGCACCAAGTACAAAGACTAATCGCATGTAAAATAAATAAATAAATAAAATGAATGACACTGATCATGTAAATCAAGATCTTCAAATCACGCTAGATAACAATCATCAGGTTTTGTCGAAGCCTCAGCAACACAACTTTTCTGAAATTATTTCTGATGATCAAAACAAACTTAAATTAACTAGAGCTACAACAACTACTTGATGAAATAGATTATGAAAATAATCAACAACCAAACAGATTAAAGATTAATCATGTACAGTAGTGGCCAAAAGTGGAGTATTTGCACAATATTTGATATTAATGACACTTCAGGTTTTATTAAACAATCAAAATATGAGTGTATTATGTCATATTGGGAAGAAGAAAATGTTAAGTCATTATAAGGAGAATTCATCTTATTATTAAGAAACTATCCTATTGTTGCAAGCAAATACCTCATTATTACGTGAAAGTATCTAATTGTTATGAGATTTATTTTCTTAATAGTATAGCAAAACTCAATTATGAAAAAACTTATGGTTATTATGACATACTGATTTACTGTGGCAGAAACAGGCTTCCATAGCTAAATAATGGCAGATAAACAAAAACACATGAAAAGAGATGCTAAGAAAATAATCTTACAATTTGATCTATATCAGGTTTATATTTAATCTTAGATCAATCTCTGTACACGCTATATACAGAGATGGATTTTGGATTGAACGTTAGATTTTGTCAGGTCTGTGCTAACTTGAGATCTGTATAATGATACGGATCAAATCCATTGATGAACACTTTTTTCTGCATCTCTGTTCATGTGTTTTTGTATTGACCTCCATTGCTTTGCTCTGATGGTCACAAACATGGCAGTGACATCTGTTCTGATTTTCTGCTTTTCCATGAGCGCCACCTACTGTCAGAGAGTGAATTTGCATTTTCATTCAGACGCTCTGCCACTGTTATTTATTTTTATTTTTTTTGCATTGGTCTGAAACTGTAGATTGTAAACAAAGATGGACGATGCATCTCCAATTCCTGTAGAAAGTCACTATAGAAAATTTTATGCAAACTATCCCTGAAATGGCTGCTGACATCTCGCTCTGAAGAAAACCATTTCTGTGCAGTGATCATGAGATTGATCCACAGCATCAAAATCTCAATCACATAAAGATGAACTACTTACTGTGATTTCTGACTGTGGTGATGTGGTTTCTCCACTGCATGGATCTTCATGTGTATCTTCAGGTGACTTTACTCTTTCCACACTGATCACACGTGTGCAGCTTCTCTCTGCTGTGGATCCTCTCATGTGTTTTCAGTGTTCCTGACTGACTGAATCTCTTGTCACAGTGTGAACACTTGTAAGGTTTTTCTCCAGTGTGAATCCTCTGGTGCACTTTTAAACTGTTCAATGAAATAAAAGTCTTCTCACACTCAAAGCACATGTGAGCTCTCACACCAGTATGTGTTTTCTGATGTACTTTTAAATTACACAGCACTGAAAAACTCTTTCCACACACAGAACATGAATGTGGCTTCTCCTTCGTATGAACTCTCAGGTGTGTCTTCAGGTTTGATGCCACAAGAAATGTTTTTCCACATTGATCACATGTGAACGGCTTCTCTCCGGTGTGAACTCTCATGTGAATCTCAAGATTACCTTTGCATGAGAATCTCTTTTCACACTGTTCACACATGTACGGCTTTTCTCCAGTGTGGATTTTCATGTGTTGAATAACAAGTGTTTTTCGTATGAAGCTCTTCCCGCACTGATCACATGCGTACGGCTTCTCTCCAGTATGAATTCTCATGTGAGTCTCAAGATAATGTTTGCTTGAGAATCTCTTTTCACAATGATCGCATGCGTACGGCTTCTCTCCTGTGTGAACTCTCATGTGTACTTTAAGGTGTTCTGATCGCGTGAAACTATTCCCACACTGATCGCATGCGTGCGGCTTCCCTCCAGTGTGGATCGTCATGTGTTCTTTAAGGTATATTTTTCGTGTGAAGCTCATCCCACACTGATCACACATGAAGGACTTCTCTCCAGAATGAACTCTCATGTGACGCTTAAAATGACGTTCGCATAAGAATCTCTTCCCACACTGATCACATGCGTGTGGCTTCTCTCCAGTGTGGATCTTCATGTGTAACTTAAGGTGTTCTGATCTTGTGAAACTCTTCCCGCACTGATCACATGTGAACGGCTTCTCTCCAGTATGAACTCTCATGTGAATCTTAAGATATTGTTTGTCTGTGAAACTCTTTCCACACTGAGTGCAGGTTGCAGATTTCTTGGCTCTTCTTTTCTTTAAAAATGTCTTTTTAGTCTTTGAGCGACTCAAAGGTTTGTAGCGAATCAGTACAGGTATTTAATTAATTTATGGGTGAAATATATGAATATAATAAATCATAAAGCTTTATGATTAATTATAATACATATACCGACCCGAGAGGGAATTATACATATATTGTGAATTAATTACAACGAATTATAATCAATCACATATATGATTAGTTCTGGTTTGATAATAATTTAGAGAAACTATTAGTTTGTCCAGCAAACCGTTAGCTCCTCATAGCCGATTATAAAAGGAAGGTTTTTCTCTGGCCACGAGAAAGACTTCCTATTCTAGCATCAATGCGTAAAGCAAGGATACTGGATCGAAACGTTAAAGTGACCTGGGTTTGTTGCATGAGCAAAAAAAAAAACAATCGAGCATGAATATAATGTATTTAATATATGAAACTACGGATACAGAGGCTATACTACTAAACATACACAAACAATACACATATATAGAAAGCGAAAGTAAAGTCAAGAAAACAGAGGTGATCAAAGGAATGGCAACTTACTAACAGTTAAAACCTTTGAGAGCCAGCAAGGAAACTCAGCTTACACATCGAGCTTAAAACGCTTTGGAAAGAATGGTTCTATACTTGCATAGGTTCAGGTGCTGTGGTCGTTTCGTGTTTCTGCAGGAGTTTCGGTGCGTGCGGCTGAAGCGATTGGTCCTTTTCCGAGAAGGTTTTCTTCGGCGGGATTTTCAAACAAGGGTTTAACTTAAGAGTAAGATAACCGGAAAAGAAAGAAAAAGAGTCCGTCTCCTAGGCGATGAAGAGTGAAGACTTAGGGCGACGGATGAAGAGGGTTTGACAAAGAAACTTGTTGCCAAAAGATGGTCGTCCCGAAGAGAGGGGGCGCGTGATGGAAGCGCGGTCGCCGAGACGTCCGGGAGAGACGTGTGTTAAATGGCGAGAGACAATCGAGAGACAATGAGAGATGCGTGTCGTT
Source organism: Ctenopharyngodon idella (assembly GCF_019924925.1). Lineage (NCBI taxonomy): Eukaryota > Metazoa > Chordata > Actinopteri > Cypriniformes > Xenocyprididae > Ctenopharyngodon > Ctenopharyngodon idella. The sequence continues at coordinate 15,386,567 of NC_067222.1, read as the reverse complement.
GTGTTTTAAGGACAACAGGCCAGAACGCCTCCTGGGATACATCAGCCAATGATGAGGGTGCGATTTTGGCGGGCAAACTCTTTCTTTGTCTCCATTTATGACCTAATTTGCATGGTTTGCGAAGTGTCCGATCTGAGTACATTTTCTTCAAAGTACCATTAAAAATAGAAGAATGCATTTTACAGTCATGTGACATACATTTTCAATTAGAGCATAACGAAAGCTTTACAATGAGACCAAACTTGTCAGATGGCAAAGACATAAAAGGTGAGATACAGTTTATACTTGAGTTTTATCGTTTAGAAGAAAACTAATACAACTACAGTCATAGCTAAGCTTATATACTAGGGATAAATACATGCACCTTTAAATACAGCGACGGGTACATATTGGCACAGTCATATTTGGAGGATAAATGTACATTCACAATCTCCATGCGTGTTTGTGAGTGTCTGTATGTGTGTGTGTATTGGGGTTGTGGCCAGTGTCTGTGACCATATCACCTTTAGTCCCACCAGGGTGACTCTTTGAAGTCTCTGGGGCTGGTGAGAATGTGTTCTGTTTTTCTTTACTGGGGTAACAAAGGTGCCAATGGGGCAATTGGTCCCGGACTTGCCGGAGCCGATTCGTGATTTACATGCACAGTTCAGGAGGCTAAAAGCATTCTGAAGATTCTAACTTGACGGGCAGATCCAATTTTGAACAGACACTACAGTCCCCCTTTCGGCCGACGAAGTTCCCGTGTGGACCTCGTTGGACGGTAGCAAGAGTCGGATGGCAAATGGATCATGATGGTCAAGCAGCAGATGGTTCCTACTCATTTTCAGCCTTTGGTTCCTCGGAACAGGGGTCCATCTCGATGAGGTTTGGCATATTCTCCGTCTTGGTACCTCCTCTCCTTGGTTTTCTCTTGAAACCTCGCGGAAGGGCAGGCAGGCACTTGTCCATGGATTCTCGCATCCCTTTGAGCCTCTTGAACAGGATGAAGGCCAGGCCCAGTGTCAGTGCGTACCCGATTGCCAGGGAGAAGCAAAGGGCCGTGTCGGCAGCAGTCCAAGCCTGGGCTATAGGTGAGCCGGTCAGGATGGGCAGTCGGGACAGTGCTTGGAGGGCTGTATCGATAGGAGTAATGTCGATTAGCTGGGATCCCCCTTTCTCAATCCTCAGTTCCAGTTCTGGATCTAAGGTGAGGTTGTGATTCTTGAAAAAGGCTGGGATTTCCAGTTCTGACTGGTACTCTTCGCTTGGGAGATGGTACACTGCCAGATTGTTGAGGTGAAGGATGGAACCCAGGGGTACCTGGATCCACATACTTTGATTGGACAGGCTGACACGAGTGGCCGTGTCGTGCTGATTGTAGGTTAGGGTGTTGATGCGAGTGGGGGTGTGGACGAGCAGTCGATCGCCCACAATCTTGGCTTGTGTTCCGATGACTGGGGTGTGAGGCTTGGCCTCGGCGGGGCAGCGTGTGTCGCTGATCACGGGCTGCAACCGGCAGATTCCTTCAGTGTGTTCTCTGAGGGAAGGCTTGTTAGAGCCGAAGCAGTGAATGTCTGTGGTCAAAATGCACCTGCTCAAATGGGGAGCCAGATACAGCTGTGGGTCGCTGTAGTGGTAGACTACCACATCTGAGGTATGTATCTTGGGATGGATGTTACCTTGCCACCACCTGACATTGACCTTGTCTTTGGGTCTGTAGATGTTATCTGGTTCACCGATGGGTGGATTGAGAAGGACGCCCACCTCATTCTGCTCTGGCTTGGCACGCAGTAGGATGGCAGCACCCAGAGAGTCAGCGAGGTGGGCTGGAACAGTCTTGGTGGGTCTGCCAGTAGCAAAGTCCAGCATAGTTTGTACAGGGTACTGAGGAATCCTATTTACAGCCACGCTCTCCATAGAGAAGCTAACTTCTCGCAGCAGGTATGTTATCAGAGCTATACCCAGCTGACTTTGGGCAAAGTCATTTTGGAAGACTGTAAACAGTTGCTTCATTGAGTTCACCGTTTGGGTCAGCAGGAAACTGTGAGTACAGAGAACCACCACAATACCTTCCCAGGATTTGCTGATGGTTTGCAGGGTTTGACGCTGCTTTGCAAGTTGTTTTCTCAGCTGTGGGCAGAGCTCGTCGAGGTGCTGGTGAGTGGAGTAGGCTGTGATGATGCTGGGGTCTCCTGGTTGGTACAGGTGCACCGGCAGCATCACCTGCCGCGCCGTCATTAGTTCAGTGGGGGACACCCGAGTTGACTCCAGTGTGGTGTCCATGGTGGCTATGAACCCCAGAGGAAGTTTTACATTCCAGTCTTTCTGGTTGACTGACCATGAGAATGTGACTCCTCTGCGTTGCAGTGGGGTTCTGGGATTTGTGTTTGCAGTTTGGACTTGACAGCAAACCTGACATCCTCTGACATCCTCTGCCACATCTTGCTGCATGCTGGGCCAGTACGCCACTTGTTTTAATGTCTCATCAGTGGTTCTGGTGCCATGGTGTCTGGCATATGGTGTGTCGTGGGCGTATATCAGTTCACCCCCCTTTTGGCCTTGTGGCATTACAAGCTTTGGCGCCGTGAGGTCGTCAAGGACGTGTTTTAGGATGTTTAGTCCCACACGCAGCATGTGGTTGATCCCATGCAGCCGTTTGTGGCTAGGGGTCGCCGTGGGACCAGATGCCGTGATCGGGAGGTTGGAGGGGTTTGAGTGGTGGTTTAAAATAGTTCGTAAGGAAGTGTTGGTAATTTTGGTTGTCAGTGGCAGTGGCCGTAAGGCGGGAAATGTTGCAGGAACAGAACGCTGGCTGCAGGTTGCTGCTGCCACACTAAGGGTGGGTGACTGGGGTGGGGGTGACCGTAGATTGTTATGCAGCGTGCCAGTCTTGGCACGGGCAGTAGTTTGGTCCGTTTTCACCTTTGCCACGCCCTGGTTGTTTTGAATGTCTGTTCACCTTTCCCCAGTAAACGATCATGTCATGTGTTTGGGTGATGTCATCACGTGTTTGGAACAGGTGTTGATGTTTCACCGACATGTTGTATTCAGTCCTGAAATTAGTTTGTTTCCAGCCTGGAAGATGGCATGTGAAACTAGGTCTGGCATTGCGTGAGTCTGTGCAAATGAGGAGTTCTTTGATGTTATGGGCTGAGGCAACTTGAAGGGTTATGAGAGTAGCTGCTACTTCAACATACTGACGTGACTGGGGACCCCACCTGAAGTTCTGTGGTTGGCAGGGTTGGTTGTTTAACCATCGCACCCCTGCACCTGCCTGTAGGATGCCCTCATGGTTGTAGGAATGTCCATCGACGTAGGCCGTGGGCATACCTTGGCACGCATTCTCTTCGAAGTACTTGTGACAGGTTGGTTGTTGTTGTTGGGGTACTTCTACCTCAAATGTCAAAGCTGGTGTGTTGTTTAGGGTTTGACCACGTCTCATGTTGAGCCGAACAGCACCCCCTTTGGTGTAAGCTGGTACTACAGCTTCCTGTATGTTGAGCAGGATGCAGACCTCTGGGATGGTCTGGTCTGACAGGAAATTGGCAGTGTTGACGGGAACAACAGGGGACTGTAAAGTCATTGGAGCCCACACCAACTCATTAGCACTGTCCATATGAGCCTTAGGGTGCATCAGGGAGTCCGGAAAGACCAGGAAGTGATGGGTTAGACGCAGGTCATTCCATTTCAAGTTCAAAACGCAGATGTTTTTGGCAGTCGTCATGGTTGGCAGACGAAAGTCCAATGGGAAGTGTGTGTGCTTGTTGACACATGGGAGGTTCGGTGTTCCCTCAATAAGAGCACTTAACAGCGTGTGGCTGAAGGCTGAGTTGTCTGCCCACAGTGTGCGAATAATGTCTGTTGTAGTCACATCATTCAGCTGTGAGTCTGTGGTGACCTTGGAACAGAAGGAGTTAAAGTCTATGGTGAGTTTGCGTGTGCAGGGTAGCGAACTTGAACTTTGCCCTGAGACGGGGTTCCCGCGGCTAGCTGCAAGATTTCCCGTGACCTCTGTGACCTGACAGTCTGGCTCAGGTGACCTGGGTGACTGGAAGGGCAACGGTTCTCGTACTTGAGCCCAAATTTTCAGCTGTCTGAAGTCCAATAAGGGCTCAAAGCGATCTAGCAAGTCTTTGCCAATGAGCAAGGGAAACGTGTCCATTGGTGAAATGTATACGGGGTGTACCAAGCTCATTGGCCCAATGGTTAGATGAATGGGAGCTATTTGTTCAAGTTGGACCTCATTTTGGCTGTACGACTGCACATTTAGCTCACATCTTTGTGGTTTGAGAGTTCGATTTTGTCTCTTGGCTTTATCTCTGAGTATTTCAAAGAGGTTAGTTGACATCAAAGTGAGATCTGCTCCGGTGTCTACGAGCGCTTCAATTCTCACATCATTTTCCACAGTGATGGCTATGTACAGCTTTCGGGCCACCCCCTTTTCGATAAGGTTCCCCAGGAGTCTTGGTACCGGGGCTTGGGTGCTGACCGGTAAGCAAGTGGGGCTGGTGTCATGTGGTTCGTTAGGGAGGCAGACAACCAGAACAGCACTTTCTGGTAACTTGGAGTCTTGGTCATCGGTGTGATGATGTGAGTTGGTTGGCTCTGGATGTGCAGTTGTCAGCTGAGGTGGCTGGGTGACGCGGTCACTTAGTGATGCGTTAACTGATTCTGTGGTTAGTGGCTGGTCAGCAGTGATTTGGGTGTGAGGTTCTGTCGGAGGTTTGTCAGGGCAGACGTTGGGGGTAGGTTTCCGTCCTAGTCATAAGGAGTCTGGCTTGTCTTTCTGGTCTTCCTTGCGGTGCTTTTCCTGAATCAGCTCTTTTAGGGCCTTCAGGATCTCTGCAGACTCAGACATAGCTGCACTGTTCTGCTCCTGTGAACGCTCGGACTTGGGCTTGTTCGGTGCACGTCGAGAGGCATTCTGTCTTTGGCGGTCGGGGCTTGAAGTTCTGGCCGATGAAGATCTGCCATTTCTGGGTCGCCGGCTGGCCTCCCATGTGGCACTGCCCTTTGGGTTGCTGGGTAACCGGGACTTGTCCCAGACTCTTTCAGAACGCCCAGTCTGGTGCTTGGGACGGACACCCTCATAGTGAGGCTGCCCTCTGTTGGCCGGGAACTGTCTTGACTCTCTGTGAAACGGTCTGTCACTGTGGTGCGTGTGTGCGCCCTTTAGGGCCAGTTCTGGACAGTGATTAGAGACCGGGTAAATGGTTGGATTTTTAACAGTCTTTTCAGATGCAGCCTTTTGCTTAGAATAAGCCTTGTGGGCTAAATCTCGCAGCTGTTGAGTAGACATACTCCGTGGGCAGGCCAAGACTCCCAGATGATGACTCACCGCAGGATGCAGATTTCGGAGAAACAGAGTCTTAAAGTTGAAATCTTCCTCCATTCCTGGCTCGTTACGTGCTCCGAAGTAGGCCCTTCGTATTCTGTTGTAGTACGCTTGTGGGGTTTCCAGTCGGCCCTGTTTAAGGTCCATGGCTGCGAGGAGCCCTTGGTCCGATTCAGGGTCAGAAAACTCTCTGATCAGAGCCTGTCGCAGCTGCTGGTAGTCTGATTTGACAGCTTCTGGCTGCCGATCTAGAAAACTGCGCACATCACGGCTAGACGTGATTCGGAGTAGGTACAACCTGTCCCAGGCATTCACGTTGGCCACATTTTGCAGCAGAAAGTCAATGTCCTGCAAATACGCGTGCACGTCAACGCCCCCTGCTGGGTTTGGGGTGAAAGTGGGGATATTCTTTGCTAGCTTGTCCAGATCTTTGGGAGCCATGCCGTGGCTAGTGGCACGGGTTTTCTGGAGAGGCTCCCACCCTTTTACTGTTGAAAAAGGTTCTTGGCCGCTCGCGGGTGGCATCTTGGGCAGTGGACTTTCAACCCCGTTTTGAACTAGGGATTGTTGACTGGGCCTACTGGCCAGGAGAAACTCTGTGAAGTGTGCTTCCCCTCCCAAGTCACCTTGCAGTTTATAAGAATGTTTCAGTTCTCTGTGAACAGTGTCCAATTCATCTCTTAAATAGTCTCTTTGCTGTTTCAAAGCAAGGATCTCACTTCGGGCCTGTTTAAGATGATTTTCGCAGGCCCGGGCCTTAGCGTCCCTTTCTTTCAGTTCGATCTCTGCTCTTGCTAGGAGAGTTTCACCTTGTTGGAGTTTTCCAGTTAGTTCCTCCCTGGATTCCTTTCCCAACTGCTCTTTACGCTCCGCCTCCAAGTGGAGCTCTGCAAGGGCTTTTTGGAGTCTCTCTACCTCCTCTTGCAGCTCGGGGTTGGATTCATCCGCTGTCCCACGCTGGTCCTGGGTCTCGAGGAGTAGCTGATCGAGGTGATGTTGAGTCTGGGCCTGATTTCTTCTGGCCTCCCCGGCCTGAAGCTTGAGCGCCGCTGCTTCCTGCTCCAGGAGAGCGTTGCTCCTTTCGCTAAGCCTCACTTGGGCAATGAGGTTGTGGGCAAGTCCGCCAATGAGCTTGGCCCATTCTTTGTGGTTGTAGCTCTGCGTCGGATCGTGGGCCATTAGTCGATTTAGGTCCCCGTCCAACTGCTCACGGCTCAGGTGCTGGAGGTCACCGGCGGCGTTGGGCAGGAATGCGTTGGTCATGACGCCCAACCAGGTCTCGAGATGATCCCAGTGGGTGTCAGGGCTGGATGCTCGCGACATAGTGGCTTTACTGTTGACGAGAGAAAGACAGCACAAAAGAACCAATGCAAGCTCGCGCAGGACTAGCGCGTTACGTAATACGTAATTAGCTAAACTTTGTGTGTGATTCCAGTTAACTGGTGCAGACAGTTAGTGGAATATAGGCCAGACACTTATTGTCGATGGCCAGGAACGACCACGTGGGTTAATTTGTGTCGGCGAGTGCTGGATTTAAATAAAGATCTTGACAGGCGGAGGCTCTACGAGTCTACTAATGACTTTGGCTGCTCGGCCGTCTATCTATTATTCAGCTTCCGTGATGGCTCTCACAGGCTCTGCCTTTATGTGAAATAAAAGAGACAAACAGTAGAAAAACAGAACAGAACAGGATGGCTGCAATTTATGAGAAATAGAACAGTAAACAAATAGGAAGGAATGAAAATAGAATAGCAATAAAATACCACAAGAAGGGCTAGAGGGGAGAAGTGAAACTTCAGCTTATTACCACAGTAAGGGTTTATGACCGGGCCTGACGAGGGCGCTGTCGCGTCATAAAACCTAGAAGGATGGTATGGCTTAAGAGCAAAAGGGGTTTTGCCAACACTTCTGATTGGAGAATATCAAATATTCTGTGGCTTTCACTGAGCGAAGGGACTGTATGTCCTTAATCTCGGCCTGGGGTGATTTGTGATTGCTCAGACAAGAACTCAGTGGCGGGGGCAACCTCTCCTAGACGTTCCAACACTTGGCTGCCGTGTTCCTCGGCACCCTGTACCTTGCACTGCGATGCAACCTCTCAAACAGGGACTTTCAGCACAATTGCGTGTTTGGGCAAGGTGTTTGCGCCAACGGCCAGATTGGCGGCCAAAATTGTATTTTTCCCAACCCCAGAGTCTGACCCCGCAGGCAGTTACTCAAAGGGCGGTTCTGTCGTGCAGAAACAGGGAAATTAAACAAAATTGCCTTTGTTGCCAACCTGGACTCGTTGCCTCCTTGCACCTGACACACCCAACCTGCTGATGTCCCTGCGTGTTGCCCGCGGTACGAGGTCAGAAGTGACCGAGGTTCACCCACAGCCAGTGAGAGATCCGCCAGGCTAGTTTACTCCGCTCACTGGAACTCACTGGAACAACCGTCAACTCACCACCGGTCGCTAGAGGGCCCTATTTGCAAATACACAAGTGGTCACGCAAACACAGCTTACTTGTAAATTTAAATCTTAATTTAAATCTTGTTTAAACTGAATTTAAATAATCAAGTGTGTAGGACGAAAGAATAGGGGTCTAGAATGATAGTCAGAATGAATTAGCTGAAAGCAGAAAAGAAAAAAAAATAAGGCAAAGTAAAAAAACAATTCAGAGGCACTTGATTCAAATTTGAATTAAACTCTGTTCAATTGAATTTAAATAAGTGCGTAGAATAACAGAATGGGAAAAAGAAAGGAGAAGGTCTTCCCTATTGGAGAATTCCCTAAAGGGAATTGCTTCTTGAGCAAAATGCCAACTGATTGACACTACTTAATTTTAAATCTCAATTAAATGTTGTTTAATTAAATTTAAAAATAAGTGTATAAAATAAGGGAAACTTGGATGTGAGAATGCTGTTACCAGCAAATCACAAACAGGACACAGACCTAAGAGTGGATAAAAAATAAAAGTAAGTAATAACAAGAAAGGAATTTCCAAAGTAAAAACTCAAGAGAGAAAGAGAGTATAATGAAAGAAAATCAAGTAGAATAATAAAATAACATAGAGCAGAGAAAATCTGTGAACACAGGAACAGCAGGAAAGGGGACAAATACTCAGAGACGGGAACTAACTTATGTGGGAGTGTCCACCAGGGGGAGCACTTTCAGAAAGTGAATTCTCTTGTTGGAAGGGAAACTTAATTTAAATTAAAAATTTAAACGTATTTAAATCAAATTTAAATCGGTAAACCACATTCCAAACACGATTGAAAAGCATAACCATCAACAAACATTTATAGCGGCAAGCTAGATTAAAGTAGCCAAAAGGAATTTGGAAACACTTCAGCTCAACGTATGGAGAGCAGAGTTAACCCAGAACGTCCACACGATGGCGTTAGTGAGTCCACACAACAATGAAGTAGGGAGGGGTGCCGCACACCTGAACAGATTGCCTTCTGGCGTCTGGTCAGAGGTACTGCATCCACCTACTTTAATTCGTGATATTTTAAATTAGCGCGTCTGTGGGGTTCTGATTCCCTTACGGCTGATTTAACTGCACTATCACGGTTACAAACTTTAGAATCTCGGCGGATTCTTTGGTGCCAGGTTACTGGACACTAATATACCCCTTTAATACGGGTACACAATTTTGGGGATTAGTGGACCCCTGTTTGTGCAAACTTAGTGCACACGAATATGTAACTTTTGCAGGATTTCTTCGCTGCTGTTACGAGTCACGCTGGATCAGGTCGTGGCTGGCTCCCAATTTTTACACATCAATCGGATTTCAGATAAACTGTTTTCAGATTAGATTTGCAAGAGGTAACGTGATTGGTTAGCTATGCCAATGACGTTACCCAGGGAGCGAGACGCTATTTTGAATTATTGGACGACACAGTAATTCAAATTTAATAGCGCTACAATTATGAGGCCTTCAGAAAGAGTCTGTGAGAAACTCGTCACAGCTCCTTTTCAAAAAAAACTACGCTGAATACGATTCAATTCGTTTATTCAAGCGGAAATTAATATTAACTGTATATTGCAAAAAGATTGTCGCCTTTTGCAGATACGAGTTTGAAATATTAATTGGACTGCAGTTTACTTTACGGTCAACAATTGACTACAGTGTTTTTAGGCACAAATAGCTTGTTAACGTTTTTTCAGAATGAGGGACGCGTTGTCGGCTCACTCAGTAAGGCGCGCATATACACATTAAATCACACAAAATTATTCTAGGTTGCTCATACACAAAACCAAGTTTAAAACGTTGCTCACGTTCTCCACCAAATAATCTGTAGCGAATCAGTACAGGTATTTAATTAATTTATGGGTGAAATATATGAATATAATAAATCATAAAGCTTTATGATTAATTATAATACATATACCGACCCGAGAGGGAATTATACATATATTGTGAATTAATTACAACGAATTATAATCAATCACATATATGATTAGTTCTGGTTTGATAATAATTTAGAGAAACTATTAGTTTGTCCAGCAAACCGTTAGCTCCTCATAGCCGATTATAAAAGGAAGGTTTTTCTCTGGCCACGAGAAAGACTTCCTATTCTAGCATCAATGCGTAAAGCAAGGATACTGGATCGAAACGTTAAAGTGACCTGGGTTTGTTGCATGAGCAAAAAAAAAACAATCGAGCATGAATATAATGTATTTAATATATGAAACTACGGATACAGAGGCTATACTACTAAACATACACAAACAATACACATATATAGAAAGCGAAAGTAAAGTCAAGAAAACAGAGGTGATCAAAGGAATGGCAACTTACTAACAGTTAAAACCTTTGAGAGCCAGCAAGGAAACTCAGCTTACACATCGAGCTTAAAACGCTTTGGAAAGAATGGTTCTATACTTGCATAGGTTCAGGTGCTGTGGTCGTTTCGTGTTTCTGCAGGAGTTTCGGTGCGTGCGGCTGAAGCGATTGGTCCTTTTCCGAGAAGGTGTTCTTCGGCGGGATTTTCAAACAAGGGTTTAACTTAAGAGTAAGATAACCGGAAAAGAAAGAAAAAGAGTCCGTCTCCTAGGCGATGAAGAGTGAAGACTTAGGGCGACGGATGAAGAGGGTTTGACAAAGAAACTTGTTGCCAAAAGATGGTCGTCCCGAAGAGAGGGGGCGCGTGATGGAAGCGCGGTCGCCGAGACGTCCGGGAGAGACGTGTGTTAAATGGCGAGAGACAATCGAGAGACAATGAGAGATGCGTGTCGTTGTGTTTTAAGGACAACAGGCCAGAACGCCTCCTGGGATACATCAGCCAATGATGAGGGTGCGATTTTGGCGGGCAAACTCTTTCTTTGTCTCCATTTATGACCTAATTTGCATGGTTTGCGAAGTGTCCGATCTGAGTACATTTTCTTCAAAGTACCATTAAAAATAGAAGAATGCATTTTACAGTCATGTGACATACATTTTCAATTAGAGCATAACGAAAGCTTTACAATGAGACCAAACTTGTCAGATGGCAAAGACATAAAAGGTGAGATACAGTTTATACTTGAGTTTTATCGTTTAGAAGAAAACTAATACAACTACAGTCATAGCTAAGCTTATATACTAGGGATAAATACATGCACCTTTAAATACAGCGACGGGTACATATTGGCACAGTCATATTTGGAGGATAAATGTACATTCACAATCTCCATGCGTGTTTGTGAGTGTCTGTATGTGTGTGTGTATTGGGGTTGTGGCCAGTGTCTGTGACCATATCACCTTTAGTCCCACCAGGGTGACTCTTTGAAGTCTCTGGGGCTGGTGAGAATGTGTTCTGTTTTTCTTTACTGGGGTAACAAAGGTGCCAATGGGGCAATTGGTCCCGGACTTGCCGGAGCCGATTCGTGATTTACATGCACAGTTCAGGAGGCTAAAAGCATTCTGAAGATTCTAACTTGACGGGCAGATCCAATTTTGAACAGACACTACAGGTTTTTCTCCAGGTTTGACATGATGTTCCTCCTCCACTCAGTTCTTCACTCTCCTCCATCAGGTCTGAAATGAAAGAAAAAAAATAATTTCAATTTCAGTACATCAAAATAATTCAAAGTAGGGGTGCGCAATATATACCATCTGTGATAATATGTAATTGTTATTTTAACTATGTTCAATCTGACAGTATCAAGTATGTCTCTTACTTTGTAAAAACCAAACAAAAACACACCCAGAGAGTCCACGCATACACTGTGTGATGTAGCCTTTTCACTTTACGTTAAATTGCATTAAGAGCATCTGCTCTCGCTGCGTGATTAACTATTAAAATCCAGTAAAAATGCCCCTGTATTTAGTATTTGTCTTTTAGGCTAAATTTATATCATATGATATAGTTAGGCAATCACACAAAGAGAGTCGTGTTTTCCCCAAATTTCAGCATGATTGCAAATGCACTATTGCTTTTATACAACAAGGCATTAATATTAAGTGACTTACATTTTAGACACAAAATTGCCTGTTTTGCTCCATTTCGGTTGAATGAATGATTCAACGACTCACTCATTAATAAAGTCAAATGCTTCGTTCCTGAAATGATCAGCCATTTGAACGTATCGGTTGAATTAATGACTCAATAATTCGCTCATTAACAGTGACTTGACGCCACCTACTGGTGGTTTTAGTTTCACACTTGAAGTATTGTTTCAAATTTTAAATCATTTCATATATCATCAACGTTTTATTTTTTAAAACATCAAAACAGTTGTAACTGCTGGTTAAATGCATTCATGTCCCTCTGAGCTGCATTAAATAGTCTGAGTAAATACATCTAAATGCCACTTCAGATGCAGCTTCTGTGTTTCTCTGCAGTGCAAAGACGGGTTTTGTTGAAACTGATTTCATTTGATTGGTAACAACCCTGTAGTATCTTATTCTAATTGAATTTACTGATTAAATGTAACATCAATAGTGGAAGGAGCTTGACTAACAGTGTGATTGATGTGGGAGGAGTTTCACTGACAGTGTGATTGATGTGGGAGGAGCTTCACTGATGGTGTGGTTGATATGGGAGGAGACTGACTGACATTAGGCTTGTTCGAGATGCATCGGCGCTGTGCAGACCGATTGGCGTATGACAAAGTACCACGAGAGCGTTTCAAAAGCATAAGGAGTTGTTCGCTCTCACGGTATATTAATGTCATACGCCGATTGATCTCCGCAGCGCCAACACATCTCGAACAAGCCTCTTGTGATTGCAGTGGGAGGAGCTTCACTGACAGTGGGATTAATGTGGGAGGAGCTTCACTGACAGTGGGATTAATGTGGGAGGAGCTTCACTGACAGTGGGATTAATGTGGGAGGAGCTTCACTGATGGTGTGATTAGTGTGGGAGTGTACTGTATCGATCAACAGCCTTATTCACATAAAATTTTGCATTAGTCCTAACAGATGCATTTTAGGCTAGGCCCACATGATTTTCTCTGAGCCCACTTACATTGTGATTCTTGGCCACACCAGTGACTTCTAGTAACATTTAATTTACAGGAGATCTGAAGACATCAGCATAAGAAATACAAAAAGTATCTCTCTCACACAACTCACAAATTACCTAACAGAAGAGGAGACTTTAAACCATATAAAGGCAAAAAAAAAAATCAAATCAGTCAAAATAAACCCATGGAATGAATTCATTAAACAAAACCTCGTGAATATCACAGTTTATCAAAATTACATGCCAAAAAAAAAAAAAAAAAACTCAACTCTATTCAAACACTAAGCATGTAGCGTCCTCGTGCTGCAGCAATAAACAGTGGGGGAACAAATATACAATACACAATTTTTTTTTTTTTTTTTTTTTTTTTTTTTGCCCCGAATACCAGCTCAAGCGCCAGGGCGGGCTAAACTAACCCATAAACAAAAAAACAAACAAAAAAAAACTCAAATAAAACAAGAGCAACGAATGGGCTCTGTACAGTTGAAATATAAGCATTAAAACACTTTAATGATTTGAATTAACTCGCAGGCTACCTGTCCTAAAGATCCAACCGAATTCACATGCGAACCCCGGTGTCAATTTATTTCCGCCAGCCAGAAACAAAAGGCGCTTTTCCACCGCGTTGTGCACGGCTCGGCTCCGCAGTCCGCTCGCTTTACTTTCGGTTTGCTTTTCCACTGCAGTTCAAGTAGGGCTCTTCTTCTTCTTCTTGGTTTTTTAACTGCGGCTGGCAATAGGTGCATTACCGTCACCTTCTGCTCCGGATTGTGGAACAGAGATTTATATTCTAATCAAATATAAAATCAAAGAAAGCTTTACCATTTATTTCACTTGACCATTTTATTAAAACTTTAAAATGTCATTCTTGAATTCCATTCCATCATATTGTTCCTTTCTTGTTCATACTTTAATGCATTCAAGAATCACATTATACGGTTTCTTCAACATGACATTGTTCACATAATCCGTTTGGATGTTTCCCTATAGTGTGCAATTTAAATTTGAATGACCTAACATTATTCTATTATAAATAACATCTTCTTTCCTTGATTTACCAATACATTTTATCTTATGATTTACTTTATTAATTATAAACTGTAAATAAATATACCCTTTTCCCTATTATTATAGGGCTACTTTGCCATTCTTCAATCACTCCAAATAAAACTTAATCTCTGACTATTACAACTTGAATCTCTTGGTTTCTCTCTGTTATGCTTGTTTTGCTAAATTTATTTTGCTTCTTCATTTCCCTTTATTTATATGTGTGCAGGAACCCATATAAAACTGACTGAGATATTATTTTCAACAATTCTTGAATATAAGATACTAAAGAGAATATCTTCGTGGCTAGATTTACAAAAACAAACACTGATGACTGCCATCTTCATGAACGTCTACGTTGTCATTTAAGAAAACTTTTTTTAGTTTATTTTTATTTTAAATTTGAAAGATCTCAAACTCTTTAACACCATAACTACACCAGAAGGGAATCCGTTTACTGTTGGGAGTTTGTTGTGTCGCGTCGCACCCAATGTAGACAATATCGCTGATTATAAAGGGTTCTATTGTCTTTTGACGCGTTGCGCCATTCGCGTCTGGTGTAGACACGGTGTAACACCGAGCACCACATGAGCACCAAGACTGATATAACCACTGAGAATAACAGATCCATACACAATATCCCACTGACAATAACATGCACTGCTTTTCAAGATATTAAACCACTTCGTTTTGTTTCTAGATTTACTTACATTTAATCATTTAGCAGACACTTTTATCCATATAATAAATACTAGAGAAACTACCAGGCCATTCAAAAGAAAAACTATTAGATGAAAAGAATAAATTGGTGTAATAATCAGTGAATTCACATTTAAACTTTAAAAAAATCCTTTAAAAGCTGACGAACATTGATCTCATCATGGCTGAAATGAGAAGAAAAATAAACTGACCAAGCGGTGGAAAAAATAAATATGTGAACAAGTAATTTCTTCAGTTTATATTCCACTCTGCTTAGTTTGATCTTTATCTCTCATCACATATACTTGAGCACATTTGTTCACATATGTCGGTTGAATCCACAGATGTTTGGCCTGATCAAGTGTCACTACATTCATCTTTCTGCTGTTAAACTCAGATTCAGTTGGTCGTTTGGTTGAGATCTGTCCACACAAACCACACTCAACCAAACCACAGACGTCAGGTGTGTCGGTCAACAACTCACAGAAAAACAACCACAGATGAGTTCAGTGCAGCGATCTGAGTGATTTACATCGACTAAACATGCATTTTTGTGCAAATATAGTAGCAAGTGATCAATTCAACAAGACACTCAGATCATCAGCAGATCATCTCACTTTATTCAGAGTGTTTGCTGTTAGAAACTGATTATCTGAGCCACGATATATGAGAAAAGACTACAAAACTGATCTACTGAAATACAGCTATTTCTCACATAATATAAAATAATATAAAAACTTAATACAAAATTAAGTTACTAATTTATACAACTGTATATGTTTTTATATAAACAAACGTTTATATAAAACGTGCCTCCGCCAAAACCGCATTTCCGCATTCTCCAAAATGCTTACGCTGGATGTCCTACACCTTCCCCATTCTACTTACGGAAAAAATGTAACTGCTGCGTTCGTTCCGTAAGTTGAATAGGGAAGGCGTAGGACATACAGCGTAAGCTTTTTGAAGAATACAGAAATGCGGTTTTGGCGGAGGCACTTAGAAGGCGAACGTTTGTTTATATAAAGCATATACAGTTGTATTTTTTTTTTTTTTTTTTTTTTTTTCGAAAATGACCGATAGTTTCTCTACATAAGACCCTTATTTCTCATCTGGTATCGTTTAAAGCCCTTTGAAGCTGCACTGAAACTGTAATTTTGACCTTTTAACCGTTTGGAGGTTTTCAAAAAAAGTGGAGTGTTTTTTTAAATGAAATAAACAGAAGTTTGGAGTTCACAAGCAGGCCAATTAACACACTCTTCATCTTATTGTCACAAATAACACATATTTGTAATTTGTAATGTATTTCGTTAGATTACACAAGTTTTGTAACTTAATCTCAATACTTTAGAATACTTTGGAATACTAATTGGTACGTAACACAAAAAAAAGGTATTTTTATTTCACAATTCTGACATTTTTCTCAGAATTGTGTGATATAAAGTTGCAATTTCGAGTTATAAAGTCAGAATATAAAAGTCAGAATTCTGAGATATAAACTATAAAAAATTCAGAATTGTGAGAAAAGAAGTCAGAATTGTGAGATAAACTTTGAAAAACTTTATAACTTGCAATTGTGAGTTTATATCTGCCAATTCTGACTTTATAAAACTCAATTGTAAGTTTAAATCTCACAATTCTGAGAAAAAAAAAGTCAGAATTGTGAGATGCGTCACAGTTTACATTAATGTTTAAATGAAATAAATGACATTAAAATTCCAAGTAATCACTTTGGTAATCTAAAATACTTTTCAGATGTAACTGTAATTTGATTACCATTTTAAAATGTAACCGTAATGAAATACAGTTACTCAAATTTTGTATTTTAAATACGTAACTAAGTTACATGTATTTCATTACTCCCCAACCCTGCATATAATAGTGTCAGTGCAGTCAGAAATATTATTTCAATGTTAAGTCTTTCTTTCTAATCCATAAAAGCAATCAACAAATTCATTAACGGTTCTTAGCTTGTTTTGTCTGTTATTGTTTTTCCTTATGCAGTATAAATACATGTACATGAGCAGCATTAAACAGTATGTGTAAATAAACAGAAATGCCATGTCAGATGCAGCTTCTGTTCTGGTACTAACCTCCCTGAAACAGATACTAACACACAAACATAAAGATCACTCTTATGAGCAGCTAGGCTCTCACTCCTATCAGGTACTTTTCCCACAACAGAGAGATAATGAGTGCAGTTTCACAGAGAAAGCAATATTCAACCTTATTCTTTAATGTTTAAAGATGAAAAATAACTATAAATTTGTCCTGAAGATGAGAGGCCCTACTGACCTTTGCGACCTAAGCTGTCATAATCAGCTAGAAGATTAATTATATGTTGGGTGCTTTCCTCAAAACCAAGGAGAGAGCACATTCACGTGAAAAGATAATGCAATTCTATTAAGCTTCACAAATTTGGAGATGTCATTAAAATGATTTAATGTTTAGAAGAATAAATTAACAACTTGATAAACCACTCGAAATTATATATATATATTGAAGTGGCAGTGGATTCCAGGATCCACCGCTTCTATATATATGTTGATATATAAAGCTGCTCTGTGGAGTTTTATTATGGATTGTGGAAAGCAGAAAAACACTGACTAACCCAAGAAATGATTTTAGCTGAAAGACAAACATCAGTGGATCAGTATGTGTCAGGAACCTGATGGGTTTTGGCAGCTATGAATGCAACAATGTGCTAAAATAATCTTAAAGTTTAAATATGAATTCACTGAATATTACACCAATTTATTCTTTTCATTGTGGTAGATTTTCCCCTACACACTTAAGTTTACCTGTTTACCTGGAGCATCTCCTAATCGACACCCGAGTGTCTGCTGGCGACACTCAATAATCCTGATCTTCCGGGGCGTCTCCTAATCGACACCCAATAATATTTCAGTCAACGTCTTGACCCTTTTAACCCTAGTTTTAACCCTAACTTGCTGTGCAGCAATAACCAGACAGACTCCAGACTATGCCTTAGAATATGCTTTATTCACGGCCGGAGGGCCTCGTATCAATCACAGAGAATCCCACCAGCAAGAAGAATACTACAGTTTATATAGGATAGGAGCATGGTAAAGCATTCTACAATATGATTGGCTCTTCATATGTCAAACCCTCATGTTACTAGGTAAAGCAAGATCTGCCCAAATCATGTGTTTATTAGTTCGTTGGTTACTCAATATCATGGGGCTATTATATTTAGATGGTTGTCTAGCTGTCCCTAAGTGTCATTTCCACTTTTCTTATTTTTGGACATGATTCAGACACACACTGACTTAGGCCCAAGGTTTGAGGACATTTAGTTTTCAAAAGCATATAAATGTTATTCCTGCAAAGAAAAAGAAATGTTAGTTATGATTCATTAAAAAATTCCATCACATCATCTAATAGTTTTTCTTTTGAATGGTCTGGTAGTTTCTCTGTTATTTATTATATGGATAAAAGTGTCTGCTAAATGATTAAATGTAAGTAAATGTAGAATCCAGAAACAAAACGAAGTGGTTTAATATCTTAAAAAGCAGTGCATGTTATTGTCAGTGGGATATTGTGTATGGATCTGTTATTCTCAGTGGTTATATCAGTCTTGGTGCTCATGTGAAGCTAAATCAAGACACCTGAAATAGTTTTAACTGTGTTTACATGTATTTATTTTTCAAGACTAACAGAATAATTTTGTAAAATTCAAATAAACAGTGAGTAGAATTGCATATGAAAAGGACAAGAAGGAGGCTGTTAGTGAAATAACACATTAGTTGGTGCTTCAACAGAGACAAACAAGACTGACAAATCTATTGAAAACATGTTTTGTTCACGCCATGTCGTGATTACCGTTATGACGAGATAAGAAACACATGATTTTATTTGTTCATGTCATCAGATTCAGAATTATGCATTTCTGTCACAACATTATTAATCCCAAAATGAATCTCCAGCAGTCAGGAAGAAGTTGGAGCTCTCAGAAAATTACAAATTATAATTTACGGTAATTACAGTAATTACGATGTTAAAGACCTTCTGAAGCGAAGCAATGCATTTGTGTAAAAAAATATCCATATTTAACAAGTTATGAAGTAAAATATGTAGCTTCCACACAAGCCGCTTCCCTTTTTAACATACGAAGAAAGTGTAAAACTCTTGCAGTTCACAAAGCTTACGCTACGTCCTACGCCTTCCCTATTCAACTTACGGAAAAAGTGTAACTGACGCGACACCAATTTACACTTTCTGCATAACTTGAATACGGAAGGCGGTCTGGGGGATGCTTGATATTTTACTTCATAACTTGCTAAATATGGATATTTTTCTTACACAAACGCATCGCTTTGCTTCAGAAGGCCTTTATTAACCCCCGGAGCCGTGTGGAGTATGTTCATGATGGATGGATTCTTTCTTCAGCTCATACTCATTGATCCCGTTCACTGCCATTATAAAGCTCGGATGCATCAGGATATTTATTAATATTTCTGCGAATATGTTCATCAGAAGGAGAAAGTCATACACACCTAGGATGTCTTGAGGGTGAGTAAAGCTTGGGCTAATTTTCATTTTATAGTGAACTAATCCTTTAACTGACAAAAATCCTTCAAAAAAAACTTTAAACAAAACACAAATAAAAGCACAACAACGTTTTTTTTTTTTTTCGTTTGGCCAAAGTGATTTCATTAATTACTTAACCCTGCGTCTTTAAAAAATTATCACTTAAAAAATGCAGGCCGGAATTTATGTACAAACTTATTGGGAAATCTTTCAAATGATCAAGATCTGATCAACGTCTTGAGACTCCTGTCCTGTGTACACCCATAGACTGTAAAAAAAGATAGACGACACACTTCCACTCTGTTACATTGTAGTAACTGAAGCCGCCAGTGTGTCTATATGGCGCTGACATCTGGAGTCTCGAGTCTGCGCAGTGGTGAGCGCGAAGTGGAGCCGCGATATCAATGTGTTATCAACCCATTATTTTGGTGGGAAATAAACAGTTATGGAAATGTAGAAATTAAAGTTAAAGCTCCAGTCACCTCGCGAAGATCCAGAAAAGTCAGTTGGCGTCTCAATGACTGCTTCACTCAGAGAAGCTGTCAATCTCAGCTGTCAATCATGACGTCTCACCCCCGTTTTTATAGCACCAAATAACTAACTAAAAATAAACTGATTTAAAGAATTAGGACTTGAACTAATACCAGCGTGATAAAAACTGCCTAATATGACAGAAAATGTCTTTGGAAAAAAAATATTTGAAGTGTAATTTAAATGTTTAGTTTGTCTCGTGTCCCACTGGAATACATGGAGAGGGCGGAGTTTATGACCTATACTGCTTCCAGCCACCTGGGGGCGATCGAGACGCTTTGGCTTCACTTTTCAGGACTCGTGTGGCACGCTTGTGTACTCCACATTATCCTCCTCTGTAGCTCTCTGAAAGAAAACACAAAAGCACCGTTCATCAATGTATTCATCACATTATTGGCACATCTATCAATCCTCTTTCCACAAGCACAGAAAATACAGCAGAAATACTTTTGTCAGCAATTTCCTCACAACGGGTCCCAAGTGTTTTGGAGAATGCAGGATATCCTTATAAAAAAGAAGTTTATTCATGTGTGCTATTAGTATACTTCTTTTAAACTTCATCTACTTTGTATGTACTTCTCAGAAATAAACTTAAAATCACATTAAAGTTTACTTGACTGAAACTGACAGAAAAAGTATATTAGTATTTATCTTGGCACTGCAGTGGGTAGAGGAACATAAACCTGGGAATGTTTTAATTTGTTCTGACTCAGGATCAGTCTTAAAGAGTTTGAGATCTTTTGAATCCAGACACCAAGATATTCTCTTTAGTATCTTACAAATACAAGAAGTATTCAAAATAATATCTCAGTTTTATATGGGTTCCTGCACACATATGAATAAAGGGAAATGAAGAAGAGGATAAATTAGCAAAACAAGCGTTACAGAGAGAAACCAGAGATTCAAGTTCTATTAAAGTCAGAGATTAAGTTTTATTTTATAGTGATTGAAGAATGGCAAGTAAAGTATAATAATGGGGGAAAGGGTAGATTTCTTTACAGCTTATAATTAATGAAGTAAATCAAAAGATTAAATGTATAGATAAATCAAGGAAAGATGATGTTATTTATAATAGAATAATGTTAAATGTCCAAACGGATTATGTGAACAATGTCATTTTGAAGAAACACATCATGTGATTCTTGAATTTATGAAGTATGAGCAAGAAAGGAACAATATGATAGAAGAAATAAAGAAAAAGTACAACAAGATAAACTGCTGGCTGGCAACTATTTAAAAAAATGCTGACGGGGAAAAGTTCAAGTACAGTTAAAGGTATATTTCATGTATAAAATGTAATACTTAAATATTATATATTAAATATATAAAATATATAAAATAAACATGGAAAAGTCTAGAGAAAACCATAATGTAAAATTAATTAATTAAAAAAAATAAAGAAATAAAACATTAAACATTAAATTAACATGATAAAAAAATGTTAAAAAACAATAAATAAATACATTAGATTAAAAAAAGTAAATAAAGTGATAAATGTTAAAATAATATATGATAAAAATGTAAGAATTCAGAGAAAAACTAAAAGAATTAAAGCAACAAATAAGATTAAAATCTAGAGAAAACTGTAAAAAAATAAGTCAATAAATTAGATTAAAATAAATAAAGAAAAAATGTTATTACAATAAAATTATTAGTTATTAGTCTATTAAATTGATGATTAATATAAATAACATTTATTTTTAAATAAATAAATAATACATTTATCAGTATTATAGTGAGTAGAAAATAATGTAACTTCAAAGATATTTTAAGATTTATAATATTACATATTCCAGTATATTAAATGGGCAGATGCATTTTAAATTTCAGGATGGTGGTCCTTATTTCAGGATCCACTTCTGAAAGTGTGAAAAGCCTGATTTAGAGGATTCACTGCTGTATTTTAAAGTTGTGTGTCAGCGGACTAATGTTTGTGTGTCTCTAAATGATGGTCTACAGTGTAAATCCACAAACACATCTACTGCTTTATAAATATATGTTGAGCTGCTGCTGTGTGTGTGAATCATTAAACACACACACACACACACACACAGTAAAATCAGACTGAAACAACACAGAGACACACCATACACTGAAATCAAATATCTTACCGATTTATTTCTGTTTCTTCTGTTGAATGTGGGATCAGCGTAAGTGATCTCTTCTGCTCGAGTCTCTGTTTCAACAATAATGACAGAAACAAACACTCAGAGAGATGATGTTTGAGAATTATATACACACACATATACATACAGGTAATACTTGCCTTCTCTGTGTGTGTTTCTGTGTTTCCTGCAGATGCAGAAGATCCCGACAGCAGCAACAATCAACAGAGATCCAGCAGCAGCAGCAGCAGAGATCAGCACTGTCAGAGAGACTGGAGGACCTGAAAGAGACAGTCATTAGCCCAGATCAATGTGTGCAGAAACACCAGATATCATCAGTGAAGTACCTGCAGCACATGTGTGACAGAGTTGAGTGTTGTTGAGGTGTTGAGTCTGGTTTCTGATGGGATTGTTCAGCACACAGCTGTAGGAATCATCCACACACTCCAGATGGAGAAGAAGATCAGACCGGCTGCTGAGATCAGACACTCTGATGCTGGAGAATACACTGTTTCCTTTGAACCAGGAGAGAGTCACATGACTCACATTCACAGCTGAACACACCAATGAACATGATGATGATGATGATGAAGAGTTACTGCTGATGACAGGAACAGGCAGACGAGCTGAAAACATGACAGAATAAATCAGATTCAGTAGAAATCACTGTAAAATGCACAAATGATCAGCATCATCACAGAATTCTCTATCATTTTATAATATTCTCAGTAACATTATCTGGTGAATTTAGTCAACAGACAGTAATTCTCTCCTCACCATAGACAGTGAGATTGATCGTGTTGATCGTGTCTCTGCTGCTGGAGACTGTATAAAGTCCAGAGTCTGTGGTTCTGCTGTTGATGATGGTCAGAGATCCAGTCTGATGATCCAGTTTCAGTCTGTCTCTGAATCTCCCATTAGCACTTTTATTATAAAACACACTCTCTTTGTTAATTACTTTAGCCAAGAGAAAGTCACCAAACCTCCACTCGATCTCTTCATGTGTCTGTATTTGAGTGAGACTAGAGTTCAGAGAGACTGATTCTCCCTCAGTCACTGACTCTGACTTCACTGCATCAGCAACAAACACACCTGAACACAAACACAAACACCACATTTGGAGTTTTTCAAGTATTTCTGAAGGTTTAGTCTGATAAAACTTGACAATATTAGAGGCAAAATGAATGATGGAGACAATAAAGATCAGATTGTATGTGGACAAATGATAATATAAAGAGAAGTGTAGCCATAAAAATACTCACCAGACTCCAGGAGAACAACCAGAAGAAAATAAACTGTCCATTTCATATGTATATTTTTTGGCATTTCGGTGAACGGTTTCAAATTACAGCAGTTCCTCATTTCCCAAGTTTCTAAATGCTACATTGAAACACAACAAAAAGCCATAAATGTGATCATAAACGTTGAAGATTTGGTAATAAAGCGACAGAAGAGCTGAAGGAACAGCCAGTGATGGCCGATTTCGAAACACTGCTTCATTAGGCTCCGTCTCCGAAGCTTTATGAATCTTTTGTGTCGAATCAGTGATTCGGAGCGTGTATCAAACTGCCAAAGTCACGTGATTTCAGAAAACGAGGCTTCATTGCGTCATCACTGTTTCTGAACGTTTTTAAAACAGTTTTCAATGTCAATGGTTCACCGGTAGAGGGCGATGATAAAGTGAACCCATGAATCATGCAGATTCACTGAGAACTGTTGAACAAGTGTCTATGGGCTTTACCCTATGGTTTTATACATTTGTAGATGTTTTAATTAGACATTAGAATAATTAAAATGAATAATTATTAATCTCTTATTGGCCTGTTTAGCTTGAGCCATGGAACAGAGAAACAAGCCCTGAAAATTGATAAAAGAACACATATTATACAGACACTCTATATTTAATCTTATTAAATGATTAGTTAATTGCATTTGATAGATTTTACTTTCAATAAAACTTTTGCAATACATTTGTAAAAGGTGTTTTCATGCATGTTTGGCCTGAGTTTTGTTGCATTTGCACTGTTCTGACCACTAGGGGTCACTGTGGAGACGGTGTCAGATTGTTTCGAAGTCTCGACACATTACGGCACATTTGCTTCAACTGCTTCAGTGTTTCACGAAGCCTCCTCACATCATGCCCAGCTTTGAACTGTGCTTTAAAAATGTGTGTATATATATATATATTTATGTTTAAAACTGTACAGTAGACATTGTAGTGGATAATTTGAAAGTTGAAGTTATCTATGGATAAATTTAAAGTAATTAAATATTTCAATATGTTTATGCATTACAGGATTCCTAAAGCAAATATTTTATAGATATAATTTACATATTTTCCCCCTTATAGATTCAGTGTGGAACCTGCACAAGATGGTTCCACATAAAATGCCTTGGGATGATAGAAGCACAAATACCGAGCGGACATATCCCTTGGTATTGTGCATTGTGCATTGAGCTAAAGCAAGTACAGAGACCATAGAGTTTAACAACATCTGTAATAGCTCTTATATAAGCAGCAGGATTACATATGTTTGACAAAAGCTGATTTACACATTGAAGTTTACATCACAGTGAAATGTATATTGTTGTATCTTGTTCATAATGCAAACAATAAAAATAATCAAAAAGCAAGGTTTCTCAAAATAAGTGTTGTAGTATAACTATCAGGACATCAGTGATGTGTGAGCTGAATTTGGTGACAGTACAGTGTATTACAGTGAAGTTATTGAATTTAATTTCCACAATAATCAAGTTATGGAATTATTTTCATATTTAAAAAAATCATAAAGAATATACAAAAAGACATTTTCCCCAAATAAGTGTTGTAGTATAACTATCAGGATATCAGTGATGCGTGAGCTGAATTTGGTGACAGTACAATGTATTACAGTGAAGTTATTGACTGTTTTTGTAGTATTCGCTTTTCGGGTTTTGCACTTTGCAGACGGTCCCTTGGAATCTGTCTCTCTGTTGTCCGCACATAGAGACCGCGGAGGAAAGCTGATTTTGAGGAAAATTGGGTTGTAGCTGCCTCTCTACATTACTACGATAGAAAAGAGGTGTTATTTGTGCAGTAACAGCGTTTAGCTCAGGTTATTGACTCGAGAAATTCGAATCTGTGAATATGCGGCCAACTTTACTTAAGTCTTCGACTTTACAGTTTCTGCGCTTCTATACAGTCTTTCAGATCTGGAAACGTTAAAGTTCTTCTTCTTTAGCAGCATATAAACTATAATGAAAATTAATCAATCAGTTACAGTCGCTATTAAGATCTCTCTGTTGGTATTTAGTGGGTTTTGTTTTCGGTCGGGAGGGTGTGGTTCAGAAACAACAGCGAACATTAATGATATTCATCGAAATCAGATTTTGCTGGAATCTTCGACAGAATGAAGAACAATTTCAAATTCTTTCAGATTTTTCTACTAATGTGCGGTAAGTTCATGATTTCTGTTCATTTTTACTACTTTCGGTTTCACTCTGACACCGGAGACAACATGGACCTGGAAAGCCAGAGTCCTGCAGAGCTTCAAATTAAATCTCAACAAGCTAATCTAGGTTTTAATGGTTACTGGGGAGCTACGGGCAGGGGAGTTTTTTTTATATATTTGTGATAACTCTGCAGGACTTCGGCTCTCCAGGACCGACATTCGCCACCCCTTTTTTAACTTGTCCTTCACTATTTGTAGTCTCCTGCACTTTTATTAAATACACGTAGGTGCTCTGTTGTTGAATGGGAGCTGTGTACGAATAAATTAAATAAACAAACCGCGACACGACCGAAAAGGGCACATTCACGATTAAAGGGACAGGGGCACGAGTTTGATATTCGCCAAAGAGCTTAGAACCCAAGAGGCGACACTCTGTTACTTTTTGTGTAACAGCCACTAGATGGCGGTCCGGTAGCGCGGCCGCCATTATGGGG
Organism: Ctenopharyngodon idella; assembly: GCF_019924925.1. Taxonomy (NCBI): domain Eukaryota; kingdom Metazoa; phylum Chordata; class Actinopteri; order Cypriniformes; family Xenocyprididae; genus Ctenopharyngodon; species Ctenopharyngodon idella. The sequence continues at coordinate 15,360,964 of NC_067222.1, read as the reverse complement.
TGAAAATACTAACTGGACCATAGAATCCTTCACATCTTACGCACCCAAAATCGGCGAATTTCACTGCCGAATCAGAAGCACAATAAAACAGTTTTTTAAATTAAGTCACCAGTAAATTGTATGGCTCCTACAGTAAATGTTGTATTGTGTTATATATGTTTTATTTTACCAGTTGTGGAATCCAACCATTCAACCATCTGAGGTAACGTAGTTAGCCTACTTTATTGAGTATTTCCATTTTATGCAACTTTATACATTTATTAATAGTAAATTAATAATTAATACATTTGAGATCATCATGTTTGCAGTGAACAATATATTTTAGACCTAGTGAAGTAATAATATCTAGGTCTGAATTGAAATAGGCTATATTGTACGTTTTAATGGATCACGCTACAAACATAACGATCTTAAAATACATGATGCATTGCTGTGTTCGTTATCCCATAATTCACACTTTTGGACACTTTTGCTTTAATGGACATTAGACAACACTGCAAAATCAAAAGTGGAAGACTTAAACACAAAGTGAGTAAAATAAACTGTTAAAAGGATTTGATGATCACTAGTGATAGTATTTTATTCTGTGTTGTCATCATTCAGGTTGGATTTCAGCTTTAATGTACGTTTTTTTAATCAAAGCAGCTGATATTGCCATAGAAACTAGTGGACTGCCGACTCGCTTTCACCCCAAAATGGCGGAAACGCAGGGCCGCTGCTGGGCGCCGGTGTTTCAATGGAACGTTCTATTGAGTGTCGCTTCTTGTTAGTGTATATTCTTTGTATTCGCTGCATGTTCGCCTAGGCTGCTTTAGGGACGGTCTGCAAATTCCCCTCACTGCGAAACTAAGTCAAATATTTCTTTCAAATTAATGTTTACAGGGCAATAGTAAATGCCTAGTGTGGGCAAACTGATTTATTATATTTTGCCAGTATCTTGCTTTAGACAGTACCTCCCCTAACGTACGTACAGAACACACATTTTTTTAGAAAAAAAAAAAAAAGTACAGCAATTTACTGAAGTGGTTTTGTTTTCATGTTCCAAAGGTTGTAGTACATTCCTAGACACAAGACTTGGTTACTACAGGTGATATTTTGCCAATATCTCCCTTACTGTATATACAGTACACAAATATTTTCGTGAAAAAGTTAAATTAAACAAAAGGTTTTTTTGTTTTTTTTCCATGTTCAAAGGCTGTACATTCCTAGTGACCAGACTGACATAGTACAGGTGAAATTTTGCCAATACCTCCATTACAGTATATACAGTGCACAAATATTTTTAGAAAAAAATTACTGTAATTCGCCAAAAGGGTTTTTTCATGTTCCAAAGGATATAGTACGTATCTAGATACAAGACTGACTCTGCTGAAGACTGATTCATGCTGAATCGAAGCTGTTTAAGAATAAATGAATTACAAACAAATAGATAGAGCAGCGCATTCTTAAGCACAACTAGTTCAGATAAAGGTGAGATGATGGACAGGAAGGGAAATTAACACTGCTGCCACTGGCCAATTGATACTTAAATGACAATATAGGGGTCATTCCGTGTCAAATCAACCAGAGGTCCCCGGCTCAAATATTATTAATATTGTTTCTGTTGAAAGACAAACATAAATAGTGATGGCATATAATGAAACAAAGATTGCGAAAGTCAAAAGATTTTACTAATAGACCTATCAATCTCTGTGTAAAAATAAAATAATGATTCTGCCAGCTTTATAAAGTCATTTTTTCTCCCCTGTAAATCAGCTCCAAATCTCAGGTGAAAGTGGTCATTTAGACCCCCTCTACAAAATAATGGATTACTCAGTAAATATACATCTGTGACATTTAATATTTTGGCTTTCATCATTATTTATGTTTGTCTTTCAACAGAAAAAATAAAATTAACAAAATCAAAAATTTGAGCCAGGACCTCTGGTTGATTTGACACGGAATGACGCATAGAAGAGTTGTCAAAATCGGTAAAAACCTCTGATGTTGGCCATTGTGTTGACGCGCTCATCTGATATGTCTGTGATTGGCTACAAAGATCAACGCACAGGAGCGTTTGAATTTGAAAGCGGGAGCATTTGACTGGTCTGCGATAGACGCCTGCTTTCAAACACTCCCGTGTTTATTTGTTGTAAGGGCTTGGTGAAAAGCATCACTGAAGTCTATTTACAAAGTTTTTGAACCATTGATCACTGAAGCCAATCACAGACACATCCGATGAGCGCGTGAACAAAATGGCCAATCAGAGGTGTTTATGAATCCGCTCAACAATGCTCAAAGGGTCACATTTTTAAAATTTCAGTACCGACGTGGTACCGAAGCCGGTACTTTTGACAACTCTATCACATAGTATACATACACACAGTATACAACTTTTTTTTTGAAAAATTTACAGTAAATCATGTTTTCATGTTCTAAAGGTTGTAGTATGTTTATAGTTAAAAGTATGATTTAGTACAGGTGAAATAGAAAAAAAACCCTGCAATTCCTCAAAGTTTTCTTTTAACACGTATTGGTGAATTGCAGTAACTTTTTCATGGAAATATTTGTGTACTGTACATACAGTAAGCGAGATACTGGCAAAATTGCAGTCAGTCTGACAAATATTAATGTACTACAAGCTTTGGATTTTTTTTAAATGTTAAAAGTCAGCTTAATTTACCCAGATCAGATGTTTTTAAGCAGTTGGGGAATTGGCAGACGTTAGGCATCATGCACCGTAGCAAGTCAAAGCATTCTCAGATAGCGAACTAACACCAGAATGTTTAAAAACAAACAGTTGAACATACATCAACGTGATAATAGCTACCTAAAATGACAGAAAAAAAAAAATGAATTTGAAGTGTAATTTGATTGTTTCATTTGGCTCATGTCCCATTTGTTTACATGGAGATGGTGGGGTTTATGACCTATACTTCAGCCACCCACCAGGGGGCGATCGAAACGATTTTTCTTCACTTGTTTTCAGGACATGTGTGCCATACCCGGTGCTGGCCCACAGCGTTTAATATTTGTTCATAGCATATTATTCAGTGCACTTAAGAACTGTGGATATTCAGAGTGATATTTTAGTACTCCCGATTTATTTCTATCCATTCATTTCATGTGCATGTATGACAGACCAGTTCTGTAATTTTGTCACCTGGGGTATTACCTTTTTGGTGTTGTATTATGTAACTTTGAGAGCGTGATTATGTATTACCTCCCAATCTTAACATTTGTTGGGGAATTATACAGTTTCATTGTTCTGGAGGGTTTTATTAAATAGAGTGTTCAGACAGAGGGTGAAAACTGGTGCTGCAACAATGTAAATTATAATAAAAATAGTTTTCTTGAACATTAAATCATGTAAACCAGTTTTGCAGACCCAATAAACAAAATTATGAACCCATAAATGAGCATAATAGGGGCCTTGTAGTAAGTTAAATATTGTTTATAAGTCAAGATTGATTTCTGTTGAGCTCTGTTCAGTAACATCAGCAGCAGTGTTTTATGAGTTTAATATCTGAGAATCTGTTTGTGTTTGTTCTGCAGGAGTGTTCAGTGCTGGAACAGATGAAGTGAAGACAGTGATGGAGGGAGAATCTGTCACTCTAAACCCTGATCTTACTCAAATACAGGGAATTATTCAGATGATGTGGAGGTTTGGAGATTCACGTTCAGTCATTGCTCTAATCGAGGGAAATGACATTTCACTGTCTCCCAGTCTCCCTGAGATATTCGAAGACCGACTCAAGCTGACTCCGACTGGATCTCTGACAATCACAAACATGAGAACTAAACACTCTGGACTTTATAAACTAGAGATCAACAACAACACTGGGACCTCACATTTGGATTTCAGAGTTACTGTCTACGGTGAGGACACTTTTATTTATGAATAATTAGATGTTTTGAAGTTTATTGTTGTTTTATTAATTAAAATGAATTAAGCTGAGATTTAAACTGCAGCCAGAAAATCTTACAAAAACAATCTTACAGAATAGCTTTTGCCTATAGAGGGAGCAGATTCAATCAACACAAATAAAAGATATACTTAAATATGTTTAAGGAAAATTATATACAGCACTTAAATTAAATAAATACCATAAACTAATTAATAAATGGTTCCTTCATGTCTTATGTAGTAACCACAAGATAAATGACTGTTAAAGTTAACATTCTAGCACCAGTAACTGTGTTTAATGTTTAATATCTGTGAATCTGTCTCATGCAGAGTCTCCAGATGTTATTGAAGCTTTTAAAGATGAAACGCAGAGTGTATCAGAGACGGAGGGAAATCCTGTCACTCTTCAGACTGATACTGAAACACATGGAAAAGAGCTGATAGTGTGGAGGTTTGGAGATGAAGGAAAACTCATAGCTAAACATGATCAAGAGGCCAAGAGTCCACCATTATATGATACTGATGAGAGATTCAGAGACAGACTGAAGCTGGATCATCAGACCGGATCTCTGACCATCACAAACACCAGAATCACAGACTCTGGAGTTTATAAAGTGAAGATCAGCAGCAGCAAACAGACTTTAAACAAGAGATTCACTGTGACTGTCAGCGGTGAGTAACTCAAGACTATTAATGTAATGATCGTTTATCAGCTGACTGTAAATAATTCATAACTTCTCACCCAGAACTTTTATTATCTAAAACAGCTTGTCTGACACCTGTAAATACAGTACAGTCACTCAGGTTATATAGTGTTGATGTTTATAGTGTTTGTTATAGATCAGACTCATTCACACTAATGACTCTTTATCATTACAGTATCAGATCTTCACTCAGGTTATATAGTGTTGATGTTTATAGTGTTTGTTATAGATCAGACTCATTCACACTAATGACTCTTTATCATTACAGTATCAGATACAGTATACAGTATCAGATCTTCACTCAGGTTATATAGAGCTGATGTTTATAGTGTTTGTTATAGATCAGACTCATTCACACTAATGACTCTTTATCATTACAGTATCAGATCTTCTCTCAGGTTATATAGTGTTGATGTTTATAGTGTTTGTTATAGATCAGACTCATTCACACTGTAATACCTTCCCATTTAAAAGATATTACTCTGAGGGGGTTCAACAGAAATTCAATCGGTACTGAAAATTAAAACCTCTTCACCAAACAAATATACTCTTTCCCTTTTTTTTTTTTATTCACACCAGTGCATATAATTGCCACAAAAATAACCAATAAGCAAAAAAAAAAAAAAAAAACTGGGTCTTTGTCTCTGTGCAGACAATAAATGAAACTTATCGTCAATGATCAACTTTAGATGAGCTGGAATGATGAGTGATGAGATGAGTGAAAATCCACGATGTATTTTGAGAGCGATGCAATGATATAATCCAGTGTGTGAGAGGTGAAGACAGTCAACAGCGTTTGGCGACTCGCTGAGCTGAATGCTGAGTTGTTTAGGGCATGCGCTGTAGCCTCGCTACCGCGTGGTCTTTCCCCATTCCCTTGCCACTCGTGCTACCCTGGAGACGTGCATGAGTATAATCGTGACAGCAATGAATCGAAACATGAGGTGGAAGAAACAAAAAAGTCCTTTCTACAAAAGAAAAAAAGAGTTCACATTAGTCAACCTTTTTTACAAATACCACAAGTCAAAGTTGGCCAATACTCACATTGAGCGTAAACTCTCAAAGAGTTCTCAAAACAGGACATTAACATGAGTAGATATAGGTAGAATCAGTTCAACCATTCATGCAATTTCCCTCTACCAAACGACCTAACTTGCTCGTACGTGACTAGGGCTTATATCTGGTAGCTATTGTGCACTAGCGCCCTCAAGCGGCTCCTAGTGGAATTACCCTTGACCCAGATACCTCTTAATTCAATAAACAGGAAAAAAAAAATACAATAAAAAACCTGGTAACATTTAGACCGTTACAACACTAATGACTCTTTATCATTACAGTATCAGATCTTCACTCAGGTTATATAGTGTTGATGTTTATAGTGTTTGTTATAGATCAGACTCATTCACACTAATGACTCTTTATCATTACAGTATCAGATCTTCTCTCAGGTTATATAGTGTTGATGTTTATAGTGTTTGTTATAGATCAGACTCATTCACACTAATGACTCTTTATCATTACAGTATCAGATCTTTACTCAGGTTATATAGTGTTGATGTTTATAGTGTGTTATAGATCAGACTCATTCACACTAATGTCTGTCTTTATCATTACAGTATCAGATCTTCACTCAGGTTATATAGTGCTGATGTTTATAGTGTTTGTTATAGATCAGACTCATTCACACTAATGACTCTTTATCATTACAGTATCAGATCTTCACTCAGGTTATATAGTGCTGATGTTTATAGTGTTTGTTATAGATCAGACTCATTCACACTAATGTCTGTCTTTATCATTACAGTATCAGATCTTCACTCAGGTTATATAGTGTTGATGTTTATAGTGTTTGTTATAGATCAGACTCATTCACACTAATGTCTGTCTTTATCATTACAGTATCAGATCTTCACTCAGGTTATATAGTGCTGATGTTTATAGTGTGTTATAGATCAGACTCATTCACACTAATGTCTGTCTTTATCATTACAGTATCAGATCTTCACTCAGGTTATATAGTGTTGATGTTTATAGTGTTTGTTATAGATCAGACTCATTCACACTAATGACTCTATCATTACAGTATCAGATACAGTATACAGTATCAGATCTTCACTCAGGTTATATAGAGCTGATGTTTATAGTGTTTGTTATAGATCAGACTCATTCACACTAATGACTCTTTATCATTACAGTATCAGATCTTCACTCAGGTTATATAGTGTTGATGTTTATAGTGTTTGTTATAGATCAGACTCATTCACACTAATGTCTGTCTTTATCATTACAGTATCAGATCTTCACTCAGGTTATATAGAGCTAATGTTTATAGTGTTTGTTATAGATCAGACTCATTCACACTAATGTCTGTCTTTATCATTACAGTATCAGATCTTCACTCAGGTTATATAGTGTTGATGTTTATAGTGTTTGTTATAGATCAGACTCATTCACACTAATGTCTGTCTTTATCATTACAGTATCAGATCTTCACTCAGGTTATATAGTGTTGATGTTTATAGTGTTTGTTATAGATCAGACTCATTCACACTAATGTCTGTCTTTATCATTACAGTATCAGATCTTCACTCAGGTTATATAGAGCTAATGTTTATAGTGTTTGTTATAGATCAGACTCATTCACACTAATGTCTGTCTTTATCATTACAGTATCAGATCTTCACTCAGGTTATATAGTGTTGATGTTTATAGTGTTTGTTATAGATCAGACTCATTCACACTAATGTCTGTCTTTATCATTACAGTATCAGATCTTCACTCAGGTTATATAGTGTTGATGTTTATAGTGTTTGTTATAGATCAGACTCATTCACACTAATGACTCTTTATCATTACAGTATCAGATCTTCACTCAGGTTATATAGTGTTGATGTTTATAGTGTTTGTTATAGATCAGACTCATTCACACTAATGACTCTTTATCATTACAGTATCAGATCTTCACTCAGGTTATATAATGTTGATGTTTATAGTGTTTGTTATAGATCAGACTCATTCACACTAATGTCTGTCTTTATCATTACAGTATCAGATCTTCACTCAGGTTATATAGTGTTGATGTTTATAGTGTTTGTTATAGATCAGACTCATTAACACTAATGACTCTATCATTACAGTATCAGATCTTCACTCAGGTTATATAGTGCCGATGTTTATAGTGTGTTATAGATCAGACTCATTCACACTAATGACTCTTTATCATTACAGTATCAGATCTTCACTCAGGTTATATAGTGTTGATGTTTATAGTGTGTTATAGATCAGACTCATTCACACTAATGACTGTCTTTATCATTACAGTATCAGATCTTCTCTCAGGTTATATAGTGTTGATGTTTATAGTGTGTTATAGATCAGACTCATTCACACTAATGACTGTCTTTATCATTACAGTATCAGATCTTCTCTCAGGTTATATAGTGTTGATGTTTATAGTGTGTTATAGATCAGACTCATTCACACTAATGACTCTTTATCATTACAGTATCAGATCTTCACTCAGGTTATATAGTGTTGATGTTTATAGTGTGTTATAGATCAGACTCATTCACACTAATGACTCTTTATCATTACAGTATCAGATCTTCACTCAGGTTATATAGTGTTGATGTTTATAGTGTTTGTTATAGATCAGACTCATTCACACTAATGTCTGTCTTTATCATTACAGTATCAGATCTTCACTCAGGTTATATAGTGTTGATGTTTATAGTGTTTGTTATAGATCAGACTCATTCACACTAATGTCTGTCTTTATCATTACAGTATCAGATCTTCACTCAGGTTATATAGTGTTGATGTTTATAGTGTGTTATAGATCAGACTCATTCACACTAATGACTGTCTTTATCATTACAGTATCAGATCTTCTCTCAGGTTATATAGTGTTGATGTTTATAGTGTGTTATAGATCAGACTCATTCACACTAATGACTCTTTATCATTACAGTATCAGATCTTCACTCAGGTTATATAGTGTTGATGTTTATAGTGTGTTATAGATCAGACTCATTCACACTAATGTCTGTCTTTATCATTACAGTATCAGATCTTCACTCAGGTTATATAGTGCTGATGTTCATAGTGTTTGTTATAGATCAGACTCATTCACACTAATGACTGTCTTTATCATTACAGTATCAGATCTTCACTCAGGTTATATAGTGTTGATGTTTATAGTGTGTTATAGATCAGACTCATTCACACTAATGTCTGTCTTTAGTATTACAGTATCAGATCTTCACTCAGGTTATATAGAGCTGATGTTTATAGTGTTTGTTATAGATCAGACTCATTCACACTAATGTCTGTCTTTATCATTACAGTATCAGATCTTCACTCAGGTTATATAGAGCTGATGTTTATAGTGTGTTATAGATCAGACTCATTCACACTAATGTCTGTCTTTATCATTACAGTATCAGATCTTCACTCAGGTTATATAGAGCTGATGTTTATAGTGTGTTATAGATCAGACTCATTCACACTAATGTCTGTCTTTATCATTACAGTATCAGATCTTCACTCAGGTTATATAGTGTTGATGTTTATAGTGTGTTATAGATCAGACTCATTCACACTAATGACTGTCTTTATCATTACAGTATCAGATCTTCACTCAGGTTATATAGTGTTGATGTTTATAGTGTGTTATAGATCAGACTCATTCACACTAATGACTCTTTATCATTACAGTATCAGATCTTCACTCAGGTTATATAGTGTTGATGTTTATAGTGTGTTATAGATCAGACTCATTCACACTAATGACTGTCTTTATCATTACAGTATCAGATCTTCTCTCAGGTTATATAGTGTTGATGTTTATAGTGTTTGTTATAGATCACACTCATTCACACTAATGACTCTTTATCATTACAGTATCAGATCTTCACTCAGGTTATATAGTGTTGATGTTTATAGTGTGTTATAGATCAGACTCATTCACACTAATGACTCTTTATCATTACAGTATCAGATCTTCACTCAGGTTATATAGTGTTGATGTTTATAGTGTGTTATAGATCAGACTCATTCACACTAATGACTCTTTATCATTACAGTATCAGATCTTCACTCAGGTTATATAGAGCTAATGTTTATAGTGTTTGTTATAGATCAGACTCATTCACACTAATGTCTGTCTTTATCATTACAGTATCAGATCTTCACTCAGGTTATATAGTGTTGATGTTTATAGTGTTTGTTATAGATCAGACTCATTCACACTAATGACTCTTTATCATTACAGTATCAGATCTTCACTCAGGTTATATAATGTTGATGTTTATAGTGTGTTATAGATCAGACTCATTCACACTAATGACTGTCTTTATCATTACAGTATCAGATCTTCTCTCAGGTTATATAGTGTTGATGTTTATAGTGTTTGTTATAGATCAGACTCATTCACACTAATGTCTGTCTCTCTTTATCTGTTCCAGTTCCCGGTCTGTCTCCAGGTGTTGTAGCAGGGATTGTTGTTGGTGTTGGTGTTCTGCTGGTATCATACGCTGTCACAGCTGCTGGTGTTTTTTACTGTCAACGCAAAATCTCTAAATTAAAAAATCCAGTGTGTAAGTATTACAGCTGATACAGCAAGAGGAAACACATTGAGCTTTATTGTAGTTCAGTACAGATTAAATGTATAATACATTTTTTTACAATCAATATTTCTACCTTTTTAGCAGTTCTACTTGTGGTTGATTTAGTGCAGTAATCAGTGATTTGTGTGATTGTTCGGATATTGAGCTGAATTACATTAATACTGATAAATCTCTGTCCCTAAAATCATCCTAAAATCATCCACTCTAAACTGAAAAACAAAAAAATGTCAAGAGAGTTTGTATGTCTACAGTAAATGACACTTATAAGTCAATGAATAAACCACATCATCTCTGGTCAGTTAGTGTTATTTATCCCTATAAAGGGAGAGTTTATTCTAAAATATAAATTCTGTCATTATGAGCCCAGCTTTATGTCATTGAAAACGTATGACTATTTCTTCTGTCAAATACAAAAGAAGATATTAAAAAACTTGTGGAGCACTTTACACAATAGTTTTTAGAGCTCATGTTTGTCAAACAAGAAGCAAGTGTCATCTGTCTAAAAGTATCATGTGACTCGTTTACTTGCTCATTGGAAGTCTTAAGGCATGTAATTGTGTGTGAACAGACAGAAATATGAGTAATTATTCACTGACAGATTTCCCCTTCACTAAAGCTTTTAAAAAGCAACACAAAAGGTATTTGGGCACAAACAGACCACCAGATTACCTGTCGTCGATGATAGGGGGAAATAGTTGTTGAATGTTTCATAGGTGAACTTGATGTGTTTTGACTATGAAAAATAAGATTTGAGGAAAGATTTTGAGGAAACAATCCCTTAAGTTGCACACAAAGCCATCATATGGGTTCAGAAGACTTGTAGCAGATGAACTGCATTTCTTGTGTGTTTAAATATAATATAATTTTTATAATTAAATATAAAAGCTTTGAAGGCCTCTATAAACTGTTATTACACGATAAAGAGCTGCAGGAAAACTCTTCAGAATCTAGTCATTCATTTGTAAGAACGTGAGGATGAGTAAATAATGACAGAATGTTATATTTAGTGCAGACACAGATTTTTTTTTTTTAAATGTCACAGACATGACACATCACTGAAGCACAGTGACCAATTGCTCTTATAAATAAACAGTGCTGTTCTGACAAAATGAGTGTGTACTTAAAACAGATGTATATCTTTATTATAGCAAAATATTGAATGAACAGTTTACAAACAAGTTTGTTCCTTTGACTAAAAGCAGATTTTTTTTTCAGTGCTAATTCAGTGGTGAATTATTAAAGGGTTAGTTCAGCCAAAAATGTAAATGCTGTCATTAATTCCTCACCATCATGTCGTTCCAAACCCGTAAGACCTTCGTTCATCTTCAGAACACAAATTAAGATATTTTTCATGAAATCTGAGAGTTTTTTGTCCCTCCATTCTCAGTTTACACAACTACCACGTTCAATGTCCAGAACACTAGTAAAGACATCATTAAAGTAATCCATGTGACTCCAGTGGTTTAACTTCAATTTTATGAAGTAGCATGAGTGCTTTGTTTGCACAAAAATAATAATAATTTAACACTTTATTTACAAAATATTAATCTCCAATATGTGTTTGTGTGATAAATTGAGGATAAACCACTGGTGTCACATGGATTATTTTAATGATGTCTTCACTAGTGTTCTGGACCTTGAAAACGGTAGTTATGTGGACTGTCAATGAGGGACAGAAAGCTCTCAGATTTCATCAAAAAGATCTTCATTTGTGTTCTGAAGGTGAACAAAAGTTACGGGTGTACAATGACATGAGGGTAATTAAGTGACAATTTTTATTTTGGGTGAAATAACCCTCTAACAAATTAATGTATGTTAACATGCAACATTATTGCATTGTTGCAGATCTTTAGTTTGAAGTCCAAATGATGAAGTGATTATTAGAAGCACATGAAGAGTCACACAGTATCCTCTCAGTTCTTCAGTTCACTCTCTTACAATCTGCTCTTTTCTCTGTTTCTGTGTGCTGCTGTGACATGAAGTAAAGACAGACAAAGAGGGAGAATCTTTCACTCTAACCCCTGGCATTGAAATAAACAAAGATGATCAGATACAGTGGCTGTTTGGAGATGAAAAGAAGATGACTGTCATAGCTGAAATCCAAAGAGGGACTGGAGAGATCACTGTTCCTGATGGGAGATTCAAAGACAGACTGGAGATCGACAAGAATACTGGATCTCTGACCATCACAAACACCAGAACTGAAGACGCAGGAGTCTATAAACTGAAGATCAGAGGCGGCAGACTTGTACAGAACTTGTGCAGCAGACTTGTACAGAACTTGAACAAAAGATTCAACGTTTATGTCAGGGGTGAGTCGCTCAATGTAATAATGATTACATTCTTCCACATACATTCATTTTTTTCTGTAGGTAATTTAGTGATATGTTGTATGTCATGTCCTTTGAAACTGCATCGGTTTTTTTAGGTACTTACACAGAGTCAGGTATTTGGTAGACATTTGGTCAGCATATTTTATAAATTCTTTGAATAACAGTTGTTTTCCATGCAGTGATGAGGAACAATGTGAAGTTTTAGTCACACTCTTCATTTAGCAATGCTAAACAGCAGTAAATGAATTTCGAAGCTTGGTTTGTTTTGGATATGTACAGTAGATACCAGTATTGGCTCCTGACCATAAATTTATCTGGTGTAGATTCTGGGTTACAGCGCTAGATAAAGTTTTTACATTGTAATTGCTGAACACATGCAGATACGCTTTTGCAGTGTTGTGTCCTTAATAATTCAGCCTGAAGGTGGCGTTCTAATGCGGATTGACTCTAAGTGCAAACACACATACAATCTGCAAGCTTAAGACAACTTTTATTTTCTCTCACACACACAGCACAGAGAAACAACTCTCTGATAAAGCGACCAAACTGCCTGTCAATTGATAGACGAAACTGACAATGACTTTTTATCTTTTTTTAAAACTGAAATGAAAGGCAATGTGGATAAACATTCACAGCTACAACACCACACAAAGATACAGAAGAAAATGAATAAAAACATTTTGGATCAATAAACCTTAAAATATATATATAAATAACTGCAGGAAGGCCACTGCAGATAGATATGCATTTTACATGTCAGCAAATCAAATTAAATCGGCTAAATTGCCTGTGCGAGCAAGCTTTAACTGTTCTACAGCGCAACACCGAAGCACCAAAAAACAATCAAAAATTAATTTACAGAATTGAATTAGGGCAGAATATACAGTTCTAATAAATAAAAATAATTTAAAAAAAAAAGAAATAGTCATAATCAATTCACAAGTGCAAAATGCCTGAAGTGCAGGGGAACATATAATTCAAAACACATTAAGCCACAAATAGTTAAATTAGATAACCCAGAGTGATCAATAAATAAATTAAAATTAAAGAAATTATTAAAATAACGAAAGTATAGCCAGAATTGTCAACTTTGTCTTTTTAACTGAAGAGGCAATAAACGCTAAACTGGAGTGGCAGTCTTTTTAGCTAAATATTCACAGCATCCAAAAATCAAATTAGAACCGGCTGAAATGTTTTGAAATCACTTGTACCCTACCTGATCGAAAAAATCCAGTCTTTCACGCTATCTGCCTGTGTCCGTTTGAGTCTTTTCAAATAGTGCGCTAGTCTAACATTAGTCAGCTAACATTGGCCGGCAGAAGCGCGCCGCAGCGTTTGTCGTTGTTGAGCGTAGGACGTGAGCTGTTGGCACAACTTGCATCATACGTTGTTTTGGATCATCTTTTACCATTTCAAAGTGCATCCAATTCTACACTTTAGATTTTCTTATCCCAGACATTTTTAAAGATTTAATCCCTGCTGCCAAGATGCTCCTCTTAAATCTGTCACAGGGGTGGTTGGATTTATTCACGCACATTAAAAATATTTATTAACAGCTTCTTTCTTTTCACATTTTTATTTACAGCATTATCATAATAGGCTGTATATTAACTTATTGGGAGAGAACTGGTAGCCTACGTCATATTGAGCACCCCCATATCTCGTCTCATAACACCTCTGCGGAGATTCGACTGTGAGATTAGTCGATCAGGCTCCTCCTATAGAAGTATCGAATCGTCGACCTATGATATAGTCTAGGTTTATGTAAAGTAACGCAAAAACAAGTGGAGCAGGCTAATTTCTGCCCCAATTGATCTCAGTTAGGACATGCTGCATTTCCATATTTCACCACACACTAACATTGGGAGAAATATGGGTTCTGTTGAGGGCAGAGGCACCATGAATCAGTGCAGTCATTACACAGCCTACCTGCTTGCCGAAGCCATATGCTAAGTTTTAATATTTCCAGCTCACTTTATGACTTAAAATAGTCTAGAAACTGAAAATATTTATTGCAGAACATATTTTGGACCGATTTAGTTCATATTGAAGTCCATGCAGGCAGTGTTAATTTCATTGACGAATAATTTTCGTCATAATTTTCGTCAACAACATTTTTTCATGGACGAAAACGAGATGATGACTAAATAAAAATGCGTTTTGAATGACTAAAACTATGACTAAAATCTACTCAGGTCTGCTGTGCGCACATTTGAAATGTAACATGCTGATTTAACCACGGGAAAAGCTACAGGCTCGCCCTGCAACACTTCTGTTACAACACAGAAGGGTCGCAGACAGGAGTTCACAAACAAGGTTGTTTATTGATACCAGTAGAGTTGTACAGCAGTGCATGTGAGTAAAATATAAGCAGTGATGATGAATGGAGTGTAGAATAGTGATACTGTCCTTTTGGTGGTTGCAGAAGTGGAGAACTTGAATGACGCTGGAGGATCTTGACGTAGAGGACAGAGAACACTCACACACAGACGGGGTTTCACACGAGGAGAACAGGAGACGCTGGAGACAGGTAAGTAGATTGTTTGGAGTCCTTAAGGTAAGCATACAGGTAAGTCTAGATGCAAACGAGACCGGACATGGAGTGATGTGTGTGAGTGTTCTTTATACTGATACTGATGAGGTGCTGATGAGGTGCAGGTGCCGGTGATCAGTACTCTGGTGACTGGGTGTGTTGTGATTGGCTGACGGTGGAGCCTGGCGTGTCTGTGACAGTACCCCCCCTCCCACGGCCCGCTCCTGAGGGCCGAGGACCTCAGCGTCGTGGTGGTCATCCTCTTCCACGTGGGGCAGGTCTGTCGGGATGGTTGGCGTGGAATGTCTGAAGAAGATTGGGATCGAGGATGTCATTTCTGGGGATCCAAGAGCGCTCCTCGGGACCGTAGCCTTCCCAGTCCACCAGATATTCAAGTAGCCCACCACGGCGCCGGGAGTCCAAGATCTCACGAACCTCGTAGGCTGCACCGTCGTCCAGGAGGAGTGAAAGGGGGGGTTCGGCGGCTGCCACGTCAGGCTCTGTGGAGACAGAAACAGAAGGGTGGTGAGGCTTTAAAAGAGAAACATGGAAAGTGGAGTGAATCCGATATTGTGGAAGGAGTTGGAGTTGATACGTGACCGGGTTGATCTGCTTGGTGATGGTGAATGGGCCAATGAACTTGGGACTCAGTCTGATGTCCCGTGTTGACAGCCAGACCTTCTGTCCCGGTTGGTAGGAGGGAGCGTGGGAACGACGAAGGTCCGCTGTCGTCCTGCGTCTGCGCAGGGCTTGCTGCAGCTGATGGTGTGCTGAGTCCCAAACCCTCTCGCTCTCTCGGAACCAGTAGTCGACTGCCGGAACGTTGGATGGTTCCCCGTCCCAGGGGAACAGTGGGGGTTGGTAACCGAGTACGCACTGGAATGGGGTGAGTCCAGTAGATGGTTGACGTAGGGAATTCTGTGCGTACTCGGCCCAACCCAGATACTGGTTCCAAGAGTCCTGGTGGCTGTGACAGAAGGTACGGAGGAAGCGACCGATCTCCTGGATCTTCCTCTCCGTCTGCCCATTCGACTGAGGATGGTAGCCGGAGGAGAGACTGACGGTCACACCTAGGAGGGATAGGAAGGACTTCCATACCCGAGAGATGAACTGGGGTCCTCTGTCTGAGACAATGTCTTTGGGAATACCATAGTAGCGGAATACGTGATTAAACATGTTTCAGCCTTCAGGAAGAGATGGAACTGTCTCAGGCATTGGAGGACCTCCGCAACGTGGTGGCGATGTTCGGCCAAGCTCCGGGAGTAGATCAGGATGTCATCTATGTAGACCAGGACAAACTTGTGGAGAAACTCCCGGAGCACCTCTTGAATGAAATCCTGGAATACGGAGGGGGCGTTGACCAGGCCATACGGCATTACGAGATATTCATAGTGGCCGGTGGGCGTGACAAAGGCAGTCTTCCACTCGTCCCCCTCGCGTATCCGGATGAGGTTATATGCGCTGCGGAGGTCCAGCTTGGTGAACACAGTGGCACCACGGAGATGTTCCAGAGCTGCTGGGACGAGAGGAAGGGGATAACAGAACTTGACTGTGATTTTGTTTAGTGAACGGTAATCAATACAGGGCCGCAAGCCTCCGTCCTTTTTTGCCACAAAGAAGAAACTCGAAGCAGCAGGGGAAGTAGACGGGCGGATGTAACCTTGGTCTAGGGCCTCTTTGATGTATTCCTCCATGGCCTTCTCCTCCGGTATTGACAGGGGGTAGATCCTTCCCCTGGCCACTGGCTCACCCGGTAGCAGATCGATGGCACAGTCCCATGGCCGGTGTGGAGGCAGCTTGGAGGCTCTTTGTGGGCAGAAGACGTCACTGAAGGGGGCGTAACATGATGGTATATCCACAGAGCGCTTCTCTACTGGACTTTCGATGGAGGTGGTACAGACGGAGATGTTCTTGGAACGAGGAGACTTGGGAACAGGAAACTTAGAGAAACAGTTAGAGAAACAACTATCGCCCCACTTCAGGATCTCACCCGTTCTCCACGAGATGGTAGGGTTGTGCTGCTCCAACCACGGGCGCCCTAGAACCACGTCAGAGGTGGATTCCTCCAGAACCAGCAGGTGAATTTCTTCCAGATGAAGAATTTCAATCCGTAGTTGAAGGGGGCCCACACAACGACTCAGGGGTTTGCCCGTGATTGAGTGGATCTGGTAGATGGTCGGAGAGGGCGAGGTCTTGAGCTTGAGTTGTCTGCAGAGGGCGCCAGAGATTAAGTTTCCTGCTGACCCTGAATCAAGGAGCACCACTACTGGAATAGATACATTTGCAGCAGTAAGGTTTACAACAGTAGTGAGTGGTTTCATCTTTTTAATGGAGGGAATGATGGCACTCACCACGGGACGAGGAGGACGGATGGGGCATGCAGATATGACATGCCCAGGAGCACCACAATAGAGACAGAGATTCAGTGTCAGCCTTCTTTGACGTTCTGCAGATGAAAGTCTCGAGTTTTCAACTTGCATGGGTTCACTGGCTGGTTCTGGAGAACTGACGGGTTCGGACCGACGAAGGAGGGTGGTGAACAGTGGCTGGCCCTGGTGTTCTTCAATACACGACTGCATACGAGAGCAGATGCAGATGGACAGCTGGATGAAGCGTTCGAGGCCGATGGAATCCTCGTATGCAGCGAGATGCAACCGCACCCTGGGTTCCAGACCTTGCCGGTAGGTGGTGATGAGCGCTTGCTCATTCCATCCACTAGACGCTGCTAGCGTTCTAAATTGCAAAGCATTCATTGACAGACATCGAACCTTGTTTTAAATTGTAGAGTTTCTCACCAATGGAAGAGTCAGAGACAGGTTTGCCGAAAACTTCCCGGAAGTGGGTAACGAAGGCGTCATAGGATTGAACAACAGGACCTTTCTGGAACCAGAGGGAGTCTGCCCATTGCAACACTTTGCCTTGAAGTTGGGAGATGATGAACGCTATCTTGGAAGTGTCATTGGGATAGAGGTGCGGTTGCATCTCCAGGACCAGCGCACATTGCAGGAGGAAACCGCTGCAATCCTCCGCCGATCCTGAGTAGGGCGCTGGTTTGGCCATGGGACTTGCGTGAACGGTAGGTGAAGGAGTGATGACGGTGTTTGCGGAATTGACTGCTGGTGCGGGTGCAGGTGGATGAGGAGTGAGTGCTCGGCGCAAAGCGTTCACAAGCTCTTGGAGTGGATCCGGGTGACTCATACTGGTATCTGGCTGTTACGGTCTGGTCTTCTGTTACAACACAGAAGGGTCGCAGACAGGAGTTCACAAACAAGGTTGTTTATTGATACCAGTAGAGTTGTACAGCAGTGCATGTGAGTAAAATATAAGCAGTGATGATGAATGGAGTGTAGAATAGTGATACTGTCCTTTTGGTGGTTGCAGAAGTGGAGAACTTGAATGACGCTGGAGGATCTTGACGTAGAGGACAGAGAACACTCACACACAGACGGGGTTTCACACGAGGAGAACAGGAGACGCTGGAGACAGGTAAGTAGATTGTTTGGAGTCCTTAAGGTAAGCATACAGGTAAGTCTAGATGCAAACGAGACCGGACATGGAGTGATGTGTGTGAGTGTTCTTTATACTGATACTGATGAGGTGCTGATGAGGTGCAGGTGCCGGTGATCAGTACTCTGGTGACTGGGTGCGTTGTGATTGGCTGACGGTGGAGCCTGGCATGTCTGTGACAACTTCAGACCGCTTCGCAATTAATGAATAGCGAACATTTATGCCAATAAGCTAATGTTGATGAATTATGACAGTGTTTACTACACAATGTTTATATGGTAGTATGTTTTAGACGGTTGTAAAAATGCATATTTTAACTCCCTCATCTGAACTTAAATGAGCAGCCTGCTACTACACTAGGCTACAGTGCTGACTACAGACATTTCAGAATAAGAGTCTGGTTTATAATTATTATTTTTTCCTGGTCATTATTGTTATTTTGTTTACACAATAAACTGTATTTAATTTAATTTCTATTTAATTCATAGTAAACTGTATCTTGTCACAGGAAGGAAAGACTAAGAACATTATTTGACACATTATTCAATATATTTTACAGGTATAAGGGTTATTATAGTTAACTAAACCTAAAACCATAAAAAAATCTTCATTACTTTGAAACAATATGTATTGTGAAAAGTGCTATATAAATGAAGATGACTTGACTTGACTACTTGAAATAAAAGTTAACTGAAATAAAATAAATATATAAAAAATGTAAACTTAAATTATTTAATCTAGTTTCTAAGCTTTAGCTTAACCTGACGTACTAAAATAACTAAAACAGAAATAAACTATATAGATATTTCAAAGCAATAACTAAAAGACATACACATACAAAAATTACTAAAACTTTTAACTAAAATTACAATGAAAGCAGAAAAACTAAAATTCAAATCTAATCAAAATTTTAAACAAAAACTATAGGCCTAATAGTACCTCAATGATGAGTGTGTCAATCCCTGACAAGTACTGAATTGAGCTCTTTCGTGTCTTTTTGCACTTGAACGGTCAAAAACCATCTGCTTTGGTGAGTAAAGTACAGTTGGTTGTCTTAAGTGAACATAAACAGTTTAGAGAGTATATCAGATGTATATCAGTGTATTGGATTTGTGTATTGTTAGAGAAATGCTTAATGCATTACAGTTTAACTCAATTAGATTTTATCTGGCTAAATCTACTGTAGATTTAGTTGACTAAAATCTCATGATATTTAATCGACTAAAACTAGACTAAAACTAAAACAATTTCCGATGACTAAAATATGACTAAAACTAAATGGCATTTTAGTCAAAAGACTATGACTAAAACTAAATCAAAATTTGCACTGCACACAGGCCTGAACTGACCATTTGGGAGCAGCTTCCATAGCAGATATATGTTGATGGCGGTTCTACATTGAATTACACTCTGGGCGAGACCCCCTTTGAGGTCTCGACAACATAAGTGAAAGAGAAAATTATATTTCTCAATTGCACAAATCCTTCATTAACATTTGAAAAACACACTTAAGAGAATCCGTTTATTTAACTATTGCAATTACAGCAGGAAACACTTTTTAACGTGCACAACTTTGGTGAAATTAGATCTCGTGTTTGTTGAGTTAAAACCGAATTATTGTTGTATAAGCATAGCAAGCATCATAGCAAAAAAAGCTTCTTTTTTTTTATTGTTAAATTTTCAAGTAACAACAATTAACATTCAAAACAACAACATATAATGAAAGTTGAATTTAACAATTAAAATAACAAATGGCTTGGTATGAGGGACATAGAGTATTGACAAAGTAAAAAGATAATACATAAAAAAAAATAAATAAATAAAAAATAAAAATAAATAAATAAATAAAATAAAAACTTTACTTTTGTTATGACTCAAGTGCGGGAATAGAAAGATCTCATCTAAACATTGTATCTCTATTCAAAGGTGACTTTATAATCTTATTTAATATCTGGAATGTTTTAATTGCTTTTTTGTTTCTTTTAAATTTACATAGGGAATCTGCAAAACTTTTTAATTCAGAGCAAAATACAATAAAGTTTGGTTTCGAAGCTGTAAATGTAGACTTGTGGATATGACCTTTTCCAAGCATGCAGAGGATTTGACTGCATTATCTAAAGGAGCAGAACCAGTGTTAGAAAGCAGAAATAAGACCATTTCTTCTGTAATATCAAAAAGGATATTAAAGGAAGTAAAAATCAAAACTGAAATCTCTGTTGTGATGGGACATCTAAAAAACAAATGAAGCACAGATTCATTTTCAGATCCACAAAAAGAACATTCTGGTTGAATATTCATAAACTTAGATAAAAATAACTTACAGGGGTAAAAATTGTGAAGGATTTTAAAGTTTTTATGAGCAGTCCATATATTACCCAAACATAAAGAAGGATAAACCTGTTTCCATAAAGCAAATGCTTTAGGAGCAATACTACTTGTAGAGATTAATGTTTTTCTTATATGAATATTATTAAATTTTTTATCTAACAAATCAAGTTCACCTATCATTGAACAAGGAGTTTTTTCCTTTAATGTAGTGTAATGTAAGGATGATTTAATAAGATGTAAAAGCTTAGGTGATATACCATTAATTATCCTCAAAAACTCTATACGAGTAATATTAATATTGTTTTCCTTAATGAATTTTTCATAACTAATCAGATTTCTGCAGGTCTCTATGAATTTAGAAATAAAGATTATATTCTTTTCAAAACATTCTTTGTTAAATATGGTCCTATTTTTATACAAAACATATTGATTATTCCATACAATACATTTATGCGGTGAAAAATTATGCTTAAAAGCCAATTTCCATGAATCCAGTGCCTGCTTGTGAAAATTTGCTAACTTGATTGGCAATTTGTTACAGTTAAAGTTACAACTCAGCAAAAACTTTAAACCACCACAACGGTCAAATAATATGTTTGGAATGAAAAACCAGGCAGCATTCCTTCCCAGCATACATCGTTTGAGCCAGTTGATTTTAAACACCTGGTTGAGAGTTGTGAAATCAATAGCGTTGAAGCCTCCATCCGTGTAGTCCCTAATCAATGTTTTCCTTATAATGTATTCAGTCTTATTTTTCCAAATAAATTTGAATAAAAGAGAGTCAATTGAAGATGCTGTGCTGGTTCCGGCTCAAATTACCAACTACTTAGGGGTAGTTTGGGACTCCACCACGATGCAGGCACATCTGTCTCCTGCTCGTGTGAGTTCCATTCTCAATGCCGTGAATGGGGTGAAACTAGGCAAGTCACTCACTGTTAAACAGTTTCAAAGACTGTTGGGTCTCATGGCAGCTGCGTCCAACGGGATACCTTGTCGTCGCGTAATGCTTACGACGGATGCTTCCCTCATGGGCTGGGGGGCGATCATGAGTGGTCGCTCAGCTCAGGGTCTCTGGGAGGACCATCAGAGTTCCTGGCACATAAATCGGCTGGAAATGATGGCAGTATTTCTTGCAGTAAAATACTTCCTCCCAGACCTGAGGGCCCATCACATGTTGGTCCACACGGACAACATGTCGGTGGTCTCATATCAACCATCAGGGGGGTCTGCGGTCTCGCCAACTAGGCAATTGGCCCGTTGGATCCTCCTGTGGGCCCATGGGAAGCTCCTCTCACTGAGAGCAGCTTACATCCTAGGGCATCAAATGTGGGAGCAGACGCCCTGTCGAGGCAGGGGCCAAGGCCCGGGGAATGGAGACTCCACCCTGAGGTGGTGGAGCTCACTTTGGAAAACTTTGGTCGAGCGGAAGTCGACCTATTTGCTTCAGGGGAATCAACCCAGTGTCCACTTTGGTTCTCCCTATCTCATCCAGCACCATTGGGTCTGGATGCCATGGTACAGACGTGGCCGAGGCTGCGTCTGTATGCATTTCCCTGTTCGCTCTGCTCCCGGGAGTTCTGGAGAAAGTACGCCAGGAAGGGGTCAGTCTAATATTGATAGCCCCGTACTGACCAACCAAAATATGGTTCTCAGACCTAGTGTCACTTCTAGATGACTCCCTGATGGAGCTTCCTCTCAGGCAGGACCTCCTGTCTCAAGCGGGCGGCATGATAATTCATCCACGCCCAGAACTACGGAGACTGTGGGCCTGGCCTCTGGAGACCATACTCCACTCCAGAGCTCCCTCCACGAGGAAGTTGTATGCGTATAAATGAAAACTGTTCTCTACATGGTGTAGACAAAGCAATGTGGACCCTGTCCACTCTTCTATTAGCCTTGTGCTTCAATTTCCCCAAGACAAGTTCTCGGATGTTTTTATCCCCTTCATCCTTGAAGGTTTATGTTGCAGCCATTTCGGCCATGCTCCTCTGGGGGATTCCTTGGTAGGTCGAGACCCCCCTTTTTTATACGCTTCCTCTGTGGTACTCTGAGGCTGAGGCCTTCAGTACGTACAAGGACTCCGGCCTGGGACTTGGCCGTGGTATTAGAAGGGTTAGCTGAGGCTCCCTTCGAACCACTAGAGGAAGTTTCAGAGAGAATCCTCACCCTAAAGACCATATTTCTACTGGCTATTTCATCTCTTAAAAGAATAGGAGATCTTCAAGCACTTTCAGTTGCTCCTTTGTGTTTGGAATTCGCACCTGGAATGGTCAAAGCATTCCTAAACACTAGACCAGGCTATGTGCCTAGGTCCCCACCAACGTCCCAGGTCCCATCGTACTTCAGGCCTTCTATCCTCTTACATTTACAACTTCGGATCAGGAGAAACTCAATCTGCTCTGCCCAGTGAGGGCTTTAGATGCATATGTCCACAGAGCTGCCCTGTGGCGTAAAAAAGATCAATTGTTTGTGTGTTACGGGTCTCCTAAGAAAGGAGGCCCAGCATCTAAGCAGAGAATGAGCAAGTGGGTGGTCGAGGCTATCTCACTTGCTTATGAGGCGGCCGGACAGCCATCTCCATTAGCTGTCCGTGTCCACTCTACTAGGGGTATGGCAGCCTCAAAGGCCTTAATGTCAGGAGTATCCATTAATGACATATGTGATTCAGCTGGATGGTCATCCCAGCACACATTTATTAGGTTTTATAACCTGGACGTAGGCTCCACTCCGGGGTCGTCAGTTCTGTCTACAAGATAACAGACAGGTACTTGGTTCTACGGCGTAGTTGGGACAGCGTTCCCATAACGGCATATGATGTACCGTCGACAGTTCCCATGAAAGGGAACGTCTCGGGTTACTTGTGTAACCCTGGTTCCCTGAATAGGGAACGAGACGCTACGTCGCGTTGCCGTATCCCTGGCATACCTGTGAGCGTCTTGCTTCAGCCATAATCCAGAAGCTAGCATTCTTTGTTCTGGGTATGCTTTATAGTTTCCTGGTCCGTGACGTCACCCGCCTCTGACGTCTCGTCTCATCATTGGTTAGATACAAGAGTGCTTCACGACGCAATCATGCAGAAGGTTCCCATAACGTCATATGACGTAACGTCTCGTTCCCTATTCAGGGAACCAGGGTTACACAAGTAACCCGAGACGTTTATACCTTTGTATATAGTTCTGACCATATTTTTAAATTTTAATCCAAATCCAAATTTATCTAAGGCTGTATATATAAATTCATGCTCAATAGAGTCAAACGCCTTATAGAAGTCTAAGAACAGAATGATGGCTCCTTCTTCAATTAGATCAGAATAATCAATCATATCCAATACAAGATGTATGTTATTAGATATGTCTACCCTTTATAAAACCTGATTGTGTTATTGAAATGATATCTTCCAGACAGGTTTTTAATCTTTTTGCAAAAAGAGAGGTTAATAATTTATAATCAGAATTTAGCAGAGTTCAGCTACTGCCACCTGCTGGTACGGAAATGCATTTCATCTTGCACAGGCGCAGAATGGACGTGCTACTTAGCCGTTGGGTGTCGAGCGTCGGTTTAGTGTGTCAGGGCAACTTTGGACACAGACACTGCCGACGTGAGCCAACCCGCAGTCTGCTTTCGTCGCCACTAGTTCGTCGGCGTCGGCTTGGTGTGTTCCGGCCTTTAGAATCCGAATCCCCCGTACATTAAATGAAAAACATGACAATGAGAACATTTAATAACTGCTTATAAAGAAATAGACTGGTCTGTTAAGCCAGTGCAAAATCTTAACATAAATGGTACTCATTGATGATGAATTTTATAGTGCATATTCATTAACCATCCCCCTCCTTATTCATTTTTATCCCTTTTTTTAAGTGAGCAACCTTAATAGTAATAACTAAAGAGATACAAAACGTGAAATTAATAACTGCTTCAACAAAATTCACATTAATAAACTGTATATAACCTTTAGTAAAAAAAAAAAAAAAATGTGTTATTACAACAAATGGTTGTCATCTTAATTCAAGTCGTCTACTGAAATCCTTTTACCATCAATGATGGCAAAAGGCCCTTTGAATCCAGCGATCTTCTTCTGTTGTCTAGCTTCTTCCACCAGAGGCCATAACTTGGCTCTTGCATCTTTCACACACTGTGTCAGATCCTCTGTGATTTTTATTTTCTTTTGTTTAAGAACCTCAGAATTCTTGGCATCGATCCATATGCGGTCGCGTGTCGTGCGCACTATGAATTGCACGATGATTCGGCGTGGCTGAGTGGAGCCGATTCCCTTTTTCAGTCTGGGGCCTAAACGGTGAGCAACATCCACTGAGTTTTGCAAAGTATCTGCAATGGCAGGAGAGATGCGCGACAGAAGATCAGTTACCGTCATCTTGACATTTTCGTCGTCCTGCTCTGGGATCCCAGATATTTTGAGATTCCAGCGTCTTTGGTATGATTCAAGTTCATTCACCTTGTTCCGCAGCATCTTATTTTCTGCCGATATTGCTGATAGTTTTTCCGTATCCAATCTCCCATTTATGCCAGTCACTTGCTCCTTAATTTCTTTCACGGCATTCTCAACTGACATTAACTTCTCTAGAAATGACTGTTGCGTTTCTCCAATCTTTTTGATTGCAGCTAGCAAGGTGTTGTTAGAGACCATCTCAGGTGCATTCTTACTGCTTTTTTCACTGGGCTGTTGATCGGCGTTTCGTAAATTATTAGTGGTTCTTTGGGCTCAACGGTGGTTTGTTTCACATAGTCGTGGCTCCGTTTAACCCTTTCCACATCTGTTTTTTATGTCTAAATTTAGTAAGACATCTACAACAAAGCTGTACAGCACCTATAAGTATATTATTAGTAACCGAGAGCTAAGTTTTGCACAAAAGAATACGGCGTCACTCAAAAGTTTACTTTCCTTGGCGCCATCTTGGTCCGACCCCACAAACTTAAGAGTTATACCCACCAATTAACATTAGCCCTTCATTCATGACATGGATACCGTAATAATCATACAGAGAGAACATAGTGGCATACCTTTATCTTTTGCTCGTTTCTCCTCTTCTTTTTTTTCTAAATTGGGCACCTGATGGCTATGACCTTTTCCTGTCCATCTCTGTGTTTATTTGGCACTCGACAATCAACAGATTTCCCATCCCCTCAACACTGTCACTCATGCCCAGAAGTCAAGACTAAACCATTTCACCTTGCTGACCACATAATCATTTTGTATTACCTATTTTTATTAGCCATTTCACACAATTCAGAAAAACAAAAATGTGCAGGAACTATAGGCCTGTATTTATAATATTATGAATGAAATATGCGTTATTTGGAAGAAAGTCGAGGTGTGACTGACTTTAGCCCACTAATTCCATTAGAGTATTGCTCTATACAGTAGATCCCCCGTTCACCCCCCTTTGTCCGTTCCATTTGGGAGAGACCCAGAGGTGAATTGTACCCCGCGCCGCGCTCCCCTTTCCCCTTCTCACACAGCTTCTGTTCACGGCACCTTCTCAGAAAGCGGGAGCGCCAATTTGCCAATTCCCCACACAGTGAAATGATAGATAATAGAAAACCGCTTCGCGACGGCAGCACAGAGGATTTTTTTTTTTTTTTTTTTTAACTGCTCGTGCCGCCCCCCATGTATCATGAAAAAATGCCGCCTCGGGCGGCTGCCCAGTTCGCCCGTGCCAGAAACCGCTACTGGATGTAGCAAAACAACACGCTGTTATGTCAGGAACAAGACCTTCTAGTGGAATTAATGTACAGAGTTAAATCATTCTTGACTGAAAATGTGTGTCTAACTATTTTATCAAAGCCTTAAAGCTCAAAAAGGTCATGTGGTATTTTTTCATGAAGTCAACTGTAAATACAGGCAGTTGCAGATTAATTAATTTGAATTGAATAATAATTTATTAATTTGTTTTGTCAGACCTGGTTTCTGGTGTTTTAGACAGATCTGGTTCCTCAATGAAGCAGCTTCAGACAGTCTTCTTTCATATGCTGTTGTCTGTTCTGAAACTGTTCTTCACACAGACTGTGTTGCTTCTGTCTGCAGGATTGTTTGATCAACTTTATCAGTCACAATCCTCCTCATTATTCCTGATCATTATTGAACTGCAGTACAGTCATTATCTGATCACAAATCAAACATTCAGAACCGTTTCTTCACACAAACTCAATTCAACACACTCATATTTCATGTCATTTGAGTGGATTTTTACTCTTAGAAACACAGACTGGAGTTCAACACAGTTTCATCAGTGAAACACACATGAGGTGTAGAGATTTATACTTACATTCAGATTTCTACAATGACAAGTTGAGCTCTTTTCAACTTAAAATAGAGTAAATGATATGTTTGTGATCCAGTATGTCAGGTGTGATATGTCAATGTTTTTCTGTTTATTTCTGCTGCTGTTGGTTTTCTGGTTCTGATTTCTCTTCTGTATTTTTCTCTGTTTCTTTGACAGATGAAGAGAATTCAGTGTCAGTGATGGAGGGGGCGGATGTGACTCTACGTGCCAATACTGAAATACAGACAGGAGATAAGATATTCTGGATGTTTGGAAATGGCATACGTCCTATAGCTGAAAACACAGAAAAAAAGTGTGAAGAAGAGTCTACAGTCTACAGGGATGTTAGATTTAAACCCATTTTATATCTGAATCATCAGACTGGAGATCTCACCATCAAGAAAATCAAACCTAAACACACTGGAGAATACAAACTAAAGATCATCAGAAATGACAAATCCTCATTCAAGATATTCACTGTTACTGTTTCTGGTGAGTGAAATTTTACTTTCATTGTAATTATGATTTTATTTTAGATCAGTATTGTGTTGTGTGTGTTATGTCCTACGGGAATCTAGGGGTTGTTTTACTAGAGCGTAACAAAATTTAGTGTTTGAAGAGCATTTGTCTGGGCCCTGCCACAGCACCACAACAACAAGATTTTTTAACAGCTTTATTAGAGACTGGCAAAGCATAGCCAGGTTTCTTTGGAACAAAAAAAAAGTACAACTTAAGAGGGAAACAAAGGCTTCAAAAGGGGGCAATGCCAAAATAACAAACAAAAGTTTAGTCTACCTTGGAAGTTAAATTCTTACTAAATCTCTCAAAGAAAAGAAAATCAACAACAGAATTTACACTCACTCCCTATCTAGCCACAAACCAGGAGAAAACAGGGATCACAAAATAAAAATGGCACCCACCTCCCTACAGTTCCTAACTAATGATGAAACAAAACAGACAATCAGATAAATAACAGCTTAAGAAGGTAAAACAAAGAAACAAGGTACTTCATCACAACCAAAACAACAGAGCTCTTAGTTTAGGAGTTTAGCAGGACTAAAGTGACTCAGTAGAAAGCAAGCAGCTAAAGCAACAGTATTTTAGACCAAAGGGGAAAAATGCAAACAATCATACAGTTCCACAAAGGATGCACCACCACTTCAACAACAGGACTGGGCAGGACACAGATCATGCTCTGGAGAAAGATTCTCATTAGTGATGGGAATCAGGCTACCTGCCAGAGTGGAGAGTGGGAGGAGCAAGCGGAGAAGAGAGCAGGAGGCACAAACAACAACAGAAGAAAACACATCACAGTAGCATGAAGTCATCACAAAAATATATGTCTTTGGACATAACGTGCCTTTTAGGACAAACAGATTAGTATCTGTGGACTGCCTCAGTTTTCCTTACTGTTTTATTGCACATGGACTAAAATTGTTGTACACAGTCTCCTAAACTAATGACCAGTTCACCGGATAGACACATGAAAACCTGTCCAAGTCCTTCAGTGATCCACCCAGAGTCTAGACTTGAACACACATCTTTGGAGAGAGCTGAAAATGGCTGTCCACTTTATGTAGAAAGCTAGCAAAACATGCTGCTAATGATTCTCTGTTAGATAAAATAATTTGTAGATTAAGTATTTCGAGAAGATCGTTTCAGGTTGAGTGATCTAGCACAGAAAAGCAGGTATACCTGGGTACCAATGACTAGACAGACACATAAAGTGCAGTTTAATCATGGCACACAGTTTATTGTCCAGGGGTACATTATATAATTAGAAAATAAGAAGTGAAACAAACAGTTCAGTAACTGAAGTACATAAAAGGACTATAAGTTCACTTATAACTATGACGTGAGGCCTGAATCCTTTTAGGGTGTACAGAGAAAGATCACATGATGAAAAGAGACAGGGCACAAGATGTTTCTAGAATCTCACATTCTCTTTAAACACATTTCTACATTCAATTTCTAATGGTAATTAGATCACTCATGACAACAATTTACTTTGACGTCTCAGAGAATCAACTACAGACCAGGGGCCGTATTCACAAAACATCTTAAGGCTAAAACTAGCTCCTAACTTGCCGATTTAGGAGAAACTCTTAAAAATAATGTCTGTGTCAGTCCTAAATTTAGGACTCCAAATTTTCGCTCTACGAGTATTTCACAAAGCATTTTACTTAATCTACAAATTCAAAGAATATAAAGCATTATCCAGCAAAAGAGAATGGAATAAATAAAAGCACAAGATGTTGGAAAATAAGTAAAAGGTGTTGTTTATAATTACTGCTAAAGCTTATAATAGCACCAATTGATTCAATACAAACAACATTTCTGAGGAAAAAATATTAACTATATACACTTACACTTATTCTAAGTTATTTCCACTGTTGTACGTTGTTGCCATATGGCAACATATCATAAAGTACCTTAAAAATTTTTTTTTTACAGTACTTCAAGTTAAGCCATTCTAAGAAAAGAAAAAGAGTCAAATATTTTTTTAAATAGGTTATCATAATGCGTGCGGTAGAGGGTTAAAACTTTATAAAGTAAAATAACTAGCTTCCGCCTGACGACTGTACGCATTAATTTGCGGTGGAAGAGTGAACTCTGACCTGACACATGATGAACGCGCACGTGCAGAGGATAGAGCAAAGCAAAACACTGTTCACGAATTAGAAGTGTAACATGAGGAATTTTAAAGAGAAATGTTGGAGGATTTCGATTTAAGAGAAGAAGAGCTTGAGTTTGTTGCC
Source organism: Ctenopharyngodon idella (assembly GCF_019924925.1). Lineage (NCBI taxonomy): Eukaryota > Metazoa > Chordata > Actinopteri > Cypriniformes > Xenocyprididae > Ctenopharyngodon > Ctenopharyngodon idella. The sequence goes on along the minus strand of NC_067222.1, from coordinate 15,331,003 downwards.
CAGTCGTATTTGTTTGAACCGAAAGCGCCGAAACCGAAAGCATTTTTTATGATGGATGGACGGATTTATTTTGGGCATCAAAACAGGCCCCCATTCACTATTATTATAAAGCTTTGGAGAGCCAGAATATTTTTAAATATATCTCAGATTGTGTTCATCTGAAAGAAGAAAGTCATATACACCTAGGATGGCTTGAGGGTGAGTAAATCATGAGATGATCTTATTTTTGGGTGAACTAACACTTTAATCTGTGATGACATAACATAAAGATTCATTCATGTACAGGTAAAATGTATTGAATGATGGAGAATGAAACATTGTGTTTAAGTACACGTCAGGTGTGTATATATTATAAACCTCCTCTCGAGTCGATTAGATAGACCATCTGAACGTGCTCCTCCTGAACTTTGTTAATAAAACATCATTTGTCAATTTAATTCTTCAGTCTCTGGAGATTCAGACATGTGAGAGGCGGACAATTATCTGAACACATACTTGTTTATTTAGTGACACTTAGCCTACACCTTAAAACCTTTATTTGAATATGGAAACATTTTTTTAAAATCTTTATTTGAATGTGGTAACATGATACCTTGTTCTACAATATTTCTCTGATTAAATCACTGACAGAGACTCCTCCCTTATCAGCCAATCATAGTAAGCGTGATGACGTCATCCATAGCAACCCCGCCCTTTCTCTATCTTAAGATTCTCTCTATTCCTTAGTAACGTTGGTCTCAGCAGCTTTGTGAATAGGTTTAAGAGGAAGCTCTTTACTAAGACTTTTACTGTTATTTAGGAGATAAAATGTTAAGATAAAATGTTTTGTGAATACGACCCCTGATCACCAGATCTGCAGAGAGATTTTCACTCTTTTTTTTTTTTAATTAGTACATTTCCATGGCAAAAACTGTCAGTAGCTCAGTTATAACTTCATTAGTCTCAGCCTGTCTGTCCTAGTGTACACTACACTGCATTATCAAATCACTGATGCGATACCTTGATTGTGTTGCATTCATGTCACCTCCTGTACTGATCATGTGTCGCTTTTAAGTGACCATGAAATAAAAATTCCCTTCATCTGTTTTCTGAATGCATGCTATTGATCTTATTTATTGTGAGTAATTTTGTAATTTAATTTTTTAATCAAAATGCCATAACCCGTCTTCCAGTGAAACTGCTGACTTCTCTCTGGTGATGAATGCTTCTCTGATGATTTAACTCACTCACATCCTGTTCCTGCAAGCTTTTATACACTTCACTTACTCGTCTAGTGTGAAACAGGCTAATGTTTGTTTGTTATCTGTCTTGTGATCGACAATGAAAGTTTTTCTGAATGAGCAGAGGAACATGTCAGATGCTCTTTGAGCAAATTATTGTTTGTTTGAGGTGAATTCAGACTTTTTTCACACATTTTCCCTCTATTTGCTTCTTTTAGTTTAAAAGAGGATCTTTAAATAGTCAAGCTCAACAAAATCTGTAGTCTGATGTTTGTTGTGTGGATTTCAGGCTGTTCTGTTGGTCAAAACACACATTAGATTTGAGGTCGACTCATTTAATTCATTTATATCTTCATGTAGATTTCTATAATATAGTAGAATCAGAGAAAGTTGAGTTCATTACTGATATTCATAAACTGAGTGAATGAAACATCTGAGATGTTGATCAATTGATCAGTAATGCTTTGTTGTCTGATGTTGTTAGTTTTCTGTTTCTATTTTCTGATCTATATTTCTCTGTTTCTGTGCTGCTGCAGGACAAGTGAAGACATCAGTGCTGAAGGGACGTCCTGTCACTCTGAAGTATAAAACTGAAATACAGAAGGATGATAAAATACAGTGGAAGTTTGAAGAGAAACTCATAGCTGAAATGACTGGAGAGGACTGTGAGAACCCTCAATGGTCTGATGATGAATTCAGAGACCAAATGAAGCTGGACCCTCAGACTGGATCTCTCATCATTCAACAAACCAGACCTGAACACTCTGGATTATATAAACTAGAGATCAATACCAGTTATTATTCAACATTCAGAGTCTTCAGTCTTATCGTCGGTGGTGAGTAACCTTCTAGTGGAATTACTTTACAGAGTTAAATCATTAAAATGTGTCTCTAACTATTTTATCAAAGCCTTAAAGCTCAAAAAGGTCATGTGGTATTTTTTTTTTCATGAAGTCAACTGTAAATACAGGCAGTTGCAGATTAATTAATTTGAATTGAATAATAATTTATTAATTTGTTTTGTCAGTCCTGGTTTCTGGTGTTTTAGACAGATCTGGTTCCTCAATGAAGCAGCTTCAGACAGTCTTCTTTCATATGCTGTTGTCTGTTCTGAAACTGTTCTTCACACAGACTGTGTTGCTTCTGTCTGCAGGATTGTTTGATCAACTTTATCAGTCACAATCCTCCTCATTATTCCTGATCATTATTGAACTGCAGTACAGTCATTATCTGATCACAAATCAAACATTCAGAACCGTTTCTTCACACAAACTCAATTCAACACACTCATATTTCATGTCATTTGAGTGGATTTTTACTCTTAGAAACACAGACTGGAGTTCAACACAGTTTCATCAGTGAAACACACATGAGGTGTAGAGATTTATACTTACATTCAGATTTCTACAATGAGAAGTTGAGCTCTTTTCAACTTAAAATACAGTAAATGATATGTTTGTGATACAGTATGTCAGGTGTGATATGTCAGTGTTTCTTCTGTTTATTTCTGCTGCTGTTGGTTTTCTGGTTCTGATTTCTCTGTATTTTTCTGTTTCTTTGACAGATGAAGAGAAGTCAGTGTCAGTGATGAAGGGGGCGGATGTGACTCTACGTGTCAATCCTGCAAAACAGACAGGAGATAAGATATTCTGGATGTTTGGAGATGACAACTGTCACGTAGATAAAAACACAGAAGAGAAGTGTGAAGAAGGGTCTAGGTACTTTGCTACTATATTTGAAGACAAAGTGTATCTGAATCCTCAGACTGGAGATCTCACCATCAAGGAAATCAGAACTATCCACACTGGAAAATACAAACTAAAGATCATCAGAAATGGCAAATCCTCATTCAAGATATTCAATGTTACTGTTTCTGGTGAGTGCAATATTTACTTTCATTGTAATTATGATTTTATTTCTAGATCAACATTGTGCCGTTCTTAAAGGATAGTTCAGCTAAAAATGTCCTCATGTCATTCTGAACCCACAAGACTTTTATTGAATTTGATCCAAATTTTAAGAATTGTTGTGACTGATTTGAATGTGGAAATTTGAAAGAAAAGTTAAGACTTTCTTCACAAAAGATCTTCATTGTGTGAGAGCTCTCTGATGCACATTTATGAGAGAATCTCAACACAGTGGTCAGCAGTGCAGATCCTCAGGGTGTGTCGTGAGAATGACCCTTTTATATGAACTCAGTGTTACTGGTATGACTGACTTTCTTTCTATGGAGCACTAAAGTGTTTTTCCTTCCATGTCATGGTGTCCAATGTTGTTTGGACCCAAACATTTTTCAAAATATCTTCTTTTTTTTTCACAGAAGAAAGTCATACAGGTTTGGAATGACATGAATGAACTATCCATTTAAGCACAAATATCATCATGGTGCTGTGAGACACACTAATCCATTACATCCAGTTCTAATCCATCCATTTAAGAGTTCAGGGGTCGTGTTCACAAAACATCTTAATGCTAAAACTAGCTCCTATCTTGCCGATTTTGGAGAATCTTTTATAAAATAATGTCTGTGTCAGTCCTAAATTTAGGACTCCAAATTTTCGCTCTACGAGTATTTCACATAGCATTTTAGTGCTAAAACTAGCTCCTAAATATGTGAAACATTAGGAGTGGTGATGAGGACTCGTGAGTCACTAAGACCAAATCACAAACAATCCTAAAATGGCTGTTGTCGGATGTTCTCCTCAGCAATCCGCCCAAAGACACTGAACACCATTGAGTCAATAGTGATAAAGTCTTGAGCTGAGCCTTTTCTTCATAAATGCGATAAATATTATGATTTATAGGTTTTAATATGACAACATAAAGATTTATTCATGTACAGATAAAATGTATTGAATGATGGAGAATGAAACATTGTGTTCAATCACACGTCAGCTGTGTATATATTATATTCCTCCTCTCGAGCCCATTAGACAGACCGTTTTAACGTGCTCCTCCTGAACTTTGTTTATAAAACATCATTTGTCACATTAATTCTTCAATCTCTGGAGATTCAGACATGTGAGATTTTAAATCTTTATTTGAATATGACATTTTTTTTAAATCTTTATTTGAATGTGGTAACATGATACCTTGTTCTACAATATTTCTCTGATTAAATCACTGACAGAGACTCCTCCCTTATCAGCCAATCATAGTAAGCGTGATGACGTCATCCATAGCAACCCCGCCCTTTCTCTATCTTAAGATTCTCTCTATTCCTTAGTAACGTTGGTCTCAGCAGCTTTGTGAATAGGTTTAAGAGGAAGCTCTTTACCAAGACTTTTATTGTTATTCAGGAGATAAAATGTTAAGATAAAATGTTTTGTGAATACGACCCCTGATCACCAGATCTGCAGAGAGATTTTCACTTTTTTGTTTATAATTAGTACATTTCCATGGCAAAATCTGTCAGTAGCTCAGTTATAACTTCCTTAGTCTCAGCCTGTCTGTCCTAGTGTACACTACACTGCATTATCAAATCACTAATGCGATACCTTGATTGTGTTGCATTCATGTCACCTCCTGCCACAATACAACGAAATCGAGCCACGCAACGCAATAAAGCCACAATACAATGAAAATGCTCCCAGCCACTAGGGGGCTTTCAGAGCTCGGTAAAGTTAGTTGTCCTTGCCACTGTTCTACAGAGTCGTCAGTTTTACAAAGATATCATAGGGCTGTGAATCTTTGAGTATACATATGCATTCATAGGGTTATTGAAATGCTTCTCTCAATGCGTCTAATCAGGATGAGAATTATACAGCGACCTTCAGGCACTTAGAGAGTGGGGGCAAAAAACAAAAAAACCTTTTGTCCATTTTTAAAAGTTTAGTTCACCCAAATATGAAAATAATGTCATTTATTACTCACCCTCATGTCGTTCCACACCTGTAAGACCTTCGTTAATCTTCAGAACACAAATTAAGATATTTTTGTTGAAATCTGATGACTCAGTGAGGCCTACATATACATTAAACATACAATGCTTACGTGGAGAAACTACCTTAGAATATCATGCGCTTTCCCAACTAATCCTAAACTATTTTTTCTTCAAGGAATAGTAAGAAAAGCCGTCTTTGTCCTCTTTATACGGAACATTTTCCTTATGATGATTCTGAAAGGAAACGCGCTGGGTGCCTACTGTCGCTATAGTAACGAACGCAACTTTAACGCGCATCTGATTGATAAACCGCGCGCTCTTATTTCAGTGTTGTTAATGTTGTAGTTACTGCAGCCGTTTCCTTCGTGCATTCAGTTTAACGACATTCGTTTCATAATTTCATTTATCATTCATTGGAACTGTGCGTATGCATTTAGACACTTACATTATGTGTTTGGTCCGTCCATGCATTAAATGCGCGCTCTTGAATAAGGTGGGTTTTAACGTTCCTTCAACTGCTCATGTAATGTCAATGGTATGACCCATTTCCGTAAAACCTGAGTAGTTTATCTTATAGAAAATAACGGTGACTTTTCCACACAATAAAAGCGTTGACCACGCAATGACTTGGCAGCTTTATCAATGGCTTGCGCAGTGTGACTCAGGACTATTGCTATTATAATAGAGACTGTCATCTGCTCATGTGAACAACAGTGGCCGTCCTGAGGAGAGCTCAAACGTGGGCTAAGGACTGAGCGCGAGCACAATCCAGTGAGAGGCGCTAAAGAGTGCAGCGCATGTCTGTGAAGGAGAGCTGTGAGGGCGAATTACGGCGCACAACGTCAATTCGCGCGTGTAGTAATTTAATGTTTATATATTTTAAAGCACTGAATCGCTATAGAATCGCGATCAATCCGATTCTTAACATTTTACATCGATTACTGACCAAAATTAACGATTCACGATTCAAAAAACATGTTTCAAGATCGATGCATATGCATTGTCAGGATTTGTAATCGATGCATCGAGAAAACGAGTGAATCGATACACCCCTAAGATATCACGATTAGTTTTAACAGTATGTAACCACTGTATATCCACATGAAATATTAATTCAAAACCATCTATGTACATTATAGCTGCATATTTATACCTGTGAATGAACTGACGCACTACCATGGCTCAGGGGAATGACTGCCAATTCCACCAAGTGATTAAAAACATATAATTTGTATTCAGTAAAATCACTTTTAACATTTAGAAACAGACATGATCAAATTCCAAAGCTTGTAGTCAGGGTTCCTGTGGATCCTTAAAAAGTCTTAAATTAGATTTTTAAAATTTAAGGTCATAAAAAGTCTTAAAAAGCCTTATTTTTACTTATGAGAGGTCTTAAATTTTAGATGACACTTTGACTAAGACATATCTAAATCATTTACCAAATTAAAACTAATTAGCATACATATTATTATTATTTTATTTTTCTTTGTGGATTTGCTTGTTCACGTGACAATTCATGGGTCTTGCAGCATTTACTGTATAACATGGGTTACTGTCTCCTGCATGCAAAAGGAAGAGAGCAGAGGAAAATGGGTAAATGTCAGTTCAGTAACCGTTGTAAGTTCATTCTTTATGTGTGATGGGGTGTGTGATAGTATTGTCTATGATGATATCCTAATTATTGTTTAACGATGTGAGAGCTGACATTGAGTTTGTCACTCACGCTTTCACTGTGATGTATGCAGTTATATGAACTCAAAACTCAACATACATGGGCATGACCCTGATGAGTTTTTGTCGTTTTCCCCAAATCAGAACGATTGCAAATGTGATATTTTATACAACAGTTACATGAACAATATGTTAACATTGACCCTGTTGAAAAAACAGCATATGCTGGTAAGGTAGGTTTTGAAGCTGGGATGCTGGTTTGAGCTGGTTTATGCTTAAATTTGCCAGTCAAGCAGCACATCAGCCTGGAGAGAGCTGAAGAAAGATGACAGTACACACTTCATATGTGAATTAAGATGATAGTTGCAGTTGTTCAATAATTGTTCATTTATGATACAGCATGTTATTAGCTTGTACCTATCATTGTTGTTCAGTACGCTGTAAAACGCTGTAAAAAACAGAAAAGGTTCTGGTAATTTTCTGCCAGGACAAGATCTGTTATGTTGTAACCCTGTGTAACTCTACAACGCAGAATGCAATGTGTAAATTATAATACAGGTAAAACACCTGAGAAAAATCAACATGGATAATTCCTTCATATTAACACAGTACATTGTGCCCTATTTTTAACTAACTAACTAACTAACTAACTAACTAACTAACTAACTACCTACCTATACACTGCTTCAAACTATAATTGTTCAAAATGTGTAGTTTTACTAGTTAATAAGAAAATAAGAAAATGTAATTGTTCAAAAATGTGTAACTGTTCAATAATTCAATGTTGTATTTAAAAATAAAAATATCTGATCAAAAAGATGTTTATTATTTTTACAAAAAAATAGGTTTATATTATTATAAATATATTATTATATTTATATTATGAACAAATCTAAATTAACAGGTGATTTCAAATCATATTTGTATGTGTATTCTGGGCAATAATACAGTTTTGCGTCATGGTTACGTGATGACGTTATCTATGTTATTTAGCAACTTTTAGCAACAAATCCACCCGTCTTTAGCAACTTCCCTGAAAAATTGTTGGCAACATTTGTTCGATTTCATTGTGTTGTAAACTTATGTTTGCTTTTTTAATTTCATTGTGTTGTGCATTACTGGGCCACTGTAGAATTCAGACTTTTTTCACACATTTTTTCCTGCATTTGCTTCTTTTAGTTTAAAAGAGGATCTTTAAATAGTCAAGCTCAACTAAATCTGTAGTCTGATGTTTGTTGTGTGGATTTCAGGCTGTTCTGTTGGTCAAAACACACATTAGATTTGAGGTCGACTCATTTAATTCATTTATATCTTCATGTAGATTTCTATAATATAGTAGAATCAGGGGAAGTTGAGTTCATTACTGATATTCATAAACTGAGTGAATGAAACATTTGAGATGTTGATCAATTGATCAGTAATGCTTTGTTGTCTGATGTTGTTAGTTTTCTGTTTCTGATTTCTGATCTCTATTTCTCTGTTTCTGTGCTGCTGCAGGACAAATGAATGAATCAGTGCTGAAGGGACGTCCTGTCACTCTGGACTATGATACTGAAATACAGGAGGATGATAAAATACAGTGGAAGTTTGAAGAGAAACTCATAGCTGAAATGACTGGAGAGAACCGTGAGAACCCTCAATGGTCTGATGATGAATTCAGAGACCAAATGACGCTGGACCCTCAGACTGGATCTCTCATCATTCACCAAACCAGACCTGAACACTCTGGATTATATAAACTAGAGATCAATACCAGTGCTTATTCAACATTCAGACTCTTCAGGATTATCGTCGGTGGTGAGTAACACAAAGTCTTTCAGTGAAACAGCAGCAGTGTATATGACAGACCTTGTGTCAAAATATGATTATAAAAGTGTTCCAGTTGTGTTATATTAATGATGGAGAAACTCTGACCTGTTCATCATATCACTGCACTGCTGCCATAGCAGATATATACTGATGTAGAAATCAACACACTGTTATGTCAGGAACAAGACCTTCTAGTGGGATTAATTTACAGTTAAATCATTAAAATGTGTCTCTATTTTATCAAAGCTGTAAGACTCAAAAAGGTCATGTGGTATTTTTTTTTTCATGAAGTCAACTGTAAATACAGGCAGTTGCAGTTTAATTTCTGGTTTCTGGTGTTTTAGACAGATCTGGTTCCTCAATGAAGCAGCTTCAGACAGTCTTCTTTCATATGCTGTTGTCTGTTCTGAAACTGTTCTTCACACAGACTGTGTTGCTTCTGTCTGCAGGATTGTTTGATCAACTTTATCAGTCACAATCCTCCTCATTATTCCTGATCATTATTGAACTGCAGTACAGTCATTATCTGATCACAAATCAAACATTCAGAACCGTTTCTTCACACAAACTCAATTCAACACACTCATATTTCATGTCATTTGAGTGGATTTTTACTCTTAGAAACACAGACTGGAGTTCAACACAGTTTCATCAGTGAAACACACATGAGGTGTAGAGATTTATACTTACATTCAGATTTCTACAATGAGAAGTTGAGCTCTTTTCAACTTAAAAAGAGTAAATTACATGTTTGTGATCCAGTATGTCAGGTGTGATATGTCAGTGTTTCTTCTGTTTATTTCTGCTGCTGTTGGTTTTCTGGTTCTGATTTCTCTTCTGTATTTTTCTCTGTTTCTTTAACAGATGAAGTGAAGTCAGTGTCAGTGATGGAGGGGGAGGATGTGACTCTACGTGTCAATCCTGAAATACAGACAGGAGATACGATATTCTGGATGTTTGGAGATGACAACAGTCCCGTAGCTAAAAACACAGAAGAGAAGTGTGAAGAAGAGTCTGAGTACAGGGATTCTAGATTTAAAGACAATGTGGATCTGAATGATCAGACTGGAGATCTCACCATCAAGAACATCAGAAAAATCAACACTGGAGAATACAAACTAAAGATCATCAGAAATGGCAAATCCTCATTCAAGTTATTCAATGTTACTGTTTCTGGTGAGTGAAATATTTACTTTCATTGTAATTATGATTTTATTTTAGATCAGTATTGTGTCGTTCTTAAAGGATTGTTCCCTCATGTCGTCCCAAACCCACAAGACTTTTATTCATCCCAAGATTTCTGTCCTTCCATTAAAAGTCTGGGGAAACAAAACTTCAAAGCTCCAAAAAAAAAAAAAAAAAAAAACACACCCTGTTCACATGAGAGTGGATGGCAGTGCAGCTCCTCAGGTTTATATAGTGATAATGTCCCTTTTGTATACATTGGGTATAAATTTCTATGGAACACTAAAGTTTTTTTTTATTTTCTTCCATATAATGGTGTCCAATGTTGTTTGGATCAAACATTTTTCAAAATATTTTCTTTTGTTCTTTGCTCCATATCACTTCAAATGTTTTCAGTTATCTCAATTGGTCCTTACAGCCTACATCCACAAAATAAACAAAACTCACAGCGACACAGACCAAGCAAATAGATATAGTAAGCAAAAGTTTGAAAACGACAAATTATTGTCATGGTTTTGCCACAAAATACATTTTATTGTGTCCTGAAAGCGTATACTCACTCTCTCTCTCTCTCAAACACACACACACATATAGTACAGACACACACTCACACAGAAACGTCTTGTCAGCGCTGCTCTGACAAATCAGTAAAATAGTTTAGCAACTTAAAAGCTTCATGACATTTCTCACCAGTGAGGTAATAACTGTGTGGTTCTTGAGGTAGATAAACTTACAGTTTCACTATTAGTAGAGACACTGCTGCCGTGAGAGACACACAGACTCTGGTAGGCTAATTCTGTCTCTCACTGTGTTAATAACTGTATTATATTCTGCTATCAAGGCTCAAGCCTCCGTTACTAGCTCTGAAATGACATTTTGGAATTAGCAACGGAGACTTGGGATGAGATGCGTAAGAAATTAGTGTTTTAAGGAAAAAACCTGACAAATGTCTTGAAATACACCATCAGAACAGTGTCTTGAGGTGTGGTAACTAAGAATAATTGACTCCGGGCCATTGAATTATTATTCATGAACTTCATTTATCATGTTAACTGAGGCCTGTAGAGTCTGAGGTGTCTCTGTTGGGTTATCTGTGATTTCTCTGAGCGTTACACGGTCTGATCTTGGGGAGAATCTGCTGGGATGTCCACTCCTGGGAAAATTGGTGTCTGTTTCAAACACTTGTGAATAATCTTCCTCCTTCCTGCTTTTACAGAGGTGATCACATGTGCCGTTGATCAGTTAATCAAAGTCATTTGATGACCGTTACTTACCCTGATTCCTATGTTACAGTAAGAGTGTCCTTAGTTTTCCCCATGGCTTCTTCATTTTCTCCTAGTTTTTGTTAAAGGCACACTATGTAGTTTTCACCTCTAGAGGTCGCTTATTCAAAACAAAGGTGTAGCTTGATGACTCCTTGATTTCACTGAATCATGGGAGGTGTTGTCTTCACGTCTACAGCTGGTGGATAAGTATCGGGACGAGACTCGGGCAGAAATCATTTTCATGGATGAACTTGTTACACACTGCAGTAAGATAGATCAATATTAGTCAAGGTAAAACATGGTACTCGCGATAAATCAAGAAAATGAGATTTAAACTATAAGACTTACTGTGTTGAGTTATATAACATGATTAGTTTTCTGTCAATGAATGTATCCAAACAGTTGCTCACCTGTGTAATAAAACACAGAATATATTAAAGCATCTCTGGTGTTTCCATGGTTTCTACAAATAAATATCCTCTGAAACCAAGGGTAACGCAGGTATGATGTCATTGGTAGGCGACGTACGGACACGCTTATTTCTCTGGATTTAAACATTCTTGGAAACATTTGGGCTAATGTTGTCACGAATACGGTTCCCGCGGCTCTTCCTCCCGGCCGCCGGAGGGAGCCGTCACCGGAGTTCTGATCATTTCCCATTCGGACTACATTACCCATGGGCCCTCATTCCTGAGACTGATTGCTCACGCACCTGCGCTGCATTACACTCACACTATTTAAGACACACACACTCACACCGCGAAGTCTTGATTTGCCCCGGTGATCTCTACTGAGCGTTTTCTTGTGGATTGTATTTCTGTTGCCGTTGGACTGTTTATTGGACTGTGTTTGTTTGCCGCCTGCCTCGACCATTGCCTGTCCCTGTTTGTGTCTCTGCCTTTGCCCCTGTCTGCTTTGGTGTTTATCGTAATAAAGCTGCAAATGGATCCTCACGCTGTCGACCCATCATTACAAATGTACACGAGTCAACAAAATATACAACACTGTTCTAGTGGTTTTTGGATATTTTAATCCAATAATCTTACATATTGTGCTTTTAAATAAATAATGACAGTGTGATGTGTCATGTGGTGTTGTTCATCTGAGGTTTGATTTTGATTGGGACACTTTTTCCAAGTCATCTCAATGGCAAAAAGTGTCCCAATCAACCTGAATTCACCCTATATATAATGCTGAATCTATAATGATGAATTAATGATTAAAGTTTCAAAATGATTTAAGTTGCTGCATCACCTCAATGAATTTGCTTCAGCATTTATATCAGTGCTCTGTAGATGAAGCAAAAATATATATTGCTTTCTTCTTGCCAGAAACAGCAAACTGTCATTGTCTGTTTCACACTGATGAAACAGCATCTGAATGATGATTATGTAGTAATGTCAAACACATATTAATTGTTTTTAAGTACAAAAACACACTTGGTCTAATGGCGACACTTTCCTTGTATTTCTTTGTTTCTATGTGCAGCCGTCCCAAAAGAAGAGGAGAGGAAACCATTGATGAAGGGTGAGATTCTGTTGTTTGAATATCTTTAAAGCGTGATCATGATTTGATGTGTGAGATGTGGCTTCATTCACTTTAGTTTTTATTCAGTTTAGTTTTTTCATTCAGTTTTCAGATTTTAAAGTTTAAATGAACTTTACATTTTAGTTTAGATGCACGAGTTCACAAGTACAATAAATATTGAACTTGTCAAATAAGTGAGATGAACTTCTGACAGTCTGTTAAATGATTTTGTACATGTAAATGTTTGACTTTAGTTTTGATGTCTCATATAATATGACTAAATCCAGATCAGTACATCTCTCTTTAATTTGCCATTGTCTGTGTATTTTCTGACTGATTCCACAGAAAAACGAGAGGATGAATCAGTGACTGTAGAGATGCCGCTGCTGAATGCAGAGGATCTGGATGGAGTGAATGAGCAGGAGAGTTTACTTTAATGAGATAAGACACGCCCACCAGTGTCAATCACTCTGACATCATCAACACTTCAACAACAAAAACACATTTCTGCTTTCATAAGCCTCTAGAATCCGTCCAGTGAAAGAGAGAAATGAAGCCGTGTCTGTTGAGCTGATGAACCTGCATGTAAAAATAACTTTATATGAACCGAGAAACACTTTCTTATATCATTTTAATAATGTTACACTTCATACCTGCACCACTATTAACACAATACTGGTGTGACTCTCACAGCTTTGATTTTGTGTGATTGTTACGTTCCATGTTATTATTTGTTTTGGGATTGGTATTTTGTTTTTGTTTTCTTCCCTCTTTTCTTTTTCTTTGTCTTTACTTTCGTTTCAGCAGGGTGATGCGGGTACCTGAGTGGTCAAGTCTTTTGAAAAAAGAAAGAACAAAAAACAACAATAGAAACAGTTAGCAGCAGATAGAACAATTATGGTCATAATATTAAAAGTAAGTAAGAACAGTAAAAAATACATTTCAAAGAAAAAAATACAGTTTCAGCTATGGTCAAAAATATGATCATGCAGTTTTTAAAGCATATCTTTTAAGTTATTAATCAACATTTATCTTTCTGTTAAATTATTTGAATGACTTCAACGTATGTTAAAGCATTTATTTTCATTTTCAAACACTAGAAAATAATTTTGAATTTTGTCTGTACCTCTCACTGAGAGAAAAGAACATGTTATCAGTATGTTTTGAGAAGGTTCCTGCTCAGATTAACTTCAACCTTGACGAAGTTGCGAATCATGTGTATCTGTGTATCATGATGAATGATCTTAGATCACTCCAGTGAGAGTTCCAACTGGAGAGTTCCGAGGATGAATCTGCAAATACTTATAAAACTGTCTTGGAACTCTTGAGATTAAATCTGAAAAGGACTTTCTTCAGAACACAAATTAAGATATTTTTGATGAAATCCAAGAGGTATGTTGTTTACGTCCAGCGCTGCAGGTTCTACATCAGAACATCGACTCATTATTGGTTGGCTCTTGTGTCAGCATCACACACATCGTGCTGATCATGTGACCAGCTTTGGCCAATAATGAGTCAGAGTTCTGATGTAGAATCTGGAAGCGCTGGACATAAACAACATATGAGAATGACACAAGAGAAGAGATTGTTGAATGAAGTCGTTATTTTTTTTGTGCATAAAATGTATTCTCGTCACTTCACAACATTAAGGTTGAACCACTGCAGTCACGTGACTGTTTTAACGATGTCTTTAGTACCTTTCTGGACCTTGAATGTGTTGATTATATTGCTGTCTATGGATGAGTCATAAACCTCTTGGATTTCATCAAAAATATCTTAATGTGTTCTGAAGATGAACAAAGATCTTACTGGTGTGGAATGACATGAGGATGAGTACTAAATGAAATTTCATTTTTGTGTGAACTAACCCTTTAAATGCTTGTCCTGAGAGCGAGTGAGTCTCTGTTCAACTTTACAGAATGAGCTCCAGCAGACGAAGAGCGATAACTCTGACTAAAATATACCTACATGTAAAACGAGTAAATGTACTTTTATGAAAACAACAACAGTAACTGATGTGTCATTCATTGTTTTTACAGAAGTGATGTAATCTCTTCACTGCACTCTGAAATATACTGACAAACCAATAAGAGACATGATTTTGGTCACAGAGCTGCTGAAGTTACATAAAACTGCCACTTGGTGGCTCACAAACAGACTGATACCAACTGACAGCAAATTATTATTATGTGTATTCATATATCTGTATTATATTTCTATTTAGTTTGAGTATTGTCCATGTGTCAGGTTTTAGAGATGTACACATCACCACATAGGGAGAGAAAGTTAGAAATGATAATGTTTGGATTTGATGGTAGCTCAGTTTTTTCACTTCTCACCATTTTTGTTTGTTAGAAATATAAACTGGATTTAGTAATGCTTTTGAAATGGAAAAACTCTATTAAATAAATTATATATAATTTTTTTTTTTTTTTTTTTTTTTTTTTTAATACTTACTGTGATCTCAGACTGTGGTGATGTGGTTTCTCCACTGCATGGATCTTCATGTGTTTCTTCAGGTGACTTTTAATAGTGAAACTCTTTCCGCACTTCTCTCTGCTGTGGATCCTCTCATGTGTTTTCAGATTTTTTGACACAGTGTGAACACCAACAAACATAGGCTTATGCTGAACTTTATTCTTGTACATTTGGATTTATCATCATCAGTTATATGTTGAATTTATGTTTTTAAAAAGTTGCACAGAGTGTGACATATCACAATCATTGCAGTGTCTGTAGAAATGTCACATGTCTAGAGTGACTAGACTTTAACTAGAAATTAACTAAATTAACCATTTTTATCAGCCCTAAATGTTTCACTCAACCCTGTTACTTCTGACATTATTTTCCTCCTTTAAAAAAAAAAAAAAAAAAAAAAAAAAAAAAAAGTATTTAGTCCCCACTTGAACCCATCTATCATACTTTTTAATATACTTATCACACATAGAAAATAGACTTATGTATTGCAAATGTAAGATTAATATATAATGAATATATACAAAATGTATTTATAATTTATTGCCTACAACATTATGAATACATTTTGTATATATATTATTCTATATTTTAAATAATTCTTAAGTGTAAGTTCCTATGTCTGATGAGTACATTTAAAAGTGTATGAAAGATGGGTTCAAGTATACTATAAGTGGTTACTAAATACATTATTTTAAATACAGAGATAGTATGTTAAAAGCACATTTTAGTTCATATTTCATGGTGTCTTAAAATAGCACAGTTGAGTCCACTTAGATTATCCTAAGTAGTACTAAAGAAGTGCTTTTAGTACATCAAGTACAAAACAAGTGCACGAAAATAGAGCACTTTAAGTACATTATGGAAGTATACTATAATAAAAGTATTTTACTGCACTTTTTTTTACCTGGGTAATCAGTCAGGTCACGGCCAGCCAAGTACAGATTTACTGCTAACAGTCTTTTATTCTGTCACAGCGTGTTGCAAATCAAGTAAGACGCAGGATGTAAGTGCAAGCAGTTTTACATTTATTTTAACAAAGAACTCAGGATACATAAAAAAGCAGGAAAGAACAACCTCCTAAACGCAACAATAACAGATAGCTGAACTCAACTAAACACAGGGCTTAAACACACAGTGAACTGAGGATCTAATTAACAAGACACAGCGGGACACACCTGAACTGAAACTCTAATCAAATGAGACACCATGGAAACAAACAGGCAAAGGACAGAATTAACAGTACAAGAAAACCAGCGTAGACTCAAACAATGAACAGAAACACAGAGCCAAAACAAACTCTAAACATTGGATATTTACAGTAGATTTGTTCATGTCATATTTATAGTCATCAATTTTGTTTACGCGTAGCTTGAAGTGTCGAGTATTTTAACTAAACACACACGTTTCTGATGAGCTTAGGAATTCAATGTCATGAAGGTTACACGCGCTTACTGACTGAATTCTAAATCTGAACTCGTGAATTCTCTCTTATCATCATAAACAACAAAATGCAGAAAAGATGTAAGCAAGAGATTCATTTCGCTGTATATGTAACCCCTCTAAACTGGCACAGTTACACACTTCAGCATGTGCGAGTGCATACAGCACGTGTGCTAATAACTAACACTCAAATAGGGCTAATATTTTAACAAAACCAAATAAAACACATACCTGGGATAAACAGCACCAAAAGGCTTATCAGCAAACAGCGCATCGATGTCGCATGAGAAGTCTTAAATGAAATAAACAGAAGTTCGGAGTTCACAAGTAGGCCAATAAACACAATCTTCATCTTATCGTGACAAATAGCACATATTTGACTCGACTAACACATCTAGGAGCTGACTGACAAAACAAGTAGACTTTTGTGTAGTTTAAAGTTCAAATTTGGATTTGAAAACCATCCAAACTTAGTTATTAAGATGGAGCAATTAATGATGCTACTCACCAGATATGAGATATGAGACTCTGATTACATAGCTCCACCCTGCAATGTCATGTGCACAAACGCAACAACCAATGGTGAGTTTTCCCAGTTTATGCTGATTTATATATTATTTAAACACAGTTTCAGTGATTATGTGGTTGAGTTAGAGCCCATAACTCACATTAGACTGAAGTCATGAGCTGCTTCAGTGTTCTTTGATCGCTTTCTTAATTAATGTAATATATTTGAATAACCCTTTTGTTTTTCATGCTTCAAGTCAAGTCACCTTTATTTATATATCACTTTTTACAATAAAGATTGTTTGAAAGCAGCTTTACAGTGATAACAGGAATATTATTTGTCAATTTTGTCATTGTTCAGCAGTGAGTAAGTTGAATTTTTTATTTCATACAGCAGCTCTGTTGAGTTCTCATATAATCACGGTTGGTTACTTTTAAAATGTATTTCACTAGATTACAAAATACATGTTTTAAAAAGTAATTTGTAATGTATTTCGTTAGATTACACAAGTTTTGTAACTTAATCTCAATACTTTAGAATACTTTGGAATACTAATTGGTATGTAACACAAAAAAAGGTAATCGCAAGTTTTTATTTCACAATTCTGACATTTTTCTCAGAATTGTGTGATATAAAGTTGCAATTTCGAGTTATAAAGTCAGAATATAAAAGTCAGAAATCTGAGATATAAACTACAAAAAATTCAGAATTGTGGAGATAAACTTTAAAAAACTTTATAACTTGCAATTGTGAGTTTATATCTGCCAATTCTGACTTTATAAAACTCAATTGTAAGTTTAAATCTCGCAATTCTGAGAAAAAAAAAAATCAGAATTGTGAGATGCGTCACAGTTTACATTGATGTTTAAATGAAATAAATGACATTAAAATTCCAAGTAATCACTATGGTAATCTAAAATACTTTTCAGATGATTACCATTTTAAAATGTAACTGTAATGAAATACAGTTACTCAAATTTTGTATTTTAAATACGTAACTAAGTTACATGTATTTCATTACTCCCCAACCCTGCATATAATAGTGTCAGTGCAGTCAGAAATATTATTTCAATGTTAAGTCTTTCTTTCTAATCCATAAAAGCAATCAACAAATTCATTAACGGTTCTTAGCTTGTTTTGTCTGTTATTGTTTTTCCTTATGCAGTATAAATACATGTACATGAGCAGCATTAAACAGTATGTGTAAATAAACAGAAATGCCATGTCAGATGCAGCTTCTGTTCTGGTACTAACCTCCCTGAAACAGATACTAACACACAAACATAAAGATCACTCTTATGAGCAGCTAGGCTCTCACTTCTATCTGGTACTTTTCCCACAACAGAGAGATAATGAGTGCAGTTTCACAGAGAAAGCAATATTCAACCTTATTCTTTAATGTTTAAAGATGAAAAATAACTATAAATTTGTCCTGAAGATGAGAGGCCCTACTGACCTTTGCGACCTAAGCTGTCATAGTCAGCTAGAAGATTAATTATATGTTGAGTGCTTTCCTCAAAACCAAGGAGAGAGCACATTCATGTGAAAAGATAATGCAATTCTATTAAGCTTCACAAATTTGGAGATGTCATTAAAATGATTTAATGTTTAGAAGAATAAATTAACAACTTGATAAACCACTCGAAATTATATATATATATATTGAAGTGGCAGTGGATTCCAGGATCCACCGCTTCTATATATATGTTGATTATATAAAGCTGCTCTGTGGAGTTTTATTATAGATTGTGGAAAGCAGAAAAACACTGACTAACCCAAGAAATGATTTTAGCTGAAAGACAAACATCAGTGGATCAGTATGTGTCAGGAACCTGATGGGTTTTTGGCAGCTATGAATGCAACAGTGTGCTAAAATAATCTTAAAGTTTAAATATGAATTCACTGAATATTACATTTATTCTTTTCATTGTGGTAGATTTTCCCCTACACACTTAAGTTTACCTGTTTACCTGGAGCATCTCCTAATCGACACCCGAGCGTCTGCTGGCGACACTCAATAATCCTGATCTTCCGGGGCGTCTCCTAATCGACACCCAATAATATTTCGGTCAACGTCTTGACCCTTTTAACCCTAGTGCTCCCTAACTTGCTGTGCAGCAATAACCAGACAGACTCCAGACTATGCCTTAGAATATGCTTTATTCACGGCCGGAGGACCTCGTATCAATCACAGAGAATCCCACCAGCAAGAAGAATACTACAGTTTATATAGGATAGGAGCATGGTAAAGCATTCTACAATATGATTGGTTCTTCATATGTCAAACCCTCATGTTACTAGGTAAAGCAAGATCTGCCCAAATCATGTGCTTATTAGTTCGTTGGTTACTCAATATCATGGGGCTATTATATTTAGATGGTTGTCTAGCTGTCCCTAAGTGTCATTTCCACTTTTCTTATTTTTGGACATGATTCAGACACACACTGACTTAGGCCCAAGGTTTGAGGACATTTAGTTTTCAAAAGCATATAAATGTTATTCCTGCAAAGAAAAAGAAATGTTAGTTATAATTAATTTAAAAATTCCATCACATCATCTAATAGTTTTTCTTTTGAATGGTCTGGTAGTTTCTCTAGTGTTTATTATATGGATAAAAGTGTCTGCTAAATGATTAAATGTAAGTAAATCCAGAAACAAAACGAAGTGGTTTAATATCTTGAAAAGCAGTGCATGTTATTGTCAGTGGGATATTGTGTATGGATCTGTTATTCTCAGTGGTTATATCAGTCTTGGTGCTCATGTGAAGCTAAATCAAGACACCTGAAATAGTTTTAACTGTGTTTACATGTATTTATTTTTCAAGATTAACAGAATAATTTTGTAAAATTCAAATAAACAGTGAGTAGAACTGCATATGAAAAGGACAAGAAGGAGGCTGTTAGTGAAATAACACATTAGTTGGCGCTTCAACAGAGACAAACAAGACTGACAAATCTATTGAAAACATGATTTGTTCACGCCATGTCGTGATTACCGTTATTACGAGATGAGAAACACATGATTTTATTTGTTCATGTCATCAGATTCAGAATTATGCGTTTCTATCACAACATTATTAATCCCAAAATGAATCTCCAGCAGTCAGGAAGAAGTTGGAGCTCTCAGAAAATTACAAATTATAATTTACGGTAATTACAGTAATTACGATGTTAAAGACCTTCTGAAGCGAAGCGATGCATTTGTGTAAAAAAATATCCATATTTAACAAGTTATGAAGTAAAATATGTAGCTTCCACACAAGCCGCTTCCCTTTTTTAACATATGAAGAAAGTGTAAAACTCTTGCAGTTCACAAAGCTTACGCTACGTCCTACGCCTTCCCTATTCAACTTACGGAAAAAGTGTAACTGACGCGACACCAATTTACACTTTCTGCATAACTTGAATACGGAAGGCAGTCTGGGGGATGCTCGATATTTTACTTCATAACTTGCTAAATATGGATATTTTTCTTACACAAACGCATCGCTTCCCTTCAGAAGGCCTTTATTAACCCCCGGAGCCGTGTGGAGTATGTTCATGATGGATGGATGTGGATGGAGACACTTTCTTCAGCTCATACTCATTGATCCCGTTCACTGCCATCATAAAGCTCGGATGCATCAGGATATTTATTAATATTTCTGCGAACATGTTCATCAGAAGGAGAAAGTCATACACACCTAGGATGTCTTGAGGGTGAGTAAAGCTTGGGCTAATTTTCATTTTATAGTGAACTAATCCTTTAACTGACAAAAATCCTTCAAAAAAACTTTAAATTAAACAAAACACAAATAAAAGCACAACGTTTTTTTTTTTTTTTTCGTTTGGCCAAAGTGATTTCATTAATTACTTAACCCTGCATCTTAAAAAAATTATCAAACTTATTGGGAAATCTTTCAAATGATCAAGATCTGATCAACGTCTTGAGACTCCTGTCCTGTGTACACCCATAGACTGTAAAAAAAGATGGACGACACACTTCCACTCTGTTACATTGTAGTAACTGAAGCCGCCAGTGTGTCTATATGGCGCTGACATCTGGAGTCTCGAGTCTGCGCAGTGGTGAGCGCGAAGTGGAGCCGCGATATCAATGTGTTATCAACCCATTATTTTGGTGGGAAATAAAGTTATGGAAATGTAGAAATTAAAGTTAAAGCTCCAGTCACCTCGCGAAGATCCAGAAAAGTCAGTTGGCGTCTCAATGACTGCTTCACTCAGAGAAGCTGTCAATCTCAGCTGTCAATCATGACGTCTCACCCCCGTTTTTATAGCACCAAATAACTAACTAAAAATAAACTGATTTAAAGAACGAGCACTTGAACTAACACCAGCGTGATAAAAACTGCCTAATATGACAGAAAATGTCTTTGGAAAAAAAATATTTGAAGTGTAATTTAAATGTTTAGTTTGTCTCGCGTCCCACTGGAATACATGGAGAGGGCGGAGTTTATGACCTATACTGCTTCCAGCCACCTGGGGGCGATCGAGACACTTTGGCTTCACTTTTCAGGACTCGTGTGGCACGCTTGTGTACTCCACATTATCCTCCTCTGTAGCTCTCTGAAAGAAAACACAAAAGCACCGTTCATCAATGTATTCATCACATTATTGGCACATCTATCAATCCTCTTTCCACAAGCACAGAAAATACAGCAGAAATACTTTTGTCAGCAATTTCCTCACAACGGGTCCCAAGTGTTTCGGAGAATGCAGGATATCCTTACGAAAAAGAAGTTTATTCATGTGTGCTATTAGTATACTTCTTTTAAACTTTGTCTACTTTGTATGTACTTCTCAGAAATAAACTTAAAATCACATTAAAGTTTACTTGACTGAAACTGACAGAAAAAGTATATTAGTATTTATCTTGGCACTGCAGTGGGTAGAGGAACATAAACCTGGGAATGTTTTAATTTGTTCTGACTCAGGATCAGTCTTAAAGAGTTTGAGATCTTTTGAATCCAGACACCAAGATATTCTCTTTAGTATCTTACAAATACAAGAAGTGTTCAAAATAATATCTCAGTTTTATATGAGTTCCTGCACACATATGAATAAAGGGAAATGAAGAAGAGGATAAATTAGCAAAACAAGCGTTACAGAGAGAAACCAGAGATTCAAGTTCTGTTAAAGTCAGAGATTAAGTTTTATTTTATAGTGATTGAAGAATGGCAAGTAAAGTATAATAATGGGGAAAAGGGTAGATTTCTTTACAGCTTATAATTAATGAAGTTAATCAAAAGATAAAATGTATAGATAAATCAAGGAAAGATGATGTTATTTATAATAGAATAATGTTAAATGTCCAAACGGATTATGTGAACAATGTCATGTTGAAGAAATACATCATGTGATTCTTGAATTTATGAAGTATGAGCAAGAAAGGAACAATATGATAGAAGAAATAAAAAGTACAAGATAAACTGCTGGCTGGCAACTATTTAAAAAAAATGCTGACGGGAAAAAGTTCAAGTACAGTTAAAGGTATATTTCATGTATAAAATGTAATACTTAAATATTATATATTAAATATATAATATATTAAATAAACACGGAAAAGTCTAGAGAAAACTATAATGTAAAATTAATTAATTAAAAATAAATAAATAAATAAATAAAACATTAAACATTAAATTAACATGATAAAAAATGTTAAAAAACAATAAATAAATACATTAATTTAAAAAAGTAAATAAAGTGATAAATGTTAAAATAATATATGATAAAAATGTAAAAATCAAATAAAATGAAAACAATCTAAAATAAATTAAAATTAATTAGATATAAGTGGTAATAAACAAATTGTATTAAAGTAAATAAATAAAAAGTTATTAAATGTTAAATTAACATGAATAAAATGTAAGAATTCAGAGAAAAACTAAAAGAATTAAAGCAACAAATAAGATTAAAATCTAGAGAAAACTGTAAAAAAAATAAGTCAATAAATTAGATTAAAATAAAGAAAGAAATTTTATTACAATAAAATTATTAGTTATTAGTCTATTAAACTAATGATTAATATAAATAACATTTATTTTTAAATAAATAAATAATACATTTATCAGTATTATAGTGAGAAGAAAATAATGTAACTTCAAAGATATTTTAAGATTTATAATATTACATATTCCAGTATATTAAATGGGCAGATGCATTTTAAATTTCAGGATGGTGGTCCTTATTTCCTCATATTTCAGGATCCACTTCTGAAAGTGTGAAAAGCCTGATTTAGAGGATTCACTGCTGTATTTTAAAGTTGTGTGTCAGCGGACTAATGTTTGTGTGTCTCTAAATGATGGTCTACAGTGTAAATCCACAAACACATCTACTGCTTTATAAATATATGTTGAGCTGCTGCTGTGTGTGTGAATCATTAAACACACACACACACATACACAAACACACACACAGTAAAATCAGACTGAAACAACACAGAGACACACCATACACAGAAATCAAAGATCTTACTGATTTATTTCTGTTTCTTCTGTTGAATGTGGGATCAGCGTAAGTGATCTCTTCTGCTCGAGTCTCTGTTTCAACAATAATGACAGAAACAAACACTCAGTGAAATGATGTTTGAGAATTATACACACACACATATACATACAGGTAATACTTGCCTTCTCTGTGTGTGTTTCTGTGTTTCCTGCAGATGCAGAAGATCCCGACAGCAGCAACAATCAACAGAGATCCAGCAGCAGCAGCAGCAGAGATCAGCACTGTCAGAGAGACTGGAGGACCTGAAAGAGACAGTCATTAGCCCAGATCAATGTGTGCAGAAACACCAGATATCATCAGTGAAGTACCTGCAGCACATGTGTGACAGAGTTGAGTGTTGTTGAGGTGTTGAGTCTGGTTTCTGATGGGATTGTTCAGCACACAGCTGTAGGAATCATCCACACACTCCAGATGGAGAAGAAGATCAGACCGGCTGCTGAGATCAGACACTCTGATGCTGGAGAATACACTGTTTCCTTTGAACCAGGAGAGAGTCACATGACTCACATTCACAGCTGAACACACCAATGAACATGATGATGATGATGATGATGATGAAGAAGATGATGAGTTATTGCTGATGACAGGAACAGGCAGACGAGCTGGAAACATGACAGAATAAATCAGATTCAGTAGAAATCACTGTAAAAAGCACAAATGATCAGCATCATCACAGAATTCTCTATCATTTTATAATATTCTCAGTAACATTATCTGGTGAATTTAGTCAACAGACAGTAACTCTCTCCTCACCATAGACAGTGAGATTGATCGTGTTGATCGTGTCTCTGCTGCTGCTGGAGACTGTATAAAGTCCAGAGTCTGTGGTTCTGCTGTTGATGATGGTCAGAGATCCAGTCTGATCCAGTTTCAGTCTGTCTCTGAATCTCCCAGCAGCATTATCACCAAAAAACTTGCTCTCTTTGTTGTTCTTCACTTTAGCTATGAGAATGTCACCAAACTTCCACTCGACCTCTTCATGTGTCTGTATTTGAGTGAGACTAGAGTTCAGAGAGACTGATTCTCCCTCAGTCACTGACTCTGACTTCACTGCATCAGCAACAAACACACCTGAACACAAACACCACATTTGGAGATTTTCAAGTATTTCTGAAGGTTTAGTCTGATAAAACTTGACAATATTAGAGGAAAAATGAATGATGGAGACAATAAAGATCAGATTGTATGTGGACAAATGATAATATAAAGTGAAGTGTAGCCATTAAAAATACTCACCAGACTCCAGGAGAACAACCAGAAGAAACTTAACTGTCCATGTCATATGTATATTTTTTGGCATTTTCGGTTTCAAATTACAACAGTTCCTAATTTCCCAAGTTCCTAAAAGCTACAATTAAACAACAAAAAGCCATAAATGTGATCATAAACGTTGAAGATTTGGTAATAAAGCGACAGAAGAGCTGAAGGAACAGCCAGTGATGGCCGATTTCGAAACACTGCTTCATTAGGCTCCGTCTCCGAAGCTTTATGAATCTTTTGTGTCGAATCAGTGATTCGGAGCGTGTATCAAACTGCCAAAGTCACGTGATTTCAGAAAAACGAGGCTTCATTACGTCATCGCTGTTTCTAAACGTTTTTAAAACAGTTTTCAATGTCAATGGTTCACCGGTAGAGGGCGATGATAAAGTGAACCCATGAATCATGCAGATTCACTGAGAACTGTTGAACAAGTGTCTATGGGCTTTACCCTATGGTTTTATACATTTGTAGATGTTTTAATTAGACATTAGAATAATTAAAATGAATAATGGTAGTTATTAATCTCTTATTGGCCTGTTTAGCTTGAGCCATGGAACAGAGAAACAAGCCTTGAAAATTGATAAAAGAACACATATTATACAGACACTCTATATTTAATCTTATTAGATTATTAGTTAATTGCATTTGATAGATTTTACTTTCAATAAAACTTTTGCAATACATTTGTAAAAGGTGTTTTCATGCATGTTTGGCCTGAGTTTTGTTGCATTTACACTGTTCTGACCACTAGGGGTCACTGTGGAGACGGTGTCAGATTGTTTCGAAGCCTCGACACATTACGGCACATTTGCTTCAACTGCTTCAGTGTTTCACGAAGCCTCCTCACATCATGCCCAGCTTTGAACTGTGCTTTAAAAATGTTTTATTTGTTTTTTTTCTCCTATAACAAACGTTATCATAAGGAATATTATTTAATTAATCTGCTGCTTCTTTTAGCTAAATTTAGCATTCATAAATCTAAATTTGGGGGAAATAAGCCTTTGTTTTTAATTTTAATTCAAACAAGAATTCAAACAATACCTAAATACAATGTTTTGTTTAAAAAATAAGAAAGGGCCGGCCCAGGCTCTGTTGGTGCCCTAGGCGAGATTATAACATAACATAACATAACATAACATAACATAAATAAGTAGTAAATAAATTGTGACAATAAATAAACAAATTTGACTTACAGTCACCTGAATAATAACACAAAAAATAAATGAGAAATTAAAGTGCAAATCAACAAAAACGTGCAAATATTATTATATTTTCAGAACTGAACACACCTGGATTTCTTTGCAGCAAAGTCACCAACGCCTGCATCAGATGACAACTTCTGAGAAACATCATTACTGATGACAGCAAGTCCACTGAGACGCTCTTGGCCATGCAGACCTCAAGTAGGGTTTTTACTTATTACAACACAGAGAAATATGAGAAATATGGAATGCCTCAAATAGTCTAACAGACAACAAAGGCAACAAAATAAATATTGTAATTTATTTGTAGATGTTAGCCAGCAAGCTAGTTCATCTAATTAATATACCCATTTAATTTCCATTTTGTGCATACAGTGGAAAAAACATACTTAAATTATTTTAATTCATGAATGCTAGATTATAGTCCTAGTCGTGGTCTTTTCAAAAGACATTTAGGGCTGTTTGGTGAATTAAAAGCAAGCAGTAACTGAAATTAAACCAACATTACAGAAGCTTACATTGATTTCAGAGAAAATAAGGTAAAATTAAATAAGCAGTGAACTCAAGTAAAATCGTTCCAGTGTTTCCAGTTGAGGCTATTTGACAATACTGCACAAACATCACGGGCTAATACAGTGATTAACTTCTGATTCTTCTAGATTTCTGTTCTTCTGCTCCTCTTCTTTGCTTCGCTTCCTGCCTTGTGCCCCTGATCATTTTCTTTTTTCACTAGAAATAATACTTTCAGAGCACATAAATGGCAAAACTATTTATTTAATGAATAATTAATGCATTATGATGTATTATAATTATGTCATGACGCAAAAAGTGTTTAAATTAGTCCAACATGTTCTCGAATCTTATGATTTTTCATTGATGTCAATTTTATTTTATTTGAACATTATTTTAATTCATTGGTTTTATTTATTTTATTGGTTTAAACAACCGTGATGTATTGATCTCTTTTAAAATGTTTGATTTTAAAACTCTAATATCGTGATTTTATGTGTATAAATTATGTGTGAATATTCCCAAACTCTCTGACAGTGCGATCTCTCTGTGGGTTATGTGATTGTTGTCATATTTATAAAAATATATAAAAACATGTCTGTAATTAAAATAAAAATGATTGACACACACATCTTCCAAATGGAAATAAATAACAAGTACACTCTCAAAAAGGATGTGTTAATTAATAACACATTTTTTGTGTTATGGCTATTTTAACACATTTTGTGTCAGTTTAAGTTGATCATGTGTAGAGAGAGAGAGAGAAACAACACTGTGTCCAACACAACATGTGTTAACTATCATCCAATCACATTGCTGCTGCGTCATTCCGCAAGCCAATAAGCAAGTTTGTGCCTCTTTCTTCATCGGTGGATGACTTTATTTTCAAATAAAAGCAACAGAACTTAAATTACATCCAGTTTATCAACAACACAGCGCACGAGTGTGAATCCCGCGATATCCGCAGAGAACTGTCCGTCATACTCGCGTTTTGGCGATTCCCAAGTTGCTGGTTTTTTTTGTTTGGTATTATTTTAATCAGGTCCTTCCGGTCGGGAAAGTAAAGTTCGAGCCCTGACATGTTAAATCCTGCTTTATAATCGAGTTGTCTGAAAAAATCACCATACACATAAGATAAAGACATCTGCTGTGATTTTAGCTGTATGTACACGTAAAATGATCACTCAGGTTAGAAGCAATAGTATCTATTTTATTTGTTCTCTGACAGAGCGCACATCCTCAACTGCGCAGGAAAGCAACACCTCGCGCTCGTGCGGTAGTGGATCTCGGAAGCTAGATCAGGTTAACAAGTAGATATTCGTCACAACGCGCTTTCTTAGAAAAAAGGCGCTAAGTTTGCAACAATAATGCAGCCTTCTACCTCCAGGTCCCAGTGCGCCGCTGTCCAAACCGGCGTTACGGCAATTTTGCACCGGCCGGAGGCAATTACCAAACTGGTTCCGTGTGTGTATCACACCAATGTACATATTTTGCGAGAGAAAATCAAAGCTATTAATTATTTAGGCTTTATTCAAAATAAACTGATAGTATTTTCTTCAAAAACTATCTAAAAAATGCCATTTAAGGCCTTAATTTTCGCAAAATCCATTTAATGACTTTTAATGCCCTGCGGATGATATATATTGAAGTGGCAGTGGATTCCAGGATCCACCCCTTCTATATACAGTGGGTACGGAAAGTATTCAGACCCCCTTAAATTTTTCACTCTTTGTTATATTTCAGCCATTTGCTAAAATCATGTAAGTTCATTTTTTTCCTCATTAATGTACACACAGCACCCCATATTGACAGAAAAACACAGAATTGTTGACATTTTTTGCAGATTTATTAAAAAAGAAAAACTGAAATATCACAGAGAGGTTCGTTGTAAACACTGCATTACAATGTGACCCGCTATAGACCCTGTTACTGTTTGTACACAATGATGACGCAGCAACGTATGCGCGCGCATTTTGGCAACGAAACTACAGCGTGAAGCTACGCGAGCGGATTGAGCAACACAGACAGAGAAAGTTATTTTGAAAGCTGACTTTATCAATTGGTATCCGGCTACCAGATCCGTGTACTATAGTGGAGTGGATAGAAGACGTTAGCAGATGGCCAAATATACAGTGGCCAAAATATATATACGTATTTAGTTGAGAAACCGAGCGTGTACACCCGAGAGAAATTACTGGGCTGTAAAAGGGTCTATTAGAACTATACTATTAGTTACGATACAACTGGCATAATTAACTTTTATGAATTTCTGTTGAGAAACCATGGAAAAAAAGGTGAATAAAGACTGAAAGGAAGAACCTAAACATCTAGAAAATATTATTTCAAGAAATATTCAGCATTTGTACTGGCTCGTCTATTTATCTCGTTTTCTGTGAGAGCTGTGATGGAGGGAGAGGAGTGTTTTTGTTCAACTCTGTGTTTTTCTGAATGTCTGGATGTGTTTCTTCATCTGTTTGCCTGTATTGTTTTGACCAGTCCTGTGCAGCTGTGTTTTGCAGAGTGTTCATTGTCAAACTACAAAATTATTTAAATTTGAATTTCTAAAAAAAATGCTGTTATTTTATATGAAAAAAATAATTATTGTCTTTTATTGACAAAATATTTTAGTTTGTCATTGTGAGATATAAAAGTTTAATGTTGTTATATGTAATATGTCCCTTATCCATTAGGTGGCGACCAAGTGCTTGCTAAGAGTTTAGTTGCAGTGTTAAAAGGGGGGGGTATCACACACAGTTTCTGCCAATCTCATGTTAATCTTGAGTACATATAGAGTAACAATGCATCCTTCATATCTCCGAAAAGTCTTTAGTTTTGTCATATTTATAAAAGATAGATACGCTAAACCGAGTCTTTCCGGAAAAAGCCGAGCTCCTGGAGGCGTGTCTGCCGTCAGTGCTGCGGGCAGAGCTAAAGAGCGCGCGCAGCTTCTGCGATGTCTGCTAGCTGCGACATCATTATAAATACAAGAGAACAAAACCGTTCGTGTTGTTTACTTTTTATGCACCAACAAAACACAGACATCTGATGCAGCTTTACTCAACACCCGCGATCTGCAAATCCAGCGCTGAACTGGGACTTGTTTACAAAGTATTCATCACCGAAATCCCGGGAACAAACAAACATGTGCACAACTCCATTGCTGCCCCGGAAAAACAAACTTCATCCTCTGTTTCCTTGACGCTGGGTTCTTTGGGAAGCTGAAAAAGGTAATCTTTCCCTCCCAACCAAAAACACACTCCTTTGGTGACAGGAGCTGTATCATTTCGGAGGCTTCGTCCTTCGGAGGTCGCATTTGAAGGCTGAATACTTAATCAAGGATGTCATATTTAAGTTGACTGATATTCATTGTGAGGTGTAAAACACTGTAATTTCTTTCTTGTGTTGCAATCTAACGGTTATTTTGATGTATGCAGCCTTCAAAGGGTGCAGCCCCTGAATTGGGACACAGCCATTGTTGAAAAATCTCTCGGCTTCCGTATCCCGTTCGAAACGCGTTGATGGGCGTGCTCTTGCTCTGGGTGATGTGTGTGCGCACGCTTATCAGGGAGAAGTGTCTATACAAGGAATTCCGGTCTCTTTTGATGTCATACAGGACTCACTTGAAAAAAACCCTCCGAAACCTGTACCAAAACCGGAAGTAGTCATTTGGCACAGAAATACTCAATCATACGTCCAACTCGTGTTTTGAAACTTTGGCCATGTTTAGCATGAGAACCCAACTCTTCAACAGTGTAAGTCAAAATGCATGAAATTGCATTACCCCCCCCCTCTGATGTTAATGAAGCACACACGTTAAAGAACAATGTCGCTTTATTGAAACATTACAGTCATGTATATTTTTTTAATTAAGTCAGATAAAATTTTTAGCTGTCATATGATCATGTTACAACGTGCCCCATCACATGTTACAATGTGCCTCACCTATGGGGCATGTTGTCACATTTCCCTTCCCTTCTTTCGGGGTAAATAAAGAAAAAAGTATACACTGTATTAATGAAACAAAGCCACATATTTGTACCAGACGTGTGAAATTAATGTGGAACAAAATAAATTCTCTGAACCCTAAGTAGATTTACACAAACTGAGAAAGTCAAAAAGCGTTAGGTTGTGCCCCGCTCTCCCCTATTCCCATGGTCGGTTTCTAGGCATGGGCAGGGGTGGGCTGAGCCCACCCAAACGTCTGCCTTGCCCAACCAATTAGAATTTAGGAACAGATTTGATCTGTTTTTACGATTTGTGCATTGATTAAAAGCAATCTGAGGTGGGTTCTGTGTTGAAAGATTTGATGAAGGGCTGCAGAATACCCCAAACAATCACAAAAATAACAGACAATTTGAAGTATCTTACCTTTATTAACTGCATGTTAGTTACAGTGAGAGTGCTGAAATAAAGTCATTTCGTGTTCAGACACAAGGGGGAGATAAAGCACTGTATCTGGGTCTTCTGGAGGGAAAAACTGGCTGATGACACCACAGTCATTTCATCATTTGTGTTTTGATCCACAGATGCAGGTACTTCTCTAAGATGTCTGCTAAAGATCTAGAAATCTGGAAAAAACATCTGCTGTGTGAAAACATCTGATAAACGTATTAGAAAAAGCAGTTAGTCTTAGAGCAGTCTTAGGCTTAGAGAGACGTATTGCAGATGAAAACACACAGATGTAAATGGTCATCTCTGAGATGAACGTGTGCTTTAAGGGGTGTAATTTTTTTCTCAGATCTTAATTTTTGAGGCCATGAATGTTTAAGCATGATACATGTGTTAAATATGGAGGTAAGATATAACAAAAATAAAGACCATCATAATAATAATATTGGTCTATTAGAACAGTTAACCATCTGCAGACCCCTTTATATTCGTACTTTCCATATCCATTTCAAAACTTGAAATTTACTGACTGGAACACAGACCCATCTCCAAACACGCACACTAACTTCTATTCACTGTAGTTCTCAGTGCTTTAGAAATGATAAACATAATTTCAGATGTCTGACACTGCCAGGGCGCCATCTAGTGGCTGCCAAAACCTCACTGAACACACGCACTGACCCCAATGTAACTCTGCTGGAGCTGAACAGGATTGCTAGAGTCTGGAGGATCAGATGAGTTGCTGTCTTCCAGACTGGTCATAGCTGGTCTAGCAGGCTGGTTTTGAGTCAAGTCAAGTCACCTTTATTTATATAGCGCTTTTTACAATGCAGATTGTGTCAAAGCAGCTTTACAGTGATAACTGGCGTATAATTTTGGCTGCACAGCAGCTCTTAAAGAAAATGGTGTCAATGCAGGCAGATCAAATCACTGTTGAATATCAAATGTCAAGTGTCCCAAACTAAGCAAGCCAAAGGTGACAGCGGCAAGGAACCCAAACTCCAACAGGTGACATCAGGTGGCAAATTGGTGTTAAAATGGAGAAAAAAACCTTGGGAGAAACCAGGCTTAGTCGGGGGGCCAGTTCTCTTCTGGCGAACAGTGCTTTATTATGATTCAGGTTGCTATCATAAGTCCAATGGGATCGCAACATTCAAAGTATTTATTCCAGTTCCATCCAGTTGAGGATCGTATTCATCACGCCGGTATGGACGGTTGTTGAGGAACTGTGTCGTGGCTGTCGTGTCGATGAGGCCCTCACAGTGGATGATCTAGTTGACTCAATCTCTGCTGATACTTCAGGGGTGCGTTGTGGTCGTGTCAAGGTGCAGGTCCTCAATCTCACCTGGATACGGCCTGGATCCGGTTGACTACGGTAAACCTCGGGATAAACAAAGAGACTACTATTAGCATAGATGCCATTCTTCTTCTGATGTAACGAGTACATCAGGTGTTATAGGAAGTGTTTCCGGTTCCAGCTGACCTACTTTATGCAGCCTAATAATCCTTTAACGGATTTGAAAATATAAATTGATAATGTGTTATGTGTATGCCAGGTTAAAGAGATGTGTTTTTAGTCTAGATTTAAACTGACAGAGTGTGTCTGCTTCCTGAACAATGCTAGGAAGATTGTTCCAGAGTTTAGGTGCCAAATAGGAGAAGGATCTACCACCTGCAGTTGATTTTGATATTCTAGGTATTATCAGCTGGCCTGAATTCTGAGATCGCAATAGACGTGAAGGACTATAATGCTTTAAGAGCTCGCTCAGGTACTGGGGAGCTAAACCATTTAGTGCTTTGTAAGTAATTAGCAAGATTTTAAAATCTATATGATGTTTAACAGGAAGCCAATGCAGTGTTGACAGAACTGGGCTAATATGGTCATACTTCCTAGTTCTGTTTTCAACACAGTCTTGATTGATTTTTGAAACATTACCACCAGAGACAAACAACAATTTTTTCTAAAGGGGACAGATCCGGCAAGGTAGGAGAGTGATTCTGTGCTTTATTAATAAAATTCCTAATTTGAAGATATTTTAAAAAATGAGTTATAGGTAAATCAAACTTTTGTCTTAAATCCTGAAAACTGAGCATAGTTTTAATGTTGAATAAATCTACCACCTTATTCAAACCTTTTAATGCCCAAATTTTAAAACCAGCATCATCCTGGTGTAAAATAAGTGTTTCCACAAATAGGGGTAAACTGTGATAATTGTGGAATCTCTCCAAGATGTTTCAAAACTTCATACCATACCACAATAGTATTTTCAACAAAAGGATTATAAGTGGCTTTTTTCAATTTGGGCAGGGGAGCAGAGTACAAATACAAATTTAGTGGTAAAGGAGCAGTTGTATTCGCCTCAATCCGCAACCAAGAGGTAGTATTTTCATTTGTACACCAAAACATTGCTGCTCTAAGTTGAGCTGCCCAGTAATACCACTTAAGATTAGGCAACTGCAACCCTCCCCTTTCATATGGTAAATACAAAAGAGAGTCTCAGCCTAGGATGCCGATTCACCCAGATGAAGTTTGTGAAAATCTTCCTCATATTACTGAAAAATTATGTGGAGGGGGTAGGGGAATTGATTGAAATAAGTATAAAAATTTCGGGAGAACATTCATTTTTAATTACGGTCTCCGTGGATAACCAGAAGCTTGGCGGGGAAAATCATCCCGTACTTAATCTTCCTCATTCGGCACTCTTGCTTCACCTCCTCAAATCGCCTTCGTTGTTTCAGCACCTCGGACGATAGATCAGGGAAAAACATAATGTGGTGGTTCTGGAACATAACTTTACCCCTTTCCCAAGCTTCCACCAGACTGCCTTCCGTATTCAACTTACGAAAAAAGTGTGATGCCTCTCAACCTACGAAAAAGTAACTTTAATACGGAAGGCGATCTGGCGGAAGCTCGATATTTTACTTCATAACTTGATAAATATGGATTTTTTTTTTACACAAACGCATCACTTCGCTTCAGAAGGCCTTTATTAACCCCCGGAGCCATGTTGTTTATGATGGATGGATGCACTTTCTTCAGCTCATACTCGTTGAACCCGTTCACTGCCATTACGAAGTTCGGATGCGTCAGGATATTTATTAATATTTCTCGGATTTTGTTCATCAGAAAGAAGAAAGTCATATACACCTAGGATGGCTTGAGGGTGAGTAAAGCTTGGGCTAATTTTCATTTTATAGTGAACTAATCCTTTAAGTATAAAGAAATGTGTTCAGTGCTTATAGTTCAAGGACACGGTTTTGACGTAAGTGAAAGACACCTGAACTGGATCAGTTTAGTAAAGTTGGCAACTTATTCACAGATTCAAATTTCCTGGATCAATAACTTGTGAGCTAAACATTGTTATTAACGTTCCTATTGGGGTCTATTTGACCCCATTCAATGTTAAAGGATTGACATAATTTTTTATTATTCATATTTAATGGCTTTTCCTAGGGTGGGATGGATGAGTTTGAGGATGTTATAAATAATATATAGTAATAATAATAATAATAATAATATAACTTGCTAATCATGCTAGCAACACCCTAGTAATTGAACTGAGTACCTTAGTGACTGCATAGCAACACCTTAGCAACCACTCTGAGTACCTTAGATACCCTAGCAACCTCATAGCAACACCCAAGCAAACAACCTGAGTACCTTAGCAACCGCATAGCAACACCTTAACAACCACCCTGAGTTCCTTAGCATCTGCAAAACAAGACCCTAGCAACCACTCAGAATACCTTAGCAACACCGTAGCAACCAACCCAGGTACCCTAGCAAGCACATAGCAACACCCTAGCAACCACCCCGAGTACCTTAGAAACTGCATAACAACACCCTAGCAATCGCATAGCAACACCTTAGCAACCACCGTGAGTACCTTAACACCCGCACAGCAACATCTTAGCAACCACCCCAAATATCTCAGCAACTGTAAAGCAACACCCTAGCAACCACCCATATCCTGGCAACCAATCTGAGTACCCTGGCAACCGCATAGCAACAGCCTAGCAACCACCCTGAGTACCTTAGCAACCGCATAGTGACACCCTAGAACCATCCAGAATACCCTAGCACCCGCATAGTAACATGCCAGGAATCACTCAGAATACCATAGCTATACACTAGCAATTGCACCATAGCAACCACCCCGAGTACCCTAGCAACCACATAACAACACTCTAACATGCTACCAACATGTTAAATCATCCTAACCTGTTAATCATGCTAACGCCATTTTAAATCAAGCAACTTTTTTTTAAATTTATTTACAGGGCTATTCACATCCCTGCAAACATGCCCCTGTGGGGCCTATACTGGCTTTTTGCGGGCACAGTGGTCTAGGGCCGGCCCACACCAAACCTAAACAGGCCCAGTGCGGGCTTGCCCAGGCGAGGCCCACAGCTTTGGGCTCACTGCGGGCTCTCTGTGATCAGCCCACACTAGTGAACTGCCCACATTAAGCCCATGATGGCCCGTTCGGGCCCAGAGGAACTTTAAAAATTACAAAAATAATCTGTAATTAATACAATAACAAAACAGTTAGATGATAAAATGGTCAAATGACTGGCAGTGAAGTAAAATCTCCTTATTTAAATAAGCTGAAAACACTGTCACATGATCAGCAGCAGAACATTAAACACTAACAGATCTGTGTAGATCTCAGCATCTTCACTTATTACAATACAGTTTGACTATTTGTTTCATACAAAACTTTTAAATGTTGATGTTTTATTGAAAATAGTACATTTTGAAGTGGCCGTTATGGAGGTCAGTGTTTGCTTTAGTTGGGCTCTTGACCCTTGACTTCCTAACTTTAATGTTTCTCTGGCTGCTGTAACTGTGTGTTTCTGAAGCACTTTTGTTTAAACAAAAATTGCAAGAGAAACTCTGGTTAGATGAAGTTGATTACTTTATTGATACTTTATTCATCATGCAGTGGTCAAAATCAGAGAGATTTACATTTTGATGATTTGATTCAGTATGATTTAGGGAATGTTGGAGTGGCAGATGCCCCTGCCAGTCATTGACTATTTCTTTTTTTAATGATCATTAATCGTTATTTTCATTAATGGTAAATGTTTGGCACCCTTTGCTGCCAGATTTATTGTTGTAGATTAATATTGAGGGCCCTGTGTGGGCCCAGTGAGGGCTTCCTGGGGGTTAAGGGAGGGTAGCCTGCTGGGGACCCTTACGTTAGCCCTAAGCATAATATTATGACCACCTTCCTAATATTGTGTTGGTCCCCCTTTTGCTGCCAAAGCAGCCCTGACCCCTCGAGCCATGGACTCCACTAGACCCCTGAAGGTGTGCTGTGGATTGGACTAGTCCATGGATCAGACTTGTTTGTTCAGCACATCCCACAGATGCTCAATTGGACTGAGATCTGGGGAAGCTGGAGGCCAATTCAACACCTCAAACTCATTGTTGTGCTCCTCAAACCATTCCTGAACCATTTTGGCTTTGTGGCAGAGCGCATTATCCTGCTGAAAGAGGCCACAGCCACCAGAGAGTACCTCACGTGTCCACTGTTGGCTCTTTCGGGGGTGGACAGGGGTCAGCATGGGAACCCTGACTGGTCTGTGTCTATGCAGCTCCATACGCAACAAACTGCGACGCACTGTGTATTCTGACACCTTTCTATCAGAACCAGCATTAACTTCTTGAGCAATTTCAGCTACAGTAGCTCGTCTGTTGGATCGGACCACATGGGCCAGCCTTTGCTCCCCACGTGCATCAATGGGCCTTGTCCGCCCATGACCCTGTCACCGGTTCACCGCTGTTCCTTCCTTGGACCACTTTTGATAGATACTGACCACCGCAGACCGGGAACACCCCACAAGAGCTGCAGTTTTGGAGATGCTCTGACCCAGTCGTCTAGCCATCACAATTTGGCCCTTGTCAAACTCGCTCAAATCCTTACGCTTGCCCATTTTTCCTGCTTCTAACACATCAACTTTGAGGACAAAATGTTCACTTGCTGCCTAATATATCCACCCACTAACAGGTGCCGTGATGAAGAGATAATCAGTGTTATTCACTTATTCACATATATATATACACACACACACACATATATATATATATATATATATATATATATATTCTGGAGGTTTAAGTTGTTGGGGTCTAATTGAATTTCATTCCTCAATATTAAAAATAAATTTCCAGTGCACTGCATTTCTGCTGGTTTTCACACTTCATCTCTCTCTCACACACATTCACATGCAAATACACACAAACATCACCTCCTTTTTGAAACTTGTGGCTCTTGAAGGCATCTGTGACGTCTGAAACTGTTTATGAATGTCTGTTTTAGCAGAAGCGTATTAAACCACAGTGTGTTTAAAGGTTAAAGTGTCTCTACACTTCAGTTCTTCTCTCTCATCAGCTCTCAATTGATCACTTGCTACTATATTTGCACAAAAATGCATGTTTAGTCGATGTAAATCATTCAGATCGCTGCACTGAACTCATCTGTGGTTGTTTTGCTGTGAGTTGTTGACCGACACACCTGACGTCTGTGGTTTGGTTGAGTGTGGTTTGTGTGGACAGATCTCAACCAAACGACCAACTGAATCTGAGTTTAACAGCAGAAAGATGAATGTAGTGACACTTGATCAGGCCAAACATCTGTGGATTCAACCGACATGTGTGAACAAATGTGCTCAAGTATATGTGATGAGAGATAA
This sequence comes from Ctenopharyngodon idella, assembly GCF_019924925.1. Lineage (NCBI taxonomy): Eukaryota > Metazoa > Chordata > Actinopteri > Cypriniformes > Xenocyprididae > Ctenopharyngodon > Ctenopharyngodon idella. Next base: position 15,293,454 of record NC_067222.1, on the reverse strand, counting down.
AGATCAAACTAAGAGCAGAGTGGAATATAAACTGAAGAAATGACTCAAGTTCACACATTTATTTTTGTGACCACGTGATCAGTTTATTTTTCGTCTCATTTCACACTCATAGTTTTTTCCACTCCAGTGGTCAGCGTCTTCTTCAAACTGTTTAACAGTGTTTTCACAGCTGTGATGAGATCAATGTTTGTCAGCTTTTAAAAGATATTTTTAAAGTTTAAATGTGAATTCACTAAATATTACACCAATTTATTCTTTTCATCTAATAGTTTTTCTTTTGAATGGTCTGGTAGTTTCTCTAGTGTTTATTATATGGATAAAAGTGTCTGCTAAATGATTAAATGTAAGTAAATCCAGAAATAAAACGAAGTGGTTTAATATCTTAAAAAGCAGTGCATGTTATTGTCAGTGGGATATTGTGTATGGATCTGTTATTCTCAGTGGTTATATCAGTCTTGGTGCTCATGTGAAGCTAAATCAAGACACCTGAAATAGTTTTTAACTGTGTTTACATGTATTTATTTTTCAAGACTAACAGCATAATTGTGTAAAATCAAATAAACAGTGAGTAGAATTGCATATGAAAAGGACAAGAAGAAGGCTGAAAAATTAAAAAAATTATATAAAAGCATATTTATTTAAAATTGCACAAAAGGAGGCATGTAGAAATGTGGAAAAATGTGAAATATAGATATATCTTGCATATACACTTTTAAGAACTTTCTCTCTGTGACATTTTACAGTGTAGAGAGAGAGAGAGAGAGAGAGAGAGAGAGAGAGAGAGAGAACTGTTAACACATTAGTTGGCGCTTCAACAGAGACAATCAAGACTGACAAATCTATTGAAAACATGTTTTGTTCACGCCATGTCGTGATTACTGTTATTACGAGATGAGAAACACATGATTTTATTTGTTCATGTCATCAGATTCAGAATTATGCGTTTCTGTCAAACACTATTAATCCCAAAATGAATCTCCAGCAGTCAGGAAGAAGTTGGAGCTCTCAGAAAATTACAAATTACAAATTATAATATACGGTAATTACAGTAATTATGATGTGGCGTGAACACAACAAGCATAAATAAAATAAATCAAAAACACTGTTAAAATCTCCTCAATTAAAATCCATTAATATGACATTATTAATGTATAATATTTGACCTTTTGACATGGACTGTGAACACCACAGCCATTAACTGACAAAAATCCTTCACAGAAACTTTATATTAAACAAAACACAAATAAAAGCACATTTGGAACAACAGTGTGTTTTGGTTTGTTTTGTTTTGTTTTGTTTTTTTGGTCAAATGATTTCATTTAATACTTAACCCTGCGTCTTAAATTATGACTTTAAAAAAAAAAAAAAAAAAAAAAAAATTATATAATTATATATAGTTTTTCCATAATATTTGTAATTTAATGTAATTATTTAATGTAATTTAATAATATCTGTAACAGAAAACATCTGGCTCAAGTCAAGTCAAGTCAAGTCACCTTTATTTATATAGCGCTTTTTACAATGTAGATTGTGTCAAAGCAGCTTTACATTGATAACTGGTACATTGTTTGGCTGCACAGCAGCTCTTAAAAGAATAGTGTCAATGCAGATCAAAGCACTGTTGAATATCAAATACAATACAAAACAAGTGCTGGATGTCATTCAGCTAATATGATGCAGGCCGGTATTTATATATAACTTTAATTATTGGGAAATCTTTCAAATGATCAAGATCCGATCAACATCTCGAGACTCCTGCGTACACCACATTATCCTCCTCTGTAGCTCTCTGAAAGAAAACACAAAAACACCGTTAATCAATGTATTCATCACATTATTGGCACATCTATCCATCCTCTTTCCACAAGCACAGAAAATACAGCAGAAATACTTTTGTCAGCAATTTCCTCACAACGGGTCCCAAGTGTTTTGGAGAATGCAGGATATCCTTATAAAAAAAAAAGTTTATTCATGTGTGCTATTAGTATACTTCTTTAAAGTAAAAATAAGAATGTATACTTTCAGTCTACTTTGTATGAAATATACTAAATATCACATTAAAGTATACTTGACTTATACTGACAGAAAAACTATATTTGGCCTAAACTCCTACTCCAGCAATCCATGTTTTGTTATATGCTAGGGGGCGCTATTACGAATCTTCTGAATGAGAGATTGTTGGAGAGGTTGAAGGTTTTTAAATTGTTAGATATTTGTTTTGATATGAAACTTACATGGGCTAAACACATAAAAACAAAATAGATGAGAAATGTCAGAAAGTGTTAAACATCATGAGATGTGTAAGTAGAGTTTTTCTTCATTAAAAACTATGTGGCACTGATCTGTATTTGATTATGGTCGTGTGGTATATGAATCAGCTTCAAAACACAGCATTACAAGTCTTGTTAGGAGAGATGCCACTAGAAATTAGAAGGAAACAATTAATGATCAACTACTGGGCTAACCTATAGGGGCATAAAGACGAACAATCTCAGTGCTGGGAGCAAAAATAAATTTGTAGAATACGTTTTGGGTGGAGTAGTAAAATATATTCAGAAGAAAAATAGTATCAAGATGAGAGCAACAGCTGTAATTCTGGAATATGAACCATGGGTTTATGTAACACCAAGCAGATTTGCATCTGTCTGCAGAAAGAAACGTAAACTTGTCATCTGCATTTTCAGTATATGTCAGAACCCAATATTCCCAGTATATACACGAGTATATACAGATGGATCAAAAGATCCAGAGCGTCAGATAACTGGGGCTGCTTTTTGAGTTCCAGACAGTGAAATCAGTGGAATAAAGTGAACTTCAAATCATCTGGCAGTCTGTACTGTAGAAATGATAGAAATACTGCAGTGGGTAATATCTTAGTCAGTTTTATGAGTTCATGCACACATAGGAATAAAGAAAAAATTAAGAAAAAAATAAATATTAAGATAAATAAATTATACTTAAATAAATAAATCAAACATGATTTAACATTAAATTAACATGATAAAAACATAACAAATAAATACATTAGATTAAAATAATAAGTAAATAAATAAAACATGATTAAATGTTAAATTAACATGATGAAAATGTACAAAATTGAATAAAATTAAAATAAATCAATTAGATATAAATAAATAAATGGTATTAACTCCATAAACTCCTTAAAAAGTCTGAGAAAAACTGTAAAAATGTGTACTATATATATATATTATTGCCATCTGATTTGTCACAGTGTATATTTTAAGACAAATTATTTGAAAATCTGCTTTAAAATGATTTATATTGTGAAAAGTGACAAACAAGCACAACTGATGTGAAAATTAGAAAAGGAGTAAACTAAAAATGAGAGGTTAGATCATCAAAATGATAATGATTTTTAAAATGATAAAATTATAATTCTTAAAATGATATTTCTTGTAATATCACATCTACAGTTGTTCAAGAACATCTCTACCTTCCTGAGTATCTGATTAATCAGAGTCTGATGGTTATTTCTGGACGCTCTTCTTCTGTTGAAGACTTCTGGATCAGGGGTCGTATTCACAAAACATTTTATCTTACCACTAAGAGTTCTCCTAAATGGCAGTAAAAGTTTTTAGCTAAGAGTTTTTTCTTAAAACCTGTTCACAAAGCTGCACAGACAAACTTTTACTAAAGAACAGAGAGAAGTCTTAAGATAAGAGTAAAGGCGGGGTTGACCTTGTTGCTATGGAGTAAACACACAGTGATTGGCTGATGGGGGAGGAGTCAGCGATTTAATCATAGAAATATGGTAGAATGAGGTGTCATGTTTCCATATTAAATAAAGATTTTAAAATACAAATGTTGCCCTATTCAAATAAATATTTTTTAATAAAGGTTTTAAAATGTAGGCTGAGTGTCATTAATTAATTAAACTAGTATATGTTCAGCTAATTGTCAGCCTCTCACATGTCTTCATCTCAAGAGAATGCAGAATTCAAGCGACAAATGATGTTTTACAAACAAAGTTTGGGAGGAGCATGTTCAAACGGTCTGTCTAATCGGCTCGAGTGGAGGTATACTGTATATACACAGACGAGAGATTCACCTATAGTTTCCTTGACAGTTTTCTGCATCCCTCCACCACCCCGTTCCTCACTCTCGGCTGGGGATACGGGAAGAACTTGTGCTAAATTCCAAGCTCGGAGCCCTCGATCCTCTTGGACAGCACGCCAAATACGCTTATTATAATTTTTTATTCTATTCGATCATTTGTTGTAAGTGTGAACTAGTTAAAACAACTGCCACAGCTAATCGGACAATATTTATTTATTTATTAAATATTTATTTTTGCCGTTTTATGGTAGATTAAAATCTATAAATCAAAATATGTATTGCATTTATGAAGAAGGTTCAGCACCTAAGGCTTTATCGCTATTGCCTCAATAGTGTCAATGGTGTACAGTGTCTTTGGGTGGATTGCTGAGGCGGATTGGCAGCAACGGCCATTAGGATTAGGATTGTTTGTGATTTCGTCTTAGTGATTTAGGAGTTCTCTTGACTACTCCTAGTGTTTCACAGATTTAGGAGCTAGTTTTAGCCTTAAGATGTTTTGTGAATATGGTCCCTGATGTCATAAACCAGAACAACCACAGTAGCCACGCCCACCAGAGCAGAGAGAGCCAATCAGATCACAGCTTCAGTAAAGCCACAACAGTGGATACTGTGTTCTGAGAAAAGAAATGAGCAACATAAATATATATTGTTCATTTAGTTTTTGGAAATATACATACAGTGGGTACAGAAAGTATTCAGACCCCCTTAAATTTTTCACTCTTTGTTATATTGCAGCCATTTGCTAAAATCATTTAAGTTCATATTTTTTCCTCATTAATGTACACACAGCACCCCATATTGACAGAAAAACACAGAATTGTTGACATTTTTGCAGATTTATTAAAAACTGAAATATCACATGGTCCTAAGTATTTAGACCCTTTGCTGTGACACTCATATTTAACTCAGGTGCTGTCCATTTCTTCTGATCATCCTTGAGATGGTTCGACACCTTCATTTGAGTCCATTTTTAGAGATCTAAAAATGGCTGTCCACCAACGTTTACCATCCAACCTGACAGAACTGGAGAGGATCTGCAAGGAGGAATGGCAGAGGATCCCCAAATCCAGGTGTGAAAAACTTGTTGCATCTTTCCCAAAAAGACTCATGGCTGTATTAGATCAAAAGGGTGCTTCTACTAAATACTGAGCAAAGGGTCTGAATACTTAGGACCATGTGATATTTCAGTTTTTCTTTTTTAATAAATCTGCAAAAATGTCAACAATTCTTGTGTTTTTCTGTCAATATGGGGTGCTGTGTGTACATTAATGAGGAAAAAAAATGAACTTAAATGATTTTAGCAAATGGCTGCAATATAACAAAGAGTGAAAAATTTAAGGGGGTCTGAATACTTTCCGTACCCACTGTATATACAAATATCATCAGAAACATACCTGCACATGTGTGACAGAGTTGAGTGTTGTTGAGGTGTTGAGTCTGGTTTCTGATGGGATTGTTCAGCACACAGCTGTAGGAATCATCCACACACTCCAGATGGAGAAGAAGATCAGACCGGCTGCTGAGATCAGACACTCTGATGCTGGACAAATGAATGTTTCCTTTGTACCAGGAGAGAGTCACATGACTCACATTCACAGCTGAACACACCAATGAACATGATGATGATGATGAAGAGTTACTACTGATGACAGGAACAGGCAGACGAGCTGAAAACATGACAGAATAAATCCGATTCAGTAGAAATCACTGTGATCTTTTGAATAAAATGATCAGTATCATCACAGAATTCTCTATCATTTTATAATATTCTCAATACTTTTAATAATTTGAGTTTAGTCAACAGATGTAACAGGATATCAATTCTCTTCTCACCATATAAGATATTTTGAAGAAAGTTTGTAACTAGGCTGCTTTGGGGCACCATTGACTTCCATAGTAGAAAAAAACAATACTATGGAAGTGAATGGTGCCCCTAAACAGTTCAGTTTAACACATTCTTCAAAATATCTTCCTTTGTGTTCAGCAGAACAAAGAAATTTGTACAGGTTTGGAACAACCTGAGGGTGAATAAATGATGACAGAATTTTCATTTTTGGGTGAACTATCCCTTTAAATAATGGCACAAATACCAGTAAATTGACTAGAAGAAACCAGTAAATGCCTGGCATTGTGTGATTCATTTAAAAACTCTCCTCCCATAAATGTTGCGTCTGAATGGGAAACTCCTAACATTGTTGTCATATGCATTGTGCAGTGTCGTGTGAACATACCCTAAAACAGCAATATGAAGTTTTTGTATAACATGAAGCAGATGTCTTTTTCAAATTGATATAATGGCATCTGCATGATGTTTGTAGCTAATGTTCAAATTCACACACTTGATTTAATGGGAACTCTTGTTTTTCTCATTTTCTATGTTGTGCTGTCACAAATAAAGCGAGGATGACTTTGGGGAAGGAGGGAAAGAATGTGACTCTAAACCCTGATACTGAAGTACAGAAAGATGATCTGATCCTGTGGATGTTTGGAGATCAAGATCTCCTCATTGCGCAAATGACTGGAGGGACCAAAGAGATGACATACGCTGAAGCCGACGAGAGATTCACAGACAAACTGCAGCTGCACAAGAAATTCAGAGTTTTCATGTGTTGTGAGTTGTCTTTCAGTTTATTTTGATGTAGATGAGGTCTTTGCAAATAATGCAGTAAGATGTTCCCCTTACTGCTCTTACAACTAGGGCTTCCATGTTCAGTGAAATAACTACTGGAATACTGTTAAATTTACTGATAATCGGGTGACCAGATCGCAAAACAGAATTCAAAGCTGACAAAGCTTAAATTTATGGGCTCACGTACCTTTCATTTGTCATGAATCCAAATGTTTTCACGGCTGCGATGTAACATTTACTTGCCAGCCTATTATTTAATTTGTAAAAATAGTTTTGTGCTTCACTTGTGTCATAATATTCAGGTAAAAGAGCATTCAAATACAAAAAAAGTTTTGACGTATCACCTCCGGTGCTCTTTCACGTGAATATTAAGACAGTATTAAGTATTATACAGTATTAAGACTGTATCTGGGTGTTCTGAAGGGGAAAAACTGGCTGATGACACCACAGTCATTTCATCATTTGTGTTTTGATCCACAGATGCAGGTACTTCTCTAAGATGTCTGCTAAAGATCTAGAAATCTGGAAAACATCTGCTGTGTGAAAACATCTGATAAACATATTAGAAAAAGCAGTTAGTCTTAGAGCAGTCTTAGGCTTAGAGAGACGTATTGCAGATGAACAAACACAGATGTAAATGGTCGTCTCTGAGATGAACGTGTGCTATCAGGGGGTGTAATTTTTTTCCCTCAGACCTTAAGTTTTGAGGCCATGAATGTTAATGCATGATGTGTTAAATGTGAAGGTAAGATAACAAAAATATAGATCATAATAATGATATTGGTCTATTAGAACAGTTAACCATCTGCAGAACCCTTTATATACGTACTTTCCATATTCATTTTAAAACTTGAAATTTACTGACTGGAACACAGACCCATCTCCAAACACGCACACTAACTTCTATTCACTGTAGTTCTCAGTGCTTTAGATAATTTCAGATGTCTGACACTGCCAGGGCGCCATCTAGTGGCTGCCAAAACCTCACTGAACACACGCACTGACCCCAATGTAACTCTGCTGGAGCTGAACAGGATTGCTAGAGTCTGGAGGATCAGATGAGTTGCTGTCTTCCAGGCTGCTCATAGCTGGTCTAGCAGGCTAGTTTTGAGGGGGTTTGACCACTCTTTTTAACTGGTCAGGCTGTGACTGTAACCCTTCCCAATGTGCAGTGCATAAATCACAAGGGTGGTTGCACATTTAAAGTGAATTTATTCTGTAAAACCGAAATTAAAGGTTTTAGTTGCAGCGCAAACCATCACAGACCATCACTCACGAGGTAACCTCGCTTTCAAACTCACGCGAGACTCACCACACACGTGCCAAACATTGCTTTTTTAACCATGCAAATATCCTCATTTCAGCGTGAAATAATTGTAACAATCTCTGTTCTAGTCGCTCTAAATAACATTTGTTATCATGAACATTTAAACAGTGCAAACTCAAATCAACACATAGCACGGTCAATAGAACACAGCAAATTTTAAAGTGTTGAATTCACACTCAGTGTTGCTTTAACACTTGTATGGAGTTAAAACACTAAGTGTTCATAATTACCACAATTATTGGTGTTTTTTCCCCCTCATTTACACTGCTAGTGTTAAAACTACACCAGATGTGTCAACACCAAGAGTACACTAATACGGTGTTCATACAAACCCTGATTTGTCATTAAATGTAATCTGTATTCAGTTCAACTAAAAACACAATGTGTGCATTAAATAACAGCCAATACGTTGTATCAGTTTGAACCTTTTTCAACAATGACACGTCACATAAGTTGAAATATTCATCAAATTCACCCATGTGAACTCTGCAGGTCAAAAGACCTATAGAACTTCAAAATGTTAGCAGTTAAACGTACTCTCTACTTCCAATATCTGTACTTTAAATACATGATGCTCCGAAAAGATGTTGTCAAAAGATTGTCAATGCTTTGCATGCAATTCCTTTACTTTGGGAGACTCACTGGTAAGACCAACATCAGTTTTGTAGAGTATAGCAGGAAGATAAAGATAAAGGACCTACATACACAGCAGGTAGAAACAGTAGACTTAAAGTTCGATAGCACTCAAGTAGCTGGTTCCTTCAGAAGAGTTGAGGTGCTTCTTCAACCACAAAGAATGTCGATCCTGCCCTTGATCCTTCTCAATACCAGTAGGAATGGCTGGTGGTCCTCCCTCCGACTGAGATGGCCTTCAGTACTGGTGCAGGTGCAGGACTGTAAACAGCGAAAACAAAAATTACATTAAACGAGACGGGAAAAAATAAAATAAACTACTTGAAAAGATGAATGCATAAAACTCAGTACTGGTAATGTTTGATGAGAATTGTGCTTTAAAGGGATAGTTTACCCAAAATAATGTCGTTCCACTCATCTTTGAAATACAAGTGAAAATACTGAAAGATTTGTCCATCCACAGAATTCACGCAGCTACCACTTTGATGCTTCAAAAAGTTCATAAAGGGATTGTAAAACTAATCCATACGAAGTTTAGCACTTATTCCAAGTTTTCTGACGAGACACGGCCACCTTATATGATGAAGAGATTGATTTGTGTTTATAAGGGTTTATATGTAAATAAAAAGAAAGTTAAATGTTCATATAATGCAAGTCTCTTCAGAAAATACAGAACAACTTAATGCATTTGGATTAGTTTTACGACCTCTTTATAAACTTTTTTTTAAGCATCACAGTGGTATTTGTATACGGTCAATGAATTTGTGTTTTGAAGATTATCAAAAATCTTAAGGGTTAGGAATGTCATGACGGCGAGTACAAATTAGATTTCAGTAAATTAACCCCTTAATGAAAATAAAAGCTGCACTCCACACATTTTTATGTCCTTATTTAACACCTGATTCAGATCATCAGCTCATTTGCAGGAAGTTCCATGAATTGAACTGTGGGTCCTCAGGACCATGACTGAAAACCACTGCGTTATGGTATTTACAACCATAACCATAATTTCAAAGTTCAAAATGACATTGCAACAGTATTGCGAGTTTCACCTTATGGAAATGCACAAGTCTGTCTCATCGTAGTCTTCTTTCTCGTCACTGGATTATTTTTTCAGGGCATCATGGACAATCTGATTAAACACAACAACATTAAAAACTACAACTTTAGACTAGTAAAATGACAGAAGGTAATTATTACATAGACAAGTTAATTGTGAAAAACAACATGCATGCATACCTTTTTGCCATAACATCTATGCTAAATCTGTTGCTGGCCTTTGTTTGCTGGTTTGGCGCTGCTGTCTCTTTATGGTCAGACAAAGAATGAGTACATGTGCTGGAGGTTGAGGATCTTGTGTGTGACTAAGAGAGAAAAAACAAAACAATTTAATGTTTCATGTCTATAAAAGTCTTAATTCATACAGGGCTAAAGATAAAACATTTACACCATCATATTATGAAGACCTTAAAAGAATGCCTTAAGTGTTAATACATTAAAGTATTAATATTTACCATTCAATTCACATTTATTTGTATAGCGCTTTCCCCCATCAGGATTACCACCAGACATCTTAATTTTAAATTTTGATGACTTCAATTTGTGTCCTTTTCCACATCAGTGTCTGTCTTTTAAATGAAACAATTTTAACAATTGCATAAATACAGATTTTTTTTTTTTCTCCCGCCCCCCAAACTCAAATAGCAAAGCTGGAAACAAGCCCTGTGGACTTTAAGCACGGTTGCTGTATGACTGGCTTTAATTAGTTATTGTCAAAGCCACAGCACTTACCTTCATTCAGAAAATCTTGGAATGCATCATGATATTGAACTTTCACCGGCATGACGGCAGCTGTTGGTCAAGAAAAATGCAAATAGTTGTTAATTTTAAATAAAGTCCAGCGAACAGATGCAGTCAGAAGCTCCATTTGTCATCTCACAAATTACATATTAAAGTGAGATTGCAAAATACTAAAGTAACAAACGACTGCAAATGAAGCGCGCACGTAAGACATCTCTGGTTCTTTTTATACGTGGCCAGAAATATAACGTTAGTTCAGCAAATGTCTTCCTGCTGGATTAGATGAAAGTTCTCTGTACTGTAGATTGGAGAAGAGTGAAACCGCGACGCGTTTCACTAGAATTCGAGGGCGGGGTGCAGATTCGCGCCTAACAATGCTGCACTTACACGGCCGAGACTGTGGAAAATAACGCACGGCTGTCCTAAAATATGAGACAAAGTGCATATTATTGCCTAAATTTGCCAGCACAAACAACTAACGTTAGAGCCCCAGGAAGTGGGAAATATATTAAATTATATATATATATATATATATATACGCACACATACAGGTGCTGGTCATATAATTAGAATATCATCAAAAAGTTGATTTATTTCACTAATTCCATTCAAAAAGTGAAACTTGTATATTATATTCATTTATTACACACAGACTGATATATTTCAAATGTTTATTTCTTTTAATTTTTATGATTATAACTGACATTTAAGGAAAATCCCAAATTCAGTATCTCAGAAAATTAGAATATTACTTAAGACCAATACAAAGAAAGGATTTTTAGAAATCTTGGCCAACTGAAAAGTATGAACATGAAAAGTATGAGCATGTACAGCACTCAATACTTAGTTGGGGCTCCTTTTGCCTGAATTACTGCAGCAATGCTGCGTGGCATGGAGTCGATCAGTCTGTGGCACTGCTCAGGTGTTATAAGAGCCCAGGTTGCTCTGATAGTGGCCTTCAGCTCTTCTGCATTGTTGGGTCTGGCATATCGCATCTTCCTCTTCACAATACCTCATAGATTTTCTATGGGGTTCAGGTCAGGTGAGTTTGCTGGCCAATTAAGAACAGGGATACCATGGTCCTTAAACCAGGTACTGGTAGCTTTGGCACTGTGTGCAGGTGCCAAGTCCTGTTGGAAAATGAAATCTGCATCTCCATAAAGTTGGTCAGCAGCAGGAAGCATGAAGTGCTCTAAAACTTCCTGGTATACGGCTGCGTTGACCTTGGACCTCAGAAAACACAGTGGACCAACACCAGCAGATGACATGGCACCCCAAACCATCACTGACTGTGGAAACTTTACACTGGACCTCAAGCAATGTGGATTGTGTGCCTCTCCTCTCTTCCTCCAGACTCTGGGACCCTGATTTCTAAAGGAAATGCAAAATTTACTTTCATCAGAGAACATAACTTTGGACCACTCAGCAGCAGTCCGGTCCTTTTTGTCTTTAGCCCAGGCGAGACGCTTCTGACGCTGTCTGTTGTTCAAGAGTGGCTTGACACAAGGAATGCGACAGCTGAAACCCATGTCTTGCATACGTCTGTGCGTAGTGGTTCTTGAAGCACTGACTCCAGCTGCAGTCCACTCTTTGTGGATCTCCCCCACATTTTTGAATGGGTTTTGTTTCACAATCCTCTCCAGGGTGCGGTTATCCCTATTGCTTGTACACTTTTTTCTACCACATCTTTTCCTTCCCTTCGCCTCTCTATTAATGTGCTTGGACACAGAGCTCTGTGAACAGCCAGCCTCTTTTGCAATGACCTTTTGTGTCTTGCCCTCCTTGTGCAAGGTGTCAATGGTCGTCTTTTGGACAACTGTCAAGTCAGCAGTCTTCCCCATGATTGTGTAGCCTACAGAACTAGACTGAGAGACCATTTAAAGGCCTTTGCAGGTGTTTTGAGTTAATTAGCTGATTAGAGTGTGGCACCAGGTGTCTTCAATATTGAACCTTTTCACAATATTCTAATTTTCTGAGATACTGAATTTGGGATTTTCCTTAGTTGTCAGTTATAATCATCAAAATGAAAAGAAATAAACATTTGAAATATATCAGTCTGTGTGTAATGAATGAATATAATATACAAGTTTCACTTTTTGAATGGAATTAGTGAAATAAATCAACTTTTTGATGATATTCTAATTATATGACCAGCACCTGTATATGCTGCGTTATTTACATTCATTTGTTTCAAGGCGCATGAATCACAGAAAATATAGTCTATTTTTCAGTCCAAAGTCTAAAATACCCGCGTCAAATGTGCAAATTAATCAGCATTTAATAGTCTTACCTTAGTTTGCAAACTGGCCTCGTGGCTCGTGTCGGCGCGGTCTGCCATGCAATCAAATCAGAAATAACGTTAGCACTCCAACTATATGACTTGGGTAAAGTTGGTTTTATATTCGCACATTCGGACTTCCGCGTTTAAGAACGTTCTAATAATGTGCAATAAAGTTAATGTTTGCAAATTCTAAACAGCGACACGATATTTACAACCAACGATTGTAAACCTACAACATTTTTCACAATCGATCAAAATGGGCAAGTATTTTAATGGCATACTTACTTGCGAATGTCCACTGAATGTCCAATGTAGTGTACAAAGTTATTGTAGCCTATGCGGAAGTCCGAATATAAAACCAAATTTATCCAAGTCAACAATGTTGTAGAACTTAGAAATGTTAAGAAATGTAAAACAAACATGAAAATGGATAGAATTAAGTGATAAAAGAATATATTACCTGTTTGGGCACTGTCCGCTCCTCGTGCTCGTCCGCCATTAATCCAAACGGAAATAATGTGCAACGACCGGAAATAGGATAAACTCATCTCCAGTGTCAATTAGTCAACTCGCTGAAATAACACTGACTCTGAACACTGGTTTACACTGTAAGTGTTGATGTCCTTCAAATCAACACCAGAATCAACACACTTCAACACTGGAAAATTAACACCATAAAAACAACACTGGAAATTTTGCTGTGCATACACACTTCACGCTCTATACCAGGGATGGGGACCGTTGATCCTGGAGGGCCATTGTCCTGCAGAGTTTAGCTCCAACCCTGAAAAAAAAAAAACACTCACCTGTCTGTAACTTTAGTAGCTAATCCTGAAGACCTTGATTAGCTCCAGGTGTGTTTAATTAGGGTTGGAGCTAGGGCTGGGCGATATGGCAAAAAAAATAAAATCTCGATTTTTTTCAGAACGATTGACCGATTCACGATTTCGATTTTGACTAGTCAACTTAAAAACTTAACTACAATATGATTTAAGTAACATTCTCTTTATTAACAATCTGGTTAAAAAAAGTTCTATTCCAAGTGCAGTACACATGAAGTGATCAGCATGGTGTAAATGTAAAACAAATTGTTAAATCTTTGCAGAAAATATGCCTGAAATATGAAGGTAAATGTTGTACAAACTTATCTTAAACACATCCTATATACTCAGAAATAATATAAAATAAGAAAATGCTAAATATTTCTTAGCCAAAAAGTAATAGCAATAAATAACACCAGTAATAGGCTATTATTAACAGCAAATGCTTTGTAAAAACAGAAAACAGCAGCAGCTTTCAGCCTGTCACCATCATGCAAACGTGAAATATCAAACAGGTTTACAGGTTTTTGCATCCCATTGCGCTATTTGTCCAATTGTTTTTATGTTTGGCGGACATGTTTAGGTGCTGCACTCGTGTCTCGCGTCTTTTGCAGCGAAAAAACACGGCGGTCAAGTTAAAAAAAGTTCAACTCGCGTTTAATAACTTTGCCCTTTTTTCTCATTCCACTGCATGCGTCTCATTTTTATAACGCAATAACGCATTTCTGAGTGATGTGTTCTCCGTTCATGGAGCGTCACATGAGAGCGGTTAATCAGCGCGCCGAAGTCATTGCTGGCCTGCATAGCCAGCAATGACATTTCCTCTCTCAAGATCCATTAATGTACTAAAAACAAACGTTATGCGTTATGAATCTTTTATGTCAAATCATGATTCAGATCGCTGAAATCACGTGACTTTGGCGCTCCGAACCGCTGATTTGACACAAGAGATTCATATAAGTCGTTATTTTGGGTTTTTTTGGCGCACCAAAAATATTCTCGTCGCTTTATAATATTAATATTGAACCACTGTACTCACATGAACTGATTTAAATATGTTTTTAGTACCTTTATGAATCTTGAGAGAGGAAATGTCATTGCTGGCTATGTAGGGCTCACTGAGCCATCGGATTTAAACAAAAATATCTTAATTTGTGTTCCGAAGATGAACAAAGGTCTTACAGGTGTAAAACGGCACAAGGGTGAGTAATTAATGACATTATTTTCATTTTTAGGTGAACTAACCCTTTAATAAAGTCCTTCTGAAGCGAAGCGATGCATTTGTGTGAAAAAAATATCCATATTTAAGTTATGAAGTAAAATATGTAGCTTCCGCCAGACCACCTTCCGTATTCAACTTCCAAAAATGTAACACCTCAGTCTCAACCTACAAAAAAGTAAGTTGAATACGGAAGGCGATCTGGCGGAAGCTGAATATTTTACTTCATAGCTTGTTAAATATGATTTTTTTCTTACACAAACACATCGCTTCACTTCAGAAGATCTTTATTAACCCCCCGGAGCCGTGTGGAGAACATATTTATGATAGATGGATGTGGATGGAGACACTTTCTTCAGCTCATACACGTTGGTCCAGTTCACTGCCATTGTAAAGCTCGGATGCATCAGGATATTTATTAATATTTCTCCGATTATGTTATCATCAGAAAGAAGAAAATCACCTAGGATGGCTTGAGGGTGAGTAAAGCTTGGGATAATTTTCATTTTATAGTGAACTAATCTTTCAAGTATAAAAAAATATGTTCAGTGCTTATAGTTCAAGGACACGGTTTTGATGAAAGTGAAAGACACCTGAACTGGATAAGATCGGGGAATTTGCAACATATTCACAGATTTGAATTTCCTGGATCAATAACTTGTGAGCTAAACATTGTCATTAATGTTCCTATTGGAGTCTATTTGACCTCATTCAATGTTAAAGTATTGACATCATTTTGTATTAAAGGGTTAGTTCACCCAAAAATGAAAATAATGTAATTTATTACTCACCTTCATGCCGTTCCACACCCGTAAGACCTTCGTTTTTTTCAGTTTCAAATATCAAAACACTGCTTCATGAAGCTTTGGAGCGTTATGAATCAGCGTATCAAATCATCATTCGAATCGTGTGTCAAACCGCCAAACTGCTGAAATCACGTGACTTTGGCGCTCCAAACTGCTGATTCGACACAAAAGATTCATAACGCTCCGAAGCTTCATGAAGCAGTGTTTTGAAATTGGCCATCACTATATAAGTCGTTATTTTGTTTTTTTGGTGCACCAAAAATATTCTCGTCGCTTTATAATATTAATATTGAACCACTGAACTCACATGAACTGATTTAAATATGTTTTTAGTACCTTTATGGATCTTGAGAGAGGAAATGTCATTGCTGGCTATGGAGGCCTCACTGAGCCATCGGATTTCAACAAAAATATCTTAATTTGTGTTCTGAAGATCAACAAAGGTCTTACAGGTGTGGAACGGCATGAGGGTGAATAATAAATTACATTGTTTTCATTTTTGGGTGAACTAACCCTTTAATGGCTTTTCCTAATTTAACTGTCTGACAACTGGGTAAACATAAAATTACCATGATTATATGTTTGGATGAGATTGAGGATGTTATAAACAATATATAGTAATAATAATAGTATAACTTGCTAATCATGCTAGCAACACCCTACTAATTGAGCTGAGTACCTTAGTGACTGCATAACAACACCTTAGCAACCACTCTGAGTACCTTAGATACCCTAGCAACCACATAACAACACCCAAGCAAACAACCTGAGTACCCTAGCAACCGCATAGCAACACCTTAACAACCACCCCGATTACCTTAGCATCTGCATAACAACACCCTAGCAACCAATCAGAATACCTTAGCAACACCCTAGCAACCAACCCAGGTACCCTAGCAAGCGCAGGGCAACACCCTAGCAACCACCCAGAGTACCTTAGAAACTGCATAACAACAACTTAGCAATCACATAGCAACACCCTAGCAACCACGTGAGTATCTTAACAACTGCACAGCAACACCTTAGCAACCACCCCAAATATCTCAGCTTTTTTTTATCATTATTTACAGGGCTATTCACATCCCTGCAAACATGTCCCTGCGGGGCCTATACTGGCTTTTTGTGGGCACAGTGGTCTAGGGCCGGCCCACAACAAACCTAAACAGGCCCAGTGCAGGCTTGCCCAGGCGAGGCCCACAGCTTTGGGCTCACTGCGGGCTCTCTGTGAGCAGCCCACACCAGCAAACTGCCCACATTAAGCCCATGATGGCCCAGTGTGGACCAGCCCGTTCGGGCCCAGAGCAACTTTAAAAATTACAAAAATAATCTGTAATTAATACAATAACAAAACAGTTAGATGATGTCACATGATCAGCAGCAGAACATTAAACACTAACAGATCTGTCGAGATCTCAGCATCTTCACTTATTACAATCCAGTTTGACTATTTCTTTCATACAAAACTTTTAAATGTTGATGTTTTATTGAAAATAGTACATTTTGAAGTCACCGTTATGGAGGTCAGTGTTTGCTTTAGTTGTGCTCTTGACCCTTGACTTCCTAACTTTAATGTTTCTCTGTCTGCTGTAACTGTGTGTTTCTGAAGCACTTTTGTTTAAACAAAAATTGCAAGAAAAATTCTGATTTACATTTTACAGTGTATGTTTTAGGGAATGTTTGAGTGGCAGATGCCCCTGCCAGTCATGGACCATTTCTTTTTTAACAATCATTAACCATTATTTTCATTAATGGTAAATGTGTGGCACCCTGTGCTGCCAGATTTATTGTTGTAGATTAATATTGAGGGCCCAGTGAGGGCTTCCTGGGGGTTAAGTGAGGGCCGCCCGTGCAGGGCCAGAGCTAAGGGGCCAACGTTTTGCCAATGAGCAAATTCTCAGGGGCCCTGTACTGGCAGCCTACTGGGGACCCTTACACCAGCCCTAAGCATAATATTATGACCACCTTCCTAATATGCAGCCCCATACACAACAAACTGTACTGTGTATTCTGACACCTTTCTATCAGAACCAGCATTAACTTCTTGAGCAATTTCAGCTACAGTAGCTCGTCTGTTGGATCGGACCACACGGGCCAGCCTTCATCAATGGGCCTTGTCCGCCCATGACCCTGTCACCGGTTCACCACTGTTCCTTCCTTGGACCACTTTTGATAGATACTGACCACTGCAGACCGGGAACACCCCACAAGAGCTGCAGTTTTGGAGATGCTCTGACCCAGTCGTCTAGCCATCACAATTTGGCCCTTGTCAAACTCGCTCAAATTCTTAAGCTTGTCCATTTTTCCTGCTTCTAACACATCAACTTTGAGGACAAAATGTTCACTTGCTGCCTAATATATCCACCCACTAACAGGTGCCATGATGAAGAGATAATCAGTGTTATTCACTTCACCTATGTGCGTGTACATACATATATGTATATATATATATATATATAATGTATATAATGTATTCTGGAGGTTTAAATTGGTGGGGTCTAATTGAATTTCATTGCTCAATATTAAAAACAAATTTTCCAGTGCACTGCATTTCTGCTGGTTTTCACACTTCATCTCTCTCTCACACACATTCACATGCAAATATACACAAACATCGCCTCCTTTTTGACACTTGTGGTTCCTGAGGGCATCAGTGACATCTGAAACTGTTTATGAATATCTGTTTTAGCAGAAACGTATTAAACCACAGTGTGTTTAAAGGTTAAAGTGTCTCTACACTTACAGTTCTTCTCTCTCATCGACTCTCAATTGATCACTTGTCACTATATTTGCACAAAAATGCATGTTTAGTCAATGTAAATCAGTCAGATCGCTGCACTAAACTCATCTGTGGTTGTTTTGCTGTGGTGAGTCGGTTGACCGACACACCTGACGTTTGTGGTTTGGTTGAGTGTAGTTTGTGTGGACAGATCTCAACCAAACGACCAAGTGAATCTGAGTTTAACAGCAGAAAGATGAATGTAGTGACACTTGATCAGGCCAAACATCTGTGGGTTCAACCGACATGTGTGAACAAATGTGCTCAAGTATATGTGATGAGAGATAAAGATCAAACTAAGAGCAGAGTGGAATATAAACTGAAGAAATGACTCAAGTTCACACATTTATTTTTGCCACCGTGTGATCAGTTTATTTTTCGTCTCATTTCACACTCATCGTTTTTTCCACTCCAGTGGTCAGCGTCTTCTTCGAACTGTTTAACAGTGTGTTTTCACCCACAGCCGTGATGAGATCAATGTTTGTCAGCTTTTAAAAGATATTTTTAAAGTTTAATTGTGAATTCACTGAATATTACACCAATTTTCTAATAGTTTTTCTTTTGAATGGCCTGGTAGTTTCTCTAATGTTTATTATATGGATAAAAGTGTCTGCTAAATGATTAAATGTAAGTAAATGTAGAATCCAGAGGCAAAATGAAGTGGTTTAATATCTTGAAAAGCAGTGCATGTTATTGTCAGTGGGATATTGTGTATGGATCTGTTATTCTCAGTGGTTATATCAGTCTTGGTGCTCATGTGAAGCTAAATCAAGACACCTGAAATAGTTTTAACTGTGTTTACATGTATTTATTTTTCAAGACTAACAGAATAATTGTGTAAAATCAGATAAACAGTGAGTAGAACTGCATATGAAAAGGACAAGAAGGAGGCTGAAGAATTTAAAAATGATATTAAAGCATTTTTATTTAAAATTGTACAAAAGGAGGCATGTAGAAATGTGGAAAAATGTGAAATATAGATATATCTTGAATATAAACTTTTAAGAACTTTAAAAAATGTCACAGAGAGAAACATCTGGCTCAATACAAAACAAGTATTGGATGTCATTCAGCTAATATGATGCAGGCCGGTATTTATGTATAACTTCAAACTTATTGGGAAATCTTTCAAATGATCAAGATCTGATCAACGTCTCGAGACTCCTGCGTACACCACATTATCCTCCTCTCTAGGCCTCTGAAAGAAAACACAAAAGCACCGTTCATCAATGTATTCATCACATTATTGGCACATCTATCAATCCTCTTTCCACAAGCACAGAAAATACAGCAGAAATACTTTTGTCAGCAATTTCCTCACAACGGGTCCCAAGTGTTTCGGAGAATGCAGGATATCCTTACGAAAAAAAAAGTTTATTCAAGTGTGCTATTAGTATACTTCTTTTAAACTAAAAATAAGAATCAGTCTACTTTGTAAGTACTTCTCAGAAATATAATTAAAATCACTTTAAAGTATACTTGACTTATACTGACAGAAACAGTATATTTGGCCTAAACTCCTACTCCAGCAATCCATGTTTTGTGGTTATATGCTAGGGGGCGCTATTACGAATCTTCTGAATGAGAGATTGTTGGAGAGGGTGAAGGTTTTTAAGTTGTTTTTCAATTGAGTTTTTCTTCATTAAAAACTATTTATGTGACACTGATCCGGTCTGTATTTGATTATGGTCGTGTGGTATATGAATCAGCTTCAAAAAACTTGTTAGAAAAACTCAATAAAATACAAGCTCAAGCTATGAGACAGTGTTGTAGAGCAGTAAAGATGACACCCATTCCAGCTTTACAAGTCTTGTTAGGAGAGATGTCATTAGAAATTAGAAGGAAACAATTAATGATCAACTACTGGGCTAACCTATAGGGGCATAAAGACAAACAATCTAAGTGCTGGGAACAAAATAAAAGGTCTAAGACTTTTTTCTATGTACACAAAAGGCCTATTTCTCTCAAATATTGTTCACAAATCTGTCTAAATCTGTGTTAGTGAGCGCTTCTCCTTTGCCGAGATAATCCATCCACCTCACAGGTGTGGCATATCAAGATGCTGATTAGACAGCATGATTATTGCACAGGTGTGCCTTAGGCTGGCCACAATAAAAGGCCCCTCTAAAATGTGCAGTTTTATCACACAGCACAATGCCACAGATGTCACAAGTTTTGAAGGAGCGCGCAATTGGCATGCTGACTGCAGGAATGTCCACCAGAGCTCTTGCCCGTGAAGTGAATGTATATTTCTCTACCATAAGCTGTCTCCGAAGGCGCTTCAGAGAATTTAGCAGGACATCCAACCGGCCTCACAATCGCAGACCACGTGTAACCACACCAGCCCAGTATATTATTAAATGTTAAATTAACAAATTTAAAAAACTGTAAAAAAAAAAAAAAGTCAATAAATTAGATTAAAATAAATGAAGAAAAAATGTTATTACAATAAAATTATTAGTTATTAGTCTGTTAAATTAATGATTAATATAAATTATTATTTATTTATTTAAAAATAAATGTTGAGTTATCAGTATTATTATAGTGAGTAGAAAATAATGTAACTTCAGAGATATTTTAAGATTTATAATATTACATATTCCAGTATATTAAATGGGCAGATGCATTTTAAATTTCAGGATGGTGGTCCTTATTTCCTCATATTTCAGGATCCACTTCTGAAAGTGTGAAAAGCCTGATTTAGAGGATTCACTGCTGTATTTTAAAGTTGTGTGTCAGCGGACTAATGTTTGTGTGTCTCTAAATGATGGTCTACAGTGTAAATCCACAAACACATCTACTGCTTTATAAATATATGTTGAGCTGCTGCTGTGGTCCTACCACATTAATCTGACGTCGATAGCTTTTAATCTTTGAATCTAAATTGCTATTACACGTTTGCATCTCGCTAGCTTGTTAACTTGTCATCAGTCTCTCGCGCACTGCTTTTTTTACGTGTTCTTCAAACAGCTGTTGGATCAGTCGGATCAGTCTACAAACACGGTGAGTCATGTCATCCTCTCCTTGTATAGTAACGTGCTCTGCCTGTCACATGTTCAGTATAGCTTTCTCTGTCAGCGACGAGGAATTTACATGTCATAAATGTAGGGAAATAGTCAGGCTGACAGAGAAAATCTCAGAATTAGAGACACGCATCCAAACTTTAATCGAGGATAGTAAGAATGTAAGGGCTTCAGATACTGTTTTGGATGCAACTAGCTTAGTGAACTCTGTACATTGTTCGGTTCCGGCTGTAGAGCCCATGCAGCAGGGCACTTGGCCGCGGAAAACACCACTCTTCCGTTCCAGTAAGAACATCAAACAGGTTCTCCCCACTCAGTGATACACCCACTGAGAATCCTGTTGAAAGTGCCCTAGTTATTGGTGATTCTATTACACGGAACATGAAAATAGAGACACCAGCCACCATAGTCACATGTTTGCCGGGAGCCAGAGCACCTGACATCAAAGCAAATTTAATAGTGCTGGCTAATGCTAATCGTAAATAATCATAAATTATAATTCATGTCGGCACTAATGATGTTCGACTTCGCCAGTCGGGGATCACTAAAATTAACATTAAAGACGTGTGTGAACACGCAAGTACAATGTCAGAAACAGTAATTTGCTCTGTTCCCCTTCCTGTTCGTCGGAGTGATGAGATAGTTAGCAGATTATCATCACTCAATGGCTGGCTGTCTAAGTGGTGTCGCAGAATTTCTATTTCATAGACAATTGGAAAAGATTTTGGGGCAGA
The DNA here is from genome assembly GCF_019924925.1 of Ctenopharyngodon idella. Taxonomy (NCBI): domain Eukaryota; kingdom Metazoa; phylum Chordata; class Actinopteri; order Cypriniformes; family Xenocyprididae; genus Ctenopharyngodon; species Ctenopharyngodon idella. Next base: position 15,271,328 of record NC_067222.1, on the reverse strand, counting down.
CCTGACCTGTTGACCTCTTTCACCTAGATATTATCACATAGAGACTGTGTCTGTACCCCGAATTAGTAAAAACAAAAAACTTCCAAACCCATTTAAGGGTAAAAATTTAATTGATGTTCAACAAATAAAAAATAGAGATAATGATGATAAACAAATGATAAAGCTTAGGTTGTTGAATATTAGATCCCTTTCTTCAAAAGCACTTATTGTAAATGATATTATCACAGACAATAATCTAGATGTGCTGTGTTTGACAGAAACTTGGCTAAAACCGGACGATTACATTACTTTAAATGAGTCTAGCCCTCAAGGTTATGATTATCGACACAATGCTCGTCAGAAAGGCAAAGGGGGAGGTGTTGCTGTAATTTATAGTAATATTTACAGTATTAGTCAAAAGTCTTTCAAATATAATTCCTTCGAAGTGATGGTACTTTATGTAACATTATGTAAGTTAACATTTGTGCTGGCTACTGTATACAGGCCACCAGGACACAATACAGACTTTATCAAAGAATTTGCTGATTTTCTATCGGAGTTAGTAGCTGCAGATAAAGTCCTTGTTGTTGGTGATTTTAATATCCATGTAGATAATGAAAAAGATGCATTAGGATTGGCATTTGCAGATATTCTAAACTCTATTGGTGTTAGACAACATGTGTCAGGACCCACTCATTGTCGTAATCATACTTTAGATCTAATATTGTCACATGGAATCGATATTGATGCTGTTGAAATTCTGCAGCAGAGTGACGACATCTCAGATCATTATCTAGTCTCGTGTATACTACATTTAGTCAAGGCTGCTAAACTGCCTCCCTGCCACAAATATGGTAGAGCCATCACTTCTACCACTAAAGATCGCTTTATAAATAATCTTCCTGATCAGTTTCATCACCTTAGCATGACAGACAGCTTAGATCAAGTTTCTTGTACTCCTTTTGCCTTAAGATTATTAAATGCGTTACTGAGTACATTGCCTGTTGGAATGTGTGGATTGGAATTAAGCGCAGGTTGAGTTTATAGTTGAACCTCACTGTATAGTTCGGTTTTATATGTGCCTCCCTGAGAGCTTAGTGTTTGCCACTAGAAGCTGACGCCACGTGTCGTTCTGAGTTGTAGGCTCCGTTCGGCCCTCTTTTAGAGCATGATGGCATAGGTTTGTACTCCTTTTGCTTTAAAAGTGAAAGGTGTTTTTTACTGAGTACACGACCTGGTGGTATGATAGCTCAGGTTGAGTTAAACTAGGTAACCTCATTTGAGAATGATGGTTACTCTACTTGGCTCCCTTTGAGCTTAGAACACTGCCATGAGCTGATGCCACGTGTCTGGAAGTTGTAGGCCCTCTTTTGGGCCTCCTTTAGGGCGTGTTGGTGTATGCTGTACTCCTCTTGCTTTAAAGAGTAAAAAGTGTTTTACTGAGTACACTGCTTGTTGGATTGTGTTAGCTAGACTGTTATGTGGGCATTCTCAGTCTAATTCTACTGGATCTGCGTTCAGCAAGCAAAGCTGTTCAGGTGAGTGGCCTTCACAGGCCCCCTTTAAGCTTCCCCCTCCCATTTCTGGGTGTTCTCTAAGCAGACTGAGTACATGTTGGCCTTTAGCAAGGCCGCTGAAACGTATTTCTACACATATAGAATTTATATCATGTGGCAGGCCCCCTCCTGGGCCACCATGATTTTGTGCCTACAGTACGGTTTATCTGTTAGGTTGAGTTTCAGTACTCTCCTCCTTTAAAGGGTTGTCCTGCATAGTACTTAGCTCCCTAAGCTGGTCAGTGGTTGAAGGCCTCTCTGAGGCCTCCCTGTTAGGATCAGCCCTTAAGCTGTTATACTCTCTCCTTGTTGAATTCCTTTGGAGTGCACAGCTTCCTCAGTGCAAATAATCACGCGCTGAGTAGATCCTAGGATTGAGCAGAGTGTTACTCCCCTCATTAGTAAGGGTAAAAAGTGCTAAGCTGAGTCTTGCTCTCTGGGATGCCCGTCTCTACGCTCTGGTCTGAGTTAGTTACTGCCTCTTTTGCAGTCACTCTTACTGGATATCTTCTCTGAAGAATGTGATTGGAGACTCTGTGATCAGACAGGTTGTTGGCCAAGACTAGGTTTCTGTAAAGTAGACCAGGTCAGGCCTCCCTGGTGGCAATTAGGGTTGAGTTCCCCTGACAAGTGACTGGCTAGGGTTCCCTTGGGCCCCCTGGCCACATTCCCTTAAAGGTACCCTCTTTTCTTTGGAAGGAAGCTTGGTTCCAGAAGCCTTTGAGCGGCCTTGGTAGGCCTTCTGTGGAAGGCCTCTTTGAGGCTTATCGCTTGGGCTGTTGACCATAGGGAATGCTGTCACTGACAGCCTATGTATGACCCATAGGGGGAGTGGATCTGTCAATGCTGGTCTTTTAACCGTCCCTGTAACTCGCCTGAGATCTATGGGTGATAGGGCTTTTTCAAATCTTGCAACTAAACTCTGGAATTCCTTGTCTACAGAGATACGAAATGCAGAATCCTTGCACATTTTTAAATCGAGTTTAAAAACATTTTTTTAGGGAAGATTTTATGTAATCTTATTTTGTTAAGTTGCTTTTAGTTGTATTTTTAATTCTGTACTTATTCTTTTTTTTTCTTTTGAAATTGTTGTTATATTCTGTCGTGATTTTATGTTCTTATGTACAGTGCTTTGAGAAGCTGCTTTTAAAGGCGCTATATAAAATAAAGTTATTATTATTATTATTATTACTTCAGTTGAAGCTGCTAGTTCTGACGTTTGTCTAGCCATTTTTTGGCATGCACTGCCCTCTAGCATGTCGGTGTGGGTATATCGTTCCCCAAGCATATAACACAGAGTTGAGTTCCATTTCGAAAGGGAACGTCTCAGGTTACGTATGTAACCATGGTTCCCTGAGAACAGGGAACGAGACTCTGCGTTTCCTAGCCATGCATCGGGGCTGCCTGCTGAACAGTCCCTTCAGATGATAAGGTACTGACTAGTTCTCTAGGCGCTCCTTATATACTTCCGGGTCGCGCTATGATGACGTCATAGGCTGTCGCCAGCCAATAGGATTGGTGAGATTTTACAATTGCTTTCAGACACCGGTTCATGTGATGACATTCCCCAAAGCATATTCAAGCGCAGAGTCTCGTTCCCTGTTCTCAGAGAACCATGGTTACATACGTAACCTGAGACGTTCATGCATTCATGACCTCAAGGCTAGATTACTGTAACGCTCTACTGGGTTGTTGCCCTGTTCGCTTGATAAATAAACTACAGCTCGTACAAAATGCAGCAGCTAGAGTTCTTACTAGAACTAGGAAGTATGACCAGTATAGCCCAGTTCTGTCAACACTGCATTGGCTTCCTGTAAAACATCGTATAGATTTTAAAATCTTGCTAATTACTTACAAAGCACTAAATGGTTTAGCTCCCCAGTACCTGAGCGAGCTCCTAATTCATTATAGTCCTTCACGTCTATTGCGATCTCAGAATTCAGGCCAGCTGATAATACCTAGAATATCAAAATCAACCGCAGGCGGTAGATCCTTCTCCTATTTGACACCTAAACTCTGGAACAATCTTCCTAGCATTGTTCGGGAAGCAGACACACTCAGTTTAAATCTAGACTAAAAACGCATCTCTTTAACCTGGCATACACATAACACATTACCAATTTATATTTTCAAATCTGTTAAAGGATTGTTAGGCTGCATAAATTAGGTCAGCCGGAACCGGAAACACTTCCTATAACACCAGATGTACTCGTTACATCAGAAGAAGAATGGCATCTATGCTAATATTAGTCTCTTTGTTTATCCCGAGGTTTACCGTAGTCAACCAGATCCGGGCCGTATCCAGGTGAGACCAAGGACCTGCGCCTTGACACGACCACAACGCAGCCCTGAAGTATCAGCAGAGATTGAGTCAACTAGATCATCCACTGTGAAGGCCTCATCGACACGACAGCCACGACACAGTTCCTCAACAAACCGTCCATACCGCCGTGATGAATACGATCCTCAACTGGACTGAACTGGAATAAATACTTTGAATGTTGTGATCCCATTGGACTTATGATAGCTGCCTGAATCATAACAAAGCACTGTTCGCCAGAGAAGAACTGGCCCCCCGACTAAGCCTGGTTTCTCCCAAGGTTTTTTTTCTCCATTTTAACACCTGTTTGCCACCTGATGTCACCTGATGAAGTTTGGGTTCCTAGCCACCGTTGCTTTTGGCTTGCTTAGTTGGGGACACTTGACATTTGATATTTAACAGTGTTTTGATCTGCATTGACACTATTGTATGCAAACTGAACTGAGCTGGATGATGATATCACTGTTTACTCCAGTGCCGATATAGATAAATTAACTAAATTAATAACTATTGATTCTTACATTGGAATGAAACAATACTGAATTTACTTAAGATGGACAATGACACCATTTTCTTTAAGAGCTGCTGTGCAGCCAAAATTATATACCAGTTATCACTCTAAAGCTGCTTTGACACAATCTGCATTGTAAAAAGCGCTATATAAATAAAGGTGACTTGACTGCTGTGTGTGTAAATCATTAAACACACACACACACACTAAAATCAGACTCACTGCTGAAACAACACAGAGACACACCATACACTGAAATCAAAGATCTTACAGATTTATTTCTGTTTCTTCTGTTGAATGTGGGATCAGCGTAAGTGATCTCTTCTGCTCGAGTCTCTGTTTCAACAATAATGACAGAAACAAACACTCAGAGAGATGATGTTTGAGAATTATATACACACACATATACATACAGGTAATACTTGCCTTCTCTGTGTGTGTTTCTGTGTTTCCTGCAGATGCAGAAGATCCCGACAGCAGCAACAATCAACAGAGATCCAGCAGCAGCAGCAGCAGCAGAGATCAGCACTGTCAGAGAGACTGGAGGACCTGAAAGAGACAGTCATTAGCCCAGATCAATGTGTGCAGAAACACCAGATATCATCAGTGAAGTACCTGCAGCACATGTGTGACAGAGTTGAGCGTTGTTGAGGTGTTGAGTCTGGTTTCTGATGGGATTGTTCAGCACACAGCTGTAGGAATCATCCACACACTCCAGATGGAGAAGAAGATCAGACCGGCTGCTGAGATCAGACACTCTGATGCTGGAGAATGAACTGTTTCCTTTGAACCAGGAGAGAGTCACATGACTCACATTCACAGCTGAACACACCAATGAACATAATGATGATGATGAATTTTGTGAAGAGTTACTGCTGATGACAGGAACAGGCAGACGAGCTGAAAACATGACAGAATGACAGAACTTTTCCAGGTTTTTTTTATATTAAAAAAATGAATTAAACAAACAGATAAACAAATATTATACAATTAAATTATAAGAACTGATAAAATGCACAAATGATCAGCATCATCACAGAATTCTCTATCATTTTATAATATTCTCAGTAACATTATCTGGTGAATTTAGTCAACAGACAGTAATTCTCTCCTCACCATAGACAGTGAGATTGATCGTGTTGATCGTGTCTCTGCTGCTGCTGGAGACTGTATAAAGTCCAGAGTCTGTGGTTCTGCTGTTGATGATGGTCAGAGATCCAGTCTGATCCAGTTTCAGTCTGTCTCTGAATCTCCCATCAGCATTATCACCAAAAAACTTGCTCTCTTTGTTGTTCTTCACTTTAGCTATGAGAATGTCACCAAACTTCCAGTTGATCTCTTCATGTGTCTGTATTTGAGTGAAACTAGAGTTCAGAGAGACTGATTCTCCCTCAGTCACTGACTCTGACTTCACTGCATCAGCAACAAACACACCTGAACACAAACACACATACTCTGAGAGTCACCAGATTTGATTTTTTGTCCATTTAAAACTATCCTCTTTATTTTTCACAGAAGTATTTCTGAAGGTTTAGTCTAATAAAACTTGACAATATTAGAGGCAAAATAATAACTCAAATTAATTCTTCACTCTGCACTCATTTCAATATAGTCAATGAAAGGGACAGCAGCATCAACAAAAATATCTGACTATATTAATCTTATACAACTGGAAAATATTAGAAGCAAAATGAATGTTGGAATAATGTGTTTAAATGATAACCCTAGTGAAAAAAAGTATACTTCATTGTATTTTAAATATATTCCCTTTTCCTATAGTACATTGCAAATATACTAACAAAAAATTTACTATCTTTAAATATATAAAAAGTATATTAGCATCATATTTTCACAATACAACTTTTAACACACTTTAAAATAATTGTACTTTAGTATGTTTTCTAAAAATATATATTTTAGTAAAATATAGCCTACTTGAAATGTAAGTTCAGTTTATTTTTTAAAAGTGTATTTATTTGCACTTTATAAAAATATATTTTGAGGTATATTTTAACTGTGTGCTGAAAATGATCATTGTAACAATGCACTGAAAGTATATTTTAAAAAGACATTATTTAATATCCTGAAGTTGTAGTGTATTTAAAGTTAAATTTGAGTATATTTTTTAAGTTTAATTATTCATCCTTGGAATCAGTGGCGCAAAAAAGTGGGTGGGACAGGAATGTGTATGTGTGTGTGTGGGGGGGGGGGGGGGGGGGGGGGGGGGGGTATATTGTAATTGTATTATTATCATCTGCTATAATACAATATGTCGTTAGTCTTGAGAGTATGTACATTAGTTAATAAATACAAGAATCTGCTTTTGATAACAGATGGACTAGTGGCAGTATTTTCGATAAGCGTGCAAGAGGTTCTGGGTTCTAATCCATCCATGTATGATTTTTTTTCTCATTAAAACCAAAGATGTTCATCAGTGATTGTATATCAAGAGCAGGGACACGTTTATGTGTATTTTGTTTTGTGATCTGCAACAGTTAAGCGATAGACTGAAGCGCTCGTCCGTGTGAATCCGCAGTGTGCACGAGCGCCAAGAGAACACTGTTGCACCTCTGATAACAGCGACAGCGAGCACTCAACATGATTTCAAAAACAACACATCCTAGCGACAGATCCCCTATTATTAACACAAATTGATAATCAGCTAGAGGTGTTTCTTTTGTATTAGATATCCGTGCTGCGAGAGGTTTCAAAAAGTGGTGGGGACAATATCGACCCTTTCAAAAAGTGGTGGGGACATGTCCCACCTCCCCACCCGCAAATTACGCCTATGCTTGGAATTCATTTTATCACTTGTGCTTATTTATTTCAGTATGACTAATGCATTAAAAGCCCATTTTTATATGCAGTGTAGCCTACAATTTCCAAATTTGTGTAAATATGTTTAATAAGTTTACATTGGCAGAATCATTTTACAATTGTACACACAAATCTATATTAAACAACACACCAGCAGCGTAACGTTACATGCGGAAAAAAATATGTTGAGTGGTTGAACTTGAGACTTATTGGAATTCAAATGTCTCTTCAACTTGGTCTAGACCAATCAGATTTTGTTGCTCACTGCCTTCAGCCAATCAGAGCTGCTGACGTCATGGTACTCGTCTGAATCCCCCTCACTCAGTCACTCAGGTGAAGTATAATGTCGCAATGTATAATTTATTTAATAAAACACTGAAAGCGCAATACATCGCTCAATCTTGGGAATTCTGACCAGTTCAATCAAGTGACATCGCAGACTGACAGATGGCGACGACAACCGGCTAAGAATTTATGCCGCGTTCCAGGCAACCTGTAACCCGTGTTTTTCCAACCTTCTACCCCGTGAAAGTGCACTGGAACAGCAGTCAAACCCGTGACTTCCCACCCGTGAACTCGTACTAGATCGATGTACTCCCAGTTACGGGTTCTGACGTCACATAGCCCGCGAATCAACAATGGCAGCCCCTACGGATGCGGTGTTTATGCAAGTGCACGGTAAAATAACGTAAAATAAAAGGTATAACAGCTTCTCTTGCCTTATGCGCCGTTTTCCTCCTCCGTTTCCCTCAAATAAGCAAGGAGTAAGCACCTTTGGCGATAGAAATAATTGTTAATGAGCATAAGCCCCGTACGGTCTGCCATGCTGGTTTGTTTATACTCAGGCAGTTTGGCTTGACTTGCCTGGAACGCTACAAAATCGTGAGTCGTGATTTGAAGTCGTGACTTGCGGCCTCAAAAACCTGCCTGGAACGCAGCATTAATGGCCTACGCGACCCTGAAAGAACCGGAGAAAAGTGCTGCTATTTGGACATAAGTTGTAGTCTACTAGTTAACAAACTTTAACAAACAGAGAGCGATATTTTGGCTTGATATCTCCTTTTTGAGTTGGTGTGGTGGTTTATGGCACATGTTTGTATGCAGCACCAAAACGCCCCGTTCATATGATTGGTCAAATCGCCCCGTATTCTGTACGATATTAATTCATAAAGTGTTGTATGCTTGACTATGTACCGAAAACAATATCGACATGCCATACTGATACAGTTCCCTATTGAAATATGTCTCTTCTGTCAGAGCGGACAGAGGACCCAGAGGCGAATGGCAGTACAGAAACAGTTTAATAATAATAATTCAGGGAGAAACACAGGCAGACTGCCGAGCACCAGCTTCTTGGTTGCTTGCAGCTGGAAAAACTAAAAGTCCAAACGTAAGAACCGGTAATCCGTAAAAGAACCGGTGAACCGTTTTTTCAACCGGTTTATTGAATCGAACTGTCCGAAAGAACCGGTTCGCGGAAAAGAACCGAACTTCCCATCACTACTGCACAGTGCCGATGCATATCGAACGTTCAGTTCACCTCGCCAGACCTAAGTAATTCATCCGAAAGGATTAGCGCCAAGCACCGCCCGCTGCCTGTTGATTGGCATTTGTGAAATGTCCTCTATTATTATGAAAAGAATCTTTGGGAAAATCGTGCTTTGGAAATACATGATTCGTCAAATAAGCGTCATTCGTAAATTCAGCATATAATTATGAAAAACGGCTTTTTGAAAAAGCACATTCAATTATGAAAAAATAATTTAAACAATAATAGTGAAAGAGGATTTTGTGAAATATATTAAACAATAAATGTTGTGTTTTCATGGAATTTTACAAAATAGATACATTTATTTATTGATTTATTTAATTAATAATTAAATTAATTTAATAATTATTAAATTATTTCAGAATAAACTGGTACATTTAATTGTTGTTTTATTGAATTCATGATTTATTTAATTATTTTATTTTGAGTAATTGTGTCCTCCATAATTGACTGCAAAGTGTGTAATTTTTAGTATTTGGAATAAGCTAAAGGTACTGAGCATACAGTATATACTATTACCTGTAAAATAATATATTCATTGTATATTGCTTGTGTGTTCGGAAGACATTCCTAATTAATATGTAATGTACTTAAATCACTAATAAAGTGTACTTATAACACAAATAAAGTATACTTATAACACAAATAAAGTGTACTTATAACACAAATAAATATACTTATAACACAAATAAAGTGCACACAAAATTTAGCACACAAAAGTACACTAAATATGCTTAAAGTTGTGTTTTTATACAACTTAATTACAACTAAAATATACTTAGTACAAAATTAGTTGTTCCAAATAGCACACTTTAAGTTAACTAATCATTATCACGCTTGAAATATACTAATAATTAGTCTGGCTGTAAGTATACTTAGCATACTTTTTTTTCACTAGGGAAAATAAACTGAAGTGAGGCCATAAAAATACTCACCAGCCTGACACAAGCACAAACAGATGAAAATAAACATTTTCTTCAGCATCTTATGAAATAGTTTGACAACAGAACTGTGATAATAGTCGTATCCTGACACTTGTGAAAACGTTGAATGTTTCTTAAAGCGGATGAATCTGCGGGTCTGTTGGAAAGTGGTTCAGTGAAACTAAACTCCTCCCTTCAGATACTGCCATGCCTTCTCAAAATGAGTTACAGAAAGGAGAGAATGGGAACTATTTCTAATAATATGATCAAAATATTATCCTTTATTAAAACGAGTGGTCAGTGGCTCTTAAAAAAGATTTGTGAACTGAACTGAGTGTGTCAGACTCCAGACGTTCAGACATTCAGAGGCTCTCCAGGAACAACATCACATCAAATTTAGAGACATTTTTGCTCCAAGCTCCTATTTCTTACAGATGCTGGGATGTCCGTCAAGATCCAAAAGAAATGAAATAAAAGACTAATTCTGTTTTGAGAAAGAAAAACTTTTGAAACTTAGAATTACTGAAAAGGTCTGTCTGTGTGGGAGGAGCTACTGGACGAGTTTAACTGCTGGGTTTCTATAAAAACCTTCATTACACACTGGCAGAACAATCGACATTTGCAAGAGTGCAGGACTTGATTATTATAACATTTCTGAAACTGTTAAAAAATGTTTGATACATTCATTTTCTTCTGGTTGTTCTCCTGGAGTCTGACTGGTGAGTATTTTATGGCTACACTTCTCTTTATATTATCATTTCTCCACATACAAGCCATTCTGATCTTTATTGTCTCCATCATTCATTTTGCCTCTAATATTGTCAAGTTTTATTAGACTAAACCTTCAGAAATACTTCTGTGAAAAATGAAGAGGATAGTTTTAAATGGACAAAAAATCAAATCCGGTGACTCTCAGAGTATGTGTGTTTGTGTTCAGGTGTGTTTGTTGCTGATGCAGTGAAGTCAGAGTCAGTGACTGAGGGAGAATCAGTCTCTCTGAACTCTAGTCTCACTCAAATACAGACAAATGAAGAGATCAACTGGAAGTTTGGTGACATTCTCATAGCTAAAGTGAAGAACAACAAAGAGAGCAAGTTTTTTGGTGATAATGCTGATGGGAGTTTCAGAGACAGACTGAAACTGAACAATCAGACTGGATCTCTGACCATCATCAACAGCAGAACCACAGACTCTGGACTTTATACAGTCTCCAGCAGCAGCAGAGACACGATCAACACGATCAATCTCACTGTCTATGGTGAGGAGAGAATTACTTATTTTATATACAGCCCTGGTCATGTTTACATACACCTTGCAGAAACCAAATGTGTGTTATTTTTGTTATGTATACTCAAAAAACAAAAAAAAACAAAACAACACCCATGGATCATCCACTGAAAAAAATTATTTGTTGGCTCAACATCTGGGTTGGTTTTGTGTGTGTGTATATATATATATATATATATATATATATATATATAATATGTGTGTGTGTGTGTGTGTGTGTTCAGAGCATTTCAAGCTACAAATTCTAAAACTAAAAGGTAAACATAAGTGTATGAGTAAAGTAAATGAAAAAACATAAGTAACATCAACTAGCATTAGAAAGGTTAGACTCGGTTAGAATTAAGTAAACCTAACTTAAAATTTAAGGTATTTGTGAGCTGCATGATATGCAAATATTATATCCAGCCAATGAGCAGAAGCTGGAGCCGTTTGAAGTGATGTGGTGAAGACAGCGAGAACTCCGTCAGGTAAACTGTCTATAAAAACTTTAAGTAAAATATTAGAGCTTTTTAAACATTAATAGACACTTGTTTATTGTGTTAGTGGGTGTATTCCTAAACCGGAAGCACAATACAACTTTTTCTGAAGCGTGACGATGGTGAAAGAAGGTAAGAAAAGTTTAGCTTTATATTAACAAAGTAAAACATTAGATTTGGACTTTATAAACATTCATTAACACCCATTTATTGTTTAGATGGGTTTGTTAGAAAAGTGTTATGAATACTAGTTTGCAACTAGTTACATCGAGTTTGTACATGTAAGTTTATTGCACATAAATCAAGAAACCGGTTTGCACACCAGTACTATATTTTATTATGTGCGCGCTTCCATCAAACGGATTGCTTGCTTAAATGCATAATGTTTGCACGTATTCATGAAGATTGCATAAGGTAAAAATATTGAGTTTGCACTAACCAGGCTTGGGAAGGTTACTTTTAACTTTATTTTTAAAATAATTCTGAGGAAAAAAAAGTATTTTTTTAGGGACTCACAATCAACTATCACAAAATATGAAAACAGTCGTGGATCATCCAGTAATGACAGGACAGTTAAGATTCAAGTGTATGGACATTTTTGAATGGAGCAATTTTTATGAATTCAGTCATTTTGTCTTGTTGAGTATGTAAACATCTGTTATGTGAAAAAGCTTATTCAGGACAGTACTAGATAAAAATAACATGCAATTTTTATGATCCCTATTATTTTGTTAAAATTATTAAAATGTTGCATATTCTACAAAGGGAATGAAACGTAAGAGCAAAACTGTAGCTGTCCGACTCAGAGAATCATTGCTGTTTAAATTAATTGCCCATCACAGTTTACATTAATGTTTAAAAGACATTAAAATTCAAAGTAATCACTTTGGTACTCTAAAATACTTTTCGGATGTAACTGTGATTTGATTACCACCCATTTAAAATTTAACAGTAATGAAATACAGTTACTCAAATTTTGTATTTTTAGATACATAACTGAGTTACATGTTATTACTCCCCAACCCTGGCACTAACGCATATGTATTGAGTACATTGAGTTTTCACTCAGCTCTAAAAAGAGTATATAATAAAAACTTAAAAAGCTAGCCTAATCTGATTTTGTGTTGTTCAATACTGTTGTTTTTCTCTCCATTCATCTTAGTGTGCAACAATAGCAGGATATGGTGGATCCTGTTAGAACAATTTCTGAAGGTAACAACTTTTGTTAATTTCACACTTGATTATTGTTTTTGACAAATTGTCTTTGCCAAAAAAAAGAAAAAGAAAAAAAGGTGAACCTGGCATGTTTTCTGCATTTTGGCTGATTTGTCTGCTTTAAAGACATATTTTTTTAAAAAAAATTTAGATATAAAAAAGCTTGTGTGTATCCACCATTAAAAATCAACTTTTTGTTTCATGTACTTCTCAGACCAAACCTGTGGAAATACACAGAGAAGTTGATTCAGTGTTTAATGTTGTACCTCTCTGACAACACTGATGATCTCATCAGGCATCACCAGGTGAGTGTCTGAACACATCTAACACTATATATGGCAGTGGTTTTTAATCCTGGTCTTGGGGACCCCTGTTCTGCACATTTTTGCATGTCTCCCTTATTTAACACACCTGATTCAGATCATCAGCTCGTCCGGAGGGAGCTCTGAACTCAGCTGAGCGTGTCAGATAAGAGAGACATAAGTCCTATTCGACAGTAACTGTTTCTCATCGGGATGTAAGGTATTTTCAGCAGTGATTTTATTGCCGCCTGAATCCAGAATGTCAGTGTTTTTCTCTCACCACCCACATAAAAATGCCTGACCGATCTACCTACTGTTTTTTGACAATTACCAAGGTCGTGTAGTAATTTAATGCCGTCCGAATCCACATCTCTGAGTTTACAAGAACAGATTGATACAAAATTCACTGTTTAAATCCTTTTTGCACTGTATAAGTGTTGAGTTTCACTGTAATTTGCATCCATTTAAAAGATACATTTAATACAGAAATGTTGGAAAATATTTACAAAAGCAATATTTCATCACCGCTCCACACAGTGGAGGGAAGATGTTAAGAACAAAAGGAGAAAGAGAAATAAAGAAAATAACATTTAAAATGGGCCGTTATTCTGGCAGCAACAGGTGTGCAATACCATTTTAAAATATGTATTATGTAAAATTGCATGCATTAAAAATATAAACCAAGCAGCTTTATGCTTAGATCATGTAAATAAGAGGCTGCATTAACTTATTCCCACTAATTTCCCCGATTTTAAAATGACATGCATCATTTTGAGATAAAATGCCATACAGAAAACCATTTCAAATATAGCACATCTATTTTATTATTTTCAAGCAGGAGATTTAAATAATCAAATAATAAATAGGATATTATTACACTACATACAGGTGCTGGTCATATAATTAGAATATCATCAAAAAGTTGATTTATTTCACTAATTCCATTCAAAAAGTGAAACTTGTATATTATATTCATTCATTACACACAGACTGATATATTTCAAATGTTTATTTCTTTTAATTTTGATGATTATAACTGACAACTAAGGAAAATCCCAAATTCAGTATCTCAGAAAATTAGTATATTACTTAAGACCAATACAAAGAAAGGATTTTTAGAAATCTTGGCCAACTGAAAAGTATGAACATGAAAAGTATGAGCATGTACAGCACTCAATACTTAGTTGGGGCTCCTTTTGCCTGAATTACTGCAGCAATGCGGCGTGGCATGGAGTCGATCAGTCTGTGGCACTGCTCAGGTGTTATAAGAGCCCAGGTTGCTCTGATAGTGGCCTTCAGCTCTTCTGCATTATTGGGTCTGGCATATCGCATCTTCCTCTTCACAATACCCCATAGATTTTCTATGGGCTTAAGGTCAGGCGAGTTTGCTGGCCAATTAAGAACAGGGATACCATGGTCCTTAAACCAGGTACTGGTAGCTTTGGCACTGTGTGCAGGTGCCAAGTCCTGTTGGAAAATGAAATCTGCATCTCCATAAAGTTGGTCAGCAGCAGGAAGCATGAAGTGCTCTAAAACTTCCTGGTATACGGCTGCGTTGACCTTGGACCTCAGAAAACACAGTGGACCAACACCAGCAGATGACATGGCACCCCAAACCATCACTGACTGTGGAAACTTTACACTGGACCTCAAGCAACGTGGATTGTGTGCCTCTCCTCTCTTCCTCCAGACTCCGGGACCCTGATTTCCAAAGGAAATGCAAAATTTACTTTCATCAGTGAACATAACTTTGGACCACTCAGCAGCAGTCCAGTCCTTTTTGTCTTTAGCCCAGGCGAGACGCTTCTGACGCTGTCTGTTGTTCAAGAGTGGCTTGACACAAGGAATGTGACAGCTGAAACCCATGTCTTGCATACATCTGTGCGTAGTGGTTCTTGAAGCACTGACTCCAGCTGCAGTCCACTCTTTGTGAATCTCCCCCACATTTTTGAATGGGTTTTGTTTCACAATCCTCTCCAGGGTGCGGTTATCCCTATTGCTTGTACACTTTTTTCTACCACATCTTTTCCTTCCCTTCGCCTCTCTATTAATGTGCTTGGACACAGAGCTCTGTGAACAGCCAGCCTCTTTTGCAATGACCTTTTGTGTCTTGCCCTCCTTGTGCAAGGTGTCAATGGTCGTCTTTTGGACAACTGTCAAGTCAGCAGTCTTCCCCATGATTGTGTAGCCTACAGAACTAGACTGAGAGACCATTTAAAGGCCTTTGCAGGTGTTTTGAGTTAATTAGCTGATTAGAGTGTGGCACCAGGTGTCTTCAATATTGAACCTTTTCACAATATTCTAATTTTCTGAGATACTGAATTTGGGATTTTCCTTAGTTGTCAGTTATAATCATCAAAATGAAAAGAAATAAACATTTGAAATATATCAGTCTGTGTGTAATGAATGAATATAATATACAAGTTTCACTTTTTGAATGGAATTAGTGAAATAAATCAACTTTTGATGATATTCTAATTATATGACCAGCACCTGTCATTATTCCAAGCATATGACATTTAATTTACAGCAGACAATCATGCGACTGATCGCGTGAGCAGCGCATGTTCCCACAAAACTCACTCCTCCGTCGTGAATAAATCACCCGAATGCATGAGTTTCATCACTGAAGTGCCATGCAAATTTATTTTTACAGACGTCCACATGAGAAAGAGCGGTTCAGAGCGATATCTGTTTCTATGATATTGGTTTGATTTCCACCATCTTGAAAGTTGAGCTTCAAACTAGGTATGCCAACCATTAATCAACGATCGATCTATTGATCATTAGTAATTCAATCGATAAAACTTGTCAGTGATTGATTAAGCAAGGTCATCATTAGGGTGAGTGGTTTCAAGGTTAACGATTAATTGATCATTAATTTAAATGACGGTGGATCATGGGAATTTGAGTAAATGAACACCCTTACTTCAAACCTCAATAATCAACTTAATAATGGCAGTAAATCAACTACACCCAAATAAAGCAGAAATGAAACAAACTAACATTTATTTATTAAATATAAAGGTGTTTTTTTGTTATTTCAAAACATTGTAACTCATTTTGTGTTATATAAATGTTTTACAGTGGGAAAAATATAATACAATCTGGAACTACAAAGTAATGTAAGTAAATACACATTTACTATGCTTTTCTTTAGGATGGTCATGGTGACCTTGAGGAACTGGAACAGCACACACACTGATCACGAAGGTGGATTCATGGATGATGGGAACTTTCTTTTTGTCAAATTGTCACTTTTTTTTTTTTTCAGAAGTACTACAGTCATGATTTTTGGTTTCAGACTATATAAGTCGTTGTTGTTTCCAGAGTAGTATTGCAATCTCTGTCAAAAAACCTAAAATGCTTTATTTTTGTACTAATTGTGTGAAAACCTTTTGTTGAAATGCTGTCCAAAAATGAAGTAAATTGCTTTGTTTTTTGCTAATTGTATGTTTTGTGTTTATTCTAAAGACATTTAATGTACTGGAACAGTACAGTAAGTTTTAATTTAAATTTAAGTTTCAACACAACTTGCTATTACTTGGTAGTTTGAACTGGTGTTTTTAAGTAAAAAATGTTGAGTAAACCAATATATTTAAGTACCTATAACAGGTTTTCTTGTTTGTTTTACATAAAATTGCTTTAAGTTGGATTTACTTAAAAAGTGTGATGCAAAAATAGTGCATACATATTTTAAGTAAATCCAATACATACTTTTTTGCAGTAATGACACAATATTAATAACCACTTATATGTACATTTTTGAACAATGTCATTTTTGAAACATTTTTTTTAGCTATTATTATTTTCTCTTACGGATTATGTCAACCCAGTCTCAAAGTCGTAACATAATATTGTGCAAGGAGACGTGAAAACAAGTCTTTATTAAACCATAACCTGACCCTGTAATTGTAACTGTATATGAAAACGATCAAAAGCGCTTTCCCGTTTTACTGCCTCTAGCGTTCATTTCTGTTGGAAACTCCAGTGATATGTACGCATTACATATTTTGCCGACTCGTGAAAACTTTCCCACATGTACATCTTTCCTATGAGACCAGGTTGCAGCATGTCTATGTAAACATTTATGTAAACTATCTTATTCAAGACAGTACTAAATAAAAAAAATAGCATATCATTTCTATGATCCCTTTTATTTTGGTTATAAAAAAACAAACATTATTTTGAATATGATAATAAACAACATTTAAAGACTTCAGATGCAAAAGCCTCTAAGGGCCATCTGAAATTTTCTCATAAAATGATCATTTTTATCAGGCTCCTGTGTTTAGGTTCAGTTATTTCACTTTAAAAGCAATCAAAAGGATGGCACTTAGAAGCTTTTTCATCTGAAGTCTTCATTTTATAAATATGGTTTCTTTAAATCAAGAAATATCAATGCCCTGACAAATATCAGAACTATTTTACATACTGAATTAAATTTATTCTCCAATATTTTCCAGCTCGTCTGCCTGTTCCTGTCATCAGCAGAGACTGTTCACAATGTTCTTCATCATCATCATCATCATCATCATCATCATGTTCATTGGTTTGTTCAGCTGTGAATGTGTGTCATGTGACTCTCTCCTGGTTCAGAGGAAACAGTTCATTGTCCAGTGTCAGTGTGTCTGATCTCAGCAGCAGCATCTCTTTACATCTGGAGGTGGAATATCAGGATAACAACACCTACAGCTGTGTGCTGAACAATACCATCAGCAACCAGACCAGATATTTCAACATCACTGAACTCTGTCACACATGTGCAGGTATGTCAGCAGCTCTATATATTTTTTTCACAAACTAAACAATATTTCTATTTTAACATTGCTCATTTCTTGTCTCACAAGACCGTATCCACTGTTGTGGCTTTACTGAAGCTGTGATCCGATTGGCTCTCTCTGCTCTGGTGGGCGTGGCTACTGTGGTTGTTCTGGTTTATGACATCAGATCCAGAAGTCTTCAACAGAAGAAGAGCGTCCAGAAATAACCATCAAACTCCGATTAATCTCTCAGGAAGATGGAGATGATCCGGCATGACTGGAGAGATTAAAGTATATTACAAGAAATCTTTTGAGTAAATAGCATTCATAGATAGATATCACACCTGATTTAACTCATTGGCTCATTAGTAGAGACTGCAAGACCTGAAGTGTCAAATAAGGGAGACATACACAATGTGCAGGGCTGGTGCTAGCTACTCTAGGACAAGTTTGAGAACCACTGATTTAAGTCATATGTTAATTCATTTTATCAAATCTTAACGCTCCTTTAAAAAATTAAAAGTGTAGTATACCTTTTAGAACAGGATAACGTACAACATCCAAAGAAGTATAGTAGTCACTGGTAATACATGTAATATAGATTAAAATATTTAATCTGAAAACACAATATGTTTGAATGATTTTAAGAAAAGGAGGATGTCTTGTGTTTAGAGGCCTACTGTGAAAATTCTCTAAATTTTAAAGGTTCAGTCACTAGTAGGCGCTACATCAGGGTCTGTATGAGAGACTCACTGTCTGAGAGAATCATTGTTTCATCAGAATTCAATCATCTCAGTCTTCTCAAATTTTTGGCAAAACACCACAATCACAGATGATGGTTTAGACCCTGTAGCACTCATTATATTTCATAGTTCTATATAATCTTCAAAAATGTATAAAAGAAGCAAATTTAAATGTATTTGTTCAGTATTAAAAACAAAATTTCCCATGCACTGGTCAGTTTCTGCTCTGGTTTTCACACTTCATCTCTCTCTCACACATTCACATGCATAAAAGCAGAAGTAACTGCAGCTTTTGACACTTTTAGCTCCTGAGAGTTTCGGTGTGGTGAAAGAATATTTATTAACGTTTATTTTATCAGAAGAGCATTAAACTGTAGCGTGTAAATCATTAAAGTGTCTCTAAACAAGGGGT
The DNA here is from genome assembly GCF_019924925.1 of Ctenopharyngodon idella. Lineage (NCBI taxonomy): Eukaryota > Metazoa > Chordata > Actinopteri > Cypriniformes > Xenocyprididae > Ctenopharyngodon > Ctenopharyngodon idella. The sequence goes on along the minus strand of NC_067222.1, from coordinate 15,252,475 downwards.
GTCCAAACTTGTTGCTGGAGGGCCACTGCTCAAATCCAGTTCAGATTTAAACTGGTACCAGCTAATCAAGTATTTCAGACACACTAGAAACCTCTAGGCAAGAGTTTGAGTGGAACTAAACTCTGCAGTTTATTGTTTGAGGGATAACACTGACTGAACTAAACCGGTTCCCGGTTCCAGCTGACCTAATCTATGCAGACTAACAATTTACATGATTTGATTTATAGAAGCAGATAATGGTTTATGTGTATGCCAGGTTAAAGAGATGTGTTTTTAGTCTAGATTTAAACTGACAGAGTGTGTCTGCTTCCCGAACAATGCTAGGAAGATTGTTCCAGAGTTTAGGTGCCAAATAGGAGAAGGATCTACCACCTGCAGTTGATTTTGATATTCTAGGTATTATCAGCTGGCCTGAATTCTGAGATCGCAATAGACGTGAAGGACTATAATGCTTTAAGAGCTCGCTCAGGTACTGGGGAGCTAAACCATTTAGTGCTTTGTAAGTAATTAGCAAGATTTTAAAATCTATACGATGTTTAACAGGAAGCCAATGCAGTGTTGACAGAACTGGGCTAATATGGTCATACTTCCTGGTTCTAGTAAGAACTCTAGCTGCTGCATTTTGTACGAGCTGTAGTTTATTTATCAGGCGAGCAGAACAACCACCCAGTAGAGCGTTACAGTAATCTAGCCTTGAGGTCATGAACGCATGAACCAACTGTTCTGCATTTTTCATTGAGAACATATGTCGTAGTTTAGATATATTTTTAAGATGGAAGAATGCGGTTTTACAGATGCTAGTAACATGGCCTTCAAATGAAAGATTGGTATCAAAGAGCACACCCAGGTTCTTAGCTGACGACGAAGACTTAACAGAGCAGCCATCAAGTGTTAGACAATATTCTAGGTTATTACATGAAGAAGTTTTTGGTCCAAAAATTAGAATCTCTGTTTTTTTCTGAATTTAGTAATAGGAAATTACTGGTCATCCAATTTTTTATATCAGCTATGCATTCCATTAATTTTGTGAATTGGTAAGTTTCGTCAGGGCGCGAAGAAATATAGAGCTGAGTATCATCAGAGTAACAGTGAAAACTAATGCCATGCTTCCAAATGATATCTCCCAAGGGTAGCATGTACAGAGTGAACAGCAACGGTCCTAGTACTGAGCCTTGCGGTACTCCATATTGAACTTGTGATCAATATGACATCTCTTCGTTTACTACTACAAACTGATAACGGTCAGATAAGTATGATTTGAACCATGACAATGCAATTCCACTAATGCCAACATAATTTTCAAGTCTATTTAAAACGGTTCGAGAAAGAAGCTGATCATCCTGGCAAAATTTCATGCTTCACGTCTTCTTCAGGATTTTCAGGTGCTTAAGGGATTGTATATCACACAATTTCACGCAACATTCATACCACATGGTAGAAATCATTCTGAGCAACTTTGCCTCTGCCGCCGCTGTCAATCAAATTGTTCGTTAAATATTGGAGATTATTTTAAAAAACGTCTTTCACAATCTTGTCCTAGGTTTTTGGCTCAACCTCCATAACTGTTAAATAGCATTAAAACATATAGCCTATATATTTCCTAGTAAATTGCTTGTGTTGGCTGTAAACAGTCTTTTACTTTTATGATTTAAGTTAAAGAAAACATTTGATGCATTTGATCCCCAGTAATTGCTGCTTGCAGCTATATTTCTTCTTAGTTTTTAATTTTACAATTTTTTTCCCTACTCCAGTGGTCAGCTTCTTCCTAGAACCGTTTAACGGTGTTTTCAATAGACAGAGATTAATGAGATTATGGAGATTAATGTTTTTCACCTTTAAAAAGACTTTATTCAGATATTCATTGATTAAAGTCAGCCTTTAACTTTAAAGACTTAACTTTTTGTTATCTCAATGAATGGCATATAGAAGATTTTATTTTCTGAATAAAAGTGTCTGTTAAAAATAGTTGTAAGTAAATACAGAATGTGAATGTGACCAGACAAAAGATGTTATTTTGAAATATAGTACATAATGAAATAGAAAGGATATCAGTGGAAATTATTTATATTATTGTTTATGTATTTATTTATTTTGTATTTACTACAAAATACAGCGCAAAATGAGCAATACACTACAAAACGGGAGTAAAGGTATAAGTGTCAAAGCAATAAAATATGAAGATTTTGAAATAAATGACTTGCATATAAACATTTTACACTTTAAAACATCACAGTGAGAGAGCTGTGAAAGAACATGTTCACTGAGCAGGTGACGCTCAATCAGGTTCATACAGGCTCCAGCAGAGAAATACTAAACTGTCTGAACACATTAACAGAACAGAATCTGAAAACAGTACAAACATACACACAACAAAAGCACTGCTCAGAGGCCCTGGAATAAAACCAGTCATTTCCTTTTTATGAATGATTTCACCACACTTGTGTGAGAGTTAGATTTTCAGGTTAAATCTTTTTCTTAAGAATAGGGGTTAACTTCTGAATTCTTGTGCGTGATTCCTGTGACATAAAATACACATATATCATTATATTCATGACATAAAATACACATATATCATTATATTCACACATAATAACATAACCACTCTACTACACCCTAGTGAAAAATAAATATACAAAAATCTATTTGAAATACATTTATTTTATGCTAAGTATACTACAATTGCATTTACATTTGCATGTACTTAATATAAATACCCTGCAATTGTACTTTTAGTATACTAAATTGGTATACTTAAAGTCTGCTAAACTGGAACAAGTATTTTTGTGTTGAGGTCCAACTAAAGATATACTTATATACTAGTATATTTGATAGTGCTGAAGTGGAACTATTGCAAGTATACTTTAGTACAAGTATATATATCTTGCATTCAAATTATACAGTGATCATACTATCCTTACTAATAATGATATTAAACACATTTTAGGCTTAATATTTAGAAATATGCATTGTGCAATAAAGGAGACCTGCAAATAAAGTTTAATTAAAATATTTATGTCAGTATGTCTGTAAATAGTCAACATTTGAAGCGGATCAAAACCCTTCATCAAAGTTGTCCTAAAACCTTCTTCTAAGGACAATTTTGATGAACTTTTTTGATCCACTTCAAATGCTGGCTACTGTATATTAATGGGTTTGTAGTTAGTGTGAAATGAATGTAGGCCTATTTTAAACACATTTTGGTAGGGTTTTTTCACTAGGGCAGACTCTGCATCCATTGCCTCTGACATGTTTTCTCACCGTCACGTACTTAACTTGGAAACTCTTAAGGAAATCCAGAGTTACCTAAACTCATGAGTTGTGCTGATGTTCATATGCATTTTAACTCATAAATACATTTCTGACATGACTTGAAAACACTGTAACTGCTGAAGCTAAACCCCCATTGGCCTGCCCCACCGTCCTACTATTGGTTGAACCACAATGATTGATATGTTTTGAACACGCCATAATGCCAATGCCATCACACGCACCAACAAACAGTTTTGCTGTAATTTTGCTAAACAACCGAACTCGCTGGAGTGCACACTATTGGGAATCTGTGTTGCAGATTTTGGCACATTTGTCAGAAGGAAACTTTAGAGGCTAGAAAGTCATTGTAGCTAAAGACACAAGTCTCACCATGTATTTCAAATCTGAGAATGATCAAATTATTTTTAGATGATGCTGTATAATTTTTTAGATGAGACTTTCTTTTTGTGCAAACCACAGAAAACATGAGGTATGAACTGAAACATCTAGTTTGTTTCTGCTAATTGGCTGTAAGGGCAGAATTTTCAAACCCAACTTTTGCCTACAGCTCAGACGTAACCATGAGAAATTTGCAAATAAAATAATTTCATCTGTTACATTTTTAAGTACTTCAGTAATTTATTTTTGTTGAATACTATGTTGACCTGTTATGATTAAATGTCCAATTCAATGAACAGTATTTGAGTTCTACTTGTTTAAAAAATAGTATTGGCCTAGATAATGTTTACAGGAAATGTGTTTTGAGTTTGCAAAAAATAATCATAAGTAAGTTTATAATTATGACCTTTACCTTTTTTAATAATTTGCTCACACTTTGAAAATCAGGTAGGCTATTGTTTAATTTAATTCTATAGCACTTTTCACAATTTTGCATGGTTGCAAACAGATATACATACATATAGAAAGTAGTTACATAAGTAAATATTTGTAATTATGACAAATAAAGAAAACAACATATAGTCAGTTTGAAATGGTGAAAGAAATTCACGTACCTGATCAGAAGTGAAACACAAGCAGTTCTGCACGTTCACATTTTTCCACCAACGAACGGAACTGTCTGTGTTTTAGTGCGTGCACAAGAATAAAACTAATGTGCTGGTTTATGCAGTTGCTTCATGTTGCGTTAATGACAGATCATGTCAGGTAAAAGGGAAGCAAAACATTATTGATATTTAATGTTGCATCTAATGGTTTTATTTCTTCAACAGCTTAAAGTTTAATGCACGTTCGTGTTGTATAGCAACAGGCCGTTTCACATTTATTTTCACACACCACTTACTGTGTCTATATTAATAATTTTCTCGGCGATTCACAGTCTTTTAATCCATATAATTTGTGCTGTCCTTAAAAGTAACCCCAGTTTATATCTGTGTGGTGGCGCAACAGGTAAACCGAGTGCTCTTGTGCAACAGCGGCCTGCGTGACCCGGGTTCGATTCCAGCCCGTACTGGTTCCTGCATTCAATGTACATATAAATCTGTTCCCATTGTCTCACTGATGTTCACTGGATAAGTAAGTTACTGGTATACTGAGGCTGTCTGTAAAAGGCATATTCTAAAGCTGTAACTTTATTTATAAAGATTACTTTATTGTAGCCTATTTAAAGCACACTATAATGATGCCATTAGCACACTACAAGTTAATTGGAATGCCATTGCAATGTGTTTTAAAATCACTAAAAGTTTGTTATTAGTATAATATTAATGTATGTTCAACACTCTTACAATGTAATTGAATTGCAATTCTAATGTCAGCAAAATACATTTAAAGTTTATGCTGAGTGAATTCTGCATTTCAAAACTTAAATACAAGAGTGTATTTAAGTATACTTGGAATAGTTCCACTTTAGCACAAACAAGTATATTTAATACAACTTTAGTTGAACTTCAGCATTGCTTTTGGACAACTAAAATGCATTTAGTACAAAATTAGTTGTTCCAATTTAGCAGACTTTAAGTATACCAATTTATAGCGTGCCACAAATACATTTAATTATACTAAAATACATACAAATAAATTGTGCTTAAGTATACTATTTTTTCACTAGGGTAGTAATTCACCTCCTTTTCCATTGTTGGATCTTTGGGTTTTAGAAAGCTGGCTCAACAGGAGCACATTTCTATCAGTGTCGCATGACGACTCCTGCGTACACCACATCCTCCTCCTCTTGAGCTCTCTGTAAGAAAACACACCACAGATGTAGTTATCAAGAATGTTACTGACCATTATCATATATATTTAACTTTATTTTTAACTTATACACACAAATACACATCTATGTCAGATCAGACTTTTAGCTGAAATGACACACACACATACACAGAAATAAAGTTCCTACCGATTTCTGTGCTTTTCGTTTGTAGAATGTGGGATCAGCGTATGTGATTTCTTCACCGCTCTGAACTGCTTCAACAAAAATGACAAAAAGAATTATTGTTGCTTTTTCTGCAGCACTGATTTTCATTATTTTAATATTATAATACAGGGCTGTGGGATGCTTGATTCTGATTGGTTGAAGTGTAAGGTATGAACCATGGTTTTAATAATGAATAAAAAAATAAATAAAAAAAAAAAAACATGAATCGTGTAGTTAAACGATGGTAACCACAAATTAACCATGGTTTAACTAACCAAATTAGTCTGCACATCGATGACTCCATTACTAGCTCTTAAATGACATGTTGGAATTAGTAATGGAGGTTTGGGATGAGATGCGTCAGAAATTAAGCCTACACACAAGAGCGCATTAAAGGAATAGTTTAGCCAATAAATAAATAAATAAATTCTTGTATGAATTTCCTTCTTCTGATGAACACAGTAGAAGATATTTTAAAGATTGTGGGTAACCAAACATTGACTTCAACAGTATTTTTCCCCACACTATGGAAGTCAGTAGCTACTGTCAACTGTTTGGTTTCCCACATTTTTCAAAATATCTTCTACTGTGTTCATTAGACGACAGACATTCATATGGTCTCATACAGTCATGACATCTAGCAGGGAAACTTACTGCTCCTTTAAAAACTTGTATTTGTACAGATATCTCAGCAGTAGGAATACTTGCCCTCTTGGTGTGTTTTCTTCCTGCAGATCCAGAAGATCCCGACAGCAGCTACAATCAACAGAGATCCAGCAGCAGCAGCAGAGATCAGTCCAGTGATCAACGAGGATTCGCCTTGATACAGAGTAGACACAATGAAGGGTTAAAGTGAATGAATCTGTCAATCTAACCTTCAACAAACACTATATCTGAACTACAGAACTTCAGAGATCAGTTCAGAAAATGAACAAATATATCAGCGCTGTCGTACCTGCAGCACATGTGAGACAGAGTTCAGTGATGTTGAGTTGTCTGGTCTGGTTTCTGATGGTATTGTTGATCACACAGCTGTAGGTGTTTCTATCCTGATATTCCACCTCCAGAGGTAGAGAGAGACTGATGCTGAGATCAGACACACTGATGCTGGGCAATGAAATGTTTCCTTTGAACCAGGAGAGAGTCACATGACTCACATTCACAGCTGAACACACCAATGAACATGATGATGATGATGATGAAGAACAGTCTCTGGTGATGACAGGAACAGGCAGACGAGCTGGAAAATGTGAGAGAATATAGATAAATGAGTATTAATGAAGTAGATGAGAAACCAAGACTGAAAAGTAGAGCATTTAAAAACAATCTGATATTGAAAGAACAGCGTACTTGTTCAGCAAGCAAACAACAGTGGCACTGAGAAGCTTGAGATGAATTAAGAGATGCAATTTGTGAATAAAGCCTCCCAATTTTCAGTTAAATATTTGAGAATATTTTTTATTATGCATCATTTACAATTGAGCTGTAATTAAATAATTTTGTAGGACTATTGAGAAAAAAAAGTTATTCAGCTGCATATAATGAATAAATGCTACAGCCTTAACAAAGGAGTCAGCAATGTGATTTCAGGTCTAACATTATTAATATGCTTATTTTCTTAAAGTCTATAACCAAAACTGAACATAAAGAAACACCCAAATCATCAAACAGACAGTAATTCTCTCCTCACCATAGACAGTGAGACTGATCGTGTTGATCGTGTCTCTGCTGCTGGAGACTGTATAAAGTCCAGAGTCTGTGGTTCTGCTGTTGATGATGGTCAGAGATCCAGTCTGATCCAGTTTCAGTCTGTCTCTGAATCTCCCATCAGCATTATCACCAAAAAACTTGCTCTCTTTGTTGTTCTTTACTTTAGCAATGAGAATGTCACCAAACTTCCAGTTGATCTCTTCATGTGTCTGTATTTGAGTGAGACTAGAGTTCAGAGAGACTGATTCTCCCTCAGTCACTGACTCTGACTTCACTGCATCAGCAACAAACACACCTGAACACACACACACATACTCTGAGAGTCACCGGATTTGGAGTTTTTCTCAATTCGAAACAATCATTGAATAAGAAAAATAACATCATTAATAAATGTTTATATTAGTCTAATAACACATGAAAACAAAAGATTGATAATAACAGAATGATTTGTTTGTGGGCAAATAATAATAAGCCATAAAAATACTTACCATTTAGACTCCATAAACACAAACAGATGAATATAAACATGTCAAATATGTTGTTGTGTCTAGATTAGAAAAGTAAATCCCAGCAGAAATGGTCTAATAAAGGTAGAAAGTGGCAGAAGATCAGGAGAGGACAGTGCTGTGGGTCTGTAGTGAAGCTCAGAGTGAATAATAAGCTCCTCTAGAGCACTTCCCTTCAGAGGCTCTACAGCCTGTGGCTTCTCACTTATACGGGTTTCATCTACAGTAGTCAACATTTGAAGTGGATCAAAAAAGTTCATCAAAGCTGTCCTAAGAAGAAGGTTTTAGGACAAGTTTGATGAAAGGTTTTGATCCACTTGAAATGTTAACTACTGTATAATATATAATACACCTATTTTAGTGAAAAAAAACTTTTACAAAGTAATTACTAACCCCGTGTCTACAGTGCTGCAACAGCTTGAGTCTGTCTACCCTGGACATGACAAAGCGACTGACTGTCGCAAATTCATTTGTCCTTCATGTCTGTTAGTATGGCGAGTGTTTAGAGCACACAGAAGTAGTACGGTGTCCAGTGTGTACAGTAACACGGGTTATAATGGCTTGTGAAGTCTTTGGTCACATCCAGTGTAGACACGGTGAAGTTTAAGAAGAATTACTACTGACTAATATTCCCATTCCTCCCAGTTCAGTTTTTTAAAAGATTGCTTTCTCGCATTTTGTATACACAGCCTACTTCCTTCATGTATGGCAGCAGGTTCTGCAACTGATTCTTCATGAGCTTCTAATGTTAGCCTAATTTATTTATTTATTTAAAAAAACAATTATAAATGGAACTTAAATAAATGATTTATGCTTTAACCATGCCCCACTTTTCAAAAGCAAGTTTTGTGTTGGCTTTAACTTGTATATTAAAACCCCTAATGTATTAAAGAAAAATGCAATAGTTTGAACTTGTTTGTGGAAATAATATATAGTTAAGATTTATATAATTCTGCTAATCTCTGTCCTGGCATCAAATCATCCATCATCCTTCTTCCTTCTCATCAGGTTATTGCTACATTTAAGACACATGCAGACCCTGAAAAACCTTTAAATGATTTATTGTTTTATTTCACAAGAAGAAATCTTTAAAATGTGCACTTGACCCAAAATAACAATTAAAAACAAGCTCTCCTGACTAAAAACTAAATAATCTAACAAATATAATCACTTGTCTATTCAAAGGAAAGGATTTCCACTTATTAAAGTCTGTCTGTTCACACTAAAAACAAAAACATGAGAAGAAAACCAACAGGAAAAACAAAACAAAAAAAACCCATTACATTTACCTATATAAAAAATACAAATTAAGTTAAACAAACTGACCATTAATCATGGCTTACAACAAAAGTTTGATCAATATCATGGTATTTTTCTGTTGTCATAAATATAACAGTGAAATGGAGACAGACATTTCAGTATATTCATTCATACTCCAATAAACTATAAAAATAAAGGAATTTAAAAACATATCATAACCCCAACAATCTGTCAGCAAACACAAGTAATAATCTTATTAATGCTTTTATTTAGATAACAGTTTTCAAGATTATTATCTCATTGAGCGGGATTATTTGAGCTTGCAAATTTTCAAATTTACTGTTTAATAAGAAAGGCAGAAAAAAATAGTAAATCACTTTACTTTTTTTAAACTATTATTCAGATGTCCAGTTACAGTCACTAACAACAGAAACTGTGTAAAAGTACATGAAAACAAACCAGCAAGAACGCAAGCTGTTATCAAGGCCAGAGGAGGACATACAAAATATTACATTTTCATGTTATTATTTGGTCCCAGATTTTTTATCAATTTTACTGCTAGTCCACTGTATGAAGAATTTACAAAATTCTTAAAATTTTTTATAAAAAATGTCTGAATAATTTTTGGTTTGACTGTGTGTATATATATTGATTTGTCACAGTGTATATTTTAAGGCAAAATTTGAAAATCTGCTTTAAAATGATTTATATTGTGAAAAGTGACAAACAAACACAACTGATGTGAAAATTAGAAAAGGAGTAAACTAAAAATGAGAGTTTAGATGCTGAAAAAAATGATAATAATTTTTAAAATGATATTTCTTATAATATCATGTCTACAGTTGTTCAAGAACATCTCTACCTTCCTGAGAGATTAATCAGAGTTTGATGGTTATTTCTGGACGCTCTTCTTCTGTTGAAGACTTCTGGATCTGAAGTCATGAACCAGAACAACCACAGTAGCCACGCCCACCAGAGCAGAGAGAGCCAATCGGATCACAGCTTCAGTAAAGCCACAACAGTGGATACGGTCTAATGAGAAAAGAAATGAGCAACATAAATATATCATTATTGTTCATTTAGTTTGTGAAAATATACATAGACAAATATCATCAGTGAAGTACCTGCAGCACATGTGTGACAGAGTTGAGTGTTGTTGAGGTGTTGAGTCTGGTTTCTGATGGGATTGTTCAGCACACAGCTGTAGGAATCATCCACACACTCCAGATGGAGAAGAAGATCAGACCGGCTGCTGAGATCAGACACTCTGATGCTGGACAATACACTGTTTCCTTTGAACCAGGAGAGAGTCACATGACTCACATTCACAGCTGAACACACCAATGAACATGATGATGATGATGATGATGATGATGATGATGAAGATGAAGATGAAGAGTTACTGCTGATGACAGGAACAGGCAGACGAGCTGAAAACATGACAGAATAAATCAGATTCAGTAGAAATCACTGTGATTGTTTCCAGTTTATTCATATTAAAAGTTTGAATTAAACAAGCAGATAAACAAATATTATACAATTTAATTATAAGAACTGATAAAATGATCAGCATCATCACAGAATTCTCTATCATTTTATAATATTCTCAGTAACATTATCTGGTGAATTTAGTCAACAGACAGTAACTCTCTCCTCACCATAGACAGTGAGATTGATTGTGTTGATCGTGTCTCTGCTGCTGGAGACTGTATAAAGTCCAGAGTCTGTGGTTCTGCTGTTGATGATGGTCAGAGATCCAGTCTGATCCAGTTTCAGTCTGTCTCTGAATCTCCCATCAGCATTATCACCAAAAAACTTGCTCTCTTTGTTGTTCTTCACTTTAGCTATGAGAATGTCACGAAACTTCCAGTTGATCTCTTCATGTGTCTGTATTTGAGTGACACTAGAGTTCAGAGAGACTGATTCTCCCTCAGTCACTGACTCTGACTTCACTGCATCAGCAACAAACACACCTGAACACAAACACAAACACCACATTTGGAGTTTTTGTTCATTTGAATAAATAAATAAATAAAAGAAAAGAAATAAAAAAATAAATACTACTAATAATAAACAAATAAATCTTCAGAACCGCTCTTTACTAATTTCAATGTATAATTCAATAATGTGTAACAAATTAAACCTTAGATGTCAATGGAAAAATGACAAAATAACATCATGAACGAAGATAATTGAGTTCAATGACAAAACGTAAAAATTTCTGAAATATAACATGATGGATTGTATGTGCACAAATGATAATAGCCTTTATACAGAAATGAAGCCATAAAATACTTACCATTCAGACTCCATAAGCACAAACAGACGAATATAAACATGTCCATGTCATTTATATTTTTTGGCATTTCGGTGAACGGTTTCCAATTACAAGTTCCTAATTTCCCAAGTTCCTAAAAGCTACATTTAAACACAAAAAGCCATAAATGTGATGATAAAGGTTGAAGATCTGGTAAACAGCGACAGAAGAGCTGAAGGGACAGCTGGTGCTGCAGGTCTGTTGTGAAGTGGAGGAGTGAATCAACTTCTACTTTGAGAAACCACTTGATGACGACACAGCTTAATCCTCATTGGTCTAAACAGTTCAGTTCTGTTCTCTTCTAAAACATCAGAATAAGCTGTGATATCATGTTTTTATGTTCATGTGTGAATTTCCAAACAGTCTAACAGCGGGATCTTTCAAAATTATAATATCTGTGTGTTCATTTAGCCTTAATTTAATCGCAACCTCCTACCACGCAACTACAAAAGTCCCCATAACTAAGGAAAAGTAATTAAACTACTTAAAATGAGTGTGGATGCATGATGCTTTTCTTAATTATAAACGGAACCTAGTATTAATGATAGGAATGTATCAATAGATGTTACTTTAAATAGGGACTGATTATTGTCTTTTTCTATTTTATTTACTTTTTTGTAATTTTTGAAATTTACAAATCTTTTGTGTCTTACTATTTACACATCAGTCTGTCTGTTTGGCACACACAACGTATGAAGTAATAGCCTATACATATATATATATATATATATATATATATATATATATATATATTCCTATCATGAACGAGATTAACTGTCTGATGTGTCAAACCACTCCAGACATTTAAAATGAGCTTAAGTAATTCAAGTCAACGCCCACAAAAGTAAATATGACGACAAATATGAAATCATTCATTTGTTATCATTCCAAATATAAAATAACTCTTCTCTGATTATTAATACTTAAAGATTGTTGCATCAAGTTGGTAGAATACTGTGATTGACTGATTGATTGATTTCTTTATTTTTACCATGTGTTTTCTCATTTTCATTTTATTTATTTCTGTAAACTAGCCTACACCTTCACTTCATCCTGCATATTTTGTATTGTAGGCTGTTGTCCAAGAACTCAAAACAGAGTTCGAGGAAGAGAAAAAGAGAGAATTGTCCGGTCCATTCAAACAGCAGATGGCAGTAATGCTCTATTTTAGTTTGGGATCCGCTGCAAAGAAAGAGAACCGTTATAATCTCCGCCATTACAGGTTTCTGCGCTTCTCTACAGTCTTTCAGATCTGGAAACGTTAAAGTTCTTCTTCTTTAGTAGCAGATAAACTATAATGAAAATGTATTAATCAGTTACAGTCGGTATTAAGATCTCTCTGTAGGTATTTAGCGGGTTTTGTTCACACTCATCGCTGTCGGTCGGGAGGGTGTGGTTCAGAAACAACAGCGAACATTAATGATATTCATCGAAATCAGATTTTGCTGGAATCTTCGACAGAATGAAGAACAATTTCAAATTATTTCAGATTTTTCTACTAATGTGCGGTAAGTTCACGATTTCTGTTTATTTTTACCACTTTCGGTTTCACTCTGACACCGGAAACAGTAGAGGCTGGGGTGGACAACATGGACCTGGAAAGCCAGAGTCTTGAATAGTTTTGCTTCAAATTAAATCTCAACAAGCTAATCTGGGTTTTAATGGTTACTGGGGAGCTACGGGCAGGGGAGTTTTTTTTTTTTATATTTGTGATAACTCTGCAGGACTTCGGCTCTCCAGGACCGACATTCGCCACCCCTTTTTTAACTTGTCCTTCACTATTTGTAGTCTCCTGCACTTTTATTAAATACACGTAGGTGCTCTGTTGTTGAATGGGAGCTGTGTACGAATAAATTAATTATAAACAAACCGCGACAGGACCGAAAAGGGCACATTAACTTTTAAAGGGACAGGGGCACGAGTTTGATATTCGTCAAAGAGTATAGAACCCAAGAGGCGACACTCTGATACTTTTTGGTTGAGAGCCACTAGATGGCGCTCCGGTAGCGCGGCCGCCATTATGGGGTGAAAATACTAACTGGACCATAGAATCCTTCACATCTTATGCACCCGAAATCGGCAAATTTCACTGCCAAATCAGAAGCGCAATAGAACAGTTTTTTTTAAAATTAAGTCACCAGTAAATTGTATGGCTCCTACAGTAAATGTTGTATTGTTTTATATATGTTTTATTTTACCAGTTGTGGAATCCAACCATTCAACCATCTGAGGTAACGTAGTTAGCCTACTTCATTGAGTATTTCCATTTTATGCAACTTTATACATTTATTAATAGTTAATTAATAATTAATAAATTTAAAATCATTATGTTTGCAGCGAACAATATATTTCAGACCTAGTGGAGTAATAGTAATAATATCTAGGCAGTGTTGGGGAAGCTACTCTGAAACTGTAGTTTTACAAGCTACTCATAAATTAAAGTAGTTAAACTACAGTCAAGCTACCCTTCTAAAAAAGTAGTTAGCAAGTTACTATCAAAAAGTAGCTAGCTACATTTTTTTTAAATGACATAGCTTATTACAAAAAACTGAATAACTGTTAATGAAGAATGCTTAAGTAAATGTTTGGGGTTTAAAACAACGCAATGCACTGCAATTATGATTTCAAAGTGTACTGTTTTATTTTGTAAACTATATCAAAAGATACAATACTCAAATGTAGCCTATATCTCACACTGACTGTCAAACTGCAAGATTGCTACAAATGTCACACCAATGCAGGCCCGGTTCTACGCACCTAAGCACCCTCAAACGCAAGCAAAGAGCACCCTCAGTTGATACTGTAATAATATCATATTGGCAAAACAGATTTGGCAAAACATTTGAATTTTTGTATCAATATTTTTGAAATTCTATTCCAATTATTTGTAAAAGTATCTTAAATGTCTCACTGTACATTGCTATTCTTGTTATGGTGGAGCTGTTGCTTACACTTTAAATCTGCACTTTACTATAGCACCCTCAGTTATTTCAAAAGCACCCTCAGTGATTTGATTCTGGAACCAGATCTGCACCTGCACCAACGCAAGAGCAAAATATATGCAACTTAAATTGGATACACAGAAAAATCCAGGACATGCAGTGATGAAGCTTTGAGACGTGAATCATGCGCTAATTGCGTGAAGTTAATGCATTTCATTCTGAAACCCGCACAACCGGTTTTTATTAGATCAGCCTTTGCGGTGTGATAAGCGCACTAAGCTATATCGCGATTTTGGTTTCTGTTTAATTGCCAATGCAATGACGAAAAACACCTCCTTAGTGATCTTATATGTTCATTATAAAACTGGCGGGACAGATTAGACTATGGCGAGTCACCACTGTAATAAAATAATTTGCATATATTTGATATAGACTGCAATAAAGCAGGACAATTAATTTAAAAAGGCTATTCACCTGTATTCACCACAGACAGTGTTTTAATCATGTTTATATATTAACCTTTACTAATCGATTCGTGCAGTGTGAACCCACTCATGTCCTTTACATAATCATCAGGCAATCTCTTCTCGATGAACTGTAAAGCCGCAAGATGCGTGATATAACGATAGCAATGGCAGTAATGCTCGATTTTAGTTTGTGATCTGAAGACGCTGTGCTGCTTCAATGCATTGCAGGCTCGTCAGAACGCAAAACGGAATGTAGCTTGTAGCTTTTAGTCGCGCTACACCGATACTTGCTGGAAAAAGTAGTTAACTACTAGAAAAACTACACTGTTTTAAAAGTAGCTGAACTACTGACAAGCTACTGAAAAATGTAGTTAAACTAGTAGAGCCGCTACATGTAGTTAACTACTCCCAACACTGTATCTAGGTCTGAATTGAAATATATATATATATATATATATATATATTGCATGTTTTAATGGATCACGGTACAAACATAATGATCTTATAATACATGATGCATTGCTGTGTCTTTTAATCACATAATTTACACTTTTGGACACTTTTGCTTTAATGGACATTATAACACTGCTAAATCAAGCTGTTATATTCATATATTTATTGTCCAACATTCCCAGTTTTTCTGATGCATGTCCTTAATTTAATTTCATATGTTGGTATTAATTCAGTGTTTATAAGCCTTTTAAAGAATTTTAACCCAAACTGACTGGGTTTTTAGAGAGCAAAGATTTTGTGAAAAAAGTGGAAGACTTAAACACAAAGTGTGTAAAATAAACTGTTAAAAGGATTTGATGATCACTAGTGATAGTATTTTATTCTGTGTTGTCATCATTCAGGTTGGATTTCAGCTTTAATGTACTTTTTTTTTTTTTTTTTTAACAAAGCAGCTGATATTGCTATAGAAGCTAGTGGACTGCCGACTCGCTTTCACCCCAAAATGGCGGAAATGCAGGGCTGCTGCTGGGCGCCGGTGTTTCAATGGAACGTTCTATTGAGTGTCGCTTCTTGTTAGTGTATATTCTTGGCTTCGCTGCATGTTCTCCTAGGCTGCTTTGGGGCCGGTCTGCAAATTCCCCTCACTGCGAAACTAAGTCAAATATTTCTTTCAAATTAATGTTTACAGGGCAATAGTAAATGCCTAGTGTGGGCAAACTGATTTATTATATTTTGCCAGTATCTTGCTTTAGACAGTACCTCCCCTTGCCAATATCTCCCTTACCGTATATACAGTACACAAATATTTTCATGAAAAAGTTACAGTAATTCAACAAAAGTTTTTTTTTTTTTTTTTTTTTTTTTTTTTTTTTTCTTTCCAAAGGCTGTACATTCCTAGTGACCAGACTGACATAGTGCAGGTGAAATTTTGCCAATACCTCCATTACCGTATATACAGTGCACAAATATTTTTAAGAAAAAAATTACTGTAATTTGCCAAAAGGGTTTTTTCATGTTCCAAAGGATGTAGTAGGGGAGAGCGGGGCACAAACTAACGCTTTCTCAGTTTGTGTCAATCTACTTAGGGTTCAGAGAATTTCTTTTGTTCCACATTAATTTCACACATGTCTGGTACAAATATGTGGCTTTGTTTCATTAATACAGTGTATACTTTTTTCTTTATTTACCCCGAAAGAAGGGAAGGGAAATGTGACAACATGCCCCATAGGTGGGGCACATTTGTAACGAGTGATGGGGCACGTTGTAACCACCATATGACAGCTAAAAATATATGACAGCTTTATCTGACTTAATTAAAAAAATATACATGACAAACTAAAATATTTTGTCAATAAAAGACAATAATTATTTTTTTCATATAAAATAACAGCATTTTTTTAGAAATTCAAATTTAAATAATTTTGTAGTTTGACAATGAACACTCTGCAAAACACAGCTGCACAGGACTGGTCAAAACAATACAGGCAAACAGATGAAGAAACACATCCAGACATTCAGAAAAACACAGAGTTGAACAAAAACACTCCTCTCCCTCCATCACAGCTCTCACAGAAAACGAGATGAATAGACGAGCCAGTACAAATGCTGAATATTTCTTGAAATAATATTTTCTGGATGTTCAGGTTCTTCCTCTCAGTCTTTATTCACCTTTTTTTCCGCCATAGTTTCTCAACAGAAATTCACAAAAGTTAATTAAGCCCGTTATATCGTAACTGTATAGTATAGTTCTAATAGCGGGGCACATTGTAATGCAGTGTTTACAACGAACCCTCTCTGCGCAGCTGGACTTTAAACCTGGTTAGTGTCTTCTGATAGTTAGTGAAGCATTAAAGAACTACCCAAACTGCTAAACAACAGATTGGAGATTAAAATAATATCTGATCTTTCTAATTTTAAATAAAAACAAAAAATTTGGTGCAATTTTTTCTCTATATATTGTTGATATGGCAACTAGTACATATGCTAGTATTTAAACCACGTGTGTTACAACTAACCCTGTGTCAGTTTGTGCCCCGCGCTCCCCTACGTACCTAGATACAAGACTGACTCCGCTGAAGACTGATTCATGCTGAATCGAAGCTGTTTAAGAATAAATTAATTACAAACAATTAGATAGAGCAGCGCATTCTTAAGCACAACTAGTTCAGATAAAGGTGAGATGATGGACAGGAAGGGAAATTAACACTGCTGCCACTGGCCAATTGATACTTAAATGACTATCACATAGGGGTCATTCTGTGTCAAATCAACCAGAGGTCCCCGGCTCAAATATTATTAATATTGTTTCAACAGAAAAAAAATATTAACAAAATCAAAAATTTGAGCCAGGGACCTCTGGTTGATTTGACACGGAATGACGCATAGAAGAGTTGTCAAAATCGGTAAAAACCTCTGATGTTGGCCATTGTGTTGACGCGCTCATCTGATATGTCTGTGATTGGCTACAAGGATCAATGCACATGAGCGTTTGAATTTGAAAGCGGGAGCATTTGACTGGTCTGCGATAGACGCCTGCTTTCAAACACTCCCGTGTGTATTTGTTGTAAGGGCTTGGTGAAAAGCATCACTGAAGTCTATTTAAAAAGTTTTTGAACCATCGATCACTGAAGCCAATCACAGACACATCCGATGAGCGCGTGAACAAAATGGCCAATCAGAGGTGTTTATGAATCCACTCAACAATGCTCAAAGGGTCACATTTTTAAAATTTCAGTACCGATGTGGTACTGAAGCTGGTACTTTTGACAACTCTATCACATAGTATACATACACACAGTATACAAATATTTCTTTGAAAAATTTACAGTAAATCATGTTTTCATGTTCTAAAGGTTGTAGTATGTTTATAGTTAGAAGTATGATTTTGTACAGGTGAAATAGGAAAAAAATGCTGCAATTCCTCAAAGTTTTCTTTTAACACATATTGGTGAATTGCAGTAACTTTTTCATGGAAATATTTGTGTACTGTACATACAGTAAGCGAGATACTGGCAAAATTGTAGTAAGTCAGTCTGACAAATATTAATGTACTACAAGCTTTGGATTTTTTTTAAATGTTAAAAGTCAGCTTAATTTACCCAGATCAGATGTTTTTAAGCAGTTGGGGAATTGGCAGACGTTAGGCATCATGCACCGTAGCACGTCAAAGCATTCTCAGATGGCTAACTAAAACAAGACTGTTTAAAAACAAACAGTTGAACATACATCAACGTGATAATAGCTACCTAAAATGACAATCATCTTTGAAAAAATAAATAAATAAATAAATAAATTTGAAGTGTAATTGGATTGTTTCATTTGGCTCATGTCCCATTTGTTTACATGGAGATGGTGGGGTTTATGACCTATACTTCAGCCACCCACCAGGGGGCGATCGAAATGATTTGGTTTCACCTGTTTTCAGGACATGTGTGCCATACCCGGTGCTGGCCCACAGCGTTTAATATTTGTTCATAGCATATTATTCAGTGCACTTAAGAACTGTGGATATTCAGAGTGATATTTTGGTACTCTGAGTTATTTTTATCCATTCATTTAATGTGTATGTATGACAGACCAGTTCTGTAATTTTATTCAAAGTAAAGTCTCTTACAACAATTAAGAATAAGGCAAAACAATAGAGAGAACTCAAATAAGTAATGATAAATAATGAGAAGACGCTTCTAGCTTAAGGAGGGGGTTAAAGCCAAAATAACAAACAGGAGGAGTAAGCTACCTGGGAGTAAGGGAGTCTAAATAACCTATCAAATAAACAACAAATCTCTTACCTGACTACCTTACTAACCAAAAACAGGGGTTAGTAAAAACAAAAGGCACCCACCTCCCTACTGCATCTGCAGGCAGTGGTAATGGGGCAATTACACACTGTCACTACAGCAGATACAACAAAAGTTCTGGGAGGGCAGACAGGCCATGCTCTCTCTGGTGAACAACCAGTTCCCTCTGTGTAAATGCAAGTTCCTCTCCACCACTCTAACGAGGAACAGGTGCCATCAATTAGGCTCCTGCAAGAGGAACAGGGGCTGTGTCCAAAATCGCCCCCTATACCCTCATTCACTATTCCCTACATTAGTCCACTAATATAGTCCACTTGAAGAAGTGAATGAAATCGAGTGAGTGAATTCGGACACTCGGTGCACCGGGAGGGCTGGCTGTTTAATAATCAAATAATCACTTAAAAATTTGCAAACTAGCAGCTCCAGTACTAGTAATGAAAAAAATTATATTGAGCTCTGTTATGAAAACTAGCATGTATAAACCTTAATTAAACAATTTAATAAGAAAGTTAAAACGAATTTATACCTGTATGATACACTGTAGGGAAGTGGATGGATGATTCAACTGTGTGCGCCGTCATTGCCCCCTATACCCTTTAAACAGGGCACTATTTGAGGGAACATTTGTAGTGGTGTATGAAACCATAGTGAATGTTATCGAGTGCTCATTCAATCCCACAATGCACCGCAGTAACGAGTGTACAACCGGTACACGCTCAACGGCTGGAGAATACCCACAATGCACCATGGTTTCACACCGCATGAGTCAGCAGAGCGTAAGCAGGGCATATTTTTTTCGCCGCCCATGTTAACAGATGAGAGCATTCACACCGCGCACAGAGGCTATGCGGCAGCGCGTTGCAGGAGCAGTGCAGAAGTGCCACGATCGTTTCGGCGCTAGGTCTATTTTTGCTGCACTGCTAACGCTCAATTAAAGTGAAAGTACACCTTTGATGGACAAAATAAATATGATTTCACACAAAAAGTGCTCAAAATGCATAGAATAAGCATATCTACTGTGTTTTAACGAGTAGGCTATGTCAGGAAGATTTATCCATTTAAACTTGTTTTTAATTATTCATTTTAGGTTAAAGTATGGTGTATTATAAAAAAGTAAACTAGCCAGAAAATATGATATTTAAACATTATTGTAGTAATTACGCAGAGTGATGTATAGCATACCCAAATCAAACCCGAGTTTACTGGCTTTTTTCGCAGAGTTTGCAGTCTTAACGTGTGCACGCGGCAGATGATGTAAAACACAAAGCTTACCTCATTCGTGTGCAGCAATGGATAACACAAGGCTTTTATTTATTTATTTTTATTTATTTTACGTTTATATGTGTGTTGTAGGCTACACATCCCCATGTTAACAAACTTTCAAGACTACTATATTCGTTGTTTTAAGAAATCTTCATTTTGTTGTTCTCCCACTTGTACTATAATTCGAAGAACAACAGATATAATTTCATGAAAGCACGACATAGTGAAGCAGCAACTCTTGTAATTGCTAATACTAATTTGCAGGAAATACTCATGCAGGTGCGTTACATAAAGCAATCACAACCATACTGTCAGAATTTTTATTTTATTTTATTTATTTAAAGGTGCTCTAAGCGATCCTGGGTGGAGTAACTTCCTGTTGACGTTCGAAGTGTTGACAAACAAAACAGAGGCTAGCTAGACCCTCCCTCCTCCTCCTCCTCCTCCTCCTCCCCCTCCCCTCCGTGAAACGCAATAATAATAGCAAGATAACGTTAGCTTCGCGTTTCACAGTAAGCATAAACAACGGCTCCGTCGTAAACAAATTTAGTCAAAGTTGTCAATAGGCTATAAACGAATTCATAACAAACAGTGGGTGAAAACAATCCACATTTGTGTTTATATCCTTGTGTTGGTTAGGCGAACATGAACGTCTATTTAGAATAACAAAAAAATGGTTTAACTCACCTGTCCAGTAAAAAAAGAGCCACCTGAATGTTGGATTGGAAGCCCTTCTGCCGCCGGAGTTCTCGCCACCTTTCAAAGGCTTTTCGTATGTAAATTCGGGACTTTCCGCGTTTCTTCTCCTTTTCCCTTTTCTTTTCCAGGTGTTCATTAGAACGTCGTCTCTTTGGTCGTGTGTCGGCCATATCAAGATCACATAATTCGAACTTCCCTCTTTACGCTTCTCTCTTCTACACACCTCCCTTCATGTGCACGCGCACTAACCCCAAAACTCCACCCCCAAATCATTCTTGTCGATTATTGGCTGGAGCACTGTTTATTATGTTTTGTGGCCCAGGCTGCACCAGTTTGTTTTTGTTGCCGTTTTTGGATCTTGTGGCGACTACAGAGACCGCGTTTTTTTACAGTGTGCCCAGGGGACAGGCAGATAGCGGATAGTGAGGAGATGTTTGCTGTATGTGACAAAAAATGTTTTGGCCTAAAAACGCGTGACATCACTTAGAGCACCTTCAACCAACAAGCAAAGCACAAAGACAAACAGCATCACACCCGGCGCACTCTGTCCGAATTCACTCATTCACTCCTTTAAGTGGACTATATAAGTGGACTAATGTAGGGAATAGTGAATGGGGTATGGGGGCTTGTTCGAGATGCATCGGTGCTGCGCAGACTGATCAGCGTGTGACATCAAAGTACCGCAAGAGCGATTGGAGAGCATACGACTCCTTATGCTTTTGAATCGCTCTTGCGGTACTTTGATGTCATACGCTGATCAGTCTGCGCAGCGCCGATGCATCTCGAACAAGCCTATTCTCTAGCCGTTGAGTCGGTTGTACACTCTTTATTGCGATGCATTGTGGGATTGAATGAGTGCACTCAGTAACATCCACTACGGTTTCGGACACCACTAAAAATGGCTGTCCCATCAAATAGTGCCCTGTTTAAGGGTATAGGGGGTGATTTTGGACACAGCCAGGGAGAAAGGAAAACAGGGAAAAACTAAACTTCCCAGCATACTGTTGGGTATCAGGGAGACACAGTCACATACACACATTCACAAAATTGACAACAATAAACGATATACGTCCTGGGACGTAACAGTCAAAATGTGTTTATGAGGTCAAGACTGATTTCTGTTGAACTCAGCAGCAGTGTTATATGAGTTGAATCTCTGAGAATCTGTTTGTGTTTGTTCTGCAGGAGTGTTTGGTGCTGGAACAGATGAAGTGAAGACAGTGATGGAGGGAGAATCAGTCACTCTAAACCCTGATCTTACTAAAATACCAGGAATTAATCAGTTACTGTGGAGGTTTAGAGATTCACGTTCAGTCATTGCTCAAATTGAGGAAAATGACATTTCATATCCCATTGTCCCTGAGGTGTTCGAAGACAGACTGAAGCTGGATCAGACTGGATCTCTGACAATCACAAACATGAGAACCAAACACTCTGGAGTTTATAAACTAGAGATCAACCACAAATCTGGGACCTCATATTTGAATTTCATTGTTACTGTCTATGGTGAGGACACTTTTATTTTTAAATAATTAGATGTTTTGACGTTTATTGTTGTTTTATTAATTAAAATGAATTAAGCTGATATTTAAACTGCAGCCTGAAAATCTTACAAAAACAATCTTACAGAATAGCTTTTGCCTATAGAGAGAGCAGACTCAATCAACACAAATATATATGTTTAAGGAAAATTATATACAGCAGCACTTAAATTATATAGATAGATAGATAGACAGCATAAACTAATTAATATATGGTTCCTACATGCTTTTTGTAGTAATCATGAGATAAACTAATTGACTGTTAAAGTTAATATTCTAGTGCCACCAGTAACTTTACTTTTTTAATGTTTAATATCTGAATCTGTCTCATGCAGAGTCTCCAGCTGTTATTGATACTTTTAAAGGTGAAACGAAGAGTGTATCAGAGACGGAGGGAAATCCTGTCACTCTTCAGACTGATACTGAAACACATGGAAAAGAGCTGATAGTGTGGAGGTTTGGAGATGATGAAAAACTCATAGCTAAACATGATCTAGAGGCCAAGAGTCCACCATTATATGATACTGAAGAGAAATTCAGAGACAGACTGAAGCTGGATCATCAGACCGGATCTCTGACCATCACAAACACCAGAATCACAGACTCTGGAGTTTATAAAGTGAAGATCAGCAGCAGCAAACAGACTTTACACAAGAGATTCACTGTGACTGTCAGCGGTGAGTAACTCAAGACTATTGATGTAATGATCGTTTATCAGCTGTAAAATAATTCATAACTTCTCACCCAGAACTCTTATTACAGTACAGTCACTCAGGTTATATAGTGTTGATGTTTATAGTGTTTGTTATAGATCAGACTCATTCACACTAATGACTCTTTATTACAGTATCAGATCTTCACTCAGGTTATATAGAGCTGATGTTTATAGTGTTTGTTATAGATCACACTCATTCACACTAATGACTCTTTATCATTACAGTATCAGATCTTCACTCAGGTTATATAGTGCTGATGTTTATAGTTTTTGTTATAGATCAGACTCATTCACACTAATGTCTGTCTTTATCATTACAGTATCAGATCTTCACTCAGGTTATATAGTGTTGATGTTTATAGTGTTTGTTATAGATCAGACTCATTCACACTAATGTCAGTCTCTCTTTATCTGTTCCAGATCCAGGTCTGTCTGCAGGTGTTGTAGCAGGGATTGTTGTTGGTGGTGTTCTGCTGGTATTTTCAGCTGTCGCAGCTGCTGGTGTTTTTTACTATCGTCACAAAGACTCTGAACTACAAAAGCAAACGAGTAAGTATTACGGCTGATACAGCAAGAGGAAAAACACTGAGCTTTATTGTAGTTCAGTACAGATTAAATGTATAATACGATTTTTCACAATCAATATTTCTACCTTTTTGCAGTAATCAGTGATTTGTGTGATTGTTCGGAGTTGAGCTGAATTACATTAATACTAATTACTGAATCTCTGTCTGTTTAAAATGCTGAATTTAAGATCTTTTGAGTATGTAGTTCATGTAGTTTTGTTCTTTTGCTATCGAAGGTTGAGCAGTTTAGCAGAAACAGCCCTAAAATCATCCTGCTGTCCTTTTTCTGTCATTTTAAGTTTTATTGGTTCTGCCTGAGCTCTTCATTCATTTAGACATCATAGACTATTAAAGGATTAGTTCACTTTCAAATAAAATTTTCCTGATAATTTACTCACCCCCATGTCATCCAAGATGTTCATGTCTTTCTTTCTTCAGTCGAAAAGAAATGAAGGTTTCTGATGAAAACATTCCAGGATTATTCTCCTTATAGTGGACTTCACTGGCCTCCAAACGGTTGAAGGTCAAAATTACAGTTTCAGTGCAGCTTCAAAGGGCTTTAAACGATACCAGACGAGGAATAAGAGTCTTATCTAGCAAAACGATCGGCCATTTTTGAAAAAATACCCCGCAAAAATTTTCACTGACCCCACAAAAAAAATTAATAAAGTAAAAGAAAAGAAAATAGGCCTATAAAATAAGCCTATAGATTGTTTTTGATGCATGTAACCTTAATAAATAGGGTTATGACACCAAAAGCTACTAGATTAACTCACTTAAGTTTTAAATATTGTTAGACAAATAAACAGTAAGTAATAAAATAGAACAAATAATCAAATTATGAGTAGCCTAATATCAAAAATAAAT
Organism: Ctenopharyngodon idella; assembly: GCF_019924925.1. Taxonomy (NCBI): domain Eukaryota; kingdom Metazoa; phylum Chordata; class Actinopteri; order Cypriniformes; family Xenocyprididae; genus Ctenopharyngodon; species Ctenopharyngodon idella. Next base: position 15,227,746 of record NC_067222.1, on the reverse strand, counting down.
ACAACAGAACAAACCTATAAATGAAATAAACAGTGCTTTTCAAGTTTTTCATGTAGGTTTAAACAGGAGATTTTCAGGTAGCCTACAGAAATCTATGTATAGCTAACTATATAACTATAGATTAAATTTTATTAAAGTTAATCAGTCGAGCAGTTACAGATGCATAAATAATGTTTTGAAATGCTGAAAATATAAAACGTTAAATACTGTTATTTGAAATTACTTAAAAAATGAAAAGACACTTTAAAGGATTCACTTTCAAATAAAATTTCCCTGATATTTTACTCACCCCCATGTCATCCAAGATGTTCATGTCTTTCTTTCTTCAGTCGAAAAGAAAGAATCCACTATAAGGAGAATAATCCTGAAATGTTTTCATCAAAAACCTTAATTTCTTTTCGACTGACGAAAGAAAGACATGAACATCTTGGATGACATGGGGGTGAGTATATTATCAAGAAATTTTTATTTAAAGACCTCCTGTGGTGAAAATCAAGTTTTAATGTTGTTTATATCTGTGTGGTGTTTTTAATATGCTTTAAGACAAACCATGTGCAAATTCATAATTCAGCACCATTGGTGAGTATTTTATGTTTGAAACAGCAGTAAACCAAAAACCCGCGGTTTGAAATCGGTGGTGTTTGTGACGTCACACTATATTAATTTATTTTAATTAATGACAGAACCGTCGCAAGGGCTGTGCCAAGTGTGCGAGCGCATAGGGGCTCGCGCCAAAGTAAAGTGACAGCTGACTTGAAGTAGGCTAAAGCCTATAAAGTTCATGTTTTTGTCCTAACCCTAAATATTTTAATACTATAAAACATAGCTAAAACAATATTGCTCTGAGCGTGTGCATGACCGCGATTCATATTCAGTCAGTGTGGAATCACATGTCAAGTTCTGAGAGAGCTATTCAGTCCATTATAAATTCTGATGTTGCCGCCTCTGGAATGGATCAAACCATAGATATAAGCCTACCTGATGAGTTCAAGTAAATATGATGGAAGTTCGCGCTCATTCAAGGGTGTGCATTTATTTCATGTACGAAGAAGACACGGCGCCTGCGGGATTTTATCTGAATGTTTTTTTTTTTTTTAATCTGAAAACTCCAAAAAGCAACGGAATTGTCAAACATCCATTTAGCGCATGTTCACAGAGGAAAATGGCTGCTTGTTCTCTCGATACTGTCTGTTTTACTGAGAAATCGCTTCAGGTGATTCAGTGAGAGAGCAGTCCAAACGTTTTGCAAAGGCGTTTTACCAATTCATAATTTAAAACACAATTTAAGCGTCAGAAATGAAACTGAATATACGAAGCAAAGCAAGCTTTTTTCTTAAATATCCACAACACAAACAACAAATTGCTTGTCACTATAGCAACAGTAGACTCTCCGAGCTGGTGTGAGTGAGTGGAGGCGGGGCTAATTTGCATATTCATTGATCCGTGTATATTAAATGAGGCAAGGGTGTAGAGTTACATTCAAGCTATTGTAAGGCATGAAGAAATTTTTTTTCACTTGAATTTTTTTTAAATATGTCATTTTGGTGATCAAAGATGAGTTTTAAGGGATAAAATAATTGACTACAGGGGGATTTTAAAAGTGGACTAATCCTTTAAATGCGAAATTAAACCCGCCAGTAGGTGGCAGCGAATGTCATTGAGATTCAACCGATTCATTCATTCAAGCGGCTGATTAATTCAGGAGTGTTGCTCAGAGACACAAAACAATTCTGTGGACTTTGGAACTATTTTCGTAGGCAAAATACAGTGAAACAGGTGATTTGGTGTCTAAAATGTAAGTCACTTGATATTAGGTTCTTGTTCATTAAACTGTACGCTGTATAAAACCAGTATCACATTTGTAATAATGCTGATATTTGGACAAAACCGGCGCTCTTTGTTTAATATTGGTTAACTACATTAAATTATATAAATATGAAAGATATACAGGGTCATTTTTGTCCCTTATCTTGAATTCTGATGCATTATAAATGCATTTTAAATCACGCAGTGAAAGCGTGCACTCTAAATATGCACGCGCACTAGTCTAACCTACTAGACTACATCACGTAGTGCATGCGTGCACGCAATGTGTGTGTTTTTGTTTGGTTTTTGTAAAGTGAGGGACATGCTCGATAATTTCAGATCGTTAAATCAATAATTATGATATCCTAGACGATATATATCGCACACCCTACATGACTGGCCCGATCGGGCAAGTGGCCGTTCCGTCTACTGTCCCGAGCGTCGTTCACACTGGCCCCGGGCCATCGGGCAGTCCTTATTGTCGAGCTCTGCGATTTGAGCTTCAGATGCGCTGAAAGTTTTGAACTTCTGCGGCTATACCGTATGCGACCGGCCGACCGGATATGATGTATTCTAATCAAAATTATGAGCGCAAAGTTAGATTTACCAATATTTTAACTCTTTAACGTTATTCTGTAAACACTATTTCTGTAAAATGGTGGTTATTAATAATTATGAAAAGAAAAAATATTACATAATTATTCAAATCAATTTTTGAATAGCTCTATAAAATCTGCTATGTTTTTATTTTAGATGTATTGAGGGTCATTTGCTTTGTGTGGATATATTCATACTACATGCATTAACGTTACATTCATTATAATCGTTCAGTTTACCATGGTGAATAAGACGAGGGTCAAGCGCGAGAGGCCAGAGATGAATTTCAACATAATATGCTGATAATATAACTGTCTTCATTTATTCCATTATTTCTCTTGTGGCCGTAGCCTACATATAGTAAAACAAATGAGAATAATAGTATTTCGTATTAAACATCTTGTTTTTTTTTTTTGTTTTTTTTTTAAAGTTGGCTCGTTGCTTGAAGTAAAGCTGCGCTTAATTTTCATGGATGACTGCAGTGTCAGGAAATATTATACACTCTTAATAATTTTAATTATAGGCCTATAATTCATTGTATAATAGACCTAAAAAAGTGTTTAAAACATTTTCAAAGATAGGTAATAGCCTAATCTTTTATTATCCTCACAGCACGTCAGTTATGCGGTGATGCACTATGAAATTATTGCAGGGCAAATTTATTATAATATTAATTTAATAATAAAATAAGCCTAACCTAATAGTAGTAATAATAATAGACTAGAAGAATGTAACAGGCCTACATTAATTGGAAATGCCAAATCCTCTTAATATTGACAAGATTTGATGCTTTTTCTCTGGCTATCATCGATACATGATCATCGGCTGTTGACGCAACCCGGGTTATCGCGGAGGGGACCCCCCGCAGTGTGTGCCCGTCCACTGCGCCATTGAGTGTGAGTTGGTAACCTTGCTGAAATCGCACAGTGTATGCCCGCCTTTACCAGCGGCACAGGCAATAACGTCAGCTGCGCGTTCTCGCTCTCTTCTCTCCGACGGCGAAGTGACACAGACACACACTCGCCTTGTAATGCTCATAATTTAAGTCATTCTCGCAGGTTTCGTGCTCACACCAAAAGCGTGTGCACTAATGTGCACACCGGTCAAACCAGTTAACCAATTCGGACTAAAACGCTCCAAACAGTTCACGTCTCAAGTCAGCACTGATCCACAATTGTCCAAAGTTACTCACTTTCGGACATGCCTGACAGTCCCTCCCCAGCAAACACAATAACGCTATAAAAACGTTTTTTTCACGTTGTGAAAAGGTCGTGATAACGTTTTAATCGGACGTATTTAATACGACAGATGTCGGGTTTTTTTCACGTTATAAATACATTTTTTCACAACATTGCAGAAACGTCTTTATAACGTTTTTATCACGTCTGAATGTCTCCTTGCAACATTTTAAAAACGTACTTACCACGTCCAAACTGGTACTTCACATGCTGCCATCAAAATGTTTTCTTTACAGTGTTCTTTCCAAATAAAATGAATAAAACCATATAAAACAAATATATAAAACAACATATAGTAAGATAAATACATTAAGTGGTGTATTTTATATTTCTTTATAATTCGTCATAAGCTATTATGTCAGTTTACAACATTTCTGTAAATCTGAATATTCAGCAGCACGTTTTTTACATTTCACCACCTTACCTGTAGCACAGACCTCTGGTTGTTGTCCATTGTATAAGCCTACGTTATTATATATGTAGGCCTAATAATTTATACTACACACAAATTTTGTCACTCATATTTATTCACAAAAAAGTAACATGATATGAAAAAAATATAAATATGTAAATAAATAAAACACATGAAAATTATGCAATGACTGGCGAATTTCAATATGGGATCATTAACAAATTCCAAGAAATTTCAGAGCACAGATGTTATAACAGAAGAAAAAAACAACATTTCATTTGTAAATTGTAAAGTATTTCATTTTAACTAGATACAAATTATTTGATTGCGATTATTATAATAATTATTTTAATCTTATTACTTGTTTGCACTAAAACTAATGCTTATATTTTAAGGATTTTTTTCAACACAAATTACAGATATATAGGCATCGGAACTTAAATAGTATATATTATATAATATATAAGAAGTTTATAATGGCTATTATTGTTCAATAAATACCTGTTTTTGAGAAAATGTATGTTTGGATTTCTCGATTTTTTTTTTTTTTTTTTTCAGCGCTTTCATTGCAGGCTACACTGTTGTGCGAGTAGGTGGCAGCTAGGAACTGTCTTAATGAGATAGTAAACCCAAAAATGAAAATTATGTCATTATTATTACTCACCCTCATGCCGTTCTACAATATTAAGACCCAATACTAATATTAGTAGACCCGCTGTACTGTTTTAAACATGTTTTAGTACCTCGGGCACTGAAAGTGTAAATTAAAGGATTAGTTCACTTCAGAATTAAAATTGATAATTGATAATTTACTCACCCCCATGTCATCCAAGATGTTCATGTCTTTCTTTCTTTGGTTGAAAAGAAATGAAGGTTTTTGATGAAAACATTCCAGGATTTTTCTCCTTATAGTGGACTTCAATGTTCTCCAAACGGTTGAAGGTCAAAATTACAGTTTCAGTGCAGCTTCAAAGGGCTTTAAACGATATCAGATGAGGAATAAGGGTCTTATCTAGCAAAACGATTGGTCATTTTTTTTTAAAAATACAACTGTATATGCTTTATAAACACAAATGATTGCCTTGCGAGTGTTTCCGTGTTCTGTATTCTTCAAAAAGCTTACTCTGTATGTCCTACGCCTTCCCTATTCTACTTACAGAACGAACGCAGCGCCAAGTAGAATAGGTGTGCACAAATTCCGAATTTGTGTTAAATGCAGAAAAGAGAGAGTAATATACAGAACATAAATATATATATATAATAATATATATAATATATATATATATGTGTGTGTGTGTGTGTGTGTGTGTGTGTAAGATGCCAGAATTTACATTTGTAGCTTTACTTATTTAGTAATCCTCATACAATGTCACTTAATTATGTTTGGACGTAATAAATATAAATTATACATACATCTGACGCTCCTGAAATCACAGTGCAATTTTAATCAATATTTATTTACCATGAAATATAAAATAACGTTATATAAATATTTGAAATAAGGTTAGTTTCACCCCATTTTCACGCTCCATATAACCGCATACTTTTAAGTTATATTTCTAATCATCCATTGACAAATTGGCAGCAAATCATTTACAAAACTATCAAAACCTCTAATCTACACATAATATGTGATTAAAAGCCCAAACTTTCATAAATAAGAGCTCAAGTCAATTGTTAGCCTACATCTTATAGTTAGCCTAACGGTTGAGATGCTAACGATCTTTTTCCAAAGACAACAAACCTTTTCTATAAAGAAAATATTCAACAGAAGCTTGTCAATTACATGTGTGAAAGTGTCAGGAACAGTTGTATGAATTATTTGTGTAATTTTAGGGTCTAAACTTACCTGAAAGCAGTGAAAATAACAGTGACAAACCGTGCTCCTGCTTGTCACTTGTCAGTTGTTTAAGTTGCCGCCCCGTTTCCATGGTGACTCCAATCCGATCGCTCACGCGACTCGAATGTTAAACGCGCACGCCGATTAAAACATGTCAAAAGTTAAGCAGCTAGTGTTTACATATGCATGTAAAGTTAAAACATTACATACTGATGGAGTCAATTACCAGAAAAGGCCCTGAAACTTGATAACGTATTGTAGGCCTATAGTAGACCTATGTTGTACTGCTATCAAACTGTGGAATGAGAATATGAAAGCTGTATTGAGATTGTAAAACAATGTTTGAAGTCAGCTTATATCAGGCTATAGTAATATAATATAGGCATTATATAATATAATATTATATAATAGCTTTAGAATACTTACGTTTTTTTTTTTTTTTTTAAAACATCAAAAAGTGTAACAAATTAAAACATGTCACACTATGGCAAGCCGTTTTGACTTTTATTCATTCTCAGGATATGAATTCTTGATATAAACAATTCAGTGCTTTATATCAGGAATTACATTTCCTCTAGTAAAAACTAGAATTCTTGATATCTGTAACTGTATTTTCACTAGTGAAATGTCACCATAGACAGCCATTCAAATTCATTTGTTAATATCAAGACTTGATTTCTTACTAGTTAAAAATTCTTACTAGTAAAAATCATAATTTTTGATATCATTAATTACATTGTTACTAGTAAAAATGTGAATTTTTGATATCAAGAATTAAATTGTCACTAGTTGAAATGTCAGTTCTTTATCAACAATTGAATTGCTACTAGTAAAATTGTTCATTTTTGATATCTGAAAAAGTATTTCTGATATCAGTATAATTTCAGATATCTAAAATGTAATTCCTGATATAAAGAATTGAATTGTTGATATCAAGAATTCATATGCTGAGAATGAATAAAAGTCAAAATGGCTTGCCATAGTAAACACAATGAATGGATTGTAAAACTGTCAAACCAAATATTTGTTTTATCAATAATGCATTACATTTTCAGGAACAGCTTATTTCATTTCTAAGTTGAAATAAATCTTGACGTAAACTTTTGCCGTGTTGTTTAAAATGTTTATAATGTGTTAATCAAAACAGTAGAAACGTATTAAACATACTACTGGATACATGCTTTGACTTTTTTAGTTTTGTCAACTATATTCAGGTTGCAGCAGTTCTCAGCTCAGCTCAACTTACTCATACTGCTACCACGGTTAGAACTGTTCTCCAATCACCAGTACAGAACTGAAAACTGTTTCTTTTGGACACGTTCAATACGGAGAACCGATGAGTATGCGTGATGATAGAACAACTGATGCTGTGCTGATACTATGAGCAGCACGGGTGAATCGAACACTTGAACGTTTATTAAAGTTTATTTAATAACAAATAAAACATACTGGATAATGCAAATGCAACTAGTTTTATTAAACAACATGCAACAACTGTTCAGTGAAAACATGTAAATAAATGTTACTATTTTTATTGTGTATGTACGGTATATTTGAAGCTTTATGAGCTGGATGGTTTCTGTAAAAAGTTGAAGACTTGTTTTTTCATTAGGCTATATCTTTAAGACACGTTCGCACATCAGTGCTGTATTGGGTGCTTTTACAAAACAAATGTAAGAAACTTATTGGTCCGTGTACTTTTGTGTCCATTCATTTTCCTTTTTTAAACCAGAAATGAAATATGGAAAATGCGGTTTCTTTGTTTTTTATTTTAACACTGATGAATAGAATTAGCAGATACAAGCTAATTTTCTTTATGCAAGATTATTATTTTGTGAAAATAATATAAATGATATACAACTTGTTTTTTAATATGTAAAAATGCTACATTTAATTTCCAGTGTTTTGCGCCATATACACACAGACGCTAAAGCGCCCTCTAGTGCCTTTTCCTCTGGCTGACTCGCTTCAAGAGGCTGCCTAAATGACATTAATTAATTTTCATTCGTTAAATTACTATTATTATTATTTTTACATTTATATTTTAACCTAAACATTAAATTTCTAAACCTTATAGCCTCTTGTTTAGTGCTCCAACACATTATCGAGTTCCCGCTTGTGGTCTCAGTCCCGTCATTTTGCTTTTTACTCTGTTTTATATGAATAAAGGCCGAAACGACATCTAAATTACTGTGACTTTTTCCTCTGGCTCTGTTAGGTGTTTTATATTGTTTTATATTGAGAAATTGTTTGGGATTAGGAGTCACTATGCTATGCTGTTCAAATTGAAAATATTCGAACATTTGTTATGATGACAAAATTATACCCCAATATGTGATTTTCATGAAGACAAAATTCCCATGCCCTTTGCCTCAGTGGAGGTTTGACATGAAATATTTCTCAATTCTCATTGAAAGCAACGCGTTACGGCCGCGTTGCTGGGACATTAACGCTTTACGTGGCTTAATCCTACTAAAACAACAACCAGGGAGAAACTATTTTCTCACACATTTTCTTGTCATCAACAGCATCTGCTGAGACAACTGCAATGTTACTGCCCTCCACAGGTCAAAGTAATACACTTAGCAGTGTCTACACTGCAAGAATTATAATAGAGAAGAAGAAGAGAGCTAGTTCAAGATGAGCGTTTACTGTTAAAACATATATATTTAAAAAAAAAAAAAAAAAAATAGAAAATGAACGACGGTTTCTCTAGATAAGAGGAACTCGACAGGGTTCGCCAAGCGGGGAACTCAACTGGAGTAAAAGGATGCACGTATCCGGCCCAGGGGGCGGGAGTGGCATTGCAAGCTGACACTAGAACGGGCTCTTCGTGTCTACCGGCTGGTGGAAGCGAGTACACGGGAAGATACCGGTTCTGCACGAAGGCTATAGAATCTAGCGAACGTGTTAGGTGTCGCCCAGCCCGCAGGTCTACAGATATATGTCAGCGAGGCGCCGTGCGCCAGCGCCCAGGAAGAGGCCACTCCTCTGGTGGAGTGGGCTCTCAACCCGAGCGGGCAAGGCACGCCCTGGGATTCATACGCCAGGGCGATGGCGTCCACTATCCAGTGGGCCATCCTCTGCTTGGAGACAGGCTTTCCCTTCTGCTGGCCTCCGTAACAGACAAAGAGCTGATCTGAGGTCCTGAAGCTTCGCGTTCTGTCCACGTACAGGTGCAGAGCGCAGATGGGACAGAGCAAAGCTAGGGCTGGGTCTGCCTGCTCCGAAGGCAGCGCTTGCAGGTTCACTACCTGATCTCGAAAGGGAGTGGTAGGAACCTTGGGCGCAAATCCAGGCCGGGGTCTCAGGATAACGTGAGAGTCACCGTGCACGAATTCCAGTTGTTGTTCTGCTGGTATTTTCAGCTGCCGCAGCTGCTGGTGTTTTTTTACTATCGTGACAAAGTCTCTGAACTACTAAAGCAAATGAGTAAGTATTACGGCTGATACAGCAAGAGGAAAAACACTGAGCTTTATTGTAGTTCAGTACAGATTAAATGTATAATACGATTTTTCACAATCAATATTTCTACCTTTTTAGCAGTTCTACTTGTGGTTGATTTAGTGCAGTAATCAGTGATTTGTGTGATTGATCGGAGTTGAGCTGAATTACATTAATGCTACTGAATCTCTGTCTGTTTAAAATGCTGAAGATCTTTTGATTATGTATTTCATGTAGTTTTGTTCTTTTGCTATCGAAGGTTGAGCAATTTAGCAGAAACAGCCCTAAAATCATCCTGCTGTCCTTTTTCTGTCATTTTGAGTTTTATTGGTTCTGCCTGAGCTCTCCATTCATTTAGACATCATAGACTATTAAAGGATTAGTTCACTTTCAAATAAAATTTCCTGATAATTTACTCACCCCCATGTCATCCAAGATGTTCATGTCCGTCTTTCTTCAGTCGAAAAGAAATTAAGGTTTTTGATGAAAACATTCCAGGATTATTCTCCTTATAGTGGACTTCACTGGCCTCCAAACGGTTGAATTTCAAAATGTCAGTTTCAGTGCAGCTTCAAAGGGCTTTAAACGATACCAGACGAGGAATAAGAGTCTTATCTAGAGAAACCATCACTCATTTTCTAAAAATAAATACAACTGTATATGCTTTATAAACACAAATGATCGCCTTGCAAGTGGTTCCGCCATTCCGCCTTCCGTATACTTCAAAAAGTTTACACTGTATGTCCTACGCCTTCCCTATTCAACTTATGTAATGAACGCAGCGCCAGTTCCAGTTGTATTTTTTTCAAAAACCTTCATTTCTTTTCGACTGAAGAAAGAAAGACATGGACATCTTGGATGACATGTGGGTGAGTAAATTATCAGGAAAATGTTATTTGAAAGTGAACTAATCCTTTAATGCAGAAACTCTAAACTGAAAAACAAGAAAATATCAAGAGAGTTTGCATGTCTATTACCACATCATCTCTAGTCAGTTAGTGTTATTTATCCCTATAAAGACTAAGATAGCTCATTCTAAAATATAAATTCATCATTAGTCCAGCTTTGTCATTGAAAACAGGAGCACTTTACACAATAGTTTTTAGAGCTCATGTTTCTCAAACAAGTGGTAAGTGTCATCTGTCTAAAAGTGTCATGTGACTTGTTTATGCGCATATTAGAAGTCTTAAGGCATGTGATGGTTTGTGTGTGAACAGAGAGAAATATGAGTAATTATTCACTGATTGTTTTCCCCTTCACTAAAGCTTTCAAAAAGCAACACAAAAGGTATTTGAGCACAAACAGACCACCAGATTACCTGTCGTCAATGACAGAGGGAATTAGTTGTTGAATGTTTCATAGATGAACTTGATGCGTTTTTGACTATGAAAAATAAGATTTATGAAAAGATTTTGAGAAAACAATCCCTTAAGTTGCACACAAAGCCATCATATGGGTTCAGAAGACTTGTAGCAGATGAACTGCATTTCTTGTGTGTTTAAATATAATTTCTGAGCTTTGTGAAGGCCAATGATAAACTGTCCTTACATTGTAAAGAGCTGCAGGAAAACTCTTCAGATTCTAGTCATTCATTTGAAGAACGTGAGGACTAGTAAATAATGACAGAATGTAACAATGAGTGTGTACTTAAAACAGATGTTTATCTTTAATATAGCAAAATATTGAATGAACAGTTTACAAACAAGTTTGTTCCTTTGACTAAAACCAGATTTTTTTTTTCCAGTGCTAATTCAGTGGTGAATTATTAAAGGGTTAGTTCAGCCAAAAATGAAATTTCTGTCATTAATTACTCACCCTTTTGTCGTTCCACACCCGTAAGACCTTCGTTCATCTTCAGAACACAAATTAAGATATTTTTGATGAAATCTGTGTTTTCTGTCCCTCCATTCACAGTTTACACAACTACCATTTTTAAGATCCAGAACACTAGTAAAGACATCATTAAAGTAATCCACATGACTGCAGTGGTTTGACCTCAATTTTATGAAGTAGCATGAGTGCTTTGTTTGCACAAAAAACATAATTTATGACTTTATTTATGAAATATTAATCTCCAATATATGTAAATTGAGGATAAACCACTGGTGTCACATGGATTATTTTAATGATGTCTTCACTAGTGTTCTGGACCTTGACAACGGTAGTTAAGTGGACTGTCAATGAGGGACCGAAAGCATTTGTGTTCTGAAGGTGAACAAAAGTTACGGGTGTGGAATGACATGAGGGTAATTAAGTGACAATTTTCAGTTTGGGTGAACTAACCCTATAACAAATTAATGTATGTTAACATGCAACATTATTGCATTGTTGCAGATCTTTAGTTAGAAGTCATCAAATGATGAAGTGATTATTAGAAGCACATGAAGAGTCACACAGTATCCTCTCAGTCCTTCAGTTCACTCTCTTACAATCTGCTCTTTTCTCTGTTTCTGTGTGCTGCTGTGACATGAAGTGAAGACAGTCAAAGAGGGAGACTGTGTCACTCTAACCCCTGGCATTGAAATAAACAAAGATGATCAGATACAGTGGCTGTTTGGAGATGAAAAGAAGATGACTCTCATAGCTGAAATCCAAAGAGGGACTGGAGAGATCACTATTCCTGATGGGAGATTCAAAGAGAGACTGAAGATGGATAAGAATACTGGATCTCTGATCATCACAAACACCAGACCTGATGACACAGGAGTTTATGAACTGAGGATCAGAGGCGGCAGACGTGTACAGAACTTGTGCAGCAGACTTGTACAGAACTTGAACAAAAGATTCAACGTTTATGTCAGTGGTGAGTCACTCAATGTAATGATTACATTCTTCCACATGCATTCAGATTTTTCTGTGGTAATTTAGTGATATGTTGTATGTCATGTCCTTTAAAACGGCATCAGTTTGTAGGTACACTTGTACAGAGTCAGGTATTTGGTAGACATTTGGTCAGCATATTTTATACATTATTTGTATAATTGTTGTTTTTAATGCAACTATGAGGAGCAATGTGAAGTGTGTTTAGTCACACTCTTCATTTAGCAATGCTAAACAGCAGTTAATGATTTTTGAAACTTGGTTTGTTTTGGATATGTACAGTAGCTAGCAGTATTGGCTCCTGACCATAAATATAGCTGCAGAATCTGGGTTTCAGCGCTAGATAAAGCTTTTACATTGTAATTGCTGAACACATGCAGACACTCTTTTGCAGTGTTGTGTCGTTGCATAATTCTGCCTGAGGGTGACGTTCTAATGCGGATTGACTCTGTGAGGGACCGAGAAGCCAAGGACAAGGAACACCAGCTATTTACTAGAAAAATGTTTTTGTTTTTTGTTTTGTTTTTTAACCCAAGAAAAGAAAATCAACTTTACAAACTCATAATCTTTTACAACACACAAAAAAAAAAAAAAAAAAAAAAAAAAAAGTAAAACTATTCAGACAATGAAAGCAACAAACTAAAGCTGACTTGATCTAATGAACAAAGCAACAACTTATAAGGGAAAGGATGGGCCCATTACAAATTAAGAGGGAAACAAATGAAACTTTACATTTAACATATAACATCAAATGAATCAAAATAGAATCATACAAAGAAATATATCAAATCAAAATAAAGAAAAACAAAATGCAATCAAATACAGCAAATGTACAACTACATAAATCAATTAATAAAAGACAACAACGTTTCCTTCTCCCCCGGGCAACCTCAGCGAATGGAAAATCCGGGCGGAACCAATAGCGCTTAAATGCCCTGTTCCGGCCGGACTCCAATTTTCGTGACACCAAGATGCGGCCGCAGCAGGCCATGTCGAAAGACCGCCACACGTCAACGGTAAACTTAAACTCAAAAGATGGAAACAAATATAAATAACAGATACAGTGTAACTAATTTGTGTGCACTCCAAATCAGTAACAATGTATATAAAAATATGTTATAAATGTAATTATATGCAAACCAAATAGAGAATGAATGAATATTGTTTGCTTTGTGTAGTTATTAAAAGCAATTATACTGAAACCAAAATGAATGTGAATAACAAATAAGGAAGATAAACAAAGATTAACCTTAAATGTATAAACATGTCTTCCATGTAAACGTGTGTGCATGAGTGCTTGCGCGTGTGTGTGTGTGTGTGTGTGTGTCGATATGTTCACATTACCACTCTTGTGCGGCCACCCCTCGGGCCGTCACAGACTCTAAGTGCACACACTCATACAATCTGAAAGTTTCTATCCAAAGTTGTGAATTAACTTATGCGAAAAATTGGAATATTGCATAAAAAAATTGAAAAACAGCAGTCCACTAGTAATCCCTGCCGCCAAGATGCTCCTCTGTCAGTCAAAAAAAAAGTGTTTCAGTGTTTCTTCTGTTTATTTCTGCTGCTGTTGGTTTTCTGGTTCTGATTTCTGTTTGTATTTTTCTCTGTTTCTTTGACAGATCAGAAGTCAGTGTCAGTGATGAAGGGGGCGGATGTGACTCTACGTGTCAATCCTGAAATACAGACAGGAGATAAGATATTCTGGATGTTTGGAGATGACAAGCGTCCTGTAGCTAAAAACACAGAAGAGAAGTGTGAAGAAGAGTCTGAGTACAGTGATGTTAGATTTAAACCCAGTGTGGATCTGAATCGTCAGACTGGAGATCTCACCATCAAGAGAATCGAAACTGACCACACTGGAGAATACAAACTAAAGATCATCAGAAATGGCAAATCCTCATTCAAGATATTCAATGTTACTGTTTCTGGTGAGTGAAATATTTACTTTCATTGTAATTGTAAAGTTTATTCATCATTCAATCACTCTCCGTAATATCGTTCCAAACCCACAAGACTTTTATTCATCACAAGATTTCTGTCCATCCATTAAAAGTGGGGAAACAAAACTTCAAAGCTGCAAAAAAAAAAAAAAACACTCTCTGTTCACATGAGAGTGGACGGCAGTGCAGCTCCTCAGGTTTATATAGTGATAATGTCCCTTTTGTATACATTGGGTATGAATTTCTATGGACCACTAAAGTTTTTTTTATTTTCTTCCGTATAATGGTGTCCAATGTTGTTTGGACCAAACATTTTTCAAAATATTTTCTTTTGTTTCACAAACGAAAAAAAATCATACAGGTTTGGAATGACATGAACTATATATATTTTTTAGAAGTATTAAAACCCTTTCCATCCATTTAAAAGTTCTGGTATATTTTCTGTATCGATATCATGCTCAAAATTGTGCTGATTCTGAGTTGAAGGTGAGTTAAGCAGACCGCTCTCCTCCACTCACCTTCAGCAAATAAAGCTCTTAAACTTTTAGGACAAACACATTAGTATCTGCTTTCTGTGGACTGCCTCAGTTTTCCTCACATGGACTAAAATTGTTGTATACAGTCTCCTAAACTAATGAGCAGTTCACCGTATAGACACATGAAAACCTGTCCAAGTCCTTCAGTGATCCACCAGAGCCAAGACTTGAACCCACATCTCTGGAGAGAGCTGAAAATGGCTGTCCACTTTATGTAGAAAGCTAGCAAAACATGCTGTTAATGATTCTCTTTAAACACATTTGTTCATTCAATTTCTAACGGTAATTAGATCACTCGTGTCAACAATTTACTTTAACTTCTCAGAGAATCAACTACAGTTCAGGGGTCATATTCACAAAACATCTTAAGGCTAAAAGTAGCTCCTAACTTGCTGATTTAGGAGAAACTCGAAAAATAATGGCCGTGTCAGTCCTAAATTTAGGACTCCTAAATTTCTGCTCTAAGAGTATTTCACAAAGCATTTTAGCACTAAAACTAGCTCCTAAATCTGTGAAACATTAGGAGTAGTCAAGAGGACTCCTGAGTCACTAAGACCAAATCACAAACAATCCTAAAATGGCTGTTGCTGGTTGTCTGCCTCAGCAATCCACCCAAAGACAATGTACACTAGTGCTGGGCAGTTTGTCCAAAAATCTATATCACGTTTTTTTTAAGATTCTGGTGGTTTCACGGTATGTCACAGTTTTTTGCACTGGACCTTTATTTTGGCATATTTTACTGTCAGGAGTACAGGGAATAAATTATATAAACATTGTAAGGACAATTAAAAATTAATGGTAATCAAATCAGTTCATAAAGCTAACAATTTAGTTTAAAATGTAATCAAATAAAATGTAATCAATTTAATTATTTAATTTAATTAATAATATTAATAGGCTACATTTTTACTGTGCAATTTCTGTCATTTCAATGAAGACCTTTGAGTTTGTTTTAATAAACGGTGTTTATTATTATCTCTATTAATTAAAGTATACTCGATTGAACAATAGTACTTCTGTTATTTCAAGTTATACCGAACTTTTATTTTGACAGGGTCGTGAAGACCTTTGACTTCCTGTGTATATGATACAACAAATGTAGATAGTTTTATCAAACGGTGAAATGTTCATAAAGTGACTCTAAGAGCAGCTCTGCAGATGAAGTTCATGTGAGTGAGACAGACAGCAGACACTGAAATCATTGTGTGTGCTTCAGTATGTGTAGTAGTAGACGAAAATGCGGCGCTCTTTCAAATTTCTTCAAATTTCAATAGCAGTCTTTTTTAGCTTTAATATTCACAGACACTAGTCCGTATCGATATCTGATTCATTGTACAGCCCTACTTTTGATTTATTCATCCAAAAATTGCCAAATTCTGTGACGTTCCGCTTTATACAGTAAGTTTTTGTGACTGGATTCTGTGATTTCATCCGTGTTTTCTGCATCGCGGAAATCATATGGCTCTACATGGTATTTGCAGTATTAAAGATAGATCGTTTTGTGAGTTATTTATTGTTGTGTTATAAAGCTGTTTCCATAAGTGTAAGAAGGGTGTGCAGCAGTGGTGTAGTCTAGTTTTTTGTAGTGAGTATACTGTGATTTTTTTTTTTTTTTTTTTTTTTTTTTTTTTTCCTCCCAGCCTCATACTTAGGCCTACCTGTCCCAGAGCAACACCCCATAAGCACCGCCACACTCACTAATGCATGTAGTATGCATCTGATCTAGGCTACATGTAATTGAGAGCATTCTGAAAGACTGCTTATGTGTGTGTTATCAACATGTCAATTTATTATAATCAACACAAGACTTTAACAGCCAATGACATCTACAGCTGAAGAGACTCTGGACTGATTTTCTACTATTTAGTGTCAATCTCCATCTAACTCAGCCAGTTAAGATAGCCTGAGATGTTATATGCATATGGTCCCTGGAGCATATTTTATCAGCTGGCAAGTTTCAATGCACATTTAAGAGTGCAAGTTTCAACTATTATTACTCTCTAAAAAATGATGGTTAAAAACAACCCAAGTTGGGTTGAAAATGGACAAACCCAGCGGTTGGGTTAAGTGTTTGCCCAACCTGCTGCGTAGTTTTATTTAACCCAACTATTGTGTAAAAATTGCTGTATTGCTTGCTTAAAATGAACCCAAAATATGTTGGAAATTAACATTTATTAATATTAAATATAATAGTTAAACAATAAACATTTATTAAATCGTTTATTAATAAATGTTCACCTTTTTATTATTATTGTTGCCTCTATAATTATGTGTCTGATTTTCAATTTCCAACCTATGGGTTCATTTTAAGCTATCCATATAGTCATTTTTAAACAATAGTTGGGTTAAATAAAACTGCCCAGCAGGCTGGGTAAACATTTAACCCAACTGCTGGGTTAAAACAACCCAATCACTGGGTTTGTCCATTTTCAACCCAACTTTAACCCAGCATTTTTTAGAGTGCGACAATAATGGAAAGATGAAGCTTATCAGTATGTCACAATATCACCCTGTTTGGACTTTGTTTTCTGTTTTGCACCATTTCCTGCCAGTCTGTCATCATAGTTATGCATTTCAATTCACCAACTTGCAATTCGAGTCAATATCAGTTATTTTAGATGTAGTATATCAGGTACAGTACATGGCAAGTTTTCTCAAGAAAACTAATGCTGTAAAATATACATGGGAATCAGTTGGTTATTGAAGGTTAAAAAGAACTGATTTGTATACAAACTTAAATTACACTTAAGGAAATTTTCATAATAATAAAGTTATAATAGGCCTACTAACTTTAAATTTATTTCTACTCCAATTCGTTTTTTGAAATATAAACATTTAAATGGTGGCTGTCAACTTGACGGATTTATTCAAACATTCATAATATAGGCTAGTGAAGAACATTAAAAATTATAGTTAATATGTAATATGGTGTATATATTTAGCTAAATGCTCCTCTCTAGAGTTCATTTTTCTAGCTGACTAACGAGTTTATGGTCACTGAATATGTTTGTTCTGAGGTAAATGTGATGTTACGTGACATTGTTTACAAGCCGTTATTAACGTCTTTCCGCGGTTGAAACACTGATTAAGCGATTATACGAGACATGATATGGATTTCGTTAAGTTGTAGTGTATCTTTTATCATACCTTGAGATGTTCATTCATGTTTATTTCGCGCTGTAACTGGTAACTTAAAGCGGAGGAGAGGATCAGGTCAGGTGCGCGTCAGGCCGCCGCCTCTCTTGAACTGCTGCGATCTGTCACGATCACATTAAAGAGCGCCAAAACGGTATTTATGTTTTTTTTTTTTTTTTATTCCAAAGTAAAATGGGCAAAATATGAAACTTGAGACTTTGAGACATATGAGACTTTGTTTCATGTCAAAAGCAACAAACCACAAATCATATTTTGTGATTTATTGGATGGTTATGTATCCTCGCGCTTTTTTTAAGTGGGTATACGGAAATCCTTGAACATTCCTAGTGGGTATACGGCGTATACCTGCGTATCATGTAGACTACACCACTGGTGTGCAGTTAAAAGAAATACATCGCACTTCATGGCCATTGAATAGAGACAGCAGCTGTTTCAGCTACGCACCGGTATGGAGTTTTTTTGAAAAATTCATATCGGTCTCGAAATTGAAACCGGTATACCATATGAACCGGTATACTGCCCAGCACTACTGTACATCATTGAGTCAATAGTGATAAAGCCTCGAGTGCTGAGCCTTTTCTTCATAAATGCGATAAATATTATGATTTATAGGTTTTAATCTACGATGACATAACAAAGATTTATTCATGTACAGATAAAATGTATTGAATGATGAAGAAAACATAATGTTCAAGTACTTGTCAGCTGTGTATATATTATTATATGTCTCCTCAAGTCGATTAGATAGACCGTTTTAACGTGCTCCTCCTGAACTTTGTTTGTAAAACATCATTTGTCATTTTAATTCTTCAATCTCTAGAGATTCAGACATGTGAGAGGCGGACAATAGCCAACACACACAGGGAGGTACAGTTTCACCTTTAGTAAGTTAGTCTTACCAATAGACCTTTATCACAGCAGAATTGATTACCAGAAACACTGTTGCCAACTTAGCAATTTTGTTGCTAGATTTAGCAACTTTTCAGACTAGCAAAGCACCTAAAAGCACCTAGCAACAAATTTAGCTATTTTTAAAATTTATTTGGCAACTTTTAACATCTTTTGAAAAGTGACAAACAATCTAAAGTACAAAAAGAGGAAACCACTGAACAGCAGCCAGTCAAGCAGCACATCAGCCTGGAGAGAGCTGAAGAAAGATGACAGTACACACTTCATATGTGAATTAAGATGATAGTTGCAGTTGTTCAATAATAATTGTTCATTTATGATACAGCATGTTATTAACTTGTACCTATCATTGTTGTTCAGTTAGGTACACTGTAAATTGTAGAAAAACAGAAAAGGTTCTGGTAATTTTCTGCCAGGACAAGATCTGTTAAGTTGTAACCCTAAAACACAAAATACAATGTGTAAATTATAATACAGGTAAAACACCTGAGAAAAATCAATACGGATAATTCCTTCATATTAACACAGTACATTGTGCCCTATTTTTAACTAACTACCAATACACTGCTTCAAACTATAATTGTTCAAAATGTGTAGTTTTACTAGTTAATAAGAAAATAAGAAAATGTAATTGTTCAAAAATGTGTAACTTTTCAATAATTCAATGTTGTATTTAAAAATAAAAATATCTGATCAAAAAGATGTTGTTTATATTACTTTTACAAATAAAATAGGTTTATATTATTATAAATTTATATTATAATATATTTATATTATAACAAATCTAAATTAACAGTTGATTTCAAATCATATTTTTATGTGTATTCTACACAATAATGCAGTTTTGCGTCATGGTTACGTGATGACGTCATCCCACAACATCATTTAGCAACTTTCAGCAACAAATCCACCCGTCTTTAGCAACTTCCCTGAACATTAGTTGGCAACACTGGTTCGATTTCATTGTGTTGTGAACTTATGTTTGCTTTTTTAATTTCGTTGTGTTGTGCACTACTGGGCCACCGTAGAATTCAGACTTTTTTCACACATTTTTCCTCTATTTGCTTCTTTTAGTTTAAAAGAGGATCTTTAAATAGTCAAGCTCAACTAAATCTGTAGTCTGATGTTTGTTGTGTGGATTTCAGCCTGTTCTGTTGGTCAAAACACACATTAGATTTGAGGTCGACTCATTTAATTCATTTATATCTTCATGTAGATTTCTATAATATGGTAGAATCAGAGAAAGCTGAGTTCATTACTGATATTCATAAACTGAGTAAATGAAACATTTGAGATGTTGAACAATTGATCAGTAATGCTTTGTTGTCTGATGTTGTTAGTTTTCTGTTTCTAATTTCTGATCTCTATTTCTCTGTTTCTGTGCTGCTGCAGGACATCAAGTGAATAAATCAGCGCTGAAGGGACGTCCTGTTGCTCTGAACTATAAAACTGAAATACAGAAGGATGATGAAATACAGTGGAAGTTTGAAGAGAAACTCATAGCTGAAATGACTGGAAAGGACCGTGAGAACCCTCAATGGTCTGATGAATTCAGAGGCCAAATGGAGCTGGACCCTCGGACTGGATCTCTCTTCATTCACCGATCCAGACCTGAACACTCTGGATTATATAAACTAGAGATCAAGACCAGTGATTATTCAACATCCAGACTCTTCAGGATTATCGTCTGTGGTGAGTAACACAAAGTCTTTCAGTGAAACAGCAGCAGTGTATATGACCAGGGTGGCCACGGGTCCTTAAAAAGTCTTAAATATATTTTTCCTAATAAAAGGCCTTAAAACATCTTAAAAAATGTCTTAAATTCAGATTCGATAGGTCTTAAATATTTTTCGTCGCATTACCGCAAAAATTTCTGTAGTCTGAGTGGCGAGTCTGACAGACCCAATGACTGACAGAAGATTTTTATTCTCGCGCGGCGCCATCTGCAGGACAAAGGTCAGCCAAGATGTAGGAATATCTGATCAGATTTGTACACGGATACACATTTAAATAAATCTGCGGTGGCAGAGCTACTGCAAGTGATTTTCGGTGCTGGGAATCCATATATCCTTTGCTGAAACACGGAGAGCGCAGCTCATGGTTGCTTAGTAACGGCAGACGCCACCGCAGCGCCCGAGCGCTTTGGAAAGGAGAAAGCGGCGCCGACGCGTTTTCCATGCGTTTTTAGACGCGACAAAGAGTTCAAATGGTTCAACGCGCTAAATGCGAGTAGAATCAGTGCTGAAACGTGTTACTCGTTCGGTAACTTTTTATGAACGCTGGTGGGAATTTAAATAAAATTCGCACCGACTGTGATGTAATTATATAAATAATAGTCTGACGCGCCGCTACTTTGATTGTGACGCTTTAATTTGCATTTGGGAACGCAACATTCATCATTAGAATCGTTTATAATTCTGTTGTTGTTTACAAAGAGAAGTTTCAGTGTCACGTGATCCTTCAGAAATGCTGATTTGCTGCTCAAGAAACATTCACTATTTATATTGTCAATGTTAAAATGCAATTTTTGCTGCTTAACATTTTTGTGGAAACGATACAATTCAAACATTTGTGGTAAGATTTACAAAACTTTAAAGATTTAAAACTACTTTAATTCATCATACATTAAAGTGATGAAGTGAGTGAAGAGTGAAGACATTAAAATGTTACAAAATATTTCTATTAAATGCTTTAATAAATGTAATATATTTGATAAATACATGTAATATCATTTCAAATAAATTGTGACTGTTCATTGAACTTTCTATTTTTCCAAGAATTCTGAAAAATAAAATATATCACCACAAAAATATGAAGCAGCACAACTGTTTTGAACATTGATAATCAGAAATGTTTCTTGAGCAGAAAATCAAATTGTAATGATTTCTGAAGGATCATGTGACACTGAAGACTGGAGTAATGATGCTGACAATTCAGCTTTGATCACAGGAATAAATTACATTTTATAATATATTAAAATAGAAAACTTTTTTTTATTTGTAAGAATATTTCACAATGTTGCTGTTTTTACTGTATTTGTAATTAAATAAATGCAGCCCTGGTGAGCAGAAGAGACTTATTTTAAAATCATTAATAATTGTTTCCAAACTTTTCACAGGTACTTTAATAATAACAATTATATTAATACATTTAATATATTATAATATATTATTATGATGATTATTTAATGCACAGAACTGTATTTACAGAACAATAATATGACATATTACAATATCTTTTAATGATAAAATATATATTAAAAAAAGAAGTGCCAGGGACATGGCTTGAGTTATATATTTATATATACACACACACACACACACACATTTTTTTATATATATATATATATATATATATATATATATATATATATATATAAATCATACATTTCATGTAAGATGGTATTAAAAAGGTCTTAAAAAGTCTTAAATTTATCTTGTTCATATCTGTAGACACCCTAATGACAGACCTTGTGTCAAAATATGATTATAAAAGTGTTCCAGTTGTGTTATATTAATGATGGAGAAACTCTGACCTGTTCATCATATCACTGCACTGCTGCCATAGCAGATATATACTGATGTAGAAATCAACACACTGTTATGTCAGGAACAAGACCTTCTAGTGGGATTAATGTACAGAGTTAAATCATTAAAATGTGTCTCTAACTATTTTATCAAAGCCTTAAAGCTCAAAAAGGTCATGTGGTATTTTTTTCATGAAGTCAACTGTAAATACAGGCAGTTGCAGTTTAATTTCTGGTTTCTGGTGTTTTAGACAGATCTGGTTCCTCAATGAAGCAGCTTCAGACAGTCTTCTTTCATATGCTGTTGTCTGTTCTGAAACTGTTCTTCACACAGACTGTGTTGCTTCTGTCTGCAGGATTGTTTGATCAACTTTATCAGTCACAATCCTCCTCATTATTCCTGATCATTATTGAACTGCAGTACAGTCATTATCTGATCACAAATCAAACATTCAGAAACGTTTCTTCACACAAACTCAATTCAACACACTCATATTTCATGTCATTTGAGTGGATTTTTACTCTTAGAAACACAGACTGGAGTTCAACACAGTTTCATCAGTGAAACACACATGAGGTGTAGAGATTTATACTTACATTCAGATTTCTAGAATGAGAAGTTGAGCTCTTTTCAACTTAAAATAGAGTAAATGATATGTTTGTGATCCAGTATGTCAGGTGTGATATGTCAGTGTTTCTTCTGTTTATTTCTGCTGCTGTTGGTTTTCTGGTTCTGATTTCTCTTCTGTATTTTTCTGTTTCTTTGACAGATGAAGAGAAGTCAGTGCCAGTGATGAAGGGGGCGGATGTGACTCTACGTGTCAATCCTGAAACAGGAGATAAGATATTCTGGATGTTTGGACATGACAACTGGCTCTTAGCTAAAAACACAGAAGAGAAGTGTGAAGAAGAGTCTGAGTACAGTGATGTTAGATTTAAAGACAAAGTGGATCTGAATCCTCAGACTGGAGATCTCACCATCAAGACAATCAGAAAAATCAACACTGGAAAATACATACTAAAGATCATCAGAAATGGCAACGCCTCATTCAAGATATTCAGAGTTTTTGTTTCTGGTGAGTGAAATATTTACTTTCATTGTAATTATGATTTTATTTTAGATCAGTATTGTGTTGTTCTTAAAGGATAGTTCAGCCAAAAATGCCCTCATGTCGTCCCGAACGCACAAGATTTTATTGAATTAGATCCAAATTTTAAGAAGTGATGTGATTGATTTGAATGTGGAAATTTGAAACAAAAGTTAAGTCTTTCTTCACAAAAGATCTTCATTGTGTGAGAGCTCTCTGATGCACATTTATGAGAGAATCTCAACACAGTGGTCAGCAGTGCAGATCCTCAGGTTGTGTCGTGAGAATGACCCTTTTATATGAACTCAGTGTTACTGGTGTGACTGACTTTCTTTCTATGGAGCACTAAAGTGTTTTTCCTTCCGTAATGGTGTCCAATGTTGTTTGGACCCAAACATTTTTCAGAATATCTTCTTTTGTTTCACAGAAGAAAGTCATACAGGTTTGGAATGACATGAATGAACTATCCATTTAAGCACAAATATCAACATGGTGCTGAGAGACACACTAATCCATTACATCCATTTCTAATCCATCCATTTAAGAGTTCAGAGGTCGTATTCACAAAACATCTTAAGGCTAAAAGTAGGTCCTAACTTGCCTATTTAGGAGAAACTCTTAAAAATAATGGGCACGTCAGTCCTAAATTTAGGACTCCAAATTTTTTGCTCTAAGAGTATTTCACAAAGTATTTTAGCAATAAAACTAGCTCCTAAATCTGTATAACATTAGGAGTAGTCAAGAGGACTCCTGAGTCACTAAGACCAAATCACAATCAATCCTAAAATGGCTGTTGTCGGATGTTCTCCTCAGCAATCCGCCCAAAGACACTGAACACCATTGAGTCAATAGTGATAAAGTCTTGAGCTGAGCCTTTTCTTCATAAATGCGATAAATATTATGATTTATAGGTTTTAATCTACGATGACAACATAAAGATTCATTCATGTACAGATAAAATGTATTGAATGATGGAGAATGAAACATTGTGTTCAATCACACGTCAGCTGTGTATATATTATATGCCTCCTCTCGAGTAGTGTTGTTTTTGGCGTCCTGTTTTAATTTTAGTTTTAGTCTAGTCTTTGTGTCAAGCTGTCATTTTAGTTTTTATTAGTTTTAGTCACATTCATACTCTTTTTAGTGTAGTCAAGTTTCAGTCGACTAAAAGTCTGAGCATTTTAGTCTTATTTTAGTCAGAATTATCCATCACTGTTTATTCTAGTTTTAGTCAACAAAAATTGTATTTTAGTCTCTTTTTAGTAATGCAACTGTATTTAACCCAGTCAATATAGTATAAGTACCTAGTAGTATAGACAAAACCAACATTTTCTTTTAGCCAAACCCATTTCAAACAAGGTTATCTTATTATATTGTTACCTTATAGATAATACCTTATAATGCCTTGAGATGTCTCTTAACCCTTTCAGACCTGAAGGCTTTTTAGAGTTTTTTTTTCCTGAGCGACAAACACAAAAGTAAAGACTCATAACTCCAAAACTGTAGCAAGGAGAGTCAAAAGGTAGGTATCATTTGATAGAACACTTTCTAATTTTTTCGAAAATATAAATTACATTACATTTGAACATTTTCATGTTGAAAAACTGCTGACAAAAGACAAAATATATATATTTTTTAATATATATATTTTTTTGTTTGTTTGACATGGAATAACTCGGGAAGGCAATAAGATCAGAGAAAAATATTTTTTTGGTGATGCTGTCCTACATGTGAGCTGCATCTGGTTCAAATTTTGTGGTGATAAATTGTTATTCATTTTTTCGCCGCCACAGGCGGTAAACTCTGGTTTAGAGGCACTTCTCAGCACTCATTAGGAGTTTTTCAAAATGGTTAGATGCATTAAAAAGCTGAGTTTCTAAGCTTTAACATGATACCTATTTTGTGTTATTCCACATTGGAAAACGAACATGGATGGGTCCGGGAACATTGGATACACACTGCATCCCGGAAAGATGAGAGACATGATTTTAGCCAAGTGTAAATCATTCCATGAGTAATATCTTGTGATCAACGCAATATATTATGTTGATTTTGGATTCAGTTTAATCGTAAGAATCTGCTTTAAATAATGATGTGCATTTTCTATGATCTGTGCATTTTTCACGAAGTTATGAGCACGTGAAATCTACATGTTTCCCTACATATCGGTCCCTTTCTCTGTGTCAGAGAAAGTAACGTCGCCTGCGTCTGCGCAGTGCGACCTGATGCAGCCCCTGAAGTGAGACACAGGAAACAGAAATACTGCAAAATAATAATAATAACGCGACTAAACGAGACGAAATAACGTTATAACATCTCGTCTCGTCTTGTTTTGGTCAACGAAAATGAAGAGACATTTTAGCATCGTTTTTATTTTGTAAACCACATTTAGTCTCGTTTTTATTCGTCAACAATATTGCATTATTTAATTATAGTCATCGTCACATGACCAGCATTTATGTTGCGTCTCGTCTCGTTTTCGTCACGTGATAAAGGTTCGTTGACAACGATATTTAGTCATAATTTTTGTTGACAAAACCAACACTACTCTCGAGTCGATTAGACAGACCGTTTGAACGTGCTCCTCCTGAACTTTGTTTATAAAACATCATTTGTCGCTTTAATTCTTTAATTGCATCTCTGGAGATTCAGACATGTGAGAGGTGGACAATTAGCTGAACACATCCTAGTTTATTTAGTGACACTTGGCCTACATTTTAAAATCTTTATTTGAATATGGCAACATTTTATTTTAAATCTTTATTAGAATATGACATTTTTAAAAAAATCTTTATTTGAATATGGTAACATGATACCTCGTTCTACAATATTTCTCTGATTAAATCACTGACAGAGACTGTTTCCCATTAGCCAATCATAGGAAGCGTGATAACATCATCCATAGAAAGGAGGTCAATCCTGCCCTTTCTCTTATCTTAAAGCTGCAGTCCGTAACTTTTTTTGGTTAAAAATTATCAAAAATCAATTTTTGAGCAAGTACATAACCAGCCAGTGTTCAAAACTATCTCCTTATCTTAGCTTCACAACGGTGAGCTTGTAATAATGTTTTATAATAAGAACGACCCGGTGGATTTCCGCGGGAAATTCGAGCATGCAGCAGTTCACCATTGCGTCATTACATCACGTCTGAAAACAGAAAGGAAGGAGTCCCGTCAAAGCCTCTTTAAGACTTATTATTACTTGTTATTCTAGTCTTTGGTCCCGTCCAGGCTGGTCAGTTTTATCATGTGAGGATGCTGCTGGTAGCGGATCATTTATAGCCTGTTCTCACAACAGCTGAAATAATTAAACTTATCATTTTGATGGTGGATTGTAATCCAGAAAGGTCCAAATGACAATCATCAGTGACAACTGGAGATTCACCCGTAGTCAAAAGCAAAAGGCTTCAGACTGCAGAGTGGCTACATAAATTGAAATCTACAGGTAACGTTAATATACACTAAATACACATAGTCACGCAATGCTGATGTTGTTAACATTAACAATTTGAGAACAAAGTATAACAGTAATAATAATTTGCACAGTTTGGCGTGATTGAGCTAAGCGATCGTTAGATTTAATCACCATTGGCAGCGCGATTTATTGTAGGCCTAATGCTTTTTTCCTCAGTTGGTCAGAACAAAAGTGGCAGACGTTACTTGTTCAGATGATATTTTCCAGTGAAAATTCTTATATTGGTCATACTTTCAAGACGGAGAATCTGTGATTCTGAAGTACAGTATCCACACCGATCCGGTGACTGACAGCAAACATTAGATTCATCCGCGCTGATGAGCTGTGCCGATGCAGATTCCTATCCCGCATATGACTGCAATTGCAGGTTTCAAACAGAGATGGCGACAAAAAGGAAAAACGGCGGACTGCAGCTTTAATGCTGCGTTCACACCGAACGCGAATCGCGCGTCAAATTCGCGCCAGACGCGTCTAGTTGAACGCTTGAACATTTTGAGTTTACTCGCTTCATTCACGCGTGAAATTGACTTCACAACAGACGCGAATTCACGTCATGAGAGGGGCTCTCCCGCTCCTTTATGTGTCCCAGACTCTTCCACTTCTTTCTGCACACTTTTTCTGAATAAACACAACTCGTCTGCGGGAAAATAGTTCTAAATTACAGTGAATAAGATCAATTTGCCAGCTTTAGCTAGCTTGTAGTCTCAAAAAAAAAAAAAAAAAAAAAAAAAAAAAAAAAAAAAAAAAAAAAAAATATATATATATATATATATATATATATATATATATATATATATTTTGAGATCAAGATCCACTTTTTTCCTGTTTCTATAAAAGTATGAAGATGTACTGTGACGATGATTTTGTTCGCCATTGTTGTTTCGGATTTCTGCCTCAGCTCGCTATGTCACGTCACTACTAGAGCAAGCTCCTGATTGGTTAACGTGGTGCGAATTTTCGCCAAAGTTCAGATTTTTCAACTCGGGCGTCTAGAGCGTCAGACACTCGATTCGCGCATCAGACGCGTGACCGCTCAATTCGCACCGTGCCTTTCGCGCGTCAACAGCCCATTTGCGCAGCGCTAGACGCTTGATTTGCGCCACTGGACGTCTAGACACACGTTTACATTGACTTAACATGTAAATCAGATGCCCCAGACGCGTTCGGTGTGAACGCAGCATAAGACTCTCTATTCCTTAGTAACGTTGGTCTCAGCAGCTTTGTGAATAGGTTTAAGAGGAAGCTCTTTACTAAGACTTTTACTGTTATTCAGGAGATAAAATGTTAAGATAAAATGTTTTGTGAATACAACCCCTGATCACTAGATCTGCAGAGCGATTTTCACTCTTTTTTTTTTTTTTAATTAGTAAATTTCCATGGCAAAAACTGTCAGTAGCTCAGTTATAACTTCCTTATACTTAGCCTGTCTGTCCTAGTGTACACTACACTGCATTATCAAATCACTGATGCGATACCTTGATTGTGTTGCATTCATGTCACCTCCTGCCACAATACAACGAAATCGAGCCACGCAACGCAATAAAGCCACAATACAATGAAAATGCTCCCAGCCACTAGGGGGCTTTCAGAGCTCGGTAAAGTTAGTTGTCCTTGCCACTGTTCTACAGAGTCGTCAGTTTTACAAAGATATCATAGGGCTGTGAATCTTTGAGTATACATATGCATTCATAGGGTTATTGAAATGCTTCATAGGGTTATTGAAATGCGTCTAAGTCAGGATGAGAATTATACAGCAACCTTCAGGCGATTAGAGAGTGGGGGCAAAAAACAAAACAAAAAAAAATCTTTTGTCCATTTTTAAAAGTTTAGTTCACCCAAAAATGAAAATTCTGTCATTTATTACTCAATTTCCACAAATGCCAATGTTTATATGCTATTAAAATAAAGTTTTGTAGCATCATTAAGAACTAACATGAACTAACATTAAAGGGTTAGTTCACCCAACAATGAAAATAATGTCAATAATTACTCACCCTCATGTCGTTCCACACCTGTAAGACCTTCGTTCATCTTCAGAACACAAATTAAGATATTTTTGTTGAAATCCGATGGCTCAGTGAGGCCTCCATAGCCAGCAATGACATTTCCTCTCTCAAGATCCATAAAGTTACTAAAAACATATTTAAATCAGTTCATGTGAGTACAGTGGTTCAATATTAATATTATAAAGCGACGAGAAGCAACGCTGATTCGATACGCTGATTCATAATAATAAACGAGTCGTTGTTTTGTTTTTTTTGGCGCACCAAAAATACACTTGTCACTTTATAATATTAATATTGAACCACTGTACTCACATGAACTGATTTAAATATGTTTTTAGTAACTTTATGGATCTTGAGAGAGGAAATGTCATTGCTGGCTATGTAGGCCTCACTGAGCCATCAGATTTCAACTAAAATATCTTAATTTGTGTTCTGAAGATGAACGAAGGTCTTAGGGGTGTGGAACGACATGAGGGTGAGTAATTATTGACATTATTTTCATTTTTGGGTGAACTAACCCTTTAATGTTAGTTCATGTTAGTTCTTAATGATGCTACATAACTTTATTTTAATAGCCTATAAAAATTGGCATTTGTGGAAATTTACATAAGCCAAAATTTTAAAAGGCTTTAAAAGTGTTATTAGGCCTAGTTCATGTTAACTGCAGTGGAGGATAGTGTTAATGGCTACACAACCTTAATAAAGTGTTCCAGGTACATTAAACATACTACTGTAACGCTTATGTGGAGAGACTACCCTAGAATATCATGCGCTTTCCCAACTAATCCTAAACTAACTTTTCTTCAAGGAATAGTAAGAAAAGCCCTCTTTGTCCTCTTTATACGGAACATTTTCCTTATGATGATTCTGAAAGGAAACGCGCTGGGTGCCTACTGTCGCTATAGTAATGAACGCAACTTTAACGCGCATCTGATTGATTGATAAACCGCGCGCTCTTATTTCAGTGTTGTTAATGTTGTAGTTACTGCAGCCGTTTCCTTCGTGCATTCAATTTAACGACATTAGGTTAATAATTTCATTTATCATTCATTGGAACTGTGCGTATGCATTTAGACACTTACATTATGTGTTTGGTCCGTCCATGCATTAAATGCGCGCTCTTGAATAAGGTGGGTTTTAACGTTCCTTCAACTGCTCATGTAATGTCAATGGTATGACCCATTTCCGTAAAACCTGAGTAGTTTCTCTTATAGAAAATAATGGTGACGTTTCCACGCAATAAAAGCGTTGACCACGCAATGACTTGGCAGCTTTATCAATGGCTTGTGCAGTGTGACTCAGGACTATTGCTATTATAATAGAGACTGTCATCTGCTCATGTGAACAACAGTGGCCGTCCTGAGGAGAGCTCAAACGTGGGCTAAGGACTGAGTTTGAGAGCAATCCAGTGAGAGGCGCTAAAGAGTGCAGCGCATGTCTGTGAATGAGAGCTGTGAGGGCGAATTACGGCGCACAACGTCAATTCGCGCATGTAGTAATTTAATGTTTATATATTTTAAAGCACTGAATCGCTATAGAATTGCGATTAATCTGATTCTTAACATTTTACATCGATTATTGACCAAAATGAACGATTCACGATTCAAAAAACATGTTTCAAGATCGATGCATATGCATTGTCAGGATTTGTAATCGATACATCGAGAAAACGAGTGAATCGATACACCCCTAAGATATCACGATTAGTTTTAACAGTATGTAACCACTGTATATCGACCTGAAATATTAATTCAAAACCATATATGTACATTATAGCTGCATATTTATACCTGTGAATGAACTGACACACTACCATGGCTCAGGGGAATGACTGCCAATTCCACCAAGTGATTAAAAACATATAATTTGTATTCAGTAAAATTACTTTTAACATTTAGAAACGGACATGTTCCAAAGCTTGTAGTCAGGGTTCCTGTGGATCCTTAAAAAGTCTTCGGTTAGATTTTTAAAATTTTAAGGTAATAAAAAGTCTTAAAGCCTTATTTTTACTTATGAGAGGTCTTAAATTTTAGATGACACTTTGACTAAGACATATCTAAATCATTTACCAAATTAAAACTATCTAATTAGCATACATATTAGGGGTGTCCCCGACTACGGGTTTACATAGTCGAATCAGATTCGAATCAGATTGCCTATATTCGACTGATAGTCGAATCATATATGTTGGAGGTGGGGGGCGGCTTTTATTTTCTTTCACACACAGCACAGACTTTCAATAACACAACTTTCTAATAAAGCGACCAAACTGCCTGTCAAGTGATAGACGAAACTGACAATGGTTTTATCTTTTTTAAACAAATGAAAGGCAATGTGGATAAACATTGACAGCCACGATGTACAGACCACCACTCAAAGATATAGAAGAAAATGAATAAAAACATTTTGGATCAATAAAACTTAAAATATATATATATAAATAACTGCAGAAAGGCCACACTGCAGATAGATATGCATTTGATAAATCGGCAGATCAAATTAAATCGGCTAAATTGCCTGTGCGAGCAAGCTTTAATTATTCTACAGCGCAACATCGATGCCCCGGAAAACAAAAATTAAAAATTAAAATTAATGTAATGAAAAAATTTAATAATTGTTTAATCAAACATTAATTTACAGAATTGAATTAGAACAGAATATACCGTTCTAATAATAAAAATTAAAAAGCCTAATTAAAAAAATGAAATAGTCATTATCAAGTCACAACTGCAAAATGCCTGAAGTGCAGGGGAACATTTATTCAAATAGATAACCCAGAGTGATCAATAAATAAATAAAAATTAAAGAAATTATTAAAATAACGAAAGTATAGCCAGAATTGTCAACTTTGTCTTTTTTAACTGCGGAGACAATAAACACTAAACTGGAGTGTCAGTCTTTTTAGCTAAACATTCACAGCATCCAAAAATCAAATTAGAACCGGCTGAAATGTTTTGAAATCACTTGTACCCTACCTGATCGAAAAAATCCAGTCTTTCACGTGATCTGCCTGTGTCAGTTTGAGTCTTTTTTCAAATAGTGCGCTAGTCAGCTAACATTAGTCAGCTCGTTAGCGTTGGCCGGCAGAAGCGCGCCGCAGTGTTTGACGTTGTTGAGCGTAGGACATGAGCTGTTGGCACAACTTGCATCATGTGTTTTTTTGGATCATCTTTTACCATTTCAAAATGCATCCAATTCTACACTTTTGATTTTCTTATCCCAGACATTGTTAAAGATTTAATCCCTGCTGCCAAGATGCTCCTCTGTCGGTCACAGATCATGAAAGTGAAACTTAAAGGGTTAGTTCACCCAAAAATGAAAATTCTGTCATTAATTACTCACCTTCATGCCGTTCCACACCCGTAAGACCTTCATTCATCTTCGGAACACAAATTGAGATATTTTTGTTGAAATCCGATGGCTCAGTGAGGCCTACATAGCCAGCAATGACATTTCCTCTCTCAAGATCCATTAATGTACCAAAAACATATTTAAATCAGTTAATGTGAGTACAGTGGTTCAATATTAATATTATAAAGCGACAAGAATATTTTTGGTGCGCCAAAAAAACAAAATAACGACTTATTTGAAACTCCGGAGCATAATGAATCAGTGTGTCGAATCATGATTCGGATCGTGTGTCAAACCACCAAACTGCTGAAATCACGTGACTTTGGCGCTCCGAACTGTGGATTCGACACAAAAGATTCATAACGCTCCGAAGCTTCCTGAAGCAGTGTTTTGAAATCAGCCATCACTATATAAGTCGTTATTTTGTTTTTTTGGAGCACCAAAAATATTCTTGTCGCTTTATAATATTAATATTCAACCACTGTACTCACATGAACTGATTTAAATATGTTTTTAGTACATTAATGGATCTTGAGAGAGGAAATGTCATTGCTGGCTATGTAGGCCTCACTGAGCCATCGGATTTCAACAAAAATATCTTAATTTGCGTTCTGAAGATGAACGAAGGTCTTACGGGTGTGGAACGACATGAGGGTGAGTAATAAATGACAGAATTTTCATTTTTGGGTGAACTAACCCTTTAAATCTGTCACGGGGTGGTTGGATTTATTCACGCACATTAAAAATATTTATTAAAAGCTTCTTTCTTTTCACATTTTTATTTACAGCATTATCAATATTGGCTGTATATTAAGCTATTGGGAGAGAACCGTACATCTATGTAAAATCCCCCATATCTCGTCTCGTAACACCTCTGTGGAGATTCGACTGTGAGATTGGTAGTCAAATCAGGCTCCTCCTGTCGAAGCATCGAATCGTCGACTATTCAGGGTCACCCCTAATACATATTATTATTATTATTATTTTTTTTTTTTTTATTTTATTTTTTTTTTTTTTCTTTGTGGATTTGCTTGTTCATGTGACAATTCATGGGTCTCGCAGCATTTACTGTATAACATAGGCTACTGTCTCCTGCCCGTGAAAGGAAGAGAGCAGAGGAAAATGGGTAAATGTCAGTTCAGTAACCGTTGTAAGTTCATTCTTTATGTGTGTAGGGGTGTGTGATAGTATTGTCTATGATGATATCCTAATTATTGTTTAACGATGTGAGAGCTGACATTGAGTTTGTCACTCACGCGTTCACTGTGATGTATGCAGTTATATGACCTCAAAACTCAACATACATGGGCATTTTTGCCCTGATGAGTTTTTGTCGTTTTCCCCAAATCAGAACGATTGCAAATGTGATATTTTATACAACAGTTACATGAACAATAAGTTAACAGCGACCCTGTTGAAAAAACAGCATATGCTGGTAAGGTAGGTTTTGAAGCTGGGATGCTGGTTTGAGCTGGTTTATACTGGTTTATGCTGGTCACGTGCTGGTCCTGGCTTAAATTTGCCAGTCAAGCAGCACATCAGCCTGGAGAGAGCTGAAGAAAGATGACAGTACACACTTCATATGTGAATTAAGATGATAGTTGCAGTTGTTCAATAATAATTGTTCATTTATGATACAGCATGTTATTAGCTTGTACCTATCATTGTTGTTCAGTACGCTGTAAAACGCTGTAAAAAACAGAAAAGGTTCTGCTAATTTTCTGCCAGGACAAGATCTGTTACGTTGTAACCCTGTGTAACTCTACAACGCAGAATGCAATGTGTAAATTATAATACAGGTAAAACACCTGAGAAAAATCGACATGGATAATTCCTTCATATTAACACAGTACATCGTGCCCTATTTTTAACTAACTAACTAACTAACTACCTACCTACCTATACACTGCTTATAACTATAATTGTTCAAAATGTGTAGTTTTATTAGTTAATAAGAAAATAAGAAAATGTAATTGTTCAAAAATGTGTAACTGTTCAATAATTCAATGTTGTATTTAAAAATAAAAATATCTGATCAAAAAGATGTTTATTATTTTACAAATAAAATAGATTTATATTATTATAAATATATTTATATTATTGTATTATATTTATATTATGAACAAATCTAAATTAACAGTTGATTTCAAATCATATTTTTATGTGTATTCTATACAATAATGCAGTTTGCGTCATGGTTACGTGATGACGTCATCTCACAACATCATTTAGCAACTTTCAGCAACAAATTCACCCGTCTTTAGCAACTTCCCTGAACATTAGTTGGCAACACTGGTTCGATTTCATTGTGTTGTGAACTTATATTTGTGTAGAATTCAGACTTTTTTCACACATTTTCCCTCTATTTTGCTTCTTTTAGTTTAAAAGAGGATCTTTAAATAGTCAAGCTCAACTAAATCTGTGCTCTGATGTTTGTTGTGTGGATTTCAGGCTGTTCTGATGGTCAAAACACACATTAGATTTGAGGTCGATTCATTTAATTCATTTATATCTTCATGTAGATTTCTATAATATGGCAGAATCAGAGAAAGCTGAGTTCATTACTGATATTCATAAACTGAGTAAATGAAACATTTGAGATGTTGATCAATTGATCAGTAATGCTTTGTTGTCTGATGTTGTTAGTTTTCTGTTTCTAATTTCTGAGCTCTATTTCTCTGTTTCTGTGCAGCTGCAGGACGTCAAGTGAATAAATCAGTGGAGAAGGGATGTCCTGTCATTCTGAACTATGATACTGAAATACAGAAGGATGATAAAATACAGTGGAAGTTTGAAGAGAAACTCATAGCTGAAATGACTGGAGAGAACCGTGAGAACCCTCAATGGTCTGATGATGAATTCAGAGACCAAATGAAGCTGGACCCTCAGACTGGATCTCTCACCATTCACCAAACCAAACCTGAACACGCTGGATTATATAAGCTAGAGATCATCACCAGTGATTATTCAACATTCAGGATTATCGTCAGGATTATCGTCTTTGGTGAGTAACACAAAGTCTTTCAGTGAAACAGCAGCAGTGTATATGACAGACCTTGTGTCAAAATATGATTATAAAAGTGTTCCAGTTGTGTTATATTAATGATGGAGAAACTCTGACCTGTTCATCATATCACTGCACTGCTGCCATAGCAGATATATACTGATGTAGAAATCAACACACTGTTATGTCAGGAACAAGACCTTCTAGTGGGATTAATGTACAGAGTTAAATCATTAAAATGTGTCTCTAACTATTTTATCAAAGCTGTAAGACTCAAAAAGGTCATGTGGTATTTTTTTTTTTCATGAAGTCAACTGTAAATACAGGCAGTTGCAGATTAATTTCTGGTTTCTGGTGTTTTAGACAGATCTGGTTCCTCAATGAAGCAGCTTCAGACAGTCTTCTTTCATATGCTGTTGTCTGTTCTGAAACTGTTCTTCACACAGACTGTGTTGCTTCTGTCTGCAGGATTGTTTGATCAACTTTATCAGTCACAATCCTCCTCATTATTCCTGATCATTATTGAACTGCAGTACAGTCATTATCTGATCACAAATCAAACATTCAGAACCGTTTCTTCACACAAACTCAATTCAACACACTCATATTTCATGTCATTTGAGTGGATTTTTACTCTTAGAAACACAGACTGGAGTTCAACACAGTTTCATCAGTGAAACACACATGAGGTGTAGAGATTTATACTTACATTCAGATTTCTACAATGAGAAGTTGAGCTCTTTTCAACTTAAAATAGAGTAAATGATATGTTTGTGATCCAGTATGTCAGGTGTGATATGTCAATGTTTCTTCTGTTTATTTCTGCTGCTGTTGGTTTTCTGGTTCTGATTTCTCTTCTGTATTTTTCTCTGTTTCTTTGACAGATAAATTAGTGTCAGTGCTGAAGGGGGCGGATGTGACTCTACGTGTCGATCCTGAAATACAGACAGGAGATAAGAAGATATTCTGGATGTTTGGAGATGAAAACCGTCTTGTAGCTAAAAACACAGAAGAGAAGTGTGAAGAAGAGTCTGAGTACAGTGATGTTAGATTTAAACCCAATGTGGATCTGAATGATCAGACTGGAGATCTCATCATCAAGAAAATCGAAACTTTCCACAGTGGGGAATACAAACTAAAGATCATCAGAAATGGCAACGCCTCATTCAAGATATTCAGTGTTACTGTTTCTGGTGAGTGAAATATTTACTTTCATTGTAATTATGATTTTATTTTAGATCAGTATTGTGTTGTTCTTAAAGGATAGTTCAGCCAAAAATGCCCTCATGTTGTCCCGAACCCACAAGACTTTTATTGAATTAGATCCAAATTTTAAGAAGTGATGTGATTGATTTGAATGTGGAAATTTGAAACAAAAGTTAAATCTTTCTTCACAAAAGATCTTCATTGTGTGAGAGCTCTCTGATGCACATTTATGAGAGAATCTCAACACAGTGGTCAGCAGTGCAGATCCTCAGGTTGTGTCGTGAGAATGACCCTTTTATATGAACTCAGTGTTACTGGTGTGACTTAGGGCTGTAGCAATTCATCAATGAAATTCGATTACTCGATTTTTTTTTTTTTTTTTTTTTTTTTTTTTTTGTTTAAAAATCCTCGATTTCAATTTGCCCGTGTCGAGTAACTGGTAAAATACCGGAAGTGGCACTTTCCACGGAGGAGAATCCATGAAACACATTATTAGACAGTTTTCTAAGGCTGTACGATATTAAACCCGTGTAAAAATAATAAAGCATAATACTATTGCCAATTTACAAAGATTATTAATTAATGAAACAAATGTGCTGCAAGTTTTTTTTTTTTATACTATTTTTTTTTTTGTATTTTTTGTACATTTTTATAAAAGTTTTCAATGAAGGTGTGCATGGTATATATTTTCTTTTCCTCAGCAGTGTTTGATGTAAGGAAATCATTGGTTTATGTGTGATTATGTACTTTTAAAGTGTTGTGATTGGTGGATGATATTATATGCAGTTTTTTCATTGGTTCTTTGTAAGTTTGAATTTTGTCTCTGTATTTAAAGGAACCTACACACACCTGTGACATTTTAGCCCTGATTAAAGCCTCTGTGCCAAAATGTGTTGGCAAAATAAATTATTAATTTTTTAGCTCCATTTTATGTTTATTCCTGACCCTTTAACACCACAAGTGTTGCAGGTATCGCCTATATTTAGTTTTGTCTATATTCCATGCACCTTGTTAGATGTGTGAAGGTGCACCAGATTAATCATATTACATGTTGCCAACACACACAGGGAGGTACAGTTTCACCTTTAGTAAGTTAGTCTTACCAATAGACCTTTATCACAGCAGAATTGATTACCAGAAGCATTGTTGCCAACTTAGCAATTTTGTTGCTAGATTTAGCAACTTTTCAGACTACCTTAGCAAAGCACCTAAAAGCACCTAGCAACAAATTTAGCTATTTTTAAAATTTATTTGGCAACTTTTAACAACTTTTGAAAAGTGACTTAAACAATCTAAAGTACAAAAAGAGGAAACCACTGAACAGCAGCCAGTCAAGCAGCACATCAGCCTGGAGAGAGCTGAAGAAAGATGACAGTACACACTTCATATGTGAATTAAGATGATAGTTGCAGTTGTTCAATAATAATTGTTCATTTATGATACAGCATGTTATTAGCTTGTGCCTATCATTGTTGTTCAGTTAGGTACACTCAAAGGTCAAGGTCAAAAAGATGTTGTTTATATTACTTTTACAAATAAAATTAGGTTTATATTATTATAAATATATTTATATTATGAACAAATCTAAACAGTTGATTTCAAATCATATTTTTATGTGTATTCTACGCAATAATGCAGTTTTGCGTCATGGTTACGTGATGACGTCATCCCACAACATCATTTAGCAACTTTAGCAACAAATCCACCCGTCTTTAGCAACTTCCCTGAACATTAGTTGGCAACACTGGTTCGATTTTGTTGTGTTGTGAACTTATGTTTGCTTTTTTGATTTCGTTGTGTTGTGCACTACTGGGCCACCGTAGAATTCAGACTTTTTTCACACATTTTTTCCTGTATTTGCTGCTTTTAGTTTAAAAGAGGATCTTTAAATAGTCAAGCTCAACTAAATCTGTAGTCTGATGTTTGTTTGGATTTCAGGCTGTTCTGTTGGTCAAAACACACATTAGATTTGAGGTCGACTCATTTAATTCATTTATATCTTCATGTAGATTTCTATAATATGGTAGAATCAGAGAAAGCTGAGTTCATTACTGATATTCATAAACTGAGTGAATGAAACATTTGAGATGTTGATCAGTTGATCAGTAATGCTTTGTTGTCTGATGTTGTTGGTTTTCTGTTTCTAATTTCTGATCTATATTTCTCTGTTTCTGTGCTGCTGCAACACTTCAAGTGAATAAATCAGTGGAGAAGGGATGTCCTGTCATTCTGAACTATGATACTGAAATACAGAAGGATGATAAAATACAGTGGAAGTTTGAAGAGAAACTCATAGCTGAAATGACTGAAGAGAACCGTCTGAACCCTCAATGGTTTGATGATGAATTCAGAGGCCAAATGAGGCTGAACCCTTGGACTGGATCTCTCACCATTAATCGAACCAGACCTGAACACTCTGGATTATATAAACTAGAGATCAAGACCAGTGCTTATTCAACATTCAGACTCTTCAGGATTATCGTCTGTGGTGAGTAACACAAAGTCTTTCAGTGAAACAGCAGCAGTGTATATGACAGACCTTGTGTCAAAATATGATTATAAAAGTGTTCCAGTTGTGTTATATTAATGATGGAGAAACTCTGACCTGTTCATCATATCACTGCACTGCTGCCATAGCAGATATATACTGATGTAGAAATCAACACACTGTAATGTCAGGAACAAGACCTTCTAGTGGAATTAATGTACAGAGTTAAATCATTAAGGGGAGACACTATAGGCAAAAACACTGTTTTTTCAGGCACCTGTCAATTTTGAGATTTTGCACTTTTTGGCTTTCCTTAAAATGTTTTTTCAGACTGGTGGAAAGAAAACATCCAAAATACATTTTTAAGTGTATATTTTATAGCACTTTATCTATTTGCGTCTATAGATTTCAATTACAGTAAATATATTTGAATATATTTTTCTCCTGCTCTGAGTCAGAAATCTCCACTTCAGCAGAACTTATATACACCAAACTTTACAGTTTTATTCCTATCTATATTCTGAAGGCTTTTACAGAGGGATTTGTTGATATATCATTCCTATCCTGAGTTATAGGTCCTTTTACTCAAAAAAAACATGGCGAAAATAGATTTTTTTAAGACTATTGTCAGTATTCTCTAATTTACTAAAGCACAAAATAAGATATCCAGAATCCCCTCTGTAAAAGCCCTTTCATTTAACATGTCAACAAATAGAACCAAGAATTTTAAACCTGGACCTTTCCAATTTCCAGATTTTGTTTTTGGAAACGTATGCAAATGAGCGTGTATTTAAGTATATAAGGCCTCATTTGCATATTAAAACATAAATTTACACAAAACTTGTAATACATGTTTTTCTTATGTTTATGCCAGTAATAAACTGGAGAAGTTTCACAGTGATATCTTTTAATTTAAAAAAAATCCCTATTCACCTCGCCTTAAAATGTGTGTCTAACTATTTTATCAAAGCTGTAAGACTCAAAAAGTTCATGTGGTATTTCTTTTTTTTCATGAAGTCAACTGTAAATACAGGCAGTTGCAGATTAATTCATTTTAATTGAATAATAATTAGTTGCTTATTGTTGTCTTGTTTTGTCAGACCTGGTTTCTGGTGTTTTAGACAGATCTGGTTCCTCAATGAAGCAGCTTCAGACAGTCTTCTTTCATATGCTGTTGTCTGTTCTGAAACTGTTCTTCACACAGACTGTGTTGCTTCTGTCTGCAGGATTGTTTGATCAACTTTATCAGTCACAATCCTCCTCATTATTCCTGATCATTATTGAACTGCAGTACAGTCATTATCTGATCACAAATCAAACATTCAGAACCGTTTCTTCACACAAACTCAATTCAACACACTCATATTTCATGTCATTTGAGTGGATTTTTACTCTTAGAAACACAGACTGGAGTTCAACACAGTTTCATCAGTGAAACACACATGAGGTGTAGAGATTTATACTTACATTCAGATTTCT
Source organism: Ctenopharyngodon idella (assembly GCF_019924925.1). Classification (NCBI taxonomy): domain Eukaryota; kingdom Metazoa; phylum Chordata; class Actinopteri; order Cypriniformes; family Xenocyprididae; genus Ctenopharyngodon; species Ctenopharyngodon idella. Next base: position 15,187,423 of record NC_067222.1, on the reverse strand, counting down.
ACAATGAGAAGTTGAACTCTTTTCATCTTAAAATAGAGTAAATGATATGTTTGTGATCCAGTATGTCAGGTGTGATATGTCAGTGTTTCTTCTGTTTATTTCTGCTGCTGTTGGTTTTCTGGTTCTGATTTCTCTTCTGTATTTTTCTCTGTTTCTTTGACAGATAAATTAGTGTCAGTGCTGAAGGGGGCGGATGTGACTCTACGTGTCAATCCTGAAATACAGACAGGAGATAAGATATTCTGGATGTTTGGACATGAAAACTGTCTTGTAGCTAAAAACACAGAAGAGAAGTGTGAAGAAGAGTCTGAGTGCAGTGATGTTAGATTTAAAGATAAAGTGGATCTGAATCCTCAGACTGGAGATCTCACCATCAAGAAAACTGAAACTGACCACACTGGAGAATACAAACTAAAGATCATCAGAAATGGCAAATCCTCATTCAAGATATTCAGTGTTACTGTTTTTGGTGAGTGAAATATTTACTTTCATTGTAATTATGATTTTATTTTAGATCAGTATTGTGTCGTTCTTAAAGGATAGTTCAGCCAAAAATGCCCTCATGTCGTCCCGAACCCACAAGACTTTTATTGAATTAGATCCAAATTTTAAGAAGTGATGTGATTGATTTGAATGTGGAAATTTGAAACAAAAGTCTTTCTTCACAAAAGATCTTCATTGTGTGAGAGCTCTCTGATGTACATTAATGAGAGAATCTCAACACAGTGGTCAGCAGTGCAGATCCTCAGGTTGTGTCGTGAGAATGACCCTTTTATATGAACTCAGTGTTACTGGTGTGACTTAGGGCTGTAGCAATTCATCGATGAAATTCGATTACTCGATTTTTTTTTTTTTTTTTTTTTTTTTTTTTTAAATCCTCGATTTCAATTTGTCAAGTAACCGGTAAAATACTGGAAGTGGCACTTTCCACGGACGAGAATCCATGAAACACATTATTAGACAGTTTTCTAAGGCTGCACAATATTAAACCTGTGTAAAAAATAATAAAGCATAATACTATTGTCAATTTACAAAGTTTATTAATTAATGAAACTAATGTGTGTGCTGCAAGTTTAATATATTTGTGCTTTAGTTATTTTTATCCTCCTGAGACCCAGAATTTAGTGTTTTTTCACGTCATTATATTGTTAAGGGCATAAGAACCAAATTAAAATATAACATTTTTGAAAAATTATATTTTATTCATATGTTATGATATGTCCTTTGTAGTGGACACCTGGACTGAGTTGTTTAAAAAATAAAATGACATGTATAGGCAAAAACAATGGGATTTTTTTTAATCACCAATCAATTTCTAGGCTTCAGGATTGTTTTTAACCAAACTTTGTATCAAGATGATTCTCAACTATATTGTGAAAGATATAATGGAATTAATTGAGATACCATTTTACTTTATGTAATATGTGGGTAAAATTGTCATACATGGATTTTCCCATTCAATACAATGCATCTATACACTATATCTAATTTACATATTAATGTGTTCTTGGAGCAATACACAATGAAAAAAGAAGTGTAATAATGGGAGTAATAATTGGCAACATTTTCATAATAATATCTAATAATCAATAGGATTATTGATATATATAATATCTTTCCCTATTCACTTGTTGTATCTCCTATTATATCTCCTGATAAACATGATTTAAGTCCTGGTGTCCTCTACAGAGGTCATGTATGAAATCAATGTCCTGTTTCATAACAGAAAGTCATATTTTGATTTGAAACCCCATAACATTTTCCTGAGATATTGATTCATAACAAACAATTTGAAAATTAATCCGATTTAAATGATAATTGCAAAATATTATAATTTGCATAAGAATGCTAATTTTCATTTTCATTCGTATTTAAAGACCAAGAAGTTGTTGTTGTTGTCATGGCGAAACCAATAAAAATTTGGTATCTCTGCAAAGCCCTGAATGTGCTCTTTACAGGACATCCAGACTTAAAACTGTGACATGTATGATGTCAGAGAAAATCACTAAAATATGATGTCCACTACAGAGGACAGAAATCTATTCCCGGGTCCCAGGAGGATATACGTGTCTAGTGCGTCTCGTGCGGCTCCTTTCACAGTAAATGCAGCTTCACGTGAACTGTTATACATGAGTGGAGCGTCTCAAACTCCATCTCTGAATATGCTGTGAGCTTGGATTGCTTTTAACGTTTAATCAGATTTGTAAGGTAAGTCGTCAATAAACCTTAGCAACGTTATACAGTATGTTTCTACTTGGTGAAATGTGTAACTGCTCGTCGCGATTTCAAATAAAAGTTTAAACCCTCGTTTAAGTCCACATGTTCTTGTTCAAGAAATTACAGTGGTTGTAGCATTTCTGTCGTAAAGAAATGGCCAAATATTAAGGATTAATTAAACATTTAAACTAAATGTTGTAAACCAACAAGGATTAGATCGCGTTGTAAAATCGTCAGGCCACTCTCGCCCTCTGCAGGCGTTTGTTATAATACATAAAGAACATTAGTTGTACAATTCAATACATGTATTTTGACAGTTTTGTTCAGTAAAACCATACAGTTACTTGTTTTTCATACTTTACTTGAATCAATTTTTATTGTGTTATTGCTATTATATATTTTAAGCCATATGTGTGAGTGAATGTGTTTTGTTGTGTAAAAAGGGTTGGGGGGGGGGGGGGGGGGGGTGATTACTCGTGTAATCGTTAGAATAATCGAACGATTACTCGATTACCAAATGAATCGTTAGCTACAGCCCTAGTATGACTTGTATGACTGACTTTCTTTCTATGGAGCACTAAAGTGTTTTTCCTTCCAAGTCATGGTGTCCAATGTTGTTTGGACCCAAACATTTTTCAGAATATCATCTTTTGTTTCACAGAAGAAAGTCATACAAGTTTGGAATGACATGAATGAACTATCCATTTAAAGTCCCCGTGAACCGGAAGTTGTAAACGACTTTTCTCCAGTGTTGTGACGTATTCCCAAGTGAAAGGGAATATTGAATAGAGGGCAGCGTTTTACTTTAGCGCTCCTCCTCTCCATCTGTCGCTCATAGCAGACTAACGGTTGGAGGGAGTGGTTTAAGCGTTTTATACTTTTCAGATTTTGATTAAAGATTACCACAACAAACAATTTTTTTCTGAGTATTAACTTGCACAGATTAATTGTTCACCACAAGACTAGTAATATGCACTAACAAAGGAAATAGGGTCAATTTTGATTTCATGCTGACTTTAAGCACATATCAGAACATGGTGCTGTGAGACACTAATCCATTACATCCAGTTCTAATCCATCCATTTAAGAGTTCAGGGGTCGTGTTCACAAAACATCTTAAGGAAAAAAGAAAGAAAAAAAATCATACAGGCTTGCGAACACAACCATGCACATGCAAACAATACACTTTTCACTCATACACGCACACACGTTAATTAATTTATTTTTTATTTTAGATTTTAAATGTAGAAAAATAGATTTTTATTGTATTGACAGCTCAGCTGTATGTGGACACCTTTTGAGTAGAAATGCATTTTGCATTTTTTTTTTTTTTTGCAAATAAAACTCCCATAGTCCATAACTACTGTAGTTTTAACTTATTTTAATATAAATTCAGTTAAATCATCAAACATTTGTATGACTTGCCAGTGACTTGTTTGACCCAAGCTACGACTTGACTTGACTTGCTTGATTCTAACAAAAATTGACTTGGACTTGCTTGAGACTTGAAGGTTAAGACTTGAGACTTACTTGTGACTTGAACATGTGTGACTCACTCCCACCTCTGCTGATCAGTGAGTCGCTTTTAAGTGACCATGAAGTAAAAATCCCTCCATCTGTTTTCTGAATGCATGTTATTGATCTGATAGTGAGTAATTTATAAGTTATTTATTTCTTGACCTTGTAATTTTTAATCAAAATACCATAACCCGTCTTCCAGTGAAACTGCTGACTTCTCTCTGGTGATGAACGCAGGACTTCTCTGATCATTTAACTCACTCACATCCTGTTCCTGCAAGCTTTTATACGCTTCACTTACTCGTCTAGTGTGACACAGGCTAATGTTTGCTTGTTATCTGCCCTGTGATCTACAATGAAAGTTTTTCTGGCGTTCTAGAATGAGTCGGCAGTTTTACAATGATATCAATACCACGATTAGTTTTAACAGTATGTAACCACTGTATATTCACATGAAATATTAATAAATATTAATTCAAAACCATCTACCTCCCATTATAGCTGCATATTTATACCTGTGAATGAATTGACGCACTACCATGGCTCATGGGGACGACTGCCAATTCCACCAAGTGATTAAAAAACATGTAATTTGTATTCATGAAAATTACTTTTAACATTTAGAAACATGTTCATGTTCAAATTCCAAAGCTTGTATAGGTTCCTATTGGTAAGACTGACTTACTACAGGTGACATTTTGCCAACACAAACTAATTATAGACAATAGCAGCAACACTTGTGGTGTTAAAGGGTCAAGAATAAACATAAAATGGAGCTAAAAAATCAATACTTTATTTTGCCAACACGTTTTAGCACAGAGGCTTTAATCAGGGCTAAAATGTCACAGGTGTGTGTAGGTTCCTTTAAATACAGAGACAGAATTCAAACTTACAAAGAACCAATGAAAAAACTGCATATAATATCATCCACCAATCACAACACTTTAAAAGTACATAATCACACATCAACCAATGATTTCCTTACATCAAACACTACTGAGGAAAAGAAAATATATACCATGCACACCTTCATTGAAAACTTTTATAAAAATGTACAAAAAATACAAAAAAATAGTATAAAATATTTTTGTGTATGTAGATAACAACGATCACGTTCTTTTATAAACATATACAATATATACCCTTGTTTAAAAGGCCTTAATATATATATACACAATGCACATCTTTTTGAAGAACATTTCTATAAAAATTCTTTTAAGACCAATTCTTCATTAATCCCAGTAGGGAACAGACTTTTTAAATAAAAAGATCACATTGACTTAATGAGAAAAAGAAGGGAGGCTTTTTGGATTTTTTATTTAAAAAGTCTGTTCCCTACTGGGATTAATGAAGAATTGGTCTTAAAAGAATTTTTATTGAAATGTTCTTCAAAAAGGTGTGCATTGTGTGTGTGTGTGTGTGTGTGTGTGTGTATGTGTGTATGTGTGTATATATATATATATATATATATATATATATATATATATATATATATATATATATATATATATATATATATATATATATAATATATTAAGGCCTTTTAAACAAGGGTATATATTGTATATGTTTATAAAAGAACATGATCTTTGTTATCTACATACATACACAAAAATATTTTATACTGTTTTTTTGTATTTTTTGTACATTTTTATAAAAGTTTTCAATGAAGGTGTGCATGGTATATATTTTCTTTTCCTCAGCAGTGTTTGATGTAAGGAAATCATTGGTTGATGTGTGATTATGTACTTTTAAAGTGTTGTGATTGGTGGATGATATTATATGCAGTTTTTTCATTGGTTCTTTGTGAGTTTGAATTCTGTTTGTATTTAAAGGAACCTACACAAACCTGTGACATTTTAGCCCTGATTAAGGCCTCTGTGCCGAAACGTGTTGGCAAAATAAAGTATTGATTTTTTTTAGCTCCATTTTATGTTTATTCTTGACCCTTTAACACCACAAGTGTTGCAGGTATCGCCTATATAGGTGAGCTCTGTGGGCACGGCTCAGTCGGGATTGTGTCCGTAAGCAGTGGTTGTTGTGAAAAAAAAAAAAAAAAAAAAAAATTGTTCCTTGTGGGATGTGTCAAGCGCATGTCCATTCAGGTGCTGTGGTCAGTTGTACTCTGTCCAGGAGTGTTTGTGCCATTCAGGTTGAGTGGATTGGCACACCCTGCTGAAGGATGATGGAGGGAGAAGTAGATATTGTCCTTTAGCACTCTTGAGCCCAGTTTGTTTGGGTGCAGGCCATCATGTGTGAACATTTGTCTCTGACTCCAGAAAAGATTGACATTGTCAATGAAATTCAGTCCCTTTTAAGTTGCAGGTTTTTTGCAGCCATGTGTTAAGCCCATGCAACCGTGTAAATCGACACGGATCTCTCCGCTCGCGCGTGGATTTCCTTTGCTCTTGCACACAACTGGATGCGCGCTCTCAAATATACAGTGTTCTTATGATCTGCCTCCCCTCTCGCTCAGATATTGCGTGTACATGCTCAAACTGTGTCCTACGCTCTCACGAATCTCTCTGCTCTTGCACTAGAAATTAATTTGCTTCTGGATTAAACGCTGTCAACGGTTATCAACCAATCAGAATAGACGACTGACCGATGAAAATGCTACATGAAATCTTATTGGCTTACAGTGAACTGGTCCTGAAATTCTATCAATAAAGATGGATATTTAATTTCATTACAATTTAATAATATTTAATAATATTAATCAAAATGTAGGCTTATCTTAGAAATTGATGATTTCTATATTAATAAGCTTATCTAACTGCATTCCATTACAGGTCAAATGCCACTGAACAATTTATCCAAAACCAACATATTAGCCAATATCATGGACCAAAACATTGAATTAAACATTAAAAGATTAAACAACTAATTTAATGTTATAAATCAGTCTATTTAGAAATGTGTAGCCTATTAAAAAAATTATTAATTTATTAATTATTAATTTAAATGAATACAAAATCGTTTGAAACGAATGAAGACATGTTTCGTCCAGTGTTTTTAAACGAATCTCTTGAATGAATGATTTTGATTAATAAAATACATTTTAAGAGCCACTGGTCACCACCTACTGGCAGAACAGTGTAATAACATTAGTTTCAAAGGTCATTTACTCGTTTTTATTGCTGAAATCAGTGTATATTCAGACTATAAATTGTTATTGCAATACTTGCGTTATTATTTAATGTTTCCAACGCAGAAGTAGCAATAGTGTGTTGTTGAAAACACTTTGTGAAGCTGTTTAAACCATAAATATTCAGGTATGATCGTAATTTCAAAGGTTTAATAGACAACCGAATCGTTGTCATTTAGGAATAAGATTGCGTTCTTTTGATTAAGCGTGCATACATAAGAGCTTATAGCTAAAGTATTTTTGTATGTCGTGTTTTACCAGACCTCAAAAGAAATTCACTATGGTGGTATATTTGATCTCACATTTTAAGTTTTTAGGGAATGATGATTTGACCCTAATCTTGTTCTGTCTTAAATCAGAAGATATTTTTTGGTAATACTTTACAATAAGATTTCATTAACATTAGTTAACTGCATTAGTTAACATTAACTAATAATGAACTGCACTTCTACAGCGTTTATTAATCTCAAAAGTTGTATTTGATAACATTAGTAAATGCACTGTGAACTAACAAATAGCTGTATTTTAACTAAAGTTAAAAATAAATAATTACAGTAATGTAGCCTATTGCACATTGTTAGTTCATGTTAGATAAAACATTAACTAATGTTAACAAATAACCTTATTGTAAAATGTTACCTATTTTTTTTTTTTAAATATATAAATTTCTACACAAGTACACAAAACGTACGATCACAATAACTATAAGAACCTTATTGTTTGTTTGTTTAGATCAGGGGTGTCCAACCCTGCTCCTGGAGAGCTACCATCCTGCAGATTTCAGCTCCAACCCCAATCAAACACCCCTGAACCAGCTAATCAAAGTGTTCAGGGTTGCTTGATAATTATAGACAGGTGTGTTGGAGCAGGGTTGGAACTGAAGTCTGCAGGATGGTAGCTCTCTGGGAGCAGGGTTGGACACCCCTGGTTTAGATAAATTGGGGTTTGACCTGTAATGTGATACAGTTAGACTAGGTTACATTTGATTAATATTATTAAATTGTAAAGAAATTAAATATCCATCTTTGTCGAAAGAATTCCAGGCGCAGTTCACTCTCAGCCAATAAGATTCCACGTAGCATTTTCATCGATCAGTTGTCTATTCTGATTGGTTGATAACTGTTGACAGCATTTAACCCATAAGCAAATTAATTTCTGCAAGAGCACGGAGAGATTCGCGAGTGCACAGGACACAGTTTGAGCGTGCACACGCAATATCTGAGTGAGAGAAGAGACAGTTCATAAGAGAGCACTGTATTTGAGAGCTCGCGTCCAGTTATGTGTGAGAGCAAAGGAAATCCGCGAGATTCGTGCTTGCGCATTACATATATGTGCTATCATGTCACAATAATGTGCTCTCGACATTAGACAGTGAAATAACGCCATAATATGATTGCTTCTTTCCACGTGGATGGCATATTACTTTCTCATGAGCATCAGCATAAGCCTCTGCTAACAGTGGGCAAATTTGATTTCTAAATGTTTTATAAAATTCATTATTAAATCCATCAGTTCCAGGACTTTTTTAATTGTTTTTCAACTGCAAAATAGCCTCGTTGATCTCTTGCACAGTAATGGGAGCATCAATTGCTTCAGAATCCATAATGTTAATCTGGGATAAATGTATGTCTTTTAAATATGCATCTATCTCTTCAATATCTATATTCTTCTATATTCATCTATCTAATATTCTTCTTTATTTTCCGAATATAGCCCTTTATAGAATGAAGCAAAAGCATCCGCTATTTCCTTTGGTTTAAAAATGAAAGGTTTATTAGAGTCCTTAGTCCTGATTTTTTGCACTGTGTTAAGCCCCCTTTTTTTTTTCTGAGCTGGAATGCAAGTAGCTTACTCGCCCTAGAACCATTTTCTTTAAAGCGGATCTGTAAGCAATCACTCTTCCCCTCAAAACTGCTTTTGCTGCTTCCCAGAGGGTGACCGCCGATAATTTTAATAATTTTAACCGGAGGTGTTATTCGTATCTAGATAGTATTTAAACTCTGATTCAATGTATGTTTGAAATGCTGGATGTCCTAACAAAGAAGTGTTTAACTGGCAACATTTCGTAGGAGCATCCCCTTCCATATCCCATACTAATGACACTGGCGCATGATCTGATAATGTAATGTTATGAATTTTACAGTCAATAACTCTGTGTGCTTCATCTCCCGAAACAAAAAATATAGTCTATTCTAGAGTATGAGTTGTGTGGATGAGAGTAAAAAGAGAAATCTCTGTCTCTAGGATATAGGTGTCTCCAGATGTCAATCATCCCTAATTCCACACAGTTGTTCTTCAAGACCTTACTCATTATAGAAAGGGGTTTATGCGAGAAGGGATTTCTATCTAGTGGGGATAACACACAATTGAAGTCACCTCCCATAAGTAGCAGCCCTTGAGCCTTTTCATTGATCAAACTGAACATTTTATTCATAAACTTGGTATTTGTCTCATTGGGTGCATCTATGTTAAACAATGATACATAGAACACTTCGAACAGCAATGAACAAATCCTAACTATATACAAAACAAATTTTTCCTTCTTATGGACTTCCACAAAAAGAATCCACATTGTGGGTTTCCTCTGCCACAAACAGATATGCCCTGTAAAGAAAAGCAAGCACATGGACAGTGCTGTAGGCAGAGTTTGAAGGAGAGTCCAGACCCTAATCTTCAGCTGCATGATGTCAGTTGCAGTTATGAAAATGGAAAGCATAGCCATTGCAAGCTTATCCATTCCACAACCTCCCCCCCCTCCTCCCAGACCAGGTAACAGTGACCAATGGAGGCAGACTCATTCATGCTTAGTATATATGTCAACCCTTAGGATAATTTATTAAAAAAAAAAAAAATAAAAAAAAAATTATTTAAAATTATTTTATAATTATACACTTATTTATAAAACGCGAAAAAAAACGTCAGTATTCCCCCATTTTTTTTAAACTGAGTCATAACGATACTTTCAACTTCTGTATATCAATATATACTGCAAAACTTACACACGTGTTTTCTCCTTTGAATAAAGAGGTACACACAACCGGCCTACGTAGTCAGCACTGTCATGTCACTCAGTACTCTACGCGTGAGGTGCCTGCTCCTTTTCGATCAGTTCACTCTCCGAAAGGTTGACTGTAATTCCCAGATGTTTCAGTCCCTCTGCCGCTTCCCACGCAGAGTGAAAGTTCTTCTCTTCGGTTTCAAGGGAGACTTTGAGCAGCGCCGGGTATGGAGATCTAAACTTTCTGTGCCGTTTCTTTAGCTGTCTTTTTATGTCTCTATATTCCTTGCATCTGTGCTGAATATCTAAGGAGCAGTCATTGTCCAGTGAGATAATGTTCCCCTTGTACTTTACCTTTTTTGCTCCATGCCTTAAACAGGATTTGTTGTTTAGTCGGAAAGTGCAGGAACTTTACCACAATTGACCTGGGAGATGCTTTAGGATCTGTCGGAGCCGTAGTGAGAGACCTGTGAGCACGCTCAATGCCCAAATCTTGGTCAGCAGGTAGATCGAGGAGGTTTTTTAACAAGTTGTCTATAAATTCTGCCATGATCTTTTCTCCTTCGGCCCTTTCTTTGACTCCATAGATGCGGATGTTTGACCTGCGCGATCGGCTCTCCAAGTCCTCGCATTTTCCTTCAAGTTGGCGCTGTTTTGTTAGCAATCATTCAGTTCTGTCACTGCGATCCTCCGATGCGCTTATCCTTTGCTCTGATTCCTCGATTCTGTTCTCAAGACTTTTTACCACTTCCTTAACTTCTTTCACTGATGCATTTATTCTCTCCAGCTTACCGGTAAAATCTTGTCTCGTGGCCCTCATCTCCGCTAGTATTTCGGCCGCCATATCAGCGCTAACTGCTGTGTCCTTTTCAGGCAAACCAGTGTTAGTTTCCTCCTTTTTGTTACGTTTACCTTGTTTCATCCTTTTCATTAACTCATATTTTATTTTATTATTCATGTTTCGTCCGTTTTATTGTTTCAGCCTTTGCATATCGAGTCTGCCATCAAAGAGCTGCTTTAAAACGCGGCCATTGCGGAGGTGGCAAAACCGGAAGTCTAGATCACTCTTTCAATAGGAAAAATATCCCACTTTTAATTGTCAAACATATTTACAGAACAAAACTTGTAAGTGAATTATGAGGGCAAAAAAATGTTCAGTAATCAAGGAAAATGTTCAATTAATCAAGGATTTGATTTTAGGTCATAATTGTCCAGCCCTAAGTCTGATGTTGTTAGATTTCTGTTTCTAATTTCTGATCTATATTTCTCTGTTTCTGTGCTGCTGCAGAACAAGTGAATAAATCAGCGCTGAAGGGAGATTCTGTCGCTCTGATCTGTGATACTGAAATACAGAAGGATGATAAAATACAGTGGAAGTTTGAAGAGAAACTCATAGCTGAAATGACTGGAGAGAACCGTGAGAACCCTCAATGGTCTGATGATGAATTCAGAGACCAAATGAAGCTGAGCCCTTGGACTGGATCTCTCATCATTCAACAAACCAGACCTGAACACTCTGGATTATATAAACTAGAGATCAAGACCAGTTATTATTCAACATCCATACTCTTCAGGCTTATCGTCTGTGGTGAGTAACACAAAGTCTTTCAGTGAAACAGCAGCAGTGTATATGACAGACCTTGTAGATGCTGTTGTCTGTTCTGAAACTGTTCTTCACACAGACTGTGTTGCTTCTGTCTGCAGGATTGTTTGATCAACTTTATCAGTCACAATCCTCCTCATTATTCCTGATCATTATTGAACTGCAGTACAGTCATTATCTGATCACAAATCAAACATTCAGAAACGTTTCTTCACACAAACTCAATTCAACACACTCATATTTCATGTCATTTGAGTGGATTTTTACTCTTAGAAACACAGACTGGAGTTCAACACAGTTTCATCAGTGAAACACACATGAGGTGTAGAGATTTATACTTACATTCAGATTTCTAGAATGAGAAGTTGAGCTCTTTTCAGCTTAAATAGAGTAAATGATATGTTTGTGATACAGTATGTCAGGTGTGATATGTCAGTGTTTCTTCTGTTTATTTCTGCTGCTGTTGGTTTTCTGGTTCTGATTTCTGTTTGTATTTTTCTGTTTCTTTGACAGATGAAGTGAAGTCAGTGTCTGTGATGATGGGGGAGGATGTGACTCTACGTGTCAATCCTGAAATACAGACAGGAGATAAGATATTCTGGATGTTTGGAGATGAAAACAGTCTTGTAGCTAAAAACACAGAAGAGAAGTGTGAAGAAGAGTCTGAGTACAGTGATGTTAGATTTAAAGATAAAGTGGATCTGAATCGTCAGACTGGAGATCTCACCATCAAGACAATCAGAGCTATCCACACTGGAGAATACAAACTAAAGATCATCAGAAATGGCAAATCCTCATTCAAGATATTCAATGTTACTGTTTCTGGTGAGTGAAATATTTACTTTCATTTTAATTATATTTTTATTGTAGATCAGTATTGTGTCGTTCATAAAGGATAGTTCAGCCAAAAAAAAAATGCCCTCATGTCGTCCCAAACCCACAAGACTTTTATTGAATTTGATCCAAATTTTAATGGAAAATTTGGAAAGGCGGGACTTAGCTCACCTGTCAATCATCACCATGACGCAGCCGAATGAAGCGAGAGACAAACTTGCCTGGGATCGGGAAATAACCTCAATTTGTGTGTTATTGTGTGCGTCTGTGATTGATTGTGAGTACCCGTTCTAATCATAAGATAATCTTTGTTAATCGTAGTATGTGATTACAGGTCAATTTGGTATTTCTCCGCAGTTATTGAGTTAATCTGAATGAACAGTGTTAAAGCAAACTAGCGCGTTCACGATTATAATATCGCAGTTTGTGATATCTTCACCCTGTTCCGTATATGTTTATTCATGTCTCAGTGCTACTATGCTGAGAGTTATTCATGTCAAGTTTATATGGGAGTACTGTATGGTGCGTTGTGTGATATTTATTGCCAGTATACGGACACTTTCAGGATTAGATTACAAGATTAATTGGACAGTTGAAATAAATGTTGTAAGCAAATATTAAACAAGGATTAGATCGCGTTGTAAAGTGTGAAAACAATCGTCAGGCCACTGGCGCCCTCTGCAGGCGTTTGTTATATTCAGGGCTGGAAATGGCTGAGATTCACTGGGGGGACTCTATATCAGAAGATTTTATTTATTTTTACTTTCAGTGACTTTTCAGATGTATTTAAATATAAAATATTGTATAATTATATAATATGCTAGCATTAAACAGGCCTATTTCATGTTTCCTCCAAACAATATGTTCTTAATTATCAAGCAGACACATGAAAGGTCAATGAACAACATTTATCAACTGTGTGTGGCACAAACATGTTCATTCAACAGAATCTCTACTTGGAGAAAATTACCTGTTTGATTTTGGCCAAATTAAAGATACATTGTCTAGGAATTTGCATATGGTGCATACTGAATTGAACAGGTCACAAACATTTTAAATACATTTGTCCTCAGGGTAAAGAAAACTGAATGTTTTGGATGGCTACCTCTCAGTTTAGTTTACTTTGAAAATCAACCATTAAACACATTTAAAGGGGAATCCAGTTTTAACAGAAAAAGAAGCTGATGTGCATTCTGAAAAGCAAAATAATTTGGATAATAATGTATCTAGAAAATATAATATTCACTCATCCCTTTTCTTAAACAATGGTTAAAGAGGTTGAAATGTGCTGATTATCATTTTATAAAAACTTTTTGTTTTGTTACCATAGACATGGAGTTTTTTAAAACATTGCTACCTGAACATGCAGTTCTATTCTAATATTCCCTGAAATAATTAATAATAATTAACCCCCCCCCCCCCCCCACATACACACACCCATGCTGTTTTTACTCAATAAATTGAGAATCATTTTTTTTAAATAGTGTTCACAATTCTCCCATGATTCTGAATAGACAACTAAAAAAAAATAACATGTAATTTACTAGAGATTCTGACATAATGTTATTTGCTGCAGGCTATTTACAAAAACCATTAATCATTTTGAATGAATTATTATTTTTTTTAAATCGGTTTGAATAAATGATTCAATGACTCAATTTTTGAACACTTCTTTGCAATGAATGAGTCAATGACATACATTTTTAACAATCATTTGTTGCCACCTACTGGTGTAACGATGTAATTGACGATCTTTATTTGAAGTATCAAGTTACTTTCAAAGGTAATTTACTCTATTTTGTTCACTTCCTTTTGGGATGGGGGACTCGTTGTCTCCCTCGGTTGCGAAGAGTTTGGGTTTGCTCCCTCGTGAGGTTTATTTATTTGTTTGTTGCTTTATTTTTGCAAAATGTCCCACACATGCAAAGTTGGTTGAGAACATAACTGCAATAAAGTAACAGCCTATAGTTAACAATTACTTGTTTACAAAGTGCCATGGGAAGTCAAACTATCTATTTAAAATGCTCTTATACTGAACATGTTAATTCTTGAAATACAGACAGCTGTTTCCTAATGGGCATATCTGTCATATAAGCAGAACACACTTTACACATGAGGAAAACTAATGTTTAATCAATAATTCCAGAAGATCCATGAATCTCACTTGTACTTGGCCTTATGAAAAAGTAGTTCTTGTAATTGTTTAACCATAGCATTTGTTACAATAAGGATATAATCACAGCTAGACCACTGATGACTCCTCATTGCCTGCTTAGGGCAATGTTAACTTTTTTTTCTCTCTTTTTAAAATCTATTCCCTTAATAGATTATATATTATAAATTCTTTAACAAGTTAGTTCAAATGTACCACAATAAATACAACAGAACGTGATAAATTCTAGTAAAAGTGGTCATGAGAAGTTTAAAAAGCTTGCAGGATCAGCATCATGTTTTCCCCTCTTTTCATCAGTCTTTTTAGTGGCTGTCTCTAGATCATGTTTGACTTTCTCCATAGAGTTTTACTACATTCTCAATAGAATTCAAATGGGTTTCACAGTTTATCATAGGAACGGCTCGCGCAAATCTTATCACACTTTTGGAGCGCGCTGGTGAACGCGCCTGCGGTGATTCACGCGCGGCGCGTCGCTCATGATTATGAAAGCTCCGAACGCGCGATTTATACAATTAACAGCCTGATTCTGTGTTTCGGTGTGGGGGTTAGAGTACGCAACATGTGAGCAGTGGCGGTACGCAAGGCAAAGCAAGGGTAGGCTACAGATTAAGATAAAGACGTGCCGGGGAAGTTGTAATCGACTTTTCTCCAGTGTTGTGACATATTTCCAAGTGAAAGGGAATATTGAATAGAGGGCAGGGTTTTACTTTAGCGCTCCTCCTCTCCATCTGTCGCTCATAGCAGACTAACGGTTGGAGTGGTTTAAGCGTTTCATACTTTTAAGATTTTGATTAAAGATTACCACAACAAACATTTTTTTTCTGAGTATTAACTTGCACGGATTAATTGTTCACCACAAGACTAGTAATATGCACTAACAAAGGAAATCGGGTCAATTTTGATTTCATGCCGACTTTAAGCACATATCAGAACATGGTGCTGTGAGACACACTAATCCATCACATCCAGTTCTAATCCATCCATTTAAGAGTTCAGGGGTCGTGTTCACAAAACATCTTAAGGCTAAAAGTTGCTCCTAAATCTGTGAAAAGTTAGGAGTAGTCAAGAGGACTCCCGAGTCACTAAGACCAAATCACAAACAATCCTAAAATGGCTGTTGTCGGATGTTCTCCTCAGCAATCCGCCCAAAGACACTGAACACCATTGAGTCAATAGTGATAAAGCCTCGAGTGCTGAGCCTTTTCTTCATAAATGTGATAAATATTATGATTTATAGGTTTTAATCTACAATGACAACATAAAGATTCATTCATGTACAGATAAAATGTATTGAATGATGGAGAATGAAACATTGCGGTCAAGTACACGTCAGCTGTGTGTGTGTGTGTGTGTGTGTGTGTGTGTATATATATATATATATATATATATATATATATTTTCCTCCTCTCGAGCCCATTAGATAGACCGTTTTAACGTGCTCCTCCTGAACATTTGTCACTTGAATTCTTCAGTCTCTGGAGACGCAGACATGTGAGAGGCGGACAATAGCTGAACACATACTAGTTTATTCAGTGACTCTTAGCCTACATTTTAAAATCTTTATTTGAATATGGAAACATGATACCTCGTTCTACAATATTTCTCTGATTAAATCACTGACAGAGACTCCTCCCCCATCAGCCAATCATAGTTAGTAAGTGTGATGACATCATCCATATCAACAAGGTCGACCCCGTCCTTTCTCTTAGCTCAAGACTCTCTATTTCGTTAGTAAAAGTTTGTCTCAGCAGTTTTGTGAATAGATTTTAAGAGAAAACTCTTAGCTAAGAACTTTTACTGTTATTTAGGAGAACTCTTAGAGGTGAGATAAAATGTTTTGTGAATACGACCCCTGATCTCCAGATCTGCAGAGAGATTTTCACTCTTTTGTTTTTAATTAGTACATTTCCATGACAAAATCTGTCAGTAGCTCAGTTATAACTTCCTCAGTCTCAGCCTGTCTGTCCTAGTCTACACTACACAATCTGTTTTCTGAATGCTTGTTATTGATCTTATTGTAATTTATAGGTTATTTATTTCTTGACCTTGTAAATTATAACCCGTCTTCCAGTGAAACTGCTGACTTCTCTCTGGTGATGAATGCAGGACTTCTCTGATGATTTAACTCACTCACATCCTGATCTCCAGATCTGCATCCACTCACATCATGTAGATTTCTATAATATGGCAGAATCAGAGAAAGCTGAGTTCATTACTGATATTCATAAACTGAGTGAATGAAACATTTGAGATGTTGATCAATTGATCAGTAATGCTTTGTTGTCTGATGTTGTTAGTTTTCTGTTTCTAATTTCTGATCTCTATTTCTCTGTTTCTGTGCTGCTGCAGGACGTCAAGTGAAGACATCAGTGCTGAAGGGACGTCCTGTCACTCTGAACTATAATGCTGTAATACAGAATGATGATAAAATACAGTGGAAGTTTGAAGAGAAACTCATAGCTGAAATGACTGGAGAGAACCGTGAGAACCCTCAATGGTCTGATGAATTCAGAGACCAAATGAAGCTGGACCCTCAGACTGGATCTCTCACCATTCACCAAACCACACCTGAACACTCTGGATTATATAAGCTAGAGATCAAGACCAGTGCTTATTCAACATTCAGGATTATCGTCAGGATTATCGTCTTTGGTGAGTAACACAAAGTCTTTCAGTGAAACAGCAGCAGTGTATATGACAGACCTTGTGTCAAAATATGATTATAAAAGTGTTCCAGTTGTGTTATATTAATGATGGAGAAACTCTGACCTGTTCATCATATCACTGCACTGCTGCCATAGCAGATATATACTGATGTAGAAATCAACACACTGTTATGTCAGGAACAAGACCTTCTAGTGGGATTAATGTACAGAGTTAAATCATTAAAATGTGTCTCTAACTATTTTATCAAAGCTGTAAGACTCAAAAAGGTCATGTGGTATTTTTTTTTTTCATGAAGTCAACTGTAAATACAGGCAGTTGCAGATTAATTTCTGGTTTCTGGTGTTTTAGACAGATCTGGTTCCTCAATGAAGCAGCTTCAGACAGTCTTCTTTCATATGCTGTTGTCTGTTCTGAAACTGTTCTTCACACAGACTGTGTTGCTTCTGTCTGCAGGATTGTTTGATCAACTTTATCAGTCACAATCCTCCTCATTATTCCTGATCATTATTGAACTGCAGTACAGTCATTATCTGATCACAAATCAAACATTCAGAAACGTTTCTTCACACAAACTCAATTCAACACACTCATATTTCATGTCATTTGAGTGGATTTTTACTCTTAGAAACACAGACTGGAGTTCAACACAGTTTCATCAGTGAAACACACATGAGGTGTAGAGATTTATACTTACATTCAGATTTCTACAATGAGAAGTTGAACTCTTTTCAACTTAAAATAGAGTAAATGATATGTTTGTGATCCAGTATGTCAGGTGTGATATGTCAGTGTTTCTTCTGTTTATTTCTGCTGCTGTTGGTTTTCTGGTTCTGATTTCTGTATTTTTCTCTGTTTCTTTGACAGATGAACAGAAGTCAGTGTCAGTGATGGAGGGGACGGATGTGACTCTACGTGCCAATACTAAAATACAGACAGGAGATAAG
The DNA here is from genome assembly GCF_019924925.1 of Ctenopharyngodon idella. Taxonomy (NCBI): domain Eukaryota; kingdom Metazoa; phylum Chordata; class Actinopteri; order Cypriniformes; family Xenocyprididae; genus Ctenopharyngodon; species Ctenopharyngodon idella. The sequence goes on along the minus strand of NC_067222.1, from coordinate 15,169,321 downwards.
ATATTCTGGATGTTTGGAGATGACAACAGTCCTATAGATAAAAACACAGAAGAGAAGTGTGAAGAAGAGTCTGAGTGCAGTGATGTTAGATTTAAAGACAATGTGGATCTGAATCGTCAGACTGGAGATCTCACCATCAAGAAAATCGAAACTGACCACACTGGAGAATACAAACTAAAGATCATCAGAAATGGCAAATCCTCATTCAAGATATTCAGTGTTACTGTTTCTGGTGAGTGAAATATTTACTTTCATTGTAATTATAATTTTATTTTAGATCAGTATTGTGTCGTTCTTAAAGGATAGTTCAGCCAAAAATGCCCTCATGTCGCCCCAAACCCACAAGACTTTTATTGAATTTGATCCAAATTTTAATGGAAAATTTGGAAAGGCGGGACTTAGCTCACCTGTCAGTCATCACCATGACGCAGCCGAATGAAGCGAGAGACAAACTTGCCTGGGACCGGGAAATAACCTCAATTTGTGTGTTATTGTGTGCGTCTGTGATTGATTGTGAGTACCCGTTCTAATCATAAGATAATCTTTGTTAATCGTAGTATGTGATTACAGGTCAATTTGGTATTTCTCCGCAGTTATTGAGTTAATCAGAATGAACAGTGTTAAAGCAAACTAGCGCGTTCGGCGCGTTCACGTGCTGTGTGTTCACGATTATAATATCGCAGTTTGTGATTTCTTCACCCTTTTCCGTATATGTTTAATCATGTCGCAGTGCTACTATGCTGAGAGTTATTCATGTCAAGTTTATATGGGAGTACTGTATGGTGCGTTGTGTGATATTTATTGCCAGTATAAGGACACTTTCGGTTTCAATGTGCCGGTTATGTTTACATGAACGATGATAGCGCCATATTGCATAGTATTTTTCCACAGAAAGTTAATACTCTATACTGTAGCTATGTATACTATAACATTTTATAGTGTAATTTAATGTGTAATGTGATTTAATTTATATAACAGTCATGTTATGTTGATTATTTCTTTATTTATGTTTCATTGTAGTACCACACCTACCCACAAATTCTCGACCTCCCACTCATGTACCTCTCCATACACATCTTCAGTGTTCAGTAAACCCCTTTGAGTTAATCTGAGTGCCTTGATCCATTCCTGTGTTCTGATCGACACACCAAGAGCAAAGCTAGAGACATCAGAACCACCTTAGAATACAATCCTAGTTCAACTCCTTAACATTTAAGAAGTGATGTGACTGATTTGAATGTGGAAATCTGAAACAAAAGTCTTTCTTCACAGAAGATCTTCATTGTGTGAGAGCTCTCTGATGCACATTTATGAGAGAATCTCAACACAGTGGTCAGCAGTGCAGATCCTCAGGGTGTGTCGTGAGAATGACCCTTTTATATGAACTCAGTGTTACTGGTGTGACTTAGGGCTGTAACGATTCATCGATGAAATTCAATTACTCGATTTTTAAAAAAAAAAAAATCCTCGATTTCAATTTGCGCGTGTCGAGTAACTGGTAAAATACCGGAAGTGGAGAATCCATGAAACACATTATTAGACAGTTTTCTAAGGCTGCACGATATTAAACCCGTGTAAAAATAATAAAGCATAATGTTATTGTGACTTTACAAAGGTTGTGAATTAATTAAACAAATGTGTGTGCTGCAGGTTTAATATATATGCGCTGTAATTATTTATACACGTGTCTAGTGCGTCTCGTGCGGCTCCTTTCACAGTAAATGCAGCTTCACGTGAACTGTTATACATGAGTGGAGCGTCTCAAACTCCATCTCTGAATATGCTGTGAGCTTGGATTGCTTTTAACGTTTAATCAGATTTGTAAGGTAAGTCGTCAATAAACCTTAGCAACGTTATACAGTATGTTTCTACTTGGTGAAATGTGTAACTGCTCGTCGCGATTTCAAAATAAAAGTTTAAGCCCTCGTTTAAGTCCACATGTTCTTGTTCAAGAAATTACAGTGGTTGTAGCATTTCTGTCGTAAAGAAATGGCCAAATATTAAGGATTAATTGGACAGTTGAAATAAATGTTGTAAGCAAATATTAAACAAGGATTAGATCGCGTTGTAAAGTGTAAAAACAATCGTCAGGCCACTGGCGCCACTGCAGGCGTTTGTTATAATCAGGGCTGGAAATGGCTGAGATTCACTGGGGGGACTCTATATCGAAAGCATATAATTATATAATATGCTAACATTAAACAGGCCTATTTCATGTTACCTCCAAACAATATTTTCTTAATTATCAAGCAGACACATGAAAGGTCAATGAACAACATTTATCAACTGTGTGTGGCACAAACATGTTCATTCAACAGAATCTCTGCTTGGAGAAAATTACCTGTTTGATTTTGGCCAAATTAAAGATGCATTGTCTAGGAATTTGCATATGGTGCATACTGAATTGAACAGGTCACAAACATTTTAAATACATTTGTCCTCAGGTTAAATAAAACTGAATGTTTTGGATGGCTACCTCTCAGTTTAGTTTACTTTGAAAATCAACCATTAAACACATTTAAAGGGGAATCCAGTTTTAACAGAAAAAGAAGCTGATGTGCATTCTAAAAAGCAAAATAATTTGGATAATAATGTATCTAGAAAATATAATATTCACTCATCCCTTTTCTTAAACAATGGTTAAAGAGGTTGAAATGTGCTGATTATCATTTTATAAAAACTTTTTGTTTTGTTACCATAGACATGGAGTTTTTTAAAACATTGCCTTATATTCCTTATATTCCCTGAAATAATTAATACCCCCCCCCCCCCCCCCCATGCTGTTTTTACTCAATAAATTGAGAATCATTTTTTTTTTAAATAGTGTTCACAATTCTCCCATGATTCTGAATAGACAACTACAAAAATAACATGTAATTTACTAGAGATTCTGACAAAATGTTATTTGCTGCAGGCTATTTACAAAAACCATTAATTATTTTGAATGAATTTTTTTTTTTTTTAAATCGGTTTGAATAAATGATTCAATGACTCAATTATAAAGATGTCACTTGTTTCATAGATGAATCAACGTTTTTGAACACTTCTTTGCAATGAATGATTCAATGACAAATACATTTTTAACAATCATTTGTTGCCACCTACTGGTGTAACGATGTAATTGACAATCTTTATTTGAAGTATCAAGTTACTTTCAAAGGTAATTTACTCTATTTTGTTCACTTCCTTTTGGGATGGGGGACTCGTTGTCTCCCTCGGTTGCTCCCTCCTCCCTCGTGAGGTTTATTTATTTGTTTGTTGCTTTATTTTTGCAAAATGTCCCAAACATGCAAAGTTGGTTGAGAACATAACGGCAGTAAAGTAACAGCCTATAGTTAACAATTACTTGTTTACAAAGTGCCATGGGAAGTCAAACTATCTATTTAAAATGCTCTTATACTGAACATGTTTATTCTTGAAATACAGCCAGGTTTTTCCTAATGGGCATATCTGTCATATTAGCAGAACACACTTTACACATGAGGAAAACTAATGTTTAATCAATAATTCTAGAAGATCCATGAATCTCACTTGTACTTGGCCTTATGAAAAAGTAGTTCTTGTAATTGTTTAACACAGCATTTGTTATAATAAGGATATAATTACAGCTAGACCACTGATGACTCCTCATTGCCTGCTTAGGGCAATGTTAACTTTTTTTTCTCTTTTTTTAAATCTATTCCCTTAATAGACTATATATTATAAATTCTTCAACAAGTTAGTTCAAATGTACCACAGTAAATACAACAGAACGTGATAAATTCTAGTAAAGGTGGTCATGAGAAGTTTAAAAAGCTTGCAGGAACATCATCATGTTTTCCCCTCTTTTCATCAGTCTTTTTAGTGGCTGTCTCTAGATCATGTTTGACTTTCTCCATAGAGTTTTACTACATTCTCAATAGAATTCAAATGGGTTTCACATTTTATCATAGGAAAGGCTTGCGCAAATCTTATCACACTTTTGGAGCGTGCTGGTGAACGCGCCTGCGTCACTCATGCTTATAAAAGCTCCGAACGCATGATTTATACAATTAATTGCCTGATTCTATGTTTCGGTGTGGAGGTTAGAGTACCGGCAGCATGTGAGAAGTGGCGGTACGCAAGGCAAAGCAAGGGTAGGCTACAGATTAAGATAAAGACATGCCGGGGAAGTTGTAAACGACTTTTCTCCAGTGTTGTGACATATTCCCAAGTTAAGGGAATATTAAATAGAGGGCAGGGTTTTACTTTAGCGCTCCTCCTCTCCATCTGTCGCTCATAGCAGACTAACGGTTGGAGGGAGTGGTTTAAGCGTTTCATACTTTTAAGATTTTGATTAAAGATTACCACAACAAACAATTTTTTTCTGAGTATTAACTTGCACGGATTAATTGTTCACCACAAGACTAGTAATATGCACTAACAAAGGAAATCGGGTCAATTTTGATTTCATGACGACTTTAAGCACATATCAGAACATGGTGCTGTGAGACACACTAATCCATTACATCCAGTTCTAATCCATCCATATAAGAGTTCAGGGGTCGTGTTCACAAAACATCTTAAGGCTAAAAGTAGCTCCTAAATCTGTGAAAAGTTAGGAGTAGTGATGAGGACTCCCGAGGCACTGAGACCAAATCACAAACAATCCTAAAATGGCTGTTGTCGGATGTTCTCCTCAGCAATCCGCCCAAAGACACTGAACACCATTGAGTCAATAGTGATAAAGCCTCGAGTGCTGAGCCTTTTCTTCATAAATGTGATAAATATTATGATTTATAGGTTTTAATCTAAGATGACAACATAAAGATTCATTCACACACACACACACACACACATATATATATATATATATATATATTATATAATATAATATAATATAATATATAGGCCGTTTGAACGTGCTCCTCCTGAACTTTGTTTGTAAAACATCATTTGTCACATTAATTCTTCAGTCTCTGGAGACGCAGACATGTGAGAGGCGGACAATAGCTGAACACATACTAGTTTATTCAGTGACACTTAGCCTACATTTTCAAATCTTTATTTGAATATGGAAACATGATACCTCATTCTACAATATTTCTCTGATTAAATCACTGACAGAGACTCCTCCCTTATCAGCCAATCATAGTTAGTAAGTGTGATGACATCATCCATAGCGACGAGGTCGACCCCGCCCTTTCTCTTAGCTCAAGACTCTCTATTTCGTTAGTAAAAGTTTGTCTCAGCAGTTTTGTGAATAGATTTTAAGAGAAAACTCTTAGCTAAGAACTTTTACTGCAATTTAGGAGAACTCTTAGAGGTGAGCTAAAATGTTTTGTGAATACGACCCCTGATCTCCAGATCTGCAGAGAGATTTTCACTCTTTTGTTTTTAATTAGTACATTTCCATGACAAAATCTGTCAGTAGCTCAGTTATAACTTCCTTAGTCTCAGCCTGTCTGTCCTAGTCTACACTATACAATCTGTTTTCTGAATGCTTGTTATTGATCGTATTGTAATTTATAGGTTATTTAATTCTTGACCTTGTAAATTATAACCCGTCTTCCAGTGAAACTGCTGACTTCTCTCTGGTGATGAATGCTTCTCTGATGATTTAACTCACTCACATCCTGTTCCTGCAAGCTTTTATACACTTCACTTACTCGTCTAGTGTGAAACAGGCTAATGTTTGCTTGTTATCTGTCTTGTGATCGACAGTGAAAGTTTTTCTGGCATTTGGGAATGACCAGAGGAACATGTCAGATGCTCTTTGAGCAAATTATTGTTTGTTTGAGGTGAATTCTACGGTGGCCCAGTAATGCACAAAACAACGAAATTTAAAAAGCAAACATAAGTTTGCTTCTTAAATTTCAGTGAATCAAGCCACGCAACAGCATAAAGCCACAACACAATGAAAATGCTCCCAGCCACTAGGGGGCTTTCAGAGCTCAGTAGAGTTAGTTGTCCTTGCCACTGTTCTACAGAGTCGGCAGTTTTACAACAATATCAATACCATGATTAGTTTTAACAGTATGTAACCACTGTATATCCACATGAAATATTAATTCAAAACCATCTACGTCCATTATAGCTGCATATTTATACCTGTGAATGAATTGACGCACTACCATGGCTCATGGGAATGACTGCCAATTCCACCAAGTGGTTAAAAACATATATAATTTGTATTCATTAAAATTACTTTTAACATTTAGAAACAGACATGTTCAAATTCCAAAGCTTGTATAGGTTCCTATTGGTAAGACTGACTTAATACAGGTGACATTTTGTCAACACACACAGGGAGGTACAGTTTCACCTTTAGTTAGTCTTACCAATAGACCTTTATCACAGCAGAACTGATTACCGGAAGAATTGTTGCCAACTTAGCAATTTTGTTGCTAGATTTATCAACTTTTCAGACTAGCAAAGCACCTAGAAACAAATTTAGCTATTTTTAAAGTCAGCCTGGAGAGAGCTGAAGAAAGATGACAGTACACACTTCATATGTGAATTAAGATGATAGTTGCAGTTGTTCAATAATAATTGTTCATTTATGATACAGCATGTTATTAGCTTGTACCTATCATTGTTGTTCAGTTAGGTACACTGTAAATTGCAGAAAAACAGAAAAGGTTCTGGTAATTTTCTGCCAGGACAAGATCTGTTAAGTTGTAACCCTAAAACACAAAATACAATGTGTAAATTATAATACAGGTAAAACACCTGAGAAAAATCAATACGGATAATTCCTTCATATTAACACAGTACATTGTGCCCTATTTTTAACTAACTACCAATACACTGCTTCAAACTATAATTGTTCAAAATATGTAGTTTTACTAGTTAATAAGAAAATAAGAAAATATAATTGTTCAAAAATGTGTAACTGTTCAATAATTCAATGTTGTATTTAAAAATAAAAATATCTGATCAAAAAGATGTTGTTTATATTACTTTTACAAATAAAATAGGTTTATATTATTATAAATACATTTATATTATAATATTTACATTACGAGCAAATCTAAATTAACAGTTGATTTCAAATCATATTTTTATGTGTATTCTACACAATAATGCAGTTTTGCGTCATGGTTACGTGATGACATCATCCCACAACGTCATTTAGCAACTTTAGCAACAAATCCACCCGTCTTTAGCAACTTCCCTGAACATTAGTTGGCAACACTGGTTCGATTTCGTTGTGTTGTGAACTTATGTTTGCTTTTTTAATTTTGTTGTGTTGTGCACTACTGGGCCACCGTAGAATTCAGACTTTTTTCACACATTTTTTCCTGTATTTGCTTCTTTTAGAAGAGGATCTTTAAATAGTCAAGCTCAACTAAATCTGTGTTTCTGATGTTTGTTGTGTGGATTTCAGGCTGTTCTGTTGGTCAAAACACACATTAGATTTGAGGTCGACTCATTTAATTCATTTATATCTTCATGTAGATTTCTATAATATGGTAGAATCAGAGAAAGCTGAGTTCATTACTGATATTCATAAACTGAGTGAATGAAACATTTGAGATGTTGATCAATTGATCAGTAATGCTTTGTTGTCTGATGTTGTTAGTTTTCTGTTTCTAATTTCTGATCTATATTTCTCTGTTTCTGTGCTGCTGCAGGACGTCAAGTGAATAAATCAGTGCTGAAGGGAGATTCTGTCGCTCTGAAGTGTAGTACTGATACACAGAAGGGTGATAAAATACAGTGGAAGTTTGAAGAGAAACTCATAGCTGAAATGACTGGAGAGAACCGTGAGAACCCTCAATGGTCTGATGAATTCAGAGACCAAATGACGCTGCACCCTGAGACTGGATCTCTCTTCATTGAAGAAACCAGACCTGAACACACTGGATTATATAAACTAGAGATCAAGACCAGTGCTTATTCAACATTCAGACTCTTCAGGATTATCGTCTGTGGTGAGTAACACAAAGTCTTTCAGTGAAACAGCAGCAGTGTATATGACAGACCTTGTGTCAAAATATGATTATAAAAGTGTTCCAGTTGTGTTATATTAATGATGGAGAAACTCTGACCTGTTCATCATATCACTGCACTGCTGCCATAGCAGATATATACTGATGTAGAAATCAACACACTGCTATGTCAGGAACAAGACCTTCTAGTGGAATTAATGTACAGAGTTAAATCATTAAAATGTGTCTCTAACTATTTTATCAAAGCTGTAAGACTCAAAAAGGTCATGTGGTATTTTTTTTTTTTTTCATGAAGTCAACTGTAAATACAGGCAGTTGCAGATTAATTTTAATTGAATAATAATTAATTTAGTCAAGTTTCTTATTCTTATCCTACAAAAAAAAAAAAAAAAAGACTTTTATTGAATTAGATCCAAATTTTAAGAAGTGATGTGATTGATTTGAATGTGGAAATTTTAAACAAGATTAAGTCTTTCTTCACAAAAGATCTTCATTGTGTGAGAGATCTCTGATGCACATTAATGAGAGAATCTCAACACAGTGGTCAGCAGTGCAGATCCTCAGGTTGTGTCATCATTGTATCAATGTCCACTTTTATATGAACTCAAAAAGTCAGTCATACAAGTCATACCAGTAACACTTTCTATGGAGCACTAAAGTGTTTTTTGTTTCTTCCATATAATGGTGTCCAATGTTGTTTGGACCCAAATATTTTTCGTAATATCTTTTGTTTCACAGAAGAAAGTCATACAGGTTTGGAATGACATGAATGAACTATCCATTTAAGCACAAATATCAACATGGTGCTGAGAGACACACTGATCCATTACATCCAGTTCTAATCCATCCATTTAAGAGTTCAGAGGTCGTATTCACAAAACATCTTAAGGCTAAAAGTAGCTCCAAACTTGCCGATTTAGGAGAAACTCTTAAAAATAATGGGCACGTCAGTCCTAAATTTAGGACTCCAAATTTTTTGCTCTAAGAGTATTTCACAAAGTATTTTAGCGCTAAAACTAGCTCCTAAATCTGTGAAACATTAGGAGTAGTCAAGAGGACTCCTGAGTCACTGAGACCAAATCACAAACAATCCTAAAATGGCTGTTGTCGGATGTTCTCCTCAGCAATCCGCCCAAAGACACTGAACAGCATTGAGTCAATAGTGATAAAGCCTCGAGTGCTGAGCCTTTTCTTCATAAATGTGATAAAATATTATGATTTATAGGTTTTAATCTGTGATGACAACATAAAGATTCATTCATGTACAGATAAAATGTATTGAATGATGGAGAATGAAACATTGCGGTCAACTACACGTCAGCTGTGTGTGTATGTATATGTATATATAATATATATATATATATATACCTCCTCTTGAGCTGATTAGATAGGCCGTTTGAACGTGCTCCTCCTGAACTTTGTTTGTAAAACATCATTTGTCACATTAATTCTTCAGTCTCTGGAGACGCAGACATGTGAGAGGCGGACAATAGCTGAACACATACTTGTTTATTCAGTGACACTTAGCCTACATTTTAAAACCTTTATTTGAATATGGTATCATGATACCTCATTCTACAATATTTCTCTGATTAAATCACTGACAGAGACTCCTCCCCCATCAGTCAATCATAGTTAGTAAGCATGTTGACATGATCCATAGCAACAAGGTCAACCCCGCCCTTTCTCTTATCTTAAAGGGATAGTTCACCCAAAACTGAAAATTTGATGTTTATCTGCTCACCCCCAGGGCATCCAAGATGTAGGTGACTTTGTTTCTTCAGTAGAACACAAATGATGATTTTTAACTCCAACTGTTGCCGTCTGTCAGTCATATAATGCGTGTCAATGTGAACTCCATCTATAAGAGTCAAAAAAAACATGCACAGACAAATCCAAATTAAACCCTGCGGCTCGTGACGACACATTGCAGTTATATGCCCTCAAAATTCAAGATACACAGGCATTTTTGCCCCGATGAGTTTTTGTCTTATAATTATATCATATGATGTAGTTATACAATCTCACACGATAAAGTCCAGTTTTCCCCAAATTAGAATAATTGCAAATGTGATTTTATACAAAAGTTAAATGAACAATAAGTTAACATTGACCCTGTTGAAAAAACAGCATATGCTGGTAAGGTAGGTTTTGAAGCTGGGATGCTGGTTTGAGCAGGTTTATGCTGGTCCTGGCTTAAATTTGACTTTAAAAAATGTGCAGCATCTCTGTGTAGTAGGTTCCTATTGGTAAGACTGACTTACTACAGGTGAAATTTTGCCAACACAGGGAGGTACAGTTTCACCTTTAGTAAGTTAGTCTTACCAATAGACCTTTATCACAGCAGAATTGATTACCAGAAACATTGTTGCCAACTTAGCAATTTTGTTGCTAGATTTAGCAACTTTTCAGACTAGCAAAGCACCTAAAAGCACCTAGAAACAAATTGAGCTTTTTTTTTTAATTTATTTGGCAACTTTTATCATCTTTTGAAAAGTGACTTAAACAATCTAAAGTACAAAAAGAGGAAACCACTGAACAGCAGCCAGTCAAGCAGCACATCAGCCTGGAGAGAGCTGAAGAAAGATGACAGTACACAGTACACAATCCAGTATGTGGATTAAGATGATAGTTGCAGTTGTTCAATAATAATTGTTCATTTATGATACAGCATGTTATTAGCTTGTGCCTATCATTGTTGTTCAGTTAGGTACACTGTAAATTGTATAAAAACAGAAAAGTTGTAACCGTACAACACAAAATACAATGTGTAAATTATAATACAGGTAAAACACCTGTGAAAAATCAATACGGATAATTCCTTCATATTAACACAGTACATTGTGCCCTATTTTTAACTAACTACCAATACACTGCTTCAAACTATAATTGTTCAAAATGTGTAGTTTTATTAGTTAATAAGAAAATAAGAAAATGTAATTGTTCAAAAATGTGTAACTGTTCAATAATTCAATGTTGTATTTAAAAATAAAAATATCTGATCAAAAAGATGTTGTTTATATTACTTTTACAAATAAAATAGGTTTATTATTATAAATATATATTTATATTATAATATTTACATTACGAACAAATCTAAATTAACAGTTGATTTCAAATCATATTTTTATGTGTATTCTACACAATAATGCAGTTTTGCGTCATGGTTACGTGATGACGTCATCTCACAACATCATTTAGCAACTTTAGCAACAAATCCACCCGTCTTTAGCAACTTCCCTGAACATTAGTTGGCAACACTGGTTTGATTTCATTGTGTTGTGAACTTATATTTGCTTTTTTTATTTTTTTTTATTTCATTGTGTTGTGCACTACTGGGCCACCGTAGAATTCAGACTTTTTTTCACACATTTTTTCCTTCTATTTGCTTCTTTTAGGGTGCGTTTACACTTGTAGTTCGGTTCGTTTGGTTCATTTGGTCCGGACCAAAAAGAAAAAAAAACATTTAGTCCTGTTCCGATTAGCGTTCAGATTGACAATTTTATCACCGAACCTAAAGGCATAGGGATACATTCACAACGTGATTGGTCGGATTTTATGACGTATTGCCTATTTTGAGACGGAACTTACCGAACATCCAAAACAATGCTGTGCTGAGGTAAATGCGCCTGTTGTGTGTGCGTAGCCTGCATATGATGGTATTTTGGCCAGCTGGGAACTTGTGAAGAGCTTGTAAAATGTGTAAAGTAGTCAAAACGGCAACGGGAATCCATCTGTCACACACAAATGATCTGCTGCGTTGAGACGCGCGTCTGATGCCTGTCATGGGCAAACTCGCGACTATGACAAGAAAAATCGACATGCGTGAGGATTCTGTCCTTTTTAGGGTCTCATCTTCCTGTTTTTGGTTCGTTTACATGTCTTTGGTTCATGTTGCGTTCATATATCATTCGAACCGCACCAGAGTTCGTTTGGAAGTGGACCGAGACCCATCTTTTCAGCGGTCTCGGTCCGCTTGTTTGGTGCGCACCAGGGTTCGTATGGCAGCGTTCACACATGCTCAAATGAACCGCACTAACAGAGCAATCGCACCAGGGTTCGTTTTATTCGAACCAAACATGACAAGTGTGAACACAACCTTAGCGTAAAAGAAAATCTTTAAAAAAATCAAGATCAACAAAATTTGTATGTTTGTTGTGTGTATTGCAGTGTTAATTTTGATTTTCAGATGAAAATGCTCCTTAGTCTTAGTCACATTTTTGTCATTTTTGTCTTTCATATTTTAGTCTAGTTTTAGTTGACAAAAAGTCATCATTTTTGTCAAGTCTTAGTCATTACTTTTAGTCAAGCTACAGTTACCAACAATAATTTTGATAGCTATTTTCTCTTTAGACCAATTCATTCAAGCTTATGAAAAATTTGAATCAAGGTTGTATTGACATTGCACTCTTAGCAGTAGCACTTGTGCAAATCTACAGATCCCTTTTCAGTGGTTCTCAAACTTTCTAGAGTGTCGTACCCCCTGAGGGATGTAGCAAATTAGCTCAAAATAAATAGGAATAATTAATCATAACTAGTTATAATTAATTATAAATATTTGGATCAGTTAACAAAATTAACTTAATGTAATAAAATTAATATTACAATCAATTAACCTGTTGTCCAATGAACACAGTGTTAATTGTTTATAAATTCTAAGAAATGTTCATTTCCAGGTTATGGGAAATAACAATCTTATGTACAGTACTACTCAGAGCATGTAGTCAGAATCTGCATGAATAGGGACTCCAGTATATGAGCATGAAACATGGACAACTTTACATGTGACATGAACAAGACTTTATTAACTAGACTAAACACTTAACTACTCTAACATTCACACACATACATGCATACAGTTTACCAAGAGAAAGAGAGAGCTAAAGCAGAATACAGGAAATCAAGAAGTTACAGCATTGTTTGAAATTCAGCAGATCAACAGCCTTGAGCAAACCATCAGTTTAGTTCTAACACACCCTTCTTTAAAAGGGGTAAGGATACTCAATGTATCAGATAATGAGACTAAGTTTCATACTTGCATGTCTCTCCAAGTTGAATTAAAACTGTCTAGTTCTGCCTGTGTGTTAGCTACGTTTGGGATGCTAGTTGCAGTTTTAGGGGGATAGGTTCACAGAACTTCGATAGAGTGAGTTTATGGGTAATTCATTAAATATAATGAATAATTGTGTGTCTGATTGGTCCAGACGCTACAGGGATTTAACATCCTTCTGTGTACCCTCTCTTTTCCACTTAGACTGCAGTTACACATTTCCATTAAGGGACAATATTTGCCCTCTTAAATCGATTTTTCCAGTGCATTTTTTACCTTTATAAATATCTTTATAAAATAAATAATGCTTAAAACAATTCAATAAATACAATGATGATAAAAACAAAGTGATACTTTTAAATATTACATTAAAACCACCAGTAGTCACTGTTTTTATGAGTGAATCAAGTCATTCATTCTTTCAGTATCAAAGCAAGCGGCTGTATTTATGAATGGATCATTGAATCGTTGACGATTCGTTCAAAGCCACAGATTTGTTCACGAAACACAGCTTGTTTGCTGCAGTTCTGCTGTGGCTTTCCTTGCAAAATAGAGCAAAAATACTGACAATACTGTTTAAAATGTACATCACTTAATATTACCCTTTTGTTTGTTGAACTGTTGTAGAAAATCAATGTCACATTTGAAATTGTGTGGATATTCGGGAAACATTGCATTCTTGCTTGTATAATATGATCAAAATTAAAAACAATAACTCACCAAAGAGTATCTTTTTGTATCCAAGAGAGATTTAATCTTAAATCTATATGCAGTCTGTCTATATTTGTTCTCCATGCTAGTAAATGTTAAATCCACACTTTCACAAAGTGAGTTCTACTGTCGAGAACAGCAGCGCGATACTGCCGTGGTTGCTGTCAGTTTTGACTGCGAAAGATGAGGTCATTTGACTGAATGTCGTGTTTTTACAGAATTAAACCTGCTAGAAAAACATGTTCAGTTTTTATGTTATTTTAACTCAGCATTTTGTTCGCGTACGTCAGTTTGAGAGCCATTTAAAGGGATTCTTAAAGGGATTCTTAAAGGGATTGTTCAGCCAAAAATTCCCTTGTGTCGTCCCGAACCCACAAGACTTTTATTCATCACAAGATTTCTGTCCATCCATTAAAAGTATGGGGAAACAAAGCTTCAAATCTCCAAAAAAAAACAAAAAAAAACAACAAAAACCACTCCCTGTTCACATGAGAGTGGGCGGCAGTGCAGCTCCTCAGGTTTATATCGTGATAATGTCCCCTTTGTATACATTGGGTATGAATTTCTATGGACCACTAAAGTTTTTTTTATTTTCTTCCATATAATGGTGTCCAATGTTGTTTGGACCAAACATTTTTCAAAATATTTTCTTTTGTTCTTTGCTCCATATCACTTTGCCAGATGTTTTCTGTTATTTCAGTAGGTCCTTACAGCCTTCATCCGCAATAGAAACAAAACCCACAACGACACCGACCAAGCTAATAAATATAGTAAACAAGAGAATGAAAACGACAAATTATTGTCATGGTTTTGCCACAATACATTTTATTGTGTCCTGAAAGCGTATACTCACTCTCTCTCTTTCAAACACACACATACAGTACGGACACACACTCACACAGAAACGTGTTGTCAGCGCTGCTCTGACAAATCAGTAAAATAGTTTAGCAACTTAAAAGCTTCATGACATTTCTCACCAGTGAGGTAATAACTGTGTGGTTCTTGAGGTAGATAAACTTACAGTTTCACTATTAGTAGAGACACTGCTGCCATGAGAGACACACAGACTCAGGTAGGCTAATTCTGTCTCTCACTGTGTTAATAACTGTATTATATTCTGCTATCAAGGCTCAAGCCTCTGTTACTAGCTCTGAAATGACATTTTGGAATTAGCAACAGAGACTTGGGATGAGATGCATAAGAAATTAGAGTGTTTTAAGGACAAAAACCTGACAAATGTCTTGAAATACACCATCAGAACAGTGTCTTGAGGTGTGGTAACCGTAGTATAAGAATAATTGACTCTGGGCCGTTAAATTATTATTCATGAACTTCATCATTTATCATGTTAACTGAGGCCTGTAGAGTCTGAGGTGTCGCTGTTGGGTTATCTGTGATTTCTCTGAGCGTTACACGGTCTGATCTTGGGGAGAATTTCCTGGGATGTCCACTCCTGGGAAGATTGGTGTCTGTTTCAAACACGTGTGAATAATCTTCCTCCTTCCTGCTTTTACAGAGGTGATCACATGTGCTGTTAAGAATCGGGACAGGACATCATGTTCATGGATGAGCTAATGTATTAAAGATTTATTAACATTACTGTAGTATGAAGCAGGGTGTGAATGAAAGCCGTTGAGGCGGAACGAGACTGCTGAAGAGATTGCTAATGAGAGACGAGTGTGACACACGTCTCGAGAGCAGTGGAGCTTTTATTATGCCGCAGTTGTCACTTCTGCTTCTTCCGGTCATGTGTATGTGTGATAACGCAGCGCTGTTTATCATATTAGACACATTTGTGTGTTAAAGGTTGTTATAATGTTACTCTATGTTCGCTCGGCGGCTGTTATGAGACACTTGTTACACACTGCAGTAAGAGATCAATATTAGTCATGGTAAAACATGGTACTCGCGGTAAATCAAGAAATCAAGATAAGACTCACTGTGTTGAGCTATATAACAATGAGTTTTCTGTCAATGAATGTATCCAAACAAACAGTTGCTCACCTGTGTAATAAAACACAGAATATATTAAAGCATCTCTGGTGTTTCCATGGTTTCTACAAATAAATATCCTCTGAAACCAAGGGTAACACGGGTATGATGTCATTGGTAGGCGACGTACGGATGCGCTTATTTCTATGGATTTAAACATTCTTGGAAACATTTGGGATAATGTACACGAGTCAACAAAATATACAACACTGTTCTAGTGGTTTTTGGATATTTTAATCCAATAATCTTACATATTGTGCTTTTAAATAAATAATGACAGTGTAATATGTCATGTGGTGTTGTTCATCTGAGGCTTTATTTTCCAAATTTTAGTACTTACCAAAGACCAGATGATTTTTTTTATTTTTTATTATGTCCCGATATGGAAAACTATGGAAGTGTGTGTGTGTGTGTGTAGAAAGAAAGAAAGAAAGAAAGAAAATGAAAGAATGAATGAATGAATGAATGAATTCAGGTTGATTAGGACACTTTTTCCAAGTCATCTCAATGGCAAAAAGTGTCCCAATCCACCTGAATTCACCCTATATATAATGCTGAATCTATAATGATGAATTAATGATTAAAGTTTCAAAATGATTTAAGTTGCTGCATCACCTCAATGAATTTATATCAGTGCTCTGTAGATAAAGGAAAAACGTATAAAGTTTTCTTCTCACCAGAAACAGCAAACTGTCTGAATGATGATTATGTAGTAATGTCAAACACACATTCATTGTTTTTAAGTGCAAAACCACACTTGGTTTAATGGCGACACTTTCCTTGTATTTCTTTGTTTCTATGTGCCGCCGTCCCAAAAGAAGAGGAGAGGAAACCATTGATGAAGGGTGAGATTCTGTTGTTTGAATATCTTTAAAGTGTGATCATGATTTGATGTGTGAGATGTGGCTTCATTCACTTTAGTTTTTATTCAGTTTAGTTTTTTCATTCAGTTTTCAGATTTCAAACAGTTTAAATGAACTTTACATTTTAGTTTAGATGCACGAGTTCACAAGTACAATAAATATTGAACTTGTCAAATAAGTGAGATGAACTTCTGACAGTCTGTTAAATGATTTTATACATGTAAATGCTTGACTTTAGTTGTGATGTCTCATATAATATGACTAAATCCAGATCAGTACATCTTTTTAATTTGCCATTGTCTGTGTATTTTCTGACTGATTCCACAGAAAAACGAGAGAATGAATCGGTGACTGTACTGATGCCGCTGCTGAAAGAGGATCTGGATGGAGTGAATGAGCAGGAGAGTTTACTTTAATGAGATAAGACACGCCCACCAGTGTCAATCACTCTGACATCAACACTTCATCTCCAGCTACAACAACAAAAACACATTTCTGCTTTCATAAGCCTCTAGAATCCGTCCAGTGAAAGAGAGAAATGAAGCCGTGTCTGTTGAGATGATGAACCTGCATGTAAAAAGCTTCTGTGGTTTTATATGAACCCAGAAACACAGTAATCAAACACTTTCTAATGTTACACTTCATACCTGTACCACTGTTAACATAATACTAGTGTGACTCTCACAGCTTTGATTTTCTGTGATTATCGACAGGAATATGATTTTTATGTTTTACCACAGCATTTGAATTTGCTGTTTTATGTAATTAACACCAGTGCCAGATTAACGTTCATGTTCAGAACTAATCACACGTCTTTGAGATCACATGACCTTCTCTTCATGTGTAGAAGTTCATTAGTGTGAATGAGACTAACAGCTTTGACCATTCAGTGTTATTCAGCTTCACTGTAAGTGACAGTATTATTGTAAAAATAACAATAATTATAACCAACTACTTACGTTGACAATCTTTTATTTATATATATATCATTCTGTTCATCTTCATCTTATCTGAATGATTGTAAATGTGAGTTGAATTTAAAGTGCCTTTATATTCATGCTGAAGCACTTACAGTAGCCTTATTGTACTTCTCAAAAAAAAAAAAAAAATGGAAAAACATTTTGCATAATACCACTGTGGTGTTTCTTGTGTTTTATTATTTTTTTCAGAAGCATGTTATTAATGAATATTTGAATTTAAAGTGCCTTTATATTCATGCTGAAGCACTTACAGTAGCCTTATTGTACTTCTCAAAAAAAAATATATATATTTAATACTCAGTGTCATGATACCACATTGTGGTGTTTCTTGTGTTTTATTATTATTTGTTTCATAAGCATGTGATTGATGAATATTATTGCTATATTGCTGATCTTAATGTCTGATCTCTTCTGTCCTCTAGTGGACAGACACTGATACAGCTTTTGCTTCCTAATAAATCTTTTAACATGAATTATTGTCTAGTTGTGTTGATTGTAATGACAAATGCCCAGCAATACAACGAGACTATAAAATCAGCTGTTGTTTTTTGTTTTTTTTTCTTTTTATTGTTAAATCAAGTACTGCATTTTCACCCAGTGCCAAGAAAAGGCTCTCCACATGCACTTCATCTTTTTTCTGTTGTCTTTTTATTAGTTTTGATATTTTTATATAGAAAAAAAACAATAGAAACAGCAGCAGATGGAAGAACAATTATGGTCATAATATTAAAAGTAAATAAGTAATAACAGTAGAAATTACATTTAAAAGAAAAAAAATACAGTTTCAGCTATGCTCAAAAATATGATCATGCAGTTATTAAAGCATTTCCACCAATGGTGGGCGAACCTCTTCCCAAAAATGTTTGTTTTCTACATTCCCAGAAGATGTGCATAATTGATCCATCTATAGGTGATACATGTGGATACATTTTACTCTGACAAAGTGAGGTGAGGAATTCATAAGTCCGTCCTGTAATTTTGTTAAAGGATATTGAGGTAAAAACAATCTTATATAGAGCACCACTGGTCTTCATCAAAGTTACACTCAAGCTCTGTTTGCCACACATCTTTCAGTGAGTCAGGGGAGAATCATGATGGTCTAACGGTGCTCACTTTTCCTTCTTAGTGTTGCTGAATGCATCAGAATCATCTCTATCCTAGATCACTCCAGTGAGAGTCACAAAAGTGCTTATCCGAGAATGAATCTGCAAATACTTATAAAACTGTCATGGAACTCTTGAGATTAAATCTGAAAAGGACTTTTTTTTGGGTTAGTTCACCCAAAAATGAAAATTCAATCATTTATTACTCACCCTCATGTTGTTCCACATCCATAAGACCTTAATTCATCTTCAGAACACAAATTAAGATATTTTTGATGAAACCCAAGAGGTATGTTGTTTACATCCAGCGCTGCAGGTTCTACATCAGAACATCGACTCATTATTGGTCGGCTCTTGCGTCAGCATCACACACATCGTGCTGATCATGTGACCAGCTTTGGCCAATAATGAGTCAGAGTTCTGACGTAGAATCTGGAAGCACTGGACACAAACAACATATGAGAATGACACAGAAGAGAAGATATTGTTGAATAAAGTCATTTTTTTTTGCGCACAAAAAGTATTCTTGTCTCTTCACAACATTAAGGTTGAACCACTGCAGTCACGTGACTGTTTTAACAATATCTTTAGTACCTTTCTGGACCTTGAAAGTGTTGATTATATTACTGTCTCTGATGAATCAGATTTCATCAAAAATATCTTAATTTGTGTTCTGAAGATGAACAAAGATCTTACAGGTGTGGAACGACATGAGGTTGAGTAATTAATGACAGAAATGTCATTTTTGTGTGAACTAACCCTTTAAATGCTTGTCCTGAGAGCGAGTGAGTCTCTGTTCAACTTTATAGAATGAGCTCCAGCAGACGAAGAGCGATAACTCTGACTAAAATATACCTACATGTAAAACGAGTAAATGTACTTTTATGAAAACAACAACAGTAAATAATGTGTCATTCATTGTTTTTACAGAAGTGATGTAATCTCTTCACTGCACTCTGAAATATACTGACAAACCAATAAGATTCATGATTTTGGTCACAGAGCTGCTGAAGTTACATAAAACTGCCACTTGGTGGCTCACAAACAGGCTGTTACCAACTGACAGCAAATTATTATTAATATGTGCATGCATATATTTGTATTATATTTCTATTTAGTTTGAGTATTGTCCATGTGTCAGGTTTTAGAGATGTACACATCACCACATAGGGAGAGAAAGTTAGAAATGATAATGTTTGGATTTGGTGGTAGCTCCGTTTTTTCACCACTTCTCACCATTTTTGTTAGAAATATAAACTGAATTTAGAAATGCTTTTGAAATGAAAAACTCTGTGTTATATATATATATATATATATATATATATATATATATATATTCATTTATTATTAATACATACTGTGATCTCAGACTGTGGTGATGTGGTTTCTCCACTGCATGGATCTTCATGTGTTTCTTCAGGTGACTTTTAATAGTGAAACTCTTTCCGCACTTCTCTCTGCTGTGAATCCTCTCATGTGTTTTCAGATTTTTTGACACACTGAATCTCGTCACAGTATGAACACCAACAAACTTTAACAGAACCGCCAGAGACTCAGACACACTAAAACAAGGTGACTCTGTGAGAATACAAGCATTTGAGCCTCAAAAGATCTGGAGAAAGTGCACAGTCGAGAAGCCCATCGACTCGAGATCCTACAGTGTCCAGCTGGATTCTGGAGGTGTTATAAAGAGAAACAGGGAACATCTCTGAAGGGAGCATGGAATGACCCCTAGAGACTCTAACCAAACAAAACAAAAGGTAGTGAAACAGAAACGCAGAAACCGCTGACGTTCAGTCACAACTCACCAGCAATATGGAGAATGAGATGTAAAGCGCTGTACAGTCCCATCTGTTTTCACAAAAGCAGGACGTTTAGTAAAGAAACCTCGACAATTAAAAGATGAAAAGGGTGTAAAACTATATTAATATATATATTCTATATTAATATACTATAAAAATATTAAACAAAGAGAGAAAGGATGTGACAATAGGAACAATTGTTGTATATTTTGTTGTAGTAGGGAGCTGAAGGGGAACACAGCCGAGGGTAACCACATGTGAGATGTGTGTAGGAGTTCATTAAAGATGAGTCAAGTAGATTCAGATGATTGTCTTTATTGAATAAAAAAGACACACTGAATGTTTTCTGTAAATTGTGATAAAAAAATATATATTATTTGCTTAGTGTAGCAAATTAATTATTCATATTTCCGTTGAGCTAATTATAACTCATATAAATATTTGGATCCCCTAGAGCAGGGGTGGGCAAACTCAGTCCTGGAGGGCCGCTGTCCTGCAGAGTTTTGCTCCAGCCCTAATCAAACACACCTGAACCAGCTAATCAAGATCTTCAGGATTACACGCAGGTGAGTTTTATCAGGGCTGCAGCTGAACTCTGCAGGGACAGCGGCCCTCCAGGACCGAGTTTGCCCACCCCTGCCCGAGAGCATGTAGTCAAAATCTGCATGATTAGGGACTCCAGTATATGAGCATGAAACACGGACAACTTTACGTGTGACACGAACAAGACTTTATTAACTAAACACTGAAACTACTCTAACACTCACACACATGCATACAGTTTACCAAAGAGAGCTGAAGCAGAATACAGGAAAGCAAGAAGTTATAACATTGTTTAAAATTCAGCAGATCAACAGCCTTGAGCAAACCATCAGTTTCTTAGTTTAACACGCCCTTCTTTAAAAGGGGCAGGAACGATTAAAGGCACAATATGTAAGTTCAAGTTCAGTTTATTTATATCTGCACTAATAAAACAGTCACACAACTGACCAAAGTGCTGTACAGAGCTTCAGAAAGAAGAAATAAAAGATATAGAATCAACAACACAGCTAAAACACAGTTTAAAAAAATAAATAAATAAATAAAACAAGGTATAGACACTTA
The DNA here is from genome assembly GCF_019924925.1 of Ctenopharyngodon idella. Lineage (NCBI taxonomy): Eukaryota > Metazoa > Chordata > Actinopteri > Cypriniformes > Xenocyprididae > Ctenopharyngodon > Ctenopharyngodon idella. The sequence continues at coordinate 15,147,803 of NC_067222.1, read as the reverse complement.
ACAGCATAAAAACACGGCAAGAACCATAGAAGAAGATTAATTATAATCCATGGAAAACAAGTACGTTTTTAGGAGAGACTTAAAAGTAGTCAGGGAAAGAGCTAACCTGATTTCTAAAGGCAGATTTTTCCACAAGTATATACAAGGATGGAGTATATGGTTGCAGCAATTCAGATAAATAGATTGGGGCGAGATTACGTAGAGATTTATAAACAAATAAAAGGATTTTAAAATCAATTCTGAATTTAATAGGCAGCCATTGAAGGGTCCTCAAAATTGGAATGATATGATCGCTTTTACGATGTAAGATTTTTTGTAATAAAACATCCCAAAACCACTTGCTCAAGTTGTGTACTTACATTATCCCAAAAGTTCCCAAGGATTTGTTAATTAGGGCTGTGCAAAAAAAATCAATTTTTCGATTAATCGTTTTTTTAAAACGCGGTCGATACGATATCGATTTTCAAAAGCCACGTATCGATTTTTTTTCATATTTTTGCAAATATTGGACATAATATCTGATTGACGTTAATCATATTACTAGACTTCTCCACTAGATGTCATCCTCTTATTTATCACAGCGGGGCCGGTCTCACTCATTCAGTGCTGAACATGGCGGATGCAGCTGCGCCTTTCAGCGTGAAAGACATTCCGGACAGCTGAAGGAACTGTCGGTTTCTCGATCGAGCCAGCGCTGCATGGTCATTAAAGTTTATCATTTGCACGCGTTTTCAAGCTTTGCCAATATAAGCATTCAAGTGAAAGAGAACTCGCGCGCGCTGTGACAAGTTTTGTGTGCGCGTCACACACACCCGAAGAGCTCAGAGCTGCGCGCCTCCGACAGCGTGCAAATAAGAAAATTAATTCCCTTTTACCTGTCATTGCGTCTAAACGGACAAATTTACACAAATTTATCTCAAAATCTCCGCCTTTGCGAGTATCGCGGTAAACATAGTCGGTTACGGTTTTGGTAAACAGTAGAGAAAGAACGCATGCGTGTCATTACTGTATGTCTCAGTGCATTAGTTTTAAAGTGACAGACACCTAAAATTCCAGAAGCTGTCTGTGTTTTAATGTTAATCAAACTAAAGAGAAAATCACTCTGTTCTTCACTAAATAATGTTTTTGTAACTTTAATAAGGATTAACCTTTATTTATTTTGTACAGTGAAGATTATATACAGTGTTTATTTGTGCTATTGCTTGTAGTTTAATTATTTATTTATTTATTTTTAATTAATGACAGTTTACTTGTCTTTAATAATCTTTGAAATTTATATTAGTAGTTTTAGCTGTCTTAAATGGAATCAAGAATTGTTAAATTTCACTGGTATCTAAAATATTGGGTGTCATAACATTATTCATTACAATATAGGTGGGCTATACATGGGTCAAAAACAACAAAAACAATAACTATTTTATTAATTTATTATTATTTTATTTATTTATTTATTTATTTTTTGTGGTGGGGCCAGTGAAAATTTATTGTATTCATTGAATAAAAAAAAAAATAAAAAAAATATCGAGAATCAAATCTAAAAATCGAATCGAAAATCAAATCGAGAATCGAAATCGAATTGAGACCTTGAAAATTGAAATCGAATTGAATCAGTGACGTTATTTCCGAGCTATCCTCACCTTCCACTTGTAGAAGCCATAGAGATAGATATACATAGATGCCTCATTAGCGGCCGTTTCAATGTGCTGCTATACGTAAGCTGCTAATGAGATCAACTGAGGCAAGCAGGCTTTGGCACAAACGGAAAAATAAAACAAGGATCAGTATCGGCGGCATGGCATTTGAGATGAAGGAGAACTACGCAGCAAACTTGGACTTGACAGAGACTCCGCTCTCGCATGTTTTAATAGACAGGTAAGCAAATATGCATTATTATATATATTAATATGCATTATTTATTATTAACCAACCAAATCATATGCCAAATAGTCACATATCAGTAACAGAGCAATATAGCATTAAATTTCACATTCCTTGCAGTGAATTTATTACGATGACATAAAATAGTGTGATCAAACATACAGGTAATACAAAAAACAATTCATTACCTCATCCGTGAACATGATTTGTGAATTTCATACTTCTCTGTATGGTGAAATCAACATCTCTTCTTCATAGCATCATCAAGCTTCACCTTTGTAATTGTTTTGAAAATGTGACCTCTGGTGGTGAAAACTTATATAGTGTGCCTTTAATGTATCAAATAATGAGACTTAAGTTTGATACTTGCATGCCTCGCCCATTTGAATTAAACTGTCCTGATGCAGTTTGTGGAGGCTCCCGGTGATCTTTGCTGATGTTGTCTTGATGAGAGAGAATTAGTTGGAGTCAGAGGATCTTTGGTGGATGGAAAGTCAAGGCCGCAGCCTGGCACAAGCTTGAGGGTCTTCAGACGTCTTCTAGTTCAGCATCAGAATTCAAAGTTCTCTCCTGGAATATTCAGGGTCTGAAAGCAAGACTTGAAGAAAAAGATCTACTGAGAATCTTTGCAGAAAATGACATTGTGTGTGGAAGAAAATTAATGCCAAATGTTTTTGAAACAAAAAAGCTTGTTGAATTGCACTAATTGAAAACAAATGCATTGCATTAACCAAGCTTGCATTTTAATGCAGGCTGAAATTCAACATGGTTGTATATTTAAGCTGTGAATATTTCAATTTCAAACATTTCACACACATTCAAAATTCAATAATCAATATTCACCTTTCAGATTTCACTTCACAATCATCCAAAATCCCATTTGTGGCACAGCAAAGTGTCGTGAATCATCTCTAAGACTGACACTTAAGATTTAATCCTACACTTCACTTAAATTACTTGAGATGCTTGATAACTAACTTTTAAGCGCAGCTTTGAGCCAAGAATTTTTTTACTCTTGAGTCAATTCTTAGCAGTGTTCTTGTGAGTAATTCTCAGAGGCTTGATAAATACGGGCCCAGATCTCTAAGCTTTTTTTGCAGTTTTTTTTTTTTTGTTATTAATTACAATTAATTATTATTATAATTATATAATTATTAATTAAATGTATATAAACAATAGAGATTAGTTTGTAAAATTAAATTGCTACAAATGCTGTTGAATGAGCTTACTCAATACTACATCCATATTCTTGCACTATTTCACACATCCACCTTTGTAAATAACATTTATTTTGAATTGTTTTCCTTGAATCATTTATTTTTATTGCAGAAGGCAATGATAACATCAGCATAGAAAAAAATAACAATAGATGCAAATTAAATAAACTGCTTTAACATTTCCAGGCACAGTAGGTATACCTAAAAGCAGCATTCAAGTAAAAATGGAATAATCAAATGGAAAAATACATTTACATGAAATGTTACATTTTTTATGTAATTTACTCTTTTTGAATACATTACTAGATATGGAAAAAAGAGTGACATTTCAGTGACCCATATATACATACATATACACTATATTGCCAAAAGTTTTGGGACACCTTTACGTGCACATGAACTTTAATAACATCCCATTCTTAATCCGTAGTGTTTAATATGGAGTTGGCCCACCCTTTGCAGCTATAACAAACTCTTTTGGGAAGGCTTTCCACAAGGTTTAGGAGTGTGTTTATGGGAATTTTTGACCATTCTTCTAGAAGCACATTTGTGAGGTCAGGCAGTGATGTTGGCGAGAAGGGCTGGCTCACAGTCTCCGCTCTAATTCACCCCAAAGGTGTTCTATCGGGTTGAGGTCAGGACTCTGTGCAGGACAGTCAAGTTCCTCCACACCAAACTCACTCATCCATGTCTTTATGGACCTTGCTTTGTGCACTGGTGCGCAGTCATGTTAGAACAGGAAGGGGCCATCCCCAAACTGTTCACACAAAGTTGGGAGCATGAAATTGTCCAAAATGTCTTGGTATGCTGAAGCATTAAGAGTTCCTTTCACTGGAACTAAGGGTCAAGCCCAACCCCTGAAAAACAACCCCACACCATAATCTCCTCCACCATTGCCAGACAGAGAAGCGTGATTGGTCACTCCAGAGAACACGTCTCCACTGCTCTGGAGTCCAGTGGCAGTGTGCTTTACACCACTGCATCCGACGCTTTGCATTGCACTTGGTGATGTAAGGCTTGGATGCAGCTGCTCGGCCATGGAAACCCATTCCATGAAGCTCTCTACGCACTGTTCTTGAGCTAATCTGAAGGCCACACGAAGGTCTGTAGATACTGACTCTGCAGAAAGTTGGCGACTTCTGCGCACTGTGTGCCTCAGCATGCGCTGACCCCGCTCTGTGATTTCACGTGGCCTACCACTTCATGACTGAGTTGCTGTTGTTCCCAATTGCTTCCACTTTGTTATGATACCACTAACAGTTGACCGTGGAATATTTAGTAGTGAGGAAATTTCACGAATGGACTTATTGCACAAGTGGCAACCTATCACGGTACCACGCTTGAATTCACTGAGCTCCTGAGAGCGACCCATTCTTTCACAAATGTTTGTAGAAGCAGTCTGTATGCCTAGGTGCTTGATTTTATACACCTTTGGCCATGGAAGTGATTGGAACACCTGAATTCAATTATTTGAGGGGGTGTCCCAATACTTTTGGCAATATAGTGTTATATTATATATATATATATATATATATATATATATATATATATATATATATATATATATATATATATTATATTAGATAAGATTTTGTTACCTACCTGTTTGGTACTGAGCCGCCTGTTTTAAGAACTCATCCTCCTCACGTCTAGTGGCTAAATGTGAGAAAAGCCCATTAATAAAAGTTTACAGCAGGGGTGTCCAATCCTGCTCCTGGAGGGCCACTGTCCTGCAAAGTTTAGCTCCAACCCCAATCAAACACACCTAAACCAGTTAATCAAGGGCTGTGCCCGAAATTGTCCCCTATACCCTTAAAATAAGACACTAGTCGAGGGGACAGACATGTGTAGTGGTCTCCGAAACCACAGTGGATGTTATTGAGTGCACTCCTTCAATCCCATAATGCACTGCAATAATGAGTGTACAACTGATGTACTCAATTCATTGTGAGGGTCATGCCGAATGAATTGCCACATCTCCCTTCCGGTGCACTCAGTGTCCGAATTCGCTCACTCATTTTCATTCACTGCTTCAAATATACTATATATTAGTGGAGTAATGTAGGGAATAGTGAATGAGGGTAAAACACAGCTAAGATCTCACTTGGCATGCTAGAAACTTCCAGGCAGGTGTGTTGAGGCAAGTTGGAGCTAAACTCTGCAGGACAGTGGCCCTCCAGGACTGAGTTTGGACACTCCTGGTTTACAGGAAGCATCTTCTTTATAGCCAATGCAACACTGAATGCATCAAATAATCTCTAGTATCTCCATTCATACAGTTATAAGAATAAAATGTCACTGAAGGCATGAAATTATTTTTTTCTGTATTCTGTATATGTGTGTATGTAAATGAGACCTGCTTCCAGCATCAACCATGTCATCCTGGGAAAAATGACCTCGATTCCTCCTCAGCAATTCTACAACGTCCACATGCCTACAGACATAGAAAAATGTCACATGTGTTTAATTGACTTCACCTTACAGGTCACCTGTTGTGTATAATGGAAGAAAGAAGGTCATATTAGCTGTGTCCCAAATCAGAGGCTGCATCTTTCGAAGGCCAAATGCGTCAGCAGCATGACGAAGGTTATCTCAATATGAAGGCTCCTTTGAATGAGGCTTACTAATGCGTCCTTCTGTCCCTCTGCCACGAAGGATAGAACAAGTGGATTTTTTTTAAACAAAATATTTGATCACACTTTTAAATACAAGTACTGGGTTTCAAATTAATATTACTCAAATGAACTTCTATCTTCCTAAGATGCAATTTTATGTTTATAGTCAAGTCACAAATTAGTTTTGTCTCTGAATTAGTGCAAAGCTATTGTTTTGGAATGAGTGTGAGTAAATGCAATGCTAACTATGAATGATTATTTGGCGAGTTGCATCAGAACAGACTTGCTGTGACTCATTGATGGTTTGCAACCTCCAGTTTAAAACCAGTGGTCTAGATCGCCTTAAAGACTGTCTGTATAAATTACACAGCAAATAGTTAAGTCAAAACTTTGAAATTATGGCAATTACTTTTTGTGGACCCAAAAAGCATTTGGACACTTAAACCAGTACTACCTGAAGCGTTCAGCATTGTGAAGTGGTGTATCACCAAAGCGATCTTTAGCATCGACATCAGCCCCTTCATTTAGCAGATACTCCACCACATTCAGATGCCCCTCACATGCAGCGACGTGGAGAGGAGAGCGGCCATCATAGTCTGCCATGTTCAAGTCAGAGCCCTATATAGAAAGATATGAATCATAACCAGTATCTTGATTTGCTAAACTGCATTTAATACTGGAAACCAGCACAGCTGACATGTCTGCATGCTCCTGGACCATTTTTAATATAATAAAAAATATTCAATAACAAAAAAGTTGCAGGCATACACTATCACAAACTGTAAAAAGTTTGGAATAGGCTGCATTTATTTGATTCTGCTTTTTACAGGTAGTGTTAATCTTCAAAAATGGGTGTCCAAACAGGTATCAATATCTTACCATTTCCCTTATGGCCTTTAAAGTGTCAGTGTCTCCGATCTTAGCAGCACCGCAGACCAGAGTGGGAGTTAGTGCATCTCGTATGGCGTCAAGCTCCTGTGAATGCTTCATCACATCATCATAGTTTACATTAAAATACAGGGCACCAAACCTGAGTACGAGTGTACACTATATAGGGGCTTTCACACCAGGTAGTTATAGGAACTCAGTTATAGGAACTAGCCACCAGGGTGATCCCTGAACTGAATCTTCCCCTAGAGCCATTTTATTATGTAGACGTACATATAAGTTATGCGACCTAAAAGAGCAAAAAGGAGGGCTAAGAGACGAAATCTCATACAACTTTCAGTGCTACATATCATTGAGTCTAAGAGAAGAACACGATGCTGCAGACAAAGGCGACAGGTAAATGCTAACATTAGCTTTCTGTATGTTAGGGAGTAAAAGTATATGTAATCCGTGGAGTAAGTATGTACAGTATGGCATGCGTTCAGCCAATCAGCATACACTTACGTCACTGGTAATTCCTATCGTGCTGGGTTCGACCTTACTCTGAAGTAGGAGCTAATTTAGTCCCCCCAAAAGGAGTTCCTAGAACTAAAATCATTCCTGCGGTGCGAAGAAAAGCCAGTACTTCCAAAAGTTATAACTATGAAAACTTTCCTCCGGTGCGAAAGCTCCTCATGTACACTGTACGAAACACAGCAGTTTCATTACAAAATGATTCAGTGATTTTGAACGAGTGAATGATTCAATGACCCATTTATAAGGACAGGTCACTGCATCTGCTTTTGTATCTTGGCTGGTTAGGACTGTCATGGACAGCTATCCCAAAAATATTCTTCATATTCTGTGCAGTGGGAAGTTCACAGCAGTGACAAAAATGAATTTTTACATTTAAATTGATTTTAAATGGACTTTTATACATGCATGTTTTTCCAACCTTATTAGACGTATGCATGATGTTTTATGTCAAATTTTTACATTTATTCAATGAATAAGAAAAATTGGGATTTCATTTATTTATTTTTATTTTTTTGTTCATTAATAATCACACACCCCTGTTTGTTTAAATTACAAAACAAAGTTAGAAACAGAAAAAGTGCAGGTTACATTACCTCGTTACAGCTAACGTTGAGGGACTTGGCCAAGATCTGAATAAAGCGACTGTCGCGGAGAGAAAGCTTTGCTCCGTCCAGATCAGCGGTCATCTCACCACGCAGATTACGACACAGCATCTTATGAACAAATAACATGTTTGATTAGGTTATTTAAAATGGGTAATAATTATTATCAAATCAAGTAACATGCAAAAAAAAAAAAAAAAAAAAAGACAAGGTCAAATCAAGGTCAATAAATCTCTTAAAATATCATCAACAACAAAAAGAAATGATAAAACTTACAATGCTTTGCGAAGAGTAAGTGCATGAACCAGGCTTTTTATAGACATGGCGAACAAGCTAATGAGAAACAGCTGCAGACAATCAGTGCTGATATGGGGCAAAGGATGCTGGGGAATGTAGATGGGATGGTAACAGTCTGTGATGGAGTGGAGTGCCCCCTGGTGGCCCTCAAGGGCACTCCAGCTGGTGATCGTAACAGGTAATGTGTATGTTATTGACCCAAATGTGGTTTAAATGTATTTTTTAAGAGACATTTTCCATACCTCCTTCTTCTCTTCTGGACTGAGGTCTTGTTTTTCCAGCACATAGGAGAGTTTTGAAAGAGCGGCTTCTGTGGTCATATCAAACCCAGCGACCAAACCGGCATCACTCAGAGCCTGAGAGGGAATATTAAATTACACACTGCTGGAATACCCCCACATAAGGCCTTTAAAGGCACAATGTGTAATTTTCGCTGCTAGAGGTCACTTATTCAAAACAAAGGCGTAGCTTGATGAGGCAGTGAATGAGTGTGGAATCATGGGAGTTGTTGTCTTCACCTCCACAGCTGATGGAAAGCAATCTATTAAAAGCTACGATTAAAATTAAGTTAAATGTTCGCCTCCTTCTTCCCCGAACTTTGTTACAGTTCCATTTGATCACTTAAATTAACATTATTTTATTTCATTCTAATGAAATAGATGCGAGTTCTGATTTACTAATCATATAGGTCACTTTACTTGACAAATTAAAATTGAATTTAATCAGGGTAATGCAGCACTGTTTTACTTGGTCAAAACAATCATACTAAAATACATTTAAGTGTGTTGAAAGTTATGTTATCTGATTATATAATATTATATGATGGAGATGGAGAAAGTGCTGTATTACTGTTACTGTGGCTATGTTAGCCAATTGACAAAATAGCATTGTCTCAGAGGCGTGGTACAAACATGTTATACTTGCGGTAAATCAAGAAAACAAGCGATTCAAACAATAAGACTAACCGTGTTGAGCTATATAACAATGAGTAGCTTTCTGTCGATTAAAAAGTATCCAAACAGTTGCTCACCTGTCTAATAAAACACATAATATACTAAAGCGGGTTTCTACGGAAGTAAAACTGGAAATCGAGGGTAATGCGGATATGATGTCGTTGACAGACAACGTAGTGACACGGAACATTACACTGGTTCAAATAGCTGATTTCCAGTGGTGGAAAGATTTTTATATGCCCTGTAACTTAAAGGGTTAGTTTCACCCAAAAATGAAAATTCTGTCATTAATTACTCACCCTCATCTTGTTTCAAACTCCTAAGACCTTCGTTCATCTTCAGAACACAAATTAAGATCTTTTTGATGAAATCTGAGCGCTTTCTGACCCTCCATAGACTGCAACGTTATTACCACTTTTTATGGCCCAGAAAGGTAGTAAAAACATCGTTAAAATAGTTCATGTGACTACAGTGATTTAACCTTAATGTTATGAAGTGACCAGAATACTTTTTGTGCACAAAATAAACAAAAAAACCCACTTTATTCAACGATTTCTTCTTTTCCATGTCAGTCTCTGACACTGTTGACGTAGTAAACACAGTGCAGCACTTCCAGGTTCTACGTCAGAACATCGGTTCATTATTGGCCGGATTCTGCGTCAGCATCACACGCATGTATCGTGGTGCTCACATGAACAGCGTCAGAGAGTGACACAGAGAGAGGAAATTGTTTAATAAAAAATGTCATCAATAAAGTCTTTTTTTTTTTTTTTTTTTGTTCACACAAAAAGTATTCTGGTCATTTTATAACTTTAAGGTTGAACCACTGTAGTCACATGGGCTATTTTAACAATGTCTTTACTATCTTTCTGGGCCATTACGTTGCAGTCTGGGGTTAGAAAGCTCTCGGATTTCATCCAAAATATCTTCATTTGTGTTCTGAAGATGAACGAAGGTCTTACGGGTTTAGAATGACATGAGGGTGAGTAATTAATGACAGAAATTTCATTTTTTGGGTGAACAAACCCTTTAAGAGCCATATAATATGTTGTTTATTTAGATAAAAAGAACATCAGAATGGTTTGACCTGTAATATCTGTATGTAGTGATGCAGTTAGACAAACTAGCTTATTTATATGTACAAATCATACAAATGCCCCATTCTGAAACATACATTTACATTGTAAAGAAATAAAAGATCCACCTTTGTTGAGACTTTCTGGTGCATTTCACTTATAGCCAATAAGATTTCCTGTAGCACTTTCATTGGTCAGGGCTGGAAGTGTATTCTGATTGTTTGATAACTTTTGACAACATTTAATTTAAGAGCACGGAGAGATTCGCGATTGCACACTACACAGAGCGCGCACTCATCTGAGTGAGAGGAGAGGCAGTTCACTTGTATATTGAGAGCTTGCGTCGTTTTCTGCCATTACATGAATGTGCTCTCGCGTTACAATAATGCGCTCTCGACATTTGTAATTAAAATACACCATTGAAACCTGTGGGTATGATTAAAATTATGCCCAATACCTGCAATCCTGCGTTGTAACTGAAATGAGTGACAGCAGGAGGAGGCGGGTGTGTGTCAAACCAAAGTCCCTTTAAGACAAGTCATTTCACTCGGCGGCCATCTTTGAAACGCCTCTCGGGCATTCAAGTGCAGCTCCTATTTCTTTGAATGGGGAAACATCAAATTCTCCAAAGCTGTTTGCCAAGCTTTCGATTAAATTTCATATTTGAAATCACCAATGAAATCTGACAACAACTGTCTCATAAATTTTGTTTCTAAACGCTCGAATCATGACAAAAAAACGGTATTTTTCAGGCTAGATCAAGCTAATGCGCAGACCTAAATGCACGTCTCGCATCTCATTTCGTAGGCGCGCGTCTGACTGTTTCTATAGGAACCGGAGCTTCTAACGGCTGCTGCGGTGACGCGATGATTCTTCTTATTTAGAAGGCGGGACTTATTCCGCCATATTGCGCGTTGCACTTTCTCCCATTCAAAACAATAAGAGTGATGCATCTTGTGTTATTCTCTTTGGTCAAACTCGCTGTCGGGGAGATGAGAGAATGAGAACGCTCCGCTGGTAAAATATCAGGGTTTTCATTGGTCCGTTTATGATCGGATAACTTTATTGGCTACCAATATGCTGGTCAAAGGTTTCAATATTAATTCAAATTGTAGGCATACTCGGTCACGGAATGTGATTTTACAAGTAGCGAAGTAGATTACTAAGCTTAATTTGTACTTAAGTACAAGTAAAATTATAGAATAAAAAAATGTACTCAAAGTACAAAAATCCGAAAAAACTACTTAATTACAGTAACGTGAGTAGTTGTAATTCGTTACTTCCACCTCTGCTGATTTCTTTGGATTTAAATATTGTTGGAAACATTTGGGATAATGCAAGTACACACGTATATAAAATATGTAACATTGTTCTAGTGTTTTTTTGGATATTTTAAATATTTGAATTTTTGGATATTTGAATTTACATATTGTGCCTTTAAGCAAACTCCCATACCTGGCCAGTGGCGTATGAGGTTGTGACCGTGCCCCGGAGGCACTGGGTGCAGTTGATCATGATGAGACCTCTCTCTGTCGCTTTACGGATCTCATCCAGCAGCTCGGTGTCATTGTCAGGGGCGTTACCGCTGCCGTAGGTCTCCAATACGATCCCAGCCATAGGAGGCTGCAAGAAGGCCTTGACCTGATGAGAAAATGGATCTCATTTAAACATTCTAAAAGTTCAGCCAAAAATGAAACTTGGTTTCATTATTTAATTAAAATTGTAAAAAAAAAAAAAAATGGAGAGAATGGAGAGATTTGGCAAAAATAAGTGTGCAAATAAAGGCAGACATTACCACACAGCAGAGATGGAAACTCGAGTCTGCTAGTCGCACTTAAGTCGCAAAAAAAAAAAAAATTACTTGCGACTTGACTTGGACTTGTGAACAACTGACCAGAGACTTGACTTGGACTTAAAGACACGTAAAACACGTGTCATTTTGGTACAGCATTTCCGATTATGTTCTCTCTTTACTATCCCACATGACAGGATGAAACACAACATTTTACTATTCATTCTTAATTCATTCATTCTCTGTCAATATGTGCCAGCATTATTATATTGTGCGTAACGCATCTGAAGGCACACATATTGTTCATCCATTGGAAAGGTGCTGTTATATAAATGAACAACATACAGTAGCATCGGGAAAATTGGGAGAATTCCGCTCATAAATTGGTCCAATAGTACTTCGTCGACATAAAGGCAGTAGTTTCACCCGGGACATGGAAAGCGCGAGTCATCATAGTTCATTTTCAATGAGAGACACACAGCGGCTAATCGCAGCCAATTCTATAGCGGCAAAGACGCAGTGCTGTCGGATTTTGTGGTGTCTTGAGAGGCATATTCTCCAGCCATTGTCATTGTAGTAAAATTTAAGCCAATGGCAAGACGATCCAACAACGTGTGTTCTGTTTATCTTCCGCATGTGTGCACATCTACACAGACGTACATCTGTCTCGACCATTAACCGCACAGCAAGCCATATTATTTGATAAATGTATGAAATAATCAAGAAAAAAGCACAAACACGGCAGAGAAGCCAAAGTTCAGTGGCTGGAATTAGCTGAGGTAACGTGACGGCTCAGCGGCAATCCACCTGTCACTCAAGTGACCACGCCCTTAATTATGCAGAACTTTAAGGCTTAATATAATTAAGCCATGACAGTTGTCATGAAGGGCAAAATTAGCTATATAGACCAAAACCACAATTTGTACCAGCTGTAAACATGTTTTTTTTTTTTTTTTCTGCTGTAAAGTTGGGCATTTTAACATGTGGGTCAATGAGATTCTGCTCTCTTTTGGAGCCTGTCCCTAGCGGCCAGTTGATGAATTGCAGTTTAAGTCACTTCCGTATTGGCTTCAAGAGAAACTGGGGGATGAAACTGGGGGTTGCCGCTTGGTTTACACCAACATAATGAGTTGTGGGTGGGACCTTGATATCGTGGCTCCACTTCACACTCACTACTGCACAGACTTGAGACTCCAGATGCCAGCGCCATATTGGTACACTGGCAGCTTCACTTACTACAATGGAAGAGAGTGAATGGGCTTTCGTCCATCTTTTTTTACAGTCTATGGTTTATACACGGGTTTTATTACCCGTATTTTTTTCTCATGGTGACTGTTGTCCCTAAATTCCAAATAGTAATGTTATTAAATTTAGTGTGAAATTAATAGTTTTTTTATTGTGAATAAAAATTAAATGAATGATTTAAGTAATACTTTGTGTGCTTTATTAGACATATTAAAGTAGAATATTTGATATTTCAAAACACTATTAATAACTAAGTGAAAGAACTGTTGCTAAAAATAGAACAAAGACTTGAGACTTGACTTGACTTGGCCTTTAGGGTCTTGTGAACATGTCTGCCACATGGCCTTACTTTATCAGCAGTGATTCCTGGGAAGAGTCGCAGGAGACCCACATTACGGTTCAGTTGTGTGTTGACAGTGAATCTGGCAGTTGTATTGGCTCGCCACACAATGTCCCAGTTAACTAAAGAGTAAAACATAAAACATACTCAAAACAACACGTCTGAATAAAATAAATAACACGGCATCATCACTAAAAAGGGAGTTGCAATGTGACATAATATACTATTAAAAATGTAACTTTTCTTAATAATTTGTGCATAGTTATTACGTGTGCAGTTTTTATAAACTAATATTAATTTTGAATCTACACAAGACTAATATTTGTATTTTGTAATTTATTCTTCTCACCACAGGATTATTAAACAGCAAATGATTGAAAATTGAAATCAAATTTATTAAAAACTAAATAGACATTAAAAAAGGAAAAACCAATCAAAATGACAAAAACACAAAACAAAAGTACTAAAAATGTAACTAAAATGTAAAAGAAAGTTTTCTGCCAGTGAACCTTCCACTATACATTCATAAAAATGTAATGAATAACTTGTCAACTACCAATGATGACTTTTTGAAGTTGGATATGGATATGAGTTAGTATATGGATTACATCTACTCAACATTTGTTTAAGTGTCATCATTTGCTCAATTCAACGTTGTTCCAGACCATGCAATTAGGCTTTCACAAGATTCAAAAACACCATAAACTATCATAAAAGTATATGACTGATCTTCTGAAATCATATAACAGCTTTATGCAAGAAACATTCATTTAAGTCAGCGGTGCCCAACCCTGTTCCTGGGGATCCACCTACCTGCAAAGTTTAGCTCCAACCCTGATCAAACACAACTGATATCCAGGAGCACTTGACAATTACAGACAGCTGTGTTGAGCAGGGCTGGAGCTGAACTCTGCAGGAAGGAAGATCTCCAGGAACAGGGTCGGGCACCCCTGATTTAAGTGATAAACAGAAATCACATGGACCACTTTTACGATACTTCGATAATGTTATTGCATCCTTTTTGGAGCTTAAAGGATTAGTTCACTTCAGAATTAAATTTCCTGATAATTTACCCATCCCCATGTCATCCAAGATGTTCATGTCTTTCTTTCTTCAGTCGAAAAGAAATTAAGGTTTTTAAGGAAAACATTCAACAAAAGAAGATATTTTGAAGATTGTTGGTAACCAAACAGTTGATGGGCCCCACTGACTTCCTTTTTTTTTTTTTTTCTTTCCATACTATGGAAATCATTGGGGCCCATCAACTGTTTGGTTACCCATATGTAATGAAGGCCAGCTAGTAAGAGCTGTGTGAGTAAACCTCACTCCCTTGATCTCAAGAGGCACTCTAACGGATAACACTAGAGACTGCGGTCTTTAGCCTCCTTGTTAGAACGTCTGCCTCCCACGCCAGAGACGTGGGTTTGAGGCCCGCACAGAGCAGGCGAGTAGGACCTAGGGGATTACGCTTATACTTCAAAATATCTCTTGTGTTCAGCAGAACAAAGAAATTCATACAGGTTTGGAACAATTTAAGGATGAGTAAGTGCCAAATTATTGTAATTGCATTAAAAAAAGCAACCAATACATAGTGAATTTCTATGGCAGAAAAAAAGTAAAAGAATAAAAAAATAAAATAGAAAAAGTAAATTTTGCGTGAATTTTCATTTTTTTTGAAAACTATTTTATAAATAGACCCATATAGGACTAAGACTGTGTATAAATGTTGGCAGAAGAGGAATCACTTTTGATGTCGACATTGCATTGTGCTAATGGCGGCAGGTTTGGAGAGGTAAACGCGTTAAAGCTTCCAGGGTCCACTTTGGTGACACGATTGCCCCTGAACAGCTTATGATGAAAATACAGGCAAACCTGTGAAGAAAGACACAAAGGGCTTTTTTCGTGTCCATTACTCAATTTAAACTGTTTTATAATACATTTTTAATAACAAAAATAATTATTATAAAATGATTACCAATAAATTTATAATAAAGTATCTTTATTGTGCTAAATTGGCTTGGCAGAAACAAAATAAACTGCAAAACATATAATCATCTCAAAGGACACTTAAAACCACATGTAATCAAATATTAAAAACTACCTACCATATTTTAAAATTAAATTATTTAAATGCTAAATAGTATAATTGCTTAAAGTAATTGATAATGAAATTCTGTCAACTATTTTATAACTGCAGTCCTAACATCCTCAAAACACGAGTCTTAAAAACATCACAAATATTAGACGGTATCTTGTACATACTGCATTTGTAATGGCTACAAAGGCGTCACTCAGAGAGAATTAAAAAAAAAAAAAACTCACCTCAGGGATGACATACTGTCCTGCTATCAACAGCGCCCCCAAGAGGTTCTCCCTCCCATCATTCCTCATCTCAAAGATGGGCACCTGCAACATACAAGATGGTTGTGAAGCTTATAGTTAAGTTAACATGATTTGATGACCACTAGTTAAATGTTAATATTGGAGGTAACTTTAAAAGGGGTCCTATTATGCTTTTTTTTACATTTTCAACTTTCTTTAGTGTGTAATGTTGCTGTTTGAGCATGAAAAATGTTACCTCAAGTCCCTCAAGTGGGTGTTATTCTCTATATCAGTGTCACTGTTTCTGAACTCCCTGACATTGTAGCCTTGATTTTTCTTCCGAGAACAAACACGTCACAATATCCCTCATTTATTTAATTCCCAGCCAAGACATGTTCAGAATAAAGGGGCGGGGCCTGGTTGAGTTAGGGGCCGCTTACACAACACCATTTTCAACTAAAAAAGTAAAACTTTTTATGCGTTTTTTTCCGTTCATTTACACAACAACAGCGTTTGGGTGCCTGAAAACGCAAACTTTTGAAAACTGGTTTCAAAGTGCAAGTTTCAAGTGCAAGTCTCCATGTAAACAACACAAAACGTGAATCTGTGGAAATGATGACGTCATGCACATGCATATTACATGTTCAGTCTGTAGTGATTCATCGCCATCTACTGGCCTGGCAGGAGAATACAGCATTTTTAGTCGATTTCGCGGATCCGTGTGAATGGGGATCATTTTGACAATGGTGTCGTCTGTACGCAGAAAACTCAAAGTAAAAACTTCTCCGTTTTAAGCGTATCATTGTTGTGTAAACGTACCCTTAGTTAGTAGTGCATTGAAACACGTGGTTATGGTAAGGGGCGGGACATTTCTGAAACATGTTTGAAGCGTTTCATTGCACGTTTCAGAAGGAGGGGATTCATAGAGTAAAAGTTCTTAGCTAAGAGTTTTCTCTTAAAATCTGTTCACAAAGCTGCTGAGACCAACTTTTACTAAGGAATAGAGAGAAGTCTTAAGATAAGAGAAAGGGCGGGGTTGACCTTGTTGCTATGGATGATGTCAACACACTTACTAACTATTAAAGATTAAAGAAATCAAGCGACAAATTATGTTTTATAAACAAAGTTCGGGAGGAGCGTGTTCAAATGGTCTATTTAATCAGCTGGAGAGGAGGCATATATATACACAGCCGACTCACCTAGTTACCTCAACAATTTTCTGCATCCCTCCTCCACCCCGACTCCTCACTCTCGGCTGGTTCCTATTCCCAGGATACAGGGGAGTACTCTGGGTTTGGGCTAAATTCCGAGCTCGGAGCCCTCAATACCCTCGGATAGCACCAAACATGCTTATTTTACTCTATTCGATCAGTTGTAAGTGTGAACTCGTGGAAACAACTGCCACATGTAACAGGACATTATTTTCTTTTTTATTTATATATTTAGCCTACTTATTTTCAAAGGTTTATTTTTGGCATTTTGCCTTTTTATTATGATAGGACAGGGAGTAGACAGGAAGCAAAGTGGTAGAGAGAAAGGGGGGACGGGATCGGGAAAGGTCCACGAGCCG
This sequence comes from Ctenopharyngodon idella, assembly GCF_019924925.1. Classification (NCBI taxonomy): domain Eukaryota; kingdom Metazoa; phylum Chordata; class Actinopteri; order Cypriniformes; family Xenocyprididae; genus Ctenopharyngodon; species Ctenopharyngodon idella. The sequence continues at coordinate 15,130,492 of NC_067222.1, read as the reverse complement.
GAACTGAACTTGCTGCCCACAAGGCTATCGGTGCTGACGACTGGACATTATTTTCAACTTGACTGCAATGTTTTATTCTCCATCATTCAGTACTATTTGCCTGTACATAATGAACCTTTATGTTATGTCATCGCAGATTAAAATCTATAAGTAAACTAGAAACCCCAAAACTGAGCTTCAGCAATCCACCCAAAATAAATCATATTTATTGTGCATTAGCCTAAAGCTGCAGTTTCACAATACACCATTTACACTTACAAAAACAGCAAAATGCTGCAAATCTTTTTTTCTTACAGTTGAAAGACAATTTACACGTCCACAAATCTTACCCTGTGCATGCAAAAATTTTATGCATCATTTTACTTTCATAAAGAGGCACTCTTTGACTTTTAAATATGATAACTATTGTGCCCACAGAATCTGACACTGCTGCTTTACATATAACACATTTCCCATTATGAATTATGATACCGCTTGGTTCGTTGGTCTGCTGCCCACATGGCAATTTTTTTCTGGCCCAGCTATGGTCCACAAAGCCCCGTTTCCCACACCTGAGCCTTATCTACACTGTACAAATATCATTAAAAAAATGGTCAATGACTGTCAGCTACGGCTGCCAAACAAAAACTGTAAAATTAAAGTAAAATATCCTAAGTTAAATTAAAGCTCTAAAAACACTGTTACATTACAGGTATTTCCTGAATTATTACTAACAAAAACACATTCACTGTAAAATGAGAATCTCTTGCAGTTAATTACATGCATGAATTAATGAAACTATATGTTACTGCCTCTTAAATGAAGCAACATGCAGCATAACACCAATGTTTACTGGCCCATCCTGGACTGGCATAATGGTGACCCACAAAACAGATGATACAGAAACCCTGTAAATCCCAATAGAGCATTAAACACTAACACTAGGTTTTGATGTTGATGTTTTATTGAAAATAATAAAGTTCTTATTATTTTCAATAAAATCAATTTATTGATTTTATTCATTTTAATCAATTTAATATTTTAAACTGTAGTATTGTTTAAAATTAATCTTTGAAATGTCAAGTCATAACAGATGAAACGTTATCATTTCAAATGAAGTAAATTGTAAATCAGTCAACTGCATTAAAGTGCACTTAATTGACCCAAGGTCACAATCTTGATTTGGACCAGATGATCACTGGATTGATCTGGGCCACACTCCTCCCACCAACATTCGGCCCTCATGTTGTTTGCCGTGATCCATGCGGTGCCATCACTGCCACACATGGCCCAGCTCTGGCTGACAGGATACATGCCATTGCCGACAGGGGGCCAGCAGTGCCAGCTTGAGGACACATTCAGGCAAAGATCGGTTGCTATGTGGCTGCGTCGGATTGGTTCTCACCTCCACCAAACCAAGTTTGATTTCAGTCAGACAGAGGCCTCTCACAGCAATTGTTTTGGTGCGGATCCAAGTGTTCACATATGCCTAAATGAACCAAACTAATGGAGAAAACCCACCAGGTTCAGAAACAAACGTTACAAACAAGCCAGGTGTTCTTTAAAATGCTGTTCTTTAAAATGCTCAATTTGTGCAACACAAAGGTGAGTAAATTGTCTATTTAAAATGTGTTACCTGTGAGCCAGTGAAGATGACAGGCTTTCCCAGATTCTCACACATGAAGGATAAGGCAGAAGCGGTGTAAGCCATGGTGTCTGTGCCGTGCAGGACAACAAAACCATCATATTGCTCATAGTGTCTCTGTGAACATGATGGAAAAATCTTTGAAAATCTCAGTACTGATTTTGACATACCAACTTAAAAATATTGTTGACCTGTTCACTGATCTACCTTCAAGAAATTTGAAGATTACCTACAATTACATATTTACAAAAAGGTCCTTTACATAAAGATGTTAAAAAGGAAGCACCTCAATGTCTGTTCCAATCCTGGCCCAGTCATCTGTGGTCATATTACAGGAGTCGAGGAGAGGAGAGTACTCTAAAACTGTATATACAATCCTCTTATTCTGTTTGGACAGTCTGGGGGTTGAAGGAGATAGAACATGTTTAAAAAAACAGCACAATTTTAAAATTTATTCTATAAACAAACAAACAAAAAGTGCCCAAACATTGACAAAAGCTCCAAAATTAAAGCAAAACTTCTTATTTAACACCAAAGACCATTAGGCAAACATGGGTTAGTTTAGGTAGATCAACTAAAACAAAACAAAAAAAGATAGAATATTTATTGACAGTGAGAATACGACTGATTTCAGGGGCATCTGCTGTAGTTAAATCAAAAACCATTTTTGCGTCAATGGAAGAGTAAATGTTGTGAAGCAGCAGACTTCAGCCTTTAGGCTCATCGCTCTGGGTCAGTTCATAGTGTTATTGTAATGAAGAGGGGAGTGCTGGGGGATTTTTCATAATTTGAGAACAAAGAGTGACCAAATGATCATGACCGGTCTGAGTGTGTTTATGGGAATTTTTGACCATTCTTCTAGAAGCACATTTGTGAGGTCAGGCAGTGATGTTGGCGAGAAGGCCTGGCTCACAATCTCTGCTCTAATTCATCCTAAAGGTATTCTATCGGGTTGAGGTCAGGACTCTGTTCAGGCCAGTCCAGTTCCTCCACACCAAACTCGCTCATCCATGTCTTTATGGATCTTGTTTTGTGCAGTCATGTTAGAACAGGAAGGGGCCATCCCCAAACTGTTCAAAGCATAGTTGGGAGCATGAAATTGTCCAAAATGTCTTGGTATGCTGAAGCATTAAGAGTTCCTTTCACTGGAACTAAGGGGCCAAGCCCAACCCCTGAAAAACAACCCCACACCATAATCCCCCCTCCACCAAACTTTACACTTGGCACAATGCAGTCAGGCAAGTACCGTTCTCCTGGCAACCGCCAAACCCAGACTCGTCCATTGGAGTGATTGGTCACTCCAGAGAACACGTCTCCACTGCTCTAGAGTCCAGTGGCGGCGTGCTTTACACCACTGCATCCGACGCTTTGCATTGCACTTGGTGATGTAAGGCTTGGATGCAGCTGCTCGGCCATGGAAACCCATTCCATGAAGCTCTCCACGCACTGTTCTTGAGCTAATCTGAAGGCCACATGAAGTTTGGAGGTCTGTAGCTATTGACTCTGCAGAAAGTTGGTGACCCAATTGCTTCTACTTTGTTCCCACTAACAGTTGATCGTGGAATATTTAGTAGTGAGGAAATTTCACGAATGGACTTATTGTACAGGTGGCAACCTATCATGGTACCATGCTTGAAATTACTGAGCTCCTGAGAGCGACCCATTCTTTCACAAATGTCTGTAGAAGCAGTCTGCATGCCTAGGTGCTTGATTTTATACACCTGTGGCCATGGAAGTGATTGGAACACCTGAATTCAATGATTTGGAGGGGTGTCCCAATACTTTTGGCAATATAGTGTACATATTCATGCTGCTGTTACATTGGGCCACCCATGTTAGTAGCACAGATGAGCTAATAGAGCAATAGATCTAAAAGATTAAAAAAAAAAAAAAAAATCCTAACCCACATGACATCTACTAAAGACATGAAGGAGGATGCAGCCCAGGCCTTGTTTAGCAGTGTATGAGCTATAAAGAGCCTTAAAGTGCCCCTATTATGCTATTTTAAAGGTTCCACTTTTTTAAGGTCTCCTACAAAAGCTTTACATGCTTCCAAGGTCAAAAAACACTTTAATTTTCTCACAATATACATTGCAGCATCACTTCTTTTCTCAGCGTCTAAATGGCTCGATCAAAAATACAGTTTCTCTTAACCCGTCGTTTCCAAGAGCCTACTTCAAATATGATAACTATGTGCTCATTTACAGAATCTGACACTGCTGCTTTATATATAACACATTCTGTTGGGTCGGATTGCTTCTCACCTCAATCGAACCGCCAACAGAAGCCTCATTCAGGCAATCTCTGAGAAATTCCTTTGGCGTGGATGAAAGGTAATATTCGAAAAAGCATAGAGGCATTTTAAGATTTGCAAATATGTGAAAAAAAAAAGTTATATATAAAATTATTAGTTACATTTTTTGCATTGATGCATCTCTAGCATGCTTCACACAACCATGACCTATAGTCCATATAACACATATAATATTTAAAAACATATACTATACTATATTCTATATAAACTATATAAACATGATGGTTATTGTAGTTACAGACTAAATGTGAGCATGCATTTACTTGTTTCACTTGCTCAGAACAGATTCAGCATCCATTAGAACTGTAATAAAAGTAGAAACCAACAATTCAAACCTGTATTTTGTGTACAAATAGATGAATGCATCTAGTGTCTGGATCTATAAATAGGACAGAATCTCCAAACTTCTAACTTGATCCCATATATGTGTGCATCTGCATGGGAACTTACGGCAGCACCAGCGTGTTCTCCTGAGGTGAACCGTACTGCTCATCATGCAGAATAGAGAGTTTACGCAGAGTTTCAACAAAAGCATTAGGTTCTGGAGACAGAACTGCAAATATAGAAGAAAAGTCTGTAAAAAGTTATGAACAAATGCACCAAATTCACACACACACCATACAAACATATGGATTTTCATGTTTGCTTGCCTCAAGTTTCTTTGACCAGAATTCAGCATCAGCTATAAAGCCAAAAAGACCATCTTGAATATTTGATACTGCGATACTGCCTGCCTCTGTTATTCCTATTCGCTCCTGTCTGACCCTGCCTGTACGACCACTCTGTTTAATAAAGCATGCAAATGGATCCCAGTCTAAGTGACGATTCGTTACAGAAGACTTCGCTAACTCCAGATCCAGCTGCTTTCTCTCACCTGCATGTGTGCCACCATGTCTGCTCAGGCCAGTCAGCTGGCCGCTCACCAGCACCAGCTCAACCGTCTCACTAGCCTCACAGAAGAGCTGGTGAAAGCACTCCAGGGCTTGCAGCTCCACGCTCCCGCAGCGTCTTCACCGCCCGCCGCGGCCGCCATTACACACGCGGTCGAGACGCCGCCACCAACTAATCCCCGCCTCTCTCTGCCTGAGAAGTTTGACGGTGACCCAGCAAAGTGCAAGGGATTCATCCTCCAGTGTTCGCTCTTCATCAATCAGCAGCCTGCCATGTTTTGTACTGATGCCGGTAAGATCGCTCTAATTTGTTCATTGTTTACGGGGAGAGCGCTAGACTGGATTACAGCGGTTTGGGGAGATGATGGATCTGCTTTCCCCTCATATGAGATCTTCTTACAGAGATTCAGGGAGGTGTTCGATCATCCCGGTGATGGCAAGGGGGCCGGCGATCGCCTATTAGAACTCACTCAAGGACGGAGAACGGCGGCTGAGGAGGAGAGAGGTCGTCGTATAGCCCATCGTCTGTGTCTGTACTGTGGCGGTCCGGGCCATGTGAGGAACAATTGCCCGGTGCGTTCTCGCCCTGAAATCCCACGTTCGGTGAGTGATCCTAAACCCCATTACTCTCCAGCCATGTGTGTCTGTCCCCATCAAACTGTTGTTAAATGGCGTCCCTCTGGGGACCTCTGCGTTACTGGATTCCGGAGCTGCGGGAAACTTCATATCTCAAAGCTTTGTTGATCAGCAGAAAATCCCAGTAATTGAATGTCTCTCTTCTCTCACAGTGGAGGCCATAGATGGATGCCCTCTGGGTCCAGGAAGCATTAACACCATTACACAACCCCTAACCATGCAGATTGGCATTTTTCACACCAAACTTATCCAATTCCATGTTCTGCCTACGTCCACCTCTTCAGTCATTCTGGGGTTACCATGGCTCTGCACTGATAACCCACACATCTGCTGGAGAGAAGGTCAAATCATTCACTGGAACAAGCACTGCCTAACCAAGTGTCTGCCTCAATCACCTCCCTTATGTGTCAGAACTATCCAGGCCACCGAACCCACTGTAGTCGCCACAGAACCTGAGGAGGAACTGGCCAAGGGATTCATTCGACTGTCTACCTCACCTGCATCTGCTGGCTTCTTCTTCATGGGGAAGAAGGATGGGGGTCTCCGCCCTTGCATCGACTACCGGGGTCTTAACGAGATCACAGTTATCAGAATTCTGCTACCCACTGCCAAAATCCCAGTAATTGAATGTCTCTCTTCTCTCACAGTGGAGGCCATAGATGGATGCCCTCTGGGTCCAGGAAGCATTAACACCATTACACAACCCCTAACCATGCAGATTGGCATTTTTCACACCAAACTTATCCAATTCCATGTTCTGCCTACGTCCACCTCTTCAGTCATTCTGGGGTTACCATGGCTCTGCACTGATAACCCACACATCTGCTGGAGAGAAGGTCAAATCATTCACTGGAACAAGCACTGCCTAACCAAGTGTCTGCCTCAATCACCTCCCTTATGTGTCAGAACTATCCAGGCCACCGAACCCACTGTAGTCGCCACAGAACCTGAGGAGGAACTGGCCAAGGGATTCATTCGACTGTCTACCTCACCTGCATCTGCTGGCTTCTTCTTCATGGGGAAGAAGGATGGGGGTCTCCGCCCTTGCATCGACTACCGGGGTCTTAACGAGATCACAGTTATCAGAATTCTGCTACCCACTGCCATTGGTCCCCGCTGCTCTGGAACAACTTCGCACAGCCAGGTACTTCACCAAGCTTGATCTCCGCAGCACATATAACCTAATCTGCATAAGAGAGGGTGACGAGTGGAAAACCGCATTCTTGACGGCTACTGGGCACTACGAATATCTTGTTATGCCCTTCGGGCTGGTCAATAGTCCGTCCGTTTTTCAGGCCTTGATCAATGACGTATTCAGAGACATGTTAAACAAATTTGTGATCGTTTACATTGATGACATTCTGATTTATTCAGATAACACGGAGGATCATATCACTCAGGTCAGACAGGTTCTTCAGAGGCTAATCCAGTATCAACTCTACGCCAAGGCGGAAAAGTGTGAGTTCCACAAGACATCCACGTCATTCCTCGGCTACGTCATCAGCCCAGAGGGTGTCGCCATGGACAAGAAGAAAGTTACCGCCATCCTGAACTGGCCACGACCCAATACTCTCAAGGAGCTACAACGTTTTCTGGGGTTCGCCAACTTCTACCGCCGGTTCATCCGAATTTCAGTACCATAGCCTGCCCGCTTACTAGCATGGTGAAGAAGGGGCAAAATCGACTCAAGTGGTCTCCACCAGCCATTCATGCCTTCCAGGACCTCAAGGAGCGCTTCACCTCGGCTCCCATTCTCCACCATCCAGACCCCTCTCTCCCGTTCGTCGTTGAGGTGGATGCATCCAACACTGGGCTCGGGGCTATACTCTCTCAAAGGCAAGGTAATCCATCTAAACTCTACCCCTGTGCATTTCATTCCAGGAAGCTCACATCGGCAGAACGCAATTATGATGTCGGAGACCGAGAGCTACTGGCCATGAAAACCGCCTTCGAGGAGTGGCGCCACTGGCTGGAGGGGGCTACACATCCTTTCATTGTCCTGACTGACCACAAGAACTTAGAGTACCTACGAACTGCCAAAAGACTCAACCCTCGTCAAGCCCGCTGGTCCCTGTTCTTCTCTCGATTTCACTTCACTGTCACCTACCATCCCGGATCCAAGAACGTCAAAGCAGACGCCCTCTCACAACAATTCGAAGGTGAGAACCTAACTCAGAGCCATGAGACCGTAATACCTGCCTCTCTTGTTGTTGCACCTATACAGTGGGATATTATGACGGAGATGGAACAGGCCAATGCTGGTAATCAGACACCCCCTGACTGTCCCCCGGATAGAACCTTCATGCCCGTGGGCTTCCGCAACCGTGTCCTGGAGATGGTACACAATTCTCCCTCTTCAGGTCATCCTGGTATTACAGCAACCACGCAACTTCTTCAGAATCGGTTCTGGTGGCCATCTCTGCCCAAGGACACTACTCACTTCGTCAACGCATGCCAAGTCTGCCAAAGAAATAAACCCTCACATCTACTCCCCGCCGGCCTGCTTCAACCTCTGCCACTCCCACAACGCCCCTGGTCCCACATCGCCGTGGACTTCGTCACTGACCTGCCTGTCTCAGATGGATACACCACCATACTCACGGTGGTGGACCGGTTTTCCAAGGCGTGCCGCCTCATTCCCCTCACCAAGCTACCCACGGCCATGCAAACCGCCGAGCAACTGTGCAACTGGGTCTTCCGCATTTATGGTCTACCAGAAGACATTGTGTCTGACCGGGGCCCCCAGTTCACCTCTCGCCTCTGGGCAGCATTCTGTCAAGCGCTCAGCATCAATGTCAGTCTCACCTCCGGCTATCACCCACAATCCAACGGCCAGACAGAACGTTTAAACCAAGAACTCACCCACTTCCTCCGTTCCTACTGCAATCAGAACCAGAACGACTGGTCCCGATACCTGCTGTGGGCTGAATACGCCCAGAATTCCCTGCGCAAACCGGTGACACCATTCCAGTGCATTCTTGGGTTCCAACCACCATTATTCCCATGGTCTGGAGAGCCCACCAACGTACCTGCAGTCAACGACTGGATGATCCGTAGTGAGGCGACTTGGGATAGAGCACACACCCACCTTCAACATGCTGTCCGCTGGCAGAAGGCTCAAGCTGACCGCCGCCGCCGTCCAGCTCCTCCGTACCAGCCTGGTCAGTGGGTCTGGCTATCCACACGGGACCTCCGGTTGAAGCTCCCCTGCCGCAAATTGAGCCCAAGGTACGTTGGCCCATATCAAATCACACATCAAATAACACCTGTTTCCTTTTGTCTTGCCCTACCTAATCATTTTCGCATTTCTCCTACATTTCATGTCTCACTGCTCAAGTCTGCCGATGGTCCCAGCGAGGAGGGGGAGGAGAGGTCAGGTGATCAGGGCCTCCCTCCCATTTTAGTGGAGGGCGAGGAGGCTTACCAAGTCCGTGAGCTGCTGGACTCCAGGCGCCGAGGACGTTTACTTCAATATCTGGTTGACTGGGAGGGGTATGGTCCGGAGGAAGAAACCTGGGTCAACTCGGATGATATCCTGGACCCCAACTTGGTGGAAGAGTTCCACACCAACCATCCGGACAAGCCTGCCCCTCGTCCTCATGGAAGACCTCGGCGCCGCTTGCCTCCTCACGCCAGGAGGTGTTCGTGGGGGGGGGCTCTGTCACAGTGATGGACTCCGTGGTTCCCTCCTCTGGCCATCGGAGGGAGCCATCACCGGAATACTAACACACACACATACACTTGCACTACAATTCCCACAAGCCCGTACCTTGGACTGATTACGCCACCAGCTGTAACCCATAACTCAGATTATAAAAGACTGCCACTCACCTCAGTGCTCCGCGAAGTCTTGTTTTGCCTTGGTGAACATTTCTGAGCGTTTATACCCTGTCTTATTGCCTGTTGCCGATTACGTCTCACTCTGTTTCTCGACCCTTGCTGCCTGCCCTTTGTTCCTTGCCTGATTACTGTTCTGTGAGTGATATCTGCCTGTCCTGACCCTTTTGCCTGTTATTGACCACGATACTGCCTGCCTCTGTTATTCCTGTTCGCTCCTGTCTGACCCTGCCTGTACGGCCACTCTGTTTAATAAAGCATGCAAATGGATCCCAGTCTAAGTGACGATTCGTTACACTATGCTAATATTGTATCATTTTGCACATTTTGATATTTTGAACCACATTCCTTTTTTATAGGGTAGAATAAAAAAATATTGTATAGTGTTACTAATTTTATATAATTTATGCTGGAAGTTCAATGAAAAAAATGGCTTACATATGAAATAACTATGTGTAGACCTGTCGCGATTATTGATTAATTTCATGATAGTGGTTATTCGATCTAATTGATCTAATAATATTTAATAAACACAATAATCGTGCAGTTTAAATTTCAATCACATTTTGCAAAAGATTATTAAAAAAAACTATACACAAAGTACAATGTTAGTCAAAGGCCTTACTTCATACAAAATGAAGGTTTGTGGAATTAATCAGACTGCATTATATTATATTATATTATATTATATTATATTATATTATATTATATTATATTGGACTATTTATTTATATTTTTTATGACAATTAATCATCAGCACAAAATTAATGATCATGACAGGCTTAACTATGTGGTAATGTCTATTTATTGGCTGATAATTGGCTAATTGGAAATACTTTACAAATGAAATCCTAAAAATCTCATCAACAATCTCTTTTGATGTCCAGAGAGGTGAAAGCTAAATTGCATCATGCAGACCTGTAATGGCAGACTACAGAAAATAAAACAAAACAACGGACTGTTTCCTATATGACTAGTGTTGTGCAGTGTTGGGGGTAGCGCATTACAGGTAACTCAAGTTACGTTATCAGATGACTTTTTTATGACTATCTAGTAAAGTAACGCATTACTTTTACATTTACAACAAAATATCTGAGTTACTTTTTCAAATAAGTTGCTTTGTTTTCCATTTATTGACTGACGGCTCTCTTGTTGAGAGGTGTTGTGCACTATATAAACATGATGTTATTGTACAGACTATGAGCATGATGTGAGCATGCATTTACTCAAAACAGATTCAGTTTTCATAGAAATTAATAAAAACAGTGAAATGCAAACTCAGAATATTATGCAAACCTGAAATGATTGAATGTTTAATGACACAAATATGTTTATTTAATCTCACTTTATTAGCCAGTGTCTTTAATGCAGCCTTTGATGATCCAATTCTACCATACAAATACAGAAAAATTACTTGAAACATCACATTTGTGGGGGGGTTTTATTGCTGAAGTATGAGTGTTATTGTTACATTTTTTATTTTTTTATTTTTTGTTAGCAAGCCCAGCCCAGGTGAGAAAAAGTAATGTAACGTAAACTTGTAATGTAATCAAGTTTGTTGTATTTCTGTTACGTATTTAATAAAGCTGGATGTTTTTGTGTTTTGACAAAAAAAAAAAAAAAAAATTATCAGTGTTTGTTTTAGAGAAGATACTTTTTAAAGATAAAGATTAGTTTTTGTAAGTCAATTCAAGTAGCATTGTGCAGGAAATAACACTAAAGCCCAGTGTCGGAATTCTCACAAAACACCAACAACTGTTTACAGAAGGCAAATATTTGTCTGTTCATATAATTTGCTAATTAAGTCATAAAACAAGATCAGCATCCTCTTCAAGTGTTATTTCATGTTACATCATGGGATGCATGCTCAGAAAATTGGAATTAGGTGAAATCTAGAAAGGAGCATCATTTATTTACAGATGGTACTTGGTTTGATATTTATCACATTAATAGATTCTAGGTACTGCCCCCCCTTTTTTTTTGTAATATGATATCAGAAAATAAATAATCCCACAGTATAAACATATCATAACATATTTGTGTAATAACATATTAATTCATAAATCACATGTATATATGTACCTCGTGTAGGCAGGTGTACCTACCGTTATTATGATACGTCATTCCAATGGTTCCACCGGTGTTTATGACCAGGACCCTCGCCTCATCACTCTGACCCACGCCATCCAGACTGACAGATTTCTACAACCGAAACACATGAAACACAGACTGACTTAACCTGCTATGAGAAAGAGCTTGACCCAGTGAGGTCATGCTTGTTGAAGACGGAGCCAAGTAGCTTCCAATCTGCCATATCGGACTCACTTATGACTACCCAAAAACTAAACCAGAGATTGTCTTGTTATATACGGTGACTGGGAGGGGACATGTTCGGTTCACTTAGTTTTGTCGTGGCCACAATATATTAACTTGTGGAAACGTGATAATATTTCGTGGCCACCAGATAAATATTTATGGGAACATCATATTAACTCATGGGAACATCATGGCCACAATATAATTTTTTCGAGGTCACAACAATCTTATTTCATGGCCACGCGATGTAAAGTCGTGGCCTTGAGATCCTATGTTGAGGGTACAACATATTTTTCTCATGGCCACGACTTTGTAGGATTTGAGGGTGAAACAGGCACAAATGAATCTTGCAGATAATTCATTCAAACAGAATATCCCATGGTATTCTGAATCAACACTCAGGACCCTAATTCAGAGGATCTTTCATTTGCGGCTCCATTCAGTCTACAAAACCCCCCAGCTTAGTACTTTATGGCCTTCCAAGCTTGTGAAAGTTGAGCCTAGCTGAGGAAGATGTCAACCTTAAGCAGTTTGTAAACGACGGATTGGATTGAAGAGGGCACAGCTCGAGCCCCACCAAGATAACGCCAGAGGTTGTTTGATCCCCGAAATGGAGATCCAAAACAGGCCTTCTTCTTCTGAGTGACCTCTGAGTGACAGAGAGTTGAAATCCACTGAAAATCCCACAGGAACTGTTTTATATATAAACTGCATTGAATTGTTCCAAAAACAATTCTAAACTGACTTGTAATCAAACATCGTTCAACTGCATAATTCTATATCATGTCTAAAACCTATACTTGTGACTAATCATGCTTGGATCACTCACAATTCATGTAATTGTTATAACTTTTTATAACAATTTCAAAACAATTATGAAGATTCTGTGCGCTACACTACCCTCCCCTTAAGAGACCCAGTTTCCATAAAAGAACTCAGTAATGCGGTAAGTAACTTCCAGTTGCAACTACTTTAGTCCTTCATCAGTACTTCTATACGAGCAGCGTCACCAATGTCACCAAAGAAGTGTGTTTTTGGTTGTGAGGGAAAAATAACCTTGTTCAGCTTCCCAAAGAACCCAGCGTTAAGGGTTCAGTGGATGCAGTTTGTTTATTTCCGGCATTTCGGTGACAAATGTTTTATAAAACAAGGCCCAGTTCAACGCTGGATTTACAGATCTTTTTAAACTGAAAAATGGAGTTGTCTCAGTGATAAATGATCATGGACGGAACTGCAGGCGGTAAGTAAAACTGCATGTGTTTTGCTGGAAATCGGCATGTAAGGGCATATAATACAAACAATAGTATAATGAATCAAAAGTTATCCAGGGATAATGCATGTTGTGACTGTTTTTGGAAATAATCGGTACAGCGTATCTGTCTTTTAAAAATCTGATAAAACTAAAGACTCTTCAGAGATATGAAAGATGCAGTACTACGCTATAGGTACTCAATACTAACATGAGATTGGCAGAAACTGTGTGTGTTATGTCCTCTTCAATGTATTTTCAGTTGATTTCATCTAAGGCTGTGGCTGGAAGTTAGTAGTAGTTTTTGTGTTTCTTTCCTTCAGTGATTCTTCTCGTTATCATCAAGTGTCTTCAATAATCGAACAATCATCACTCAGTTAATCACTTAAGTATCTAATTAACTCTAACACCGATTCAGTGTTACTTTTAACACCCTGCTGGCGGTTCCCATATGAACACGGAGCGGTGTTAATTTAAAGGGTTAGTTCAACCTTAATTTTATGAAGCGACGAGAATATTTTGTGTGCCAAAAAACAAAGTAACGATTTTATTCAACAATATCTAGTGATAGTCGATTTCAAAACACTGCTTCATTAAGCTTTACGAATACTTTGTTTCGAATCAGTGGTTTGGAGCACGTATCAAACTGCCAAAGTCACGCCCTCCAACAGTGAACCATTGAAATTTCGAAATGCTTATGACGTTTGGCAGATTGATACGCACTCCGAACCACCGAAACAAAATATTCATAAAGCTTTGAAGCTTCATGAAGCAGTGTTTTGAAATCGCCATCACTAAATATTGTTGAATAAAGTCACACAAAAAGTATTCTTGTCACTTCATAACATTATGGTTGAACCACTGCAGTCACATGAACTGTTTTAAATGTCTTTAGCAGCTTTCTGGACATCTGAAAGTGTTAATGATCTTGTTCTCAATGGAGGCCTCACTGAGCCATCGGATTTTGACAAAAATATCTTAATTTGTGTTTTGAAGTCTTACGGGTGTGGAACGACATGAGGGTGAGTAATTAATGACAGAATTTTCATTTTTGGGTGAACTAACCCTTTAACACCAGGTAATTTACTGTGATAGTACTGCTCACACCGCCATCTGGTAGCTCTAGGAAAACAAGAGCACGGTGGGCAATATGCATTTAATTATTGGAGGACTACCTCAAAGTCATTTGTATTTTCCTGCTGCCAGTTGGTGGCGCTATGACTATAACTGTTTGAGCATGTGTAAACTTTTTATGCATTGAGTTGCTGCCATGGTTAGCTGATGATATAGTTATATTAATGAACAGGTGACCTAATGAAATGGCTACTGAGTGTATATGGAACATTTTATTTATTTTTAGTGTGATGTTGTAAAACATCCCTGCTGTAGACAACACATATGTACCATTTACCTTGTGTTGTTCATCTGCCTGATTTTCTCTTCCCGGTGTATTTGTTTTAGGACTGTGGTCTGTGCTGTCCTTGGCTTTAGTGGTTTGAACTTGTGATGTGTCAGGAACTGAAGTTTGCTCCATATTAAATGTTTCTTCATTATCTTCCTTTTTAACCAGATCATGTGGCCTTTCTTTCTCCTTATTCTTCTTCTTCTGCCAGAAGCAAAACCTGGACATCATGTTGATTTGGATCTGCTATTATTTCACTGGAGAGAAAAGTAAATTTGGTAACTTTTCTAAGCCTTTATTTATAATGCATCATAAGGGGCCGTTCACATATCGTGTCTAACAAAGCGTAGAAAGCATGGTCGCGCCGCTTCTCCTCCTTTTCCACAAGCGTCGCTTCCATTATAAGCACCTGCTGCGCGGCTAAATTTGAAATAACTGACTTGCGCGTGGAAAAGACGCGATATGTGAACGGCCCCTAAGGGTATTATAATTCATAATACATGCATAATGCTTCTGCACAGTATCATACTACATCTTATGTGTGGTCTTTTACTACTTAAAATAAAGTGACAAATACAAAGTCTTCTTTTAAACATCTAAAAAGCTTTATAATGTGGTCATAATATTTATAAGTGATCTTTGTCAGCTTTCAGTAAAGTAACAAAAGATAAGTCTTCTTTTATAAGATATCATGAAGTGTTTATAAGACATTTCCCCTAAGGTAAACTCAAAGTTGTGTGGAAAAGTACAAAGAAACAATACATGCACAATGCAAATCATGTTTTATTCGATAAACATATGTATGTAATACATATGTAGTATTAATATTGAATCATGTAGATTTAATATGTAGCTTAATATTTATATATACAAAAAGAAACTAGAAATCAGAAGGTCAATCCCATTTGAACAAACCTTTTCAATTGATATTTAGAAGTGTTATAACACAAGTGTGTGTGCAGCTGTTATTTTTTTTATTTATGTCCAGCTTATTGGTTATTTTTGTTCTTGTCCTGAAAATGATAAGCAAAGACACATTTAAATATACAATATAAACATTTATATACAATTTAAGGTGCACAAAAATGTTTTATTTTACAGTCTGGTTAAGCACATTCATGAAAGTTGTATTTTCTAATGTCATGTATAAGGCGGCCAAGAACGCGTGAGGGTGGTTCCTGACAAGCCATTATTCCCATTCAATTACGAGGTGCTCTTTCAAAAGTTTAGTTGTCCTGTTGCCACGGTGGTGCCATATATCCTTTTTTTTGCGTCTTCCTTGTGCGTTCTAAATGTTGCATTGTATATGTTGTATATAAGTTTGTTTTTAAGGCATTATGTGTGCATTATAATGCATTAAGAATAGTCTTAGAATGCATTATAAATACACTCAAAAAAACATTTGTCTTAATTGAATATTTATGTATTTTGATTTGCATATATGCATTTTCATCCATTTGGATTACATAGGTTTAACATAAATTAATAACTGGATGTGATTTATATTTTCTGTCAGTCATACATAATTGAAACAGGTCAAATTTATGTAATTGTATTAATAAACTGAATGTGATTCATGTTTGTCAGTCATACATACATGAAACCGATAAGATTTATGTAATAGTACACAGCAAAATGTCTATGTTAAATTAATTTTCTGCATTCTGCATTCTGGATTCTGCATTCCGGATGGAGGCGGGGCGATCATTCCACCAGCAAGGAACAGAGAACGAGAATGTTCTGAAGAGCGATTTAGTGCCTCTTTGTGACGGTACCACAAGCCTTTGCGCATTTAGCGATCGCAGGCTTCTGGTAGGGATGTAGACTCGTAAGAGTGAGTGGAAGTAGGAGGGTGCTGAGCCTGTGGTAGATCTGTAAGCAAGCGTCAACACCTTGAACTGCAAATTTTGATTCGTCTGACGACAGAACAGTTTTCCACTTTGCCACAGTCCATTTTAAATGAGCCTTGGCCCAGAGAAAACGCCTGCGCTTCTGGATCATGTTTAGATATGGCTTCTTTTTGACCTATAGAGTTTTAGCCGGCAACGGCGAATGGCACGGTGGATTGTGTTCACCGACAATGTTTTCTTGAAGTATTCCTGAGCCCATGTTGTGATTTCCATTACAGTAGCATTCCTGTATGTGATGCAGTGCCGTCTAAGGGCCCGAAGATCACGGGAATCCAGTATGGTTTTCCGGCCTTGACCCTTACGCACAGAGATTGTTCCAGATTCTCTGAATCTTTGGATGATATTATGCACTGTAGATGATGATAACTTCAAACTCTTTGTAATTTTTCTCTGAGAAACTCCTTTCTGATATTGCTCCACTATTTTTCGTCGCAGCATTGGGGAAATTGGTGATCCTCTGCCCATCTTGACTTCTGAGAGACACTGCCACTCTGAGAGGCTCTTTTTATACCCAATCATGTTGCCAGTTGACCTAATAAGTTGCAAATTGGCCCTCCAGCTGTTCCTTATATGTACATTTAACTTTTCCGGCCTCTTATTGCTACCTGTCCCAACTTTTTTGGAATGTGTAGCTCTCATGAAATCCAAAATGAGCCAATATTTGGCATGACATTTCAAAATGTCTCACTTTCAACATTTGATATGTTATCTATATTCTATTGTGAATAAAATATAAGTTTATGAGATTTGTAAATTATTGCATTCCTTTTTTATTCACAATTTGTACAGTGTCACAACTTTTTTGGAATCGGGTTTGTATAAATGTTAAAAAAAAAAAAATTAGGAGAATCAATGTATTGTGAACAATTTACTGCTATTGTGTAAATAATATGTAATCATGATTGGCAATGTCACTTTGTAAAGAAAGACTACGAGCCTGTGCACATAAGCATTCAAACGCACATGCCTATAGACTGAACACGTAATACGCATGTGCATGCCGTCAACGTTTTCACAGATTTGCAATTTAACTTTACACAGAAATGATAACAGTATATTTTTCAAAAACTCACACTTTGAAATCGGTTTCAGTTCTCAGGCTGGCAAAACGCAGTTGTCATGTAAAATGACTTAAATTTTGACAAGTATTTGATCTAAAATAGTTCCAAACAAATCCACAGCAGAACTGTTGTGTGTTTACCAGCAAAACACAAGTGGTGTTTCACTGCTGAATTAATCAAGTGCTTTAAAAGAATCGGTTGAATAAATGATTTGCGACTCACTCATTGAGTGATTTACCGCTACCTCTTGGCGGTTTTAGTATCATATTAAAAAGTATAATTGTATTTGTTTTACCATCATATTTCTATATTCAAAAAAGTATATTTAAAACTTCTTATAAAATTATTTGTGCATTTGTAATTGTAGTTCAAATTAATGTTTATTATTTCATCAAGACTTTTCTCAGGCAGTGGATGTTTCAGATGAATGTGAGGAGTGCTGGTCTGGTCTTGGTCTCTGTCTCAACCCCTCAAAGTCTTGGTCTGGACACACTCTGGTCTTGGCCTTGACTTGGTGCCTTCTAGGAGGCCTTTCTTTTAAACTATATAAAGTTTAATGCCAAATGTTTTATCAGTGTTATACATCAGGTGAAAAGTTAAGGAATTAAATGTGTAAGATCCAGACTTCACTAGACCTGGCATATCAGATTTTGGTCTGGTAGCCTATTTAACACCCTAGGTGAAAAAAAAAAGTACATTTCTATAATGTACTTAAAGTGCTCTATTTTCGTGCACTACTTTTGTACTTAATATACTAAAAATTCTTCTTTAGTCCTTCTTAAGATAATATTAAGAACATGTAAGTGTACTCAACTGTGCTATTTTGAGACACCATGAAATATGAACTTAAATGTGCTTTTAATATACTATCTCTGTATTTAAAAATGTATTTAGATACCACTTATAGTACATTTGAACCCATAGTGTACTACAAGTGGTAACTAAATATATTTTTTAAATACAGAGATAGTATATTAAAAGCACATTTAAGTTCATATTTCATGGTGTCTCAAAATAGCACAGTTGAGTACACTTAAATGTTCTTAAGATTAAGTACAAAATTAGTGCGTGAAAATAGAGCACTTTAAGTACATTATTGAAATGTACTTTTTTTTTTTTTTCACCTGGGACCATGTCAACAGCTTGCCATGTTAACTCTTTAACAAAAGACATGCAGACAGACAAATAACAGAAAGCAAATTCTTATGAAAAAAAAAAAAAGATTTTATTGAATGATCTTAGGTGAATTTTATCAGACCAGATTAGACTTTGTCTGACCAGCATAAATTCTACAGCTGTTATCGTATAATGTAACATTGCCAAAATTAAAAAAAGGAAATGAATGAGTCACAACTGTGAAGTTGAGATGACAATACAGCACACAACATATATAGGCTTACATATACATAAGTAAACAAAAAGTAACAGTAAAGTAAAATATAATGAAAAGTAATGAGTAAATGAATATTGAATATTTTAAGAAATTAGTACATAAGGAAAGATAATGCATATAAAAAAGAAAGAAACAACATGAATGAAGATGTTTGTGGCTGCCATCCCGATGTCACACCAAAGGTGTTTAATGCTGAAATGCAGGAAAAACAATTAGTGTGTATTAATTTAACACTGCATCATGTTGCACAAATGTCACCCATTTAATCCCACCGGTCACAATTGTGACCACAATTTTTCCTCACATATTTTGGTGTGGCATTAAAAAGCAACTCTTATTATTAAGCACATGTTCATTTATAATGCAAATTTAAGATGTCTGCATGAGTTCTGGGCAGGTCTAACATTATTGTGTAGGTTGGTCACGTGACCACAAACAATTATTTCCTGGTACTGCCATCTTAACACAAAGATGACATTAACGCTCAGAAATGACAGTTAAGTTTTCTAAGTTAATTTTTGAATAGCTCATATATTTTTTGCACACATCTTAATGAAAGGGTTATCTATACATACATATTGAAAT